>NC_140580.1:1138198679-1138908679 GCF_964204655.1 Triturus cristatus | reverse complement strand
AGACAGGGGTCCACCGGGGCCCAGGGAGGCTCTCTCCGGCCTGGCTGCTATCAGAAGCAGGGACCGGGCCGGTGTGCAGGAGTGGCTGGCTTTATCTGCTACGCTGACGGAGCGTAGTTTTCTGCCCACCCCTAATTTAAACACAACATTTTATTACATTTACTAAATATTAAAAAATAAAATTGCTAGCTAGGGTTTTTATTGTATTTTGTTTTTAAATAATATTTATCAAATACATTCATATATTTAAGTAAATTAATTATTTAATAAACATTTATTTTGAAGAGGTAATGTGCTGTAACATTTTATTCGTTCTAGAGTAAGAAATACATATTTTAATTTAATTTTATATTACTATTTTACAATAAAATAAAAAAAAGAACTTTAATAATTTTCCCTATTCTTTCCCATGAGGAGATCTCCAGCCTGGTGGCAGAGAACTCTTCCACTGTTGAGGAGATTACCACAGTGGCAGAGATCGCCACCAAGTTGATGGAGATCTCCGCCTATGCATGAAAAGTTACAAGTAGTAACGTTACACTCATACATTTGCCCCCAGGTTTCAGGGGATGAAGACAAGGAAGTCTACACTTTGGAAATAGTGAATAGTCAAAGCAAGTAAATGTATTCCAAAGTGTGAAAGTACAGTTACCCATGTAGATTTATGCATGTCTATGTTTACCTATGTGAAAAGGCCGCTACTTATGATAAAATTGATGATTAGGAGATTATGTTAAATACCTTAAATGATATTTTTACGGTCCGTGATCCTATGGAGGTGAAATAATAAAGTTATCTTGAAGTAGGCTTTTTAATATTATCAATGTGTAGTTATCCCTGCCACCAAGTGGGGCATCAAAATTGCCTCCATAGCAGTTAATTCAGAGCGCGAGTTTAACGTGTGCATATACGGTCCGTCGCCAGTTCTCATCTCACTGGAAAGAGCGAATAGCTTTCTTGGCTGATGACAGATGTGAAGCGTCAGCGGGAGGGCACTGATAATGGGAAACACCCTGGGGACGAAGTATAACAGAGTCGCACTGCTTGGATTACTCCCATTCCCACAAAGTGCGGTGGGAGAAGAAGGAGATCTCATGAAGCTTTCCAACATGTGTTGCCCCTTTATACCAGACACACCTCCACTTTCAAAGGAAGGTTCCAGCTTGGACCTGCCACCCCACGGTGTTCAACTAACTTCATAAGAGGAGAACATAAATTAAAAGGTTTGAGAACTTGTTGCAAAGTTCTAAATCCTTTGGCACTCAAATGTTTGAAATGTGTAAATTTGCAAACTAAATGTGACCAAAAGACAGGACAAGATTGTGAGGGAGGGTGGATGGGTCGTCACCATAGCCGACTCTGTATGTAAGATGGCCAAACCTTCCTTGGACTACTGAAGGTGCCTCAACCTGCACTGCATCCAGGATCCGCTGACAAATCCACAATCCTCGTGGACCTAAGGCATGTGACATTAACCTCACCATTGACCAGTGCGGCCTGAATCAGACTAGAATGCTCTTGACTCCTATTGCTACTATCCTTGCTATGACTTTCAGTATGTCAGCTAATCCCTTCTCAAGCTGCACCTGTTATCGATCACCCTCCATGTGCAAGCTCATCAGTTCCGGCATACCATAAATGCTCCATGCTCCGATCCATGGTAGATTTCTCCAGGCAGAACCGTTGAAACTACAGCCTGGCACGAAGAAGCAATTCATGCGGCAGAGTCATCTCTGCTCAGTTGCTACCAGATCAGCGTTGGCGTCACCTGGAAGCGTGCAGAAAACGAACTCCCTCTCCAGGGTGAACTAACGGAATCCCCTGTTAATTTGAGCACGTTCTTACATCCTCACTCCTTTGCATTCTCAAATTTGTGAGGGCTTGAGAATGATTAAAGGAGGAAAGGCTGCAGACTGCACCAGGCAACGTACGCCAGGATGTAGAGATCTTCCTGTCCAAATTTTGCTCGCCTGAGAAGAAACCTGGTGAATGCCTAAAAAATGCTGGGTTTCTTTCCACCTATCACTTTTGTAACATATTTGTTATTAACTTAACTCATCTGGTTCTGTTTCTGAGTTTTAAGGTTGGTGCAGATTTGTTAAGCGGGTCAAAAAGTATTAGGGGGGCAACTGGAATGATGTCATGGATTTGGGGAAGGACAGGGATAGGGCTGGGGGTGGTGTGGGGGGTGCTCAATCCACCAAATTGTCTTCCATGATACGGTGCCTTGATTGGGTGGACACGTGGCGACATGTTCATGGCGATCAGAGGGAATATACATACCTCTCTGCGGTCCATAAATCCTTTTCGCGTCTAGATTATATCTTTGTACCCCGGGTAATGGCAACAAGGGTGACCTCTGCGGAGATTCTCCCTAGAGGGTTGTCGGATCACTCGCCGGTTTCTGTGGGGTTGCAGTTGGGCAGGGGGCGGCAGCCGTTTCGTTGGCGGTTGGCGGTGTGGAACTTGCAAAACCCGGAATATGAGCGCTGCATGAGGGAGGCTATTGCGGACTATCTTGTCGCTAATGCGGGGTCGGCTCCTAGTGCGGTCATTCTTTGGAAGGCCTTGAAGCCCACCCTCCGTGGGGTCGACATTGCCTGGTGTGCGGCGGCCCGTAGAAAGCGCCGGGAGGCATTGGTCCGGGCGGAGGTGGAGGGACTTGAGCGTCGGAGTCGGGAGATGGGGGCTGGCCCGGTGGTGCGACAGCTGCTGCTAGCGCGGCAGTCTTATGCCTCCCTATTGATGGATGAGGCCCGCCAGGTGTGGCTAGCGACGCGTAGTCGAATATATCAGTGGGGCGATAAGTCAAGCAAGATGCTGCATCGGCTCTGCCAGGGCCCATATGCTCCACAGGTCCTGCCGGGGTTGCTAGACGAGGAGGGGGTGTCGATAATAGACCCATTGACAATCGCGGAGAGCTTCGCCACCTACTACGCGGCCCTATATGCCCCTAAGGAATGCCTCGACGAGGCCTCGGTGGTCGGGTTCCTTGAGGACCTCCCGCCCAGGGCGGTGTCGGACGAGGCGCGTCGGCAGCTGGATCTCCCACTCTCAGAGGAGGAATTGGGTAAAGCGCTGGGGTAACTTAACTCCGGGAAAGCGCCGGGTCCTAATGGGTTCCCCAGCGAGTTTCTTCGTCGCTATAATCTACAATTGGCATCGTATTATCGAGCTGCGGTGGAAGAGGCCAGGGAGACCGGTCGACTCCCACGGGACTGGCGTCATGCAGAGGTAGTGGTGTTCTAAAAGCCTGGTCGGCCTCCGGAGCGTCACGAGTCTGATCGCCCCATCTCGCTTCTGAACGTTGAGGCCAAGGTCCTGGCCAAGGCCCTGGCTAATCTCCTATATCTCGACCGTGGTTCATCCGGACCAGGCGGGATTCATGCCTCACAGGGCTACGCGGCATAACATACGGAGGGCGCATGTGGCTTTGGCGGCGGTTCGGGGGACGGGGGTGCCGGCGGCGCTGTTGCTAGCAGACATGGATAGGGCGTTTGATTCCTTAAGCTGGACCTACTTGTTTGCCCTACTTCCTCGGCTCAATCTTGGCCCTCGTTTCCTGTCCTATGTGACGCTCCTATACACTGATCTGACGGCGTCGGTCCGCGTGGCGGGGGCGCTCTCCCCCAGCTTCCCTATTGGTCATGGCACTAGACAGGGGTGCCCCCTGTCGCCCTATTTATTCGCCGTCGCCATGGAGCCTTTGGCGGCGTGGGTACGTATAGATGCGCAGATGCAGGGATTTGAATGGGACCCTGGATTATCTGACAGGATAGCCCTATATGCCGATGACGTCTTATTCTTCCTGACGGCGTTGGACAGGTCGGGGCCACGTATACTGGAGATAATGCGGATCTTTGGGGAAACGTCCGGGCTGTACATGAACACCCGTAAGTCTACCCTGTGGGTTCTGGGTGACCGGGGGGGGGTGGGAGAGTGGGCGTCCGCGCTGCAAATAGCAGAAAGTGGATTTAAGTATCTGGGTGTCTTTCTATCAGAGGTACCGGAGACGTCGTGGGCACAGAATGTGGCGCCGGTCTGGGCGCGCCTTCGAGAGGATATTACGACTTGGTCCCGCATGCCGCTGACAATCTACGGTAGATCGGCGATCTTTAAGATGGTGGCACTTCCTCGGCTATTGTACCAACTTCAGAACCACCCATATACGATCGCGCCCAGCTGGTTCCGTACGGTGAATTCGGAGCTCGGCCAGTTTCTGTGGGGACAGGGGGCGGTGCATGTGGTGTTGCGTAAGTGCTTTCTATCCACTTATTGTGGTGGGCTGGCGACCTCCGACATGCTCTCGTATTATCAGGCATCACACCTACTGGTCCTTAATGAGTGGTGGTATGGCGACCGAGGGGACCCGGCATACGCTCTTGAGCGACACTTGATGGGGCGGCATTCTCTCCATACGATCCTTTATTCGCCGGCGCTGCGGAGTAGTCTTTCAGATCTGGTGGCAGTCCTTAAAGAGAATAGGGTGGTGGAACATGTTAACGGGGGAAACGCCGCTATGGCATAATGGGCGACTACCGGAGTTGGCGGCGCTACAGGGGTTCGGCGGCTGGGATGACATTGGTATCTCTACTTTGGGTGACGTGACGAGGAATGGATCCCTTAAATCGTTTCAGGACTTGCAGGAGGAATTTGATATGCCCCGGACGCAGTTCTTTCGATTCCTCCAGCTTCGCCATGCACTTGCTCCTAGCCTGGAGGGCCTGACAGACATTGCCGAATTTAGTCCGGTGGAGGCAAAAGTCTTCATGGGCGATCTCGCAACCAAAAAGATCTCGCGGATATATCAGACTTTGGTCATCCATAGTGCGCCCTCCCTGGATAGGTTACGGACGGCGTGGGAAGACGATGTAGGCTCGTTGGAGGAAGAGGATTGGAGGGAGGCCCTAGCCGCCCCGTGGGGCGCGGCCATTGCGATGCGCCTCCGTCTGGTCCAGTTCAAATATCTACACCGGGTATATTTCACTCGGGCGCGCCTGTATAGAGCGGGCTTGATCGCCTCACCGGTGTGCCTCAGGTGTGGTGGGGCGGAGGGTTCCTTCCTGCATACGGTTTGGCACTGTTCGTCGTTGGATCAATTCTGGAGGTTTTTTTTTTTTCGTGTATGTCTGAGGTCCTGGGGTGGCAGCTCCAGCGTACGCCGCAGCTGGCGTTGCTTCACGTCATGGATGGCATTGGGGGTAATATCTATAAACGGCACCTCATGTTGCTTGGTCTTACCTTGGCGAAGCGAGACATTGCCAGGCAGTGGAAGGATGAGCGGGCCCCCTCGGTGGCCGCCTGGAAAAATGGTCTGGACTTCTGTATGGGCCTGGAATAACCTATTTTTGTGGCTCGGGGCTGCCCACGTCAGCATTACAAGATTTGGAAGCGGTGGGCGGATTATCGGCGCCTGTGGCTGGAGCCCCCTGCTGTGACTGACGATATCCCAGTGGGAGTGGGCTAGGACTAGAGTGATGGGGGCTGTTCTTTGGGGAGTCGGGCGCCATAGGGGTGCGGGGGCGGCCTGGGTGAGTCGGGTCTCTACCAGGGTGGATAGGCCGTGGTCCTTACTCCCTTTCTGTGGTTACCGGGCGCGGGTGGGTGAGCGATTTTCAGTGAGCGAAGCGCAACTTGGGGGGGGGGGGGTGGGAGGGGGGTGGAGATCCGAGACTATACTATAGATCAAAGAATGTAATTGCTTGGTTTGTTTTCGGTGTTCTGTTTTTCTTTCCCAACAAACATAAAATGAAAATTGTCCTTTGCATTGTATCTCCATGTAACTCTGTGCGGTTGTGGCTTCTGGGGTCACAGAGCCCTGCCTCTTATGTGCAAATGACAAATAAAATCTGTTGTAAAAAAAAAAAAAGTATTAGGGGGATTCACTTTTGGAGGAGTGCACACAGAATCCCCATCTTTGCACTTTTCCTGCTGGACAGATTTACACCAAACATGACAGAGAGATAAATGCTATACCAAAAACATTCTTTGTGTGGTTTTGTTTGAAATGTTCAGCTGTTTTTGATATATTTCCAAATTAAAAATGTGACAATCAGGAATTAAAAGGGTTAAACTTGTATGTGTTGTAACATAATTCAAGAGCGGCCATGCAATTTGCATTTTCAAAACTATATTACATCGATTGGTTAAGATGCCCCCTTAGTTCGGTGACCTATGATCAAGGTCTACAAATCTGTGGAAATTTGGGGGCTGATAAAATATCTGTGTTTGCCTTACTATCCCACCATTACTGGGTCCATACCAAGTTTTTAGGCTCATGAGTGCAGTGAGTGGGAGCTCACGGCAGGCTCAAGAGTGGTAAAATATGCCCACTTAACCTGATGAAATACACAGTAGAAGGCTTTAAGGTGGGCAGCCCACACATGTTGGTCTGTGGATAACTTCATGAAAAAAAAGATAAGGATTATTTCTGATTGGTGGCCCACACAAAGTTCTTGGACAAAAATACCATTACAGAAATAGGGATAATTTCTTGTCTGAAAACTGCAGACCATGTTTCAAAGACCATTCTCACACCTGTTTGGTGACCTGGAGATCCTGAGTTTGAATCTCAGCAGTGCCTCCAATACCTTTAAAGAAAATGAAATCTACATCCACTCCCGAGTAACGTTCAGGAGACTGTGGTATTAATATGAAACATTTAATAAAAGACACAATGATTAATGGAAGCTCTATGCAGTCAGCATGTCCCAGAAGCAGATCTGCTGCATAGATTATTACACAATGTACTGGTCCAACAGGCTACATGTGATTCAACACAGCCAGTAAGCAGCATACTGCTGCACAATGGTGCATTAGACATTAGTGCAACAAGTGATGATCACACACTGATCATGAGCTTCGTCAAATGTCATTGGTCAGCGAGTATCAGCAGCAGCATGGCAGCAGCACATCTTTCCATATGTAGTTGTCACAATGCATGTGGTGGGTATGTCACTCAAAGAGCAGGTTCCAGTAAAGCCTCTCTGACGCCTTCTTTCGGTCATGGGTTTAGTGACAGATAAGGACTGTAAACCAGAACCACGCCTAGTTCTCCAGTTCTCACAGGACCACTGCTCGTATGTGTAAACGCATGCTTGCCTATCCTTGCATAACACCACCTCGCAGGTAAGCACAGCTACCTGTCCTAACCGTCCCTTCCGACCATATCCGGGGGCTGCATCTACCAATGCTCTAAAGCCTTCTTCTCAGCTAATGCCTTGGCGCTGCAATTGTAAATTTAATTTTCTCCTCCACAATCACTATGACTTCAAGGACTCAAAAATAATAAATATTTCATGCAAATAATGTCATTCATGGTGCTTCCTCTTTGGAACATAGGATAGTGTCAGAACCTGTCTTAAGGAAGGCATTGTCTAAAATCTTCCAAACTCCACCAATGCATTAGAACACCTTTCGCCCAGGTGGGAAGAAGCTTCGGACTATGCCCTATCTTCAGCGCCACGGTTCATTTTCGGATTTTCTCCTCAAGCTCCTAATTACGAGTTGAAGGCGGCAACACCGTGGCCGATCCTTCTCTAAACGAGCCCGCCCCTCCAATCACACTGGGGACCCCTCATTTTACAATCAAGTAAGGGGTTCCCTATACTCCTACACTGTAGAGAGACACTCCTTCTTGCCTTTGTCTGACTTTGGATTTTAGATATCCTGAGGGTCCGGATTCAATGCGTGTGACCTTACATGGTTAATTACTGCCCTAATTACACCGTATTCTTTCTACTCATCGGCTTCCCTCTGGTTGCCTAGTGAGTAACCCCTCTGAACTCACCTTGCAGATGCTGTTTCTAGGCACTCAGCCCTGCCTGCCTGCCTCTCATCCCTCGTGACTCATCTCCCTTTTCCTAGTTTCTTTTCAATTTTTTAAGCATGCTGTATAATTGCCTTATCACAATTGCTTGACCACAATTGACTCTTTTCTTAATTTATTACTCATTTACTATGATAACTACGATAAGATGCTCTGGTAGCACTGGATCAACACTTAATGTATACATGTTGTAACTAATGACCCAGGGGCACTGTCTAAAACCTATGTACCTTATTATACCCTCTCCTAGAGATTCTTCATGCTTACAAAAATATTTATTTTGTCCTGATGATGATCTCAAATCAGTGAGATCGAAACGCCGTCGAGCCTTATACAAAAAAACACTCCTTTTACTGTTTACATTTCAATCAGGAGTCTCTGTCTATGTTGTCAATGCGATGTATATATTTTAAATGTCACTTTCACTCGCCACTTCACACTGGTTGTCACTTTCCTGTGAGCACTTGAACTATATTTCTACAAAAAACGTTACTATATTGTTCAAAATAAATAATCTACTAAGCGAAAGCCCATCTGTGTCCCTGCCTATATCCCAAAGATTACTTGTTACTGTTCCCTTTGGCACTAATTGCCTAACATATACCTAATGTTATAGGCACATTGATTAACGCTGCCTTACATTCAAGAGCTCTCGCTACTTTGGGACCTGTTCGGCCCTCCATGAACTATTGTTTCCCTACAATACCATTGACCACCACAGGTTCAAATATTGGGGTTCCCTTGTTTTCAAAATACTTCTAGAGATGTTCATCATTGCTCTGAGATGGGGGTGACTGTAGCAAGGCGGACACTGCACTACAGTGAGAGTACAGTTGCGCCAGTGACTGCTGCCGGGTGTTCTCTTTGGATTTGTGCTTGACTGCTGAAAGATTGGTTTTTGCTGGAGAGGGTATGTGGCCCCAAAAATTGGCACTTTTTGAGGCCCTGTGAAGAGGAACTTTGGATTTGACTGATGTAACAGTTTCCACGTTCTGAAAATGTAGGTGTGGCTGCTTGGTCGGAAAATTATCAGGATATGGTGTGATACCTATAGCTGCATCTGAACTGTACACTAAATTTACATCTAGAACACAAACGTTGTGGCCCTTGAGGATTTGATGCTAGCAAGCTGTTCACTTTCTTTTGCTGTAATCTCAGTAATGAACTTCTTGTTGTTTGCTTTTGGTAGGAACTGTAGTATGCTGTTTAAAAAACCAAAAGTGCGTTTATTAAAAGCACAAAAGAATTGGAAAAACTTACATTAAGGTATATTACAATTGCGATATGCATAAAAACATAAAATGTCTTAAACGTTCCAGTTCTGGTTACTGGCAATATGGAAACCATAATGCAAACCAAAAGCGAGAGAAGTGTATTTATGGATGTGTTTGAAAACCTTTGTGTGTGCATGTAATCATCAAATAAGATATTGAATACAGTGCGTAATATGTAAGCGATTCGCTAATGCTAATAGCGTAAAGCGATTGACATGTTGTGTTCTTTCGTCTCTATTTCCAAGGCGATGACCCTGCTGAAGCTGCAGCATCCCAACATCTGTGCCTACAAGGAGAGTTTCATCGTGTGGGAGGCCAAGGTGTGACCCTTCTTCACTTGAAGACTTTACCAGACAGGCACTTATTTTATGGTAGAATAAATGCCTTCTTGTGACTGTTTGATGTTGGGGTTGCTCCTGTCTGGGACGATAAATCTTCCTGTGCAAGATTTGATGCACATGTGCCTTCAGTGAAAAGCACGGCTATGGTTGGTTTGCAGAGATTGGGCACTCGACAGCCTGGATTGACCCATGCTTCTACCTCTTATCTGTGTTTCCAGAAAAGGAATAGTCCACTGCTACTCTTGTTTCCTTCACAGTTCTAAGATCTTAAAGTTCCAACACCTTCCTTCTCTCCCCCTTGAATCGAGGCAAATGTATGGTGGCTGGATATTTGTCTCATATGGTCTGAAACGTTGGAACACCACCCTCCTTCTTCACGGCTTTTCAACGTTACCACTGAAGTAGTCCTCTTCCAGTGGGCCTCTGATGCGCAGCAGCGGACTGGACCATCACCTCTTGGACCCCGCTCTAGCTTTGCTGCCATTCTCTCTCTGCTGACCCTTACACTACTAGTACAGCTGCCCAAGGCGCAGAGGCTACATAATACATGGTTTAATGTCATATTGCATATGTAAATATACTGGGTGTAATAGGCTATTTATTATTTTTGTCATAAGGCGGGGTCTTCAGTTGGTTGTGAGGCTCTTTCTACCCAACAACAGTAATTCCTACCCCATCACGTATCATAGCAGCAGTGTGTCGGGATAGTTGTGCGAGATGGAGCTTTTCAGATGTCCTAAGGCTCACATTGTATTTTTTTTTTATAAGACATTGATATTTCCCCAATGTGGAGTTGTGCCCAGAGTGCAATTATGTTAACAAGGTTTTAATTATTCTTTTTTTCTCTACTGAGAACTATTGTCCCACGGACAGATCATTTCCCCTACACCCCATGGCATTTGGGGGTATTCCCAATCCCTTTACACATTGGAAGGAGATTTACTCAGGCCTTCTGCTGGAAGTAACCTGATACTGTTTCCAGGGTGTATACGGTGGGTCTGGAAGGAATTTGTGACTGCCAAGATACGTACAAGATTGTGGGTGTTCACACACTCTCAAGTGCCACCCTTTCGATTCCTCACCCCTCAAGTGGAGTTTACCCCCCTATATTTGTACACAGTCATGGCATACAATCACACAGTAGTAAATGCATGTATGCCTGGCAGGTATCCTTTTGTGTCCATTCTAAGCTGTTAGCATATGTTTTTGGCAAACATGGGTTTATGCATCAGAGCCCATTTGCCTTTCTGTGCATCTGCACGGACCACGTGTCGTATGGCAATTATGTTCATGCTTAGAATATATAAGCAAAGGTTGTTTTAACAAAAGCCAGAGCACATGGGGGTAGATCCATACAGTGATCCAACATCTCAGCCAACAGGCCTCGTGATATGTTCCCAGTTGCCGTCCACTGTAGAGCGATTGTAAGGAGGCGGTTAGCAGTGACATGTCCCATTAGGCAGGGCAGTGCACTGGTAATAATGCTGGATTTGATGTCGGCCTTGTAGTAATACATGTGTGGAAGTATTATTAGCACACTGGTGCCAAGTGAGATTGTATTGGTCCATGTCTGATTTCACTGGCATGGCATACATGGTATATATGCAGCTGTGTATTACCACTGTTAAGTGTGAGGACCAGGGGCCATAACTCAGGAAGTGTGAGTGAGTGAGTCATGAGGTCCCTCCTCTCCCTCCCTCAACATGCTGCTTTTCACAAGCAGTGGGTCATACACTGAGCACAAAGAGCTAAATCCGTTGGCTGAGATAAGATCACGAGTTGGGCACCAGTTGTTTTCTTCTGTCAAGTGATTCTAGAGTCGCGTGAGCTTTTCGGTGGTAACGAGATGGAATTTGATTATTGCACTGTGGTGATAAATGAATGTGTGTAAGTGTAATCAGTATACTTGTGCAAACAACCTGTTTTTGAGCCCACATTTATTTTCGCTCCTCGTGGTATAAACAAACACAACCATGTGTTTATGTGGGACACCTACAGAGCGTTCACCCTGATCACTGAGGTTTTTGGAGCCGCGCCTGATCACCGACGTCCACAACCTCCCTCTTTGTCACTGTTTGAATCCCCAAAAAGTCCAGCAATAGGCGGTTGACAGTACGTTAAATGCACCCTGCTTCCCTACAGCAGCTTTATGTATATAATCTAATCCGCTGGCCTCACTCTTCACACCCACTGGTCATTAATTTGGACCCCCAACAAAGGCACACTCGCGCATCCTACTGATAGCCCAGCTCCAGAGACCGAGCTAGACTCTGGTCTGAATCTGGAGCTTCGGTACCATTAGGAAAGTCATGCCCAGACTACTGAAAGTGATGCACTCCCGTACCAATGGCAGACTGTGTGCTCTATAAATTCCCAATGACATTAAGTGTGTTGTCTGTAGCTGTGTGCCCTCGTGTGTGTTGTGCCCACACCTAGTGCTACAGGAATCTTCCATTGGTCTCCACATGGTGTAAGTGTAGCGAGAAGAGCGCTTTCACACGGCACAATGACACGCTTCCAATACATACATTGTCTTCTGTTGAGGATCCACTGCCCATAATAACCAGTTCACCCGGCACTGTTTTCTCTTGCAGACCTCCTCTGTATTCCTGTGCTTGGTTATGAACTACCTGGGCAATGAAGACCTGGCAGGCCTGATCCGAAGCAAACGAGAAAATCAGGAGACCTTCGATGAAATGGTAAGCATTGGCATGGATGTCAATTCACCAAAATGCTAGCAATCGGGGAAGTGCCATGATGACATTGTGTGCCCTTGGAGCCTCAATGAAATTGCAGAGTTGTCCCCTGTCCCATGGTGCCACCCTTAGTCACTCACCAGCCTGCTCTTTACTGCCGTGTTAGTTTTGGGAAGACAGGGGCTGGAAACTAGGGGAGGTACACAGGACTCTCAAAGCCCTCTTTCATGCCACTTAGGCCAGTGGTACCGATTGGCAGCGGAGTTAAAGGTCTAGATACTGGAGTAGGAGTCACCATTGAGATACAGAGTATACTACAACCAAGTGAGACAGTATAGCCTCTGCAGTTCCTTAGCCTACAAGCATTGGCTAATGCCTCAAGGATTCATCACGTCGATGCTACCACCTACCGATGGCACCACTGTATGTACTGACATCATGAATAGTTCCTAGAAATGAGATGCAGCAAACGTTTTGTGGGAAATAGTGTCCGCCATCTTTCTTCCTCCTTGTTACTCTCTGACACATTGGGCTACTTTGTGTTGATCCTTTGTCTCAAGTGGGCCACACAAAGTAACAAAGTCTCGCCTGTCCCCTTTTCCACAAAGCAGACAGGAGGCTAAACATTGGTGACTGGTAAGTTTGAGCTGTCAAAGTTTGAAAAGGCATTAGAAAAATAAAATAAAAGAATCCTTCAGGTAGTTTTCATTGTGTGGTGTTAAGTGCCTCCAATGCGTGATGTGTGGAAGTGACACTTTCACGAACTGGTTAAAAAGTCAAGTTGGTGTTTTCAATTGGGTTTAATTGTGATGGGTTTCGAAGAAAAAATAAATTGTTGCCTCAGGCATTTCATTTTATAAATTCTTTTCCAGGTCCCCACACAGAAGCAGAGAAGTATTTCCTGTTAAATGCTAAAGAATTTAAGACACTAATGTTATGTTATGTGTATTTGTAAAGCTCACTATCACACTGTCACCCATGAGGGTATTGTGGGACTGAAAGGGGTGGGTACCCAGCCCTGCCTGCCTGGGGTAGGTTGGTTAACTTAAAGCCAAGTCTTCAGCTTCCTGCGGATTTCTAGGAGAGCGGGGGGGGGGGCTCAAATTAGGGAAAGGAGGCCATTCCATGCTTTAGGAGCGATGTAAAAGAACACTCGTCACCCTGATCCGCATGGGATGTGTGCGGGTAGGAGTCTTACGGAGAGGTAGTTGTTGATGGGGCATATACCAAAATGTGCCTAAAAGAGCAGGGTCACATTTGAAAGAGTAGGTGCGGCTCCTGTATCAGAGTTCGTTGCAGATCAGCGTCGCTCCACAATGAGACTAGAGCAGAGTTTTTAAATGATTGTATCAGTTCTGTATCTGGGTGCGCAGCCTTCTTGTGTGTGCTGATGAAAAACACACTGAATGTAACTGCAGTTTTAGTTGAGAGGGTAACTACCCACCTCAGGTAATAATCACAATTATTGTCAAGCTGAACCACTAAGGTCACAAAATTAACCTTCGCTCAACCCCCTGGTAGCTATGGCACAGAGCAGACAGCCTTAGTTTAGAAGCAATGTGTAACGTATTTACTCAATAGGTGCTGCAGTCCACTAGTGGCATATAACGTATAGACCCTGGGTAAACTTCCGCACATATACTAGGGACTTTTTGGTAAGATAACTATGTCGGTTAGAAGTATACCAATGTCATCATGTTGAAAACAGGAGAACAGGCACTTTGTCTCCGGTAGGCAAGGAGGAACACATGCTCGTTACATCTGGTTAGCAGAGGTAAAGTGAATAGAGTTCTACAGCCAGAAAAAACTGTTAAGCCAAACTCTGGAGGTACACCATACACAGGGTGGCCATTTCCTACACTCTATGGCCCAATTCACAAAGCCATATGCATAATACAAGGTCAACTTAGGTGAGCAAGCAGCTTGATTTATAAGTGTAAATCATGGTTTAATAGTCTCGGAAGGTAGATTTACAAACAAAAGTTACACTTACGTTTTTTGAGTAAATCTCCTCCAGGGGCAGAGTGAAGGTGTACTAGCGTGAGAATGCCCCAGTAGGTTTGTTCACAGCCACAAACTAGTAAGTAGGTGTCTATTCTAATCTCATCTTTTTCCAGGTCCTACCCACAAATGGACACAACTGGATATTTACTGGTGTCAGGGACAGGAGTGTCCTACGTCCAGGGTAGGAATGATGAGGCAACGTGCTCTGAACTGGTGGAGGTGTAGGTGACGAGCTTTCTAAATGAAAAATATTTTCATATGGAAAAAAAAGTTTAAAAGCAGTGGCGGCTACCACTGAGTACTAGGAGTGGGGCAGAGGCGCGGACGGTGGGTGATAGAAAGATACATTTAAAATGACTTACCTTGCTGCTGGAAGCCGCCTCACCTCCTTCCTCTTTTTTTTTTCCTGACCGAAGCAAGAAGCACAAAGCCAGTCAAATCGTCATGCGCACTTAAGCGCCCCAACCACTCCTACCCTGCTGGCTGTGACAACAGCCCAGCCCCATCTCGCCCCGTAAACCTGCCTCACAACGGAAAAATAAAATAATAGTAACAAGGTGTTATTATCATTTTATTTTCCCTTTTTCCACTGCTGAAAAGAGCAGTGTGGTGGCGCTCCCCTGCCTTAGAGGAGGAGCAGCCGCTGTTTAAAAGTGTAAACATACTATGTTATTGCATTTATGGATTCAAAAGTAATTTTACATTATCACACACTCCAGGGACTGTATTATGTATACGGATGGTGTACTGTCCCTGCTTGTGCCAAGGTGCACCTTTACGGAGCTCCGTCTTTCACACTATGAAGAGGGGAGAGAGATCTCCTTGCAGGCGAGTGCAGTGTGTGACTGCATCGACCTGCAGGGGGATGTCTGGGGGTTCCCCGGGACCCCCTTTCATCCCTCCAAAGGGCTTCCTGTAGGTGGCGCACCTTTTTGTGGCACTCGTTTAGTGCACCTCTTAAGGGCATCCTTGCCCCTACATCCACATCTATCATATGGCGAGGGCACAGAGGCAAAGTGATTCCCTCCTTTGCAGGGGGCCACACCCCCATGAAAATGAGGGTACATCCTCTCATGATAGAGCTGGCACTACTTGTTTGCCATCAGTATCATCATTACAGAACTGGACGCACAAGCCTCTGCGGCCGCTTATGTAATAATCTGGGTGGCCACCGGGGGTGCCCAAAGCCATGTTTTGAAGGGTTCCCTACTCCTCTCTGTTTTTCTGTGATTCATGGCCTCCCAGCCCAGCTTAAAATTGTGGAAGCTACGAAAAGAAAGAAACAAAAATGTGAATGACAGTCTTAAATACACATTTGCGAAGGGGAGGAGCAGGAGGACCAAGATGACCAGCAGGCTAGAATGACCACGGAGACTGTAATTATTAGGACCAAGAGGACAAGCACGACCAGGGCAATGACCTCCAGGTGGACAAGAGCCAGCTTCACCATTGCCAGGACGAACAGGACTAAGAGTATTAGGGCCGGGGGGGGGGGGGGGGGGCAGGACAGTGGGAGCTAGGACAAAAACACCGGGACGATTAGGATTAAAAGGACTAGGAAGAACAAGAGGGGCAGTACCAGAGGAGGCCTAGAAGGGGCAGAGGACTACATGTGGGAGGGTCAAGACCAGTACCTGGTAACCCAGGAGAACTAGGACTAAGAGTGTCTGGGTGTAGGACCAGGGAACCAGGACAAGAAGGAACAGGAATACCAGGTCTAGGGGCACCTAGACCAGAAGGACTGGGACCACGATCTAGAAGAGGACAAAGACCAGAAAAAGGATCAGGACTGAGGAGACCAGGAGGAACAAGGCCAAGAAGAATAGTAAGATCAGGATCTAAAGCTTCATTAACAGGGGACACAAGAGGACCAAGAGGAGGATGAGGATGAGGATCAGGATATTGAGAAATCGGTCCAGGAGGAGTACCAGACAAAGCATGATGGGGACCAAGAGCAGACCAGGAGAATGAGGCGAAGGACCAACACCAGGTGGAGGAGGATAAGAAAGAGAGGTAGGACACAGGCCAGGGGGCTCGGATAGAAGGAACAGGAGGACCAGAAGGGCCAGGAAGATGTGGACCAGGACAACGAGGAACAAGACCAGGAGAATGAGGCGGTCCAGGAAGAAATCCAAGAGGAGGAGGTGAAGGGGGGAGATTAGGAGAAGAAGGCCAAGAAAAGAGGAAGAAGAGAAGAACAAGCCCAGCAGGAGGAAGAGGATGATGGAGAGGAGGGGTAAAACCAGACCAGGAAGAGGATGATGGAGAGGAGGGGAAAAACCAGACCAGGAAGATGATGATGAAGAGGACAAAAGGACCAGAAGGAAGATGAGAACGAGTAGGAGAAGAAGAATTAGGCGGTGGAGGAAGCCAATATTTTAGGCAGTATGTAAATTGCAGGCCCCTTGTGGTAAATAAAATAAATATTACCGGACTTAATTTCATACGGAATCTTAAATTAAAGTAAAATAGCTCAAAATAACAAGAGGCAGAATCCGTGGTATAAGAGGTTTTCTGATGGGCTTTATTCCATTCAAAATGGCCGACTCGAGTCGCGGCCTTCAGGTTCCGTCACCACGAGGGTTCAGGAAGTGAAGTACAATATTTTGTTGATAGACATACATTTTTATAATAAGTGCATTACAATGAAACGAATGTAGAAGGCGTAACATTTGATAAGAAAAATGACGTGACAGTGACATAATCGAAACTAGGCGTAATAAGGAATAAAAGAAACATAATTGGTTAGGATTATCAGACATAGGTGGATCTATAAGATAATACTTGGCATAGATGCGCGCGCAGCAGTATGACGTGTAATTGACGTGCAACTAGGGGGTGAAGGGGACTTGACATTTAGCTCTACATGTGGAGACGAGAAGTCTGGGGGGTCACGTCAACCTAATCCCAAATCATATCTACCATCCTATGTTTGGAGAACTATGTTATCCACAAGGAAGGACTCTCGGACAGAATCTATTCTATACTGACTGTGTGCGTGTACAAGCGTCTAAGTGTCTATATGAGATGCGAGGGGCAGAAAACTTTCCATGGCAACAGGGCTATGAATCACTTGCAGGAGGACGGAAAGGCTGAGTCCTTTGCTTGTGAGCTAAAGGAAATGTTTACCTAAATCACTAGACAGGAATGCATCGGCTGAAGAGCAAAATAGATAATTCGAAGGTGAAATACAGCTTCTTGGCAGGCATGCGAAAACTGGCCGAGGCAGGCACCGTTAGCTGCACAGGGAGTAGGACAAAGTTCATGGATACAGATGCGAGCTCAAGCTGAAGCTGTCAGAGACAGAGAGCAGGGAAAGGCTTTGAGGACAGAATCGGGCCTACTCGCCTGAACTGTAAAAATGGAGTAACTTAGCCATATAAAGTCGGTGGCCTGTCATGCTTAGGAATCGAATATCCAGCCCATTGATGGCGGATCTGACAGAGAACATGTTGACGGTAGACACACATATGTTTGCGTCTTAGAAACTGGAACTGGAGGGAACATACATGTACTTGTAACATGCATATAGAACCGTTGGGGTCCAAGATAGGGGACATAACTGATCAGGAAAATCCACATTTCCACATTCCCTCCTTGTCCCCTTCTTGCCCTTCAAGAGATATCAATCTTCATCATTCCATCGATTTGCTCATGGAGCATCATTTCTTCTTCCTTCTTCTTCCGGGATCTTGAGCGAAAACCTTGATGTGGAATACACGATGTGGCACACAGACCACAAATCGCTGGTCCACATTGTAGGCATAAACAACAACTGAAGAGCATAAGAAGGCCAATACCTAGGAAGGATAGAACTCTCCATCCCCAGGCTGATATCACACTCCAAAACCACCCGGACCACGTCCAAGTGCCTGGATTCTCGTGTATCTGGCTTACAATCTTATGAAGGCGTGTTATAGCTTTATATACAGATGGCGAATTTTCTGGTATGAATATGCAGCAGCTGAATCCGATGACCCTGCAAGCTCCGCCCCTATCGGCCAGGATGACGTCAAGGACAAGACGATTCTGGAGAACAACAATTCTCATCACTGATTGTTCCTCTGTCAGATTGCCTAGGGCGGCTATAGTCTCGTTTACTACAGCTTCAAGAGTCTTGGTGAGTCTGCGTATCAGCTTACTATTTGATATTGTACCTATATAGGGAAAGATACCTTTATTGAAATCTACATACTTGTCCCATGCTGAACATTTCGATAATAATCAGGGGGGGCTAGGAAAACAGGTGGCAGAAGGAATGCTATGTAACAGGTACCATCCCAATCTAGAGGCAGACGCATATATGCCGTCTGACCACATATGAAGTAAGAATGGCGAGAAGCTCTAAATGAAGATTTACCTTGATCACTATATTCTACTGTAGTAGCACATTGGCTATGGCCCATATGTATGGAACCAACTTTTCTCACACATAATTCACCCTTAACTGGAAATACTGACATAGTGGGCAGAATTAGTTCAACTTCGGATTTGACATTCAAAATCATAAGATTAGGCGTGAAATTACCTAATTTATACACTTCATTTTCTAAATCAGTTCCTGTTCTACTGGGGTGACCCTCCTTATTAGGGTGACAGACTTTGAATAAAACTAGATTCAGATTTCCCCATATCCAATGTTGTTGATAAACTGCTGTGTCTGGGTCTATGGAATTTAATAAACTAAACCATGCTCCACAGGAGCCATTGTGTGTGAATGGATGTGGAAAGAAAGGCAGAACTCCTTTGTTATTCTGATAGGGAGGGAGCCGGCCACACACCCAACAATTGGTGGCATTACTAGTCTGATGGGAATGATGTAACATACTAATGAATGTGTTATTGCGCAGCGCAAGTCTATAGGACAACTCATGTGGGGGTAGGTCACTAAAAGAATGTTCTGCAGCAACATTATAAACATGTCTAGAGATAGGATGATATATGTGCAAAATCACACTCGTAATAATTACTAAAATACTCAATAAAAACAAAATTAATAATGTCCTTATACAGTAGCTACGCAGTGATTTACAATACGCCTGTCGTTTCAACATTTCTCGGGTATTTTCTCTACTCAGGTCCAAGGGATACATGTCGGAGACAATTCAACCGCTTCACCTTGGAGAGGACTTAAACAATCAAATTGCTCGACTGTTTGGGCCTAAGCTTTAATTTATAGCACTGAGAGTCATTCTGTTCAACAAAAGGAAGTTTTGAATCAGTCTGTGAGGGAGTGCAGGGCACAGTGTCTATATCTGAAGGTAGTCCATGAAATTTTTTGACGTGACTTGAATGAATCCACCCTTTGCGTCCCTCGATCTTCACGGCTGTTCTTGTGGTCAACAGGACCAACTTGGGTGCTTTCCACCTGGGCTCCAGTTGACTTTTCCTGTCGAAATTTCTCACAAAGACAAGATTACCCGGAACAACGTCATGGGGTTTCGCCTCAGTGTTGTCGGGAAAGGCTGCAGCTACCTGTGAACGAGAAGATTGTAGTGCAGACATCAAGGAAGCCAAGTAATCTGTCAGCATGTTACAGTCAATGTCAGTTATTTTGCGTGGTATAGGCGTCCCCCACATATTTGGTGGTCTACCAAAGATCACCTCATACGGGGATAGCCCTGTTCTAGAGTGCGCTACCATTCTCATGTAAAAGAGTGCAACTGGTAATGCTACTATCCAGTCGACACCTTTCTCTCTACATATTTTGGACAGTCTGATTTTCAGTGTCTGGTTATGTCTTTCTACGAGACCTGCTGCCTCGGGGTGTCGGACACAGTGGAATTTCCACTGGTATCCCAACAAGAGTGAGACATGTTTCATTAATTCGGATGAGAAAGGCTGACCGTTATCTGAATATACAACACGTGGTAAACCGTACCGTGGGAAGAATTCTCGAACTAGCTGCTTGGCAGTAGTCGGGGCAGTGTAATCTGATACGGGATACGCCTCTGTCCAACGGGAGAGAGCGCAGACAACTACGAGAACATATTTGAATCC
This sequence comes from Triturus cristatus, assembly GCF_964204655.1. Classification (NCBI taxonomy): domain Eukaryota; kingdom Metazoa; phylum Chordata; class Amphibia; order Caudata; family Salamandridae; genus Triturus; species Triturus cristatus. The sequence continues at coordinate 1,138,888,536 of NC_140580.1, read as the reverse complement.
TCGACAACGTTCCATCTGAATATAATCCATCTGGAGGACTTCAAAAGGATGGTCAGGAGGCTGAAATCCACCCTGCTCTACGGGAACACTCTTTCCTGGATTAAACTGACAACATATCATACAGGTACGAACTTTTTGTTTAGCTGCTGCTCGTAAATGTTTGTTGAACCAAATGTGCTGAATGCTGTCTAGCATAGCCTTCTCTCCTAAATGTGCTGGGCTGTGAATTGTAGCTATAATGGCTTGAACCATGGAATCAGGGAGAAACCATACAGATTTCTCCTTCGTCATCCATCCTTGATCTGTCTGGATCCCTCCTAGTTCCGTCCACTTCTTTATTTCTTCTGCTGTGGCATGTGTCTGTATGTCAATTACGTCAAGTGCGGGATCCTTAATTGTCATACACTGTGTTGGTGTCTGAACTATTGGCTTTGTCATGTCTAATGTGCGATTCTGAGCAGTCTGTTTAGCTGTTCTGTCAGCTAAGTCATTGCCTTGAGAAATGGTATCAGTAACCTTCGTATGTGCTTTACATTTCATAATCGATATAGCAGTGGGTAGATGTATTGCGTCTAACAAAGCATGAATGAGGGGTCCGTGCTGAATGTGGGCACCATGGGACGTTAAATAACCTCTCTCTCGCCATAGCACGCCGAAGTCGTGTACAACTCCGAATGCATAACGTGAATCAGTGTATACATTAACTTTCTTATTTGTGGCTTGAATACAGGCTTGCGTTAGAGCAATAAGTTCTGCTGCTTGGGCTGACAGAGTATCTATACAATGTGTCTCAATAGTTTCAGTGTCTGTTGTGACTGCATACGCGGCCACTAAATCTCCTGTACTTGTTCTCATGCACGATCCGTCTACATACAACGTCAGGTCTGGATCTAACAATGGAACGTCTGTCAAGTCTTGTCTAGGTTTCGTCTTTATTTCAATGATTTCAACACAATCATGAGCTAGTGGGTCTGTTCCAATTACAGGTAATAGTGTAGCAGGATTCAATGTATTACACCGTCGGATCTCTATGTGTGGTTGAAACAATGTCAGTTCATAACCGGTAAGTCTTGCTATGGTCAAGTGTTGTGTTTGCGTTCGGTTCACAAGAACCTCTACTGCATGTGGTACTTGTACTGTCAATGGGTGTCCTAACACTATGGCATCGCTTTGTCTGATTGCTAAAGCTGTCGCTGCCACTGATTTCAGGCATGCAGGCAAAGCCTGAGCTACGGGATCTAATGTACTGGAAAAATAAGCACATGGCTTGCGTGATCCTGCTTGTTCCTGAGTGAGTACTGACAAGGCAGTACCTTCGCGTTCTGTAACAAAGAGTGTAAAATGTTTGCTATAACATGGTGTTGCTAAAACAGGTGCTTGACATAAGGCTTCCTTTAGGCTTTCAAAAGCTTGTGTATGTTCCTGAGTCCAAGGGAGAACAGTCGATGTGGCTGCCTCCTGTGTGGTTAACTGAATGAGTGGTTTTGCTAGAAATGCGTACTGAGGGATCCACTGCCTACAATATGAAGTGAGGCCTATGAAAGCTCGCACCTCCTTCTGTGTCTGGGGTATTGACATATTAGCAATTAACTGGATGCGATCTGGTGTAAGCTGCCTTCCCTCCTTGGACAGCGAGTGACCAAGATAAATAACTCGCTGAACACAGAATTGCAGCTTAGAAGGGGACACCTTGTGCCCCTTGTCGGCTAGGAAATGTAAAACTGTCAGAGAAGCTTTTTCACATTCTGGCTCGCTTCTCGCGGTGATCAGCAGATCATCGACATATTGAAGCAGTGCTGTATTGACTGGCATGTGGATACTGTCAAGTTCTCGTTTCAGTGCTTGGCTGTAGATGCTGGGGCTTTCTGTGAATCCTTGGGGAGCGCGTGAGAATTTAAAGCTGCGTCCATTTAAACTGAATCCGAACAAGTATTGGCTTTCCGGATCTATTGGGACGCTGAAAAAGGCATTCTTGAGATCAATTACAGTAAAAAATGTTGCTTCGGAATCAATTGCTGTCAACAATGATGATATATCAGGGACCACAGGGAATTGTGGTACAATACACTTGTTTAGTTCACGCAAATCAATAACCAATCGGTACACTGGTGGGGCAGTAGGATCAGTTCGTTTAAGAATCGGAATTATCGGTGAATTACATACATTGGAGTCTGTTTCTACAACTACTCCCTGGGCAATTAGCTCATCAATGATTTTCAGCAAAGCCACTACAGCATCATGCGGTAACTTGTATTGTCGCATTCGTGGTAGTACCACTCCTGCTTTCAGTGTGACTCGATAGGGTGTGATGTTCATGCAGCCAACATCCGTAGGGCCTTGTGCCCATAGATGTACTGGTAAAGTCTGTAGTCGGGGATCCATGTCTCTAGACACATAGTGACCTTTAAAATCACGCAAAAACAACCTTACTCCTTCCGGAGAACAACATATTATGGCTCCTAGTGCTTTCAGAGTTTTAATTCCTAACAGATTTTCTGGGCATGATTTAGTAAGCAATAAATCTGTAGTTCGTGTCAAAGGTCCTATCGTAAGTGGTAGAGGCTGTGATACTTCATTAACAATAGGTTTTCCCGAAAAACCAAGGGAAACATTTTGAGAGCCTGAGAGGGGTGCCCCTGGAACTTCACTACGTTTTATGGTTGTTCGACTTGCCCCTGTATCGAGTAAGAATTTTCTATCTTGACCTAACAATTCACTATGTACATAAGGTCCTTCTTGATCTACCGGAATCTCGATAAGCGGTAAGTCAACTTCCCTCTCTAGGCTGGTTCATGCGTAACGCTGATACTCAGGGTATTCATACTGTGCAGTCTGATACATTTGTCGTGTTGTAGTTTGTGTGGCAGTAGCGGGCAACGGTGGTGCAGCTGGCACAAACTGTATGGGTTGCTGTGAGGCTGGCATGGACTGTTGCTGAACTGGCATGGACTGTCCATGCTGCATAGCTCCTTGTTCATTCTGATCTTGTCTAACTAATCGTGGTCTCTCTTTTGAAATACCTGTAGCTATATTACGTTTCAGGACTGGACAATCATGTACATAATGGCCTAGTTGTTTACAGTAATTGCAGGTTCCTTTTACAGGAACTGCAGAATCACCAGAATGTGTCACACCCTTTTTGTGACCATCTGCTGGTACTGTCTGAGAAACTAGCATTTTCATTTTTGTATCCTTCATGCGTCTATGCTCGTGTTCTTGTTCATCCCTAATTCTATTGTGATGATACTGTAACATTTGTAGCATTTGCGACGGAGTGTTACTTTGCCAGGTACTCTCGAATTTCAATATTCTATTCTTTACTGGAGGCAATGCATTTTCCACTAATTTTGTCACAAATAAATGTGGATATGAGTCACTACTTGCTTTTATACCACTATTTATACCAAAACATTTTTCAAATCGGGCATAATAATCGCTTGTGTCTTCATCTTGCTTTTGTTTGCAGGCTGTGATTGCACCCCAATCTTCCTTTTTTGTAGTTAATAAACGTGGCAGTACCTGTACTAGTAAACCTGGTAACAGTTTAACTTTATCCCCGAGCCCTGAACCTGCAGTTCGGCCCCTTTCTTCCTCTGCTAATGCTGTCCAGTCTATCTTTTGGTCTCCCACTTCCCATTCTTTTTCTTTCAGTTTTTCATAAATGCCAGCAGGCAAAAGCACCTTTAATATCGTCATAATATCAGGAAAGGTGTACTCTCCCATCAGTAACATGTCTTTAATTTCTCGGTGGAAACCCGCTGGGTCTTTATCATGGCTAGGTACTACTTTCTTCATTTCTAATAATTCCATTTTTGATATGGGTGTGTAAACAAATACACGGTGAAACTCATTGTCTTCGCCTTTTATTGGGTGCACTTCCCGTAAAGGATTTTGTCTATCCATGTAGTACGGTGCTCTTTCTCTGGGGGGCAGGGAGAGAGAATCTGGATTTACAAAAAGGACATACTGTTTACGTGACACTAATATCTCTTTAATTAACTTGTTACTAGAACCTCTCCATCTGTTCGTGAGTAGTTCCGTTAATATATCAGGTAAAGGACCAGGGTCAGCATGTTGGCTCTTATATAATATGAGGAGTTGCTGAATCATATAGATTCCAGCTAAACGTTGTTCATCTGTACTAAGATTAAAAAACGTGTGTGCTACGGTCTCATCACCGTATTTTTCAGGACTGTCAATCCAGTGAACGGCTGATCTGGCTAATTCTTGCTCATCCATGGAATCGAGGAGGTGGTAACCTCTTCGTTCTCGTAGTATTTTATCTGCGGCTTGAAACAAATGTTCAGGAGACTTCAAATTTATTATCGGCGTCGGATACGTTCTGCTATTATTTGGACATACAGAGTGTATGGGATCAGAAAAACATCTAGTATTTTCACAGGATCTTCCCCTGCCTACATAGGCTATGGTCTCTGACTGTCTTGCAGAGTTCCCTGATTCGGACACTTCATCTTGCTCAAACTCGTCTGTTCCCAATCTTTCTTCATGAATACGCTCTATTTCTTTACGGATTTTTCGGCACATGGCTATTATACAATTTTGCTTATCGTGTCTCCCTTCTGATATATTCTGACTCCATCTTGTAAGAATAAGCATTGCATTCGGGTCTACCCCCGGACGATCTTGATTTCTGATCACACAGTTTATGAGGAAACGTAACAGTTCCCCCTGTATTTCTACTTTCTGGAATTCCATAGCTCTGTTAATACATCCTGGATCTCGTCCTGTTTGAACAAAATGATATATGTTATCTAGATGCGTAGTCATTCCTGGTAACCTTGCTAAATACTCTGCGGCTCGCCTGATACGTAATGATGCCAGGACCATTTCGTCCTCTTTACCGACCACCGGGTCATATCTACAATTTACAAGGAGTTCCTTAAGCGTACGTTCATTTACGAATTTTGGTGTACGTGAATGTGTTGACTCTTGAAAGACAAGTTTATTTATTCTAGGTGGTGTAAAAGTACTGCTAGCACCTCCCGTGGCCCCATCTGGGGCGTCGGGTGTGAAAGGGTTCGTCGAACGTGACACCGCAACTATGGGTGTCGATACCTCTGTAGAGTCGACTGCGGAGACAGATGCGGAAACGGATGTGCTTGCCGACGCTTGTGTCGGAACTTGCTGTTGCACGGGGACAGATACCTGATCCTGACGTTGAACCCCTCCGCCAGACGGTCTATGTGGTGTGGCGTTAGCATACTCGGGGGCTGCATCGTCTAGATATGAGGAAAGAAAAACATCTTCTGCGGTTCTGGGATGCCCTTTTGGATGTACCTTAATTGGAAATAATGGGGGTGGCAAGTCTTTTGGCATCTCTGGAGCAGCCTTAGGTAGTCCTTCGGCTAGAAGGGGATACATACCATTCATAAGAGCATTTCTTTGTCTATTTACTTGTTCTGATTTCACTCGGATACCTTCCTCAATTAATAGATTTTCTTGAACTTTATTTGAACTTTCTTTACTCCTCTCTTCTTGTCTACGTGCTTTTTCTGTTCGTCTATGAGATTCTTTACGCCATAACTCAACAGCGTCTTTCTGTGACTGTCTGACCTTTCTTTTCCATAACTCTTCCTCCACTTTCATGATGCACTCTGCATCCCAGGTTCCCGCTGCGGGCCACCTTTGACTTTCCGGTAATCCCTTGGTATAATCTACCCATAGATCAAGAAACAATATGGCATCTAAGCCATGTTTATGGTACATGAAATGTCCTGGAGTGTCTCTAGGAGGAATAGGAACTGCTTCTTCAAGCACCCCTTTTCTGGTAGTAATCTGTCTTAACTTCGAGAAGAGCGGCATATTGACAACTGACCTGATACTTACTCTTGAACTTACTTAATACGAGAAACACAATAATGAACAATGAACAATAAACAGTCATTCATACCACAATATGCAAGACATTTCTGAATACTTTAAACATTAAACATTAAACATTTTAACAATGATCGACAATGATGACAGTCTGCCTAACTAATCACCATGCTGAATTCTTGACAATAACTGAATACTTCGGAATACTTGATATACTGCTAAACAGTACATATACACTGCTAAACAGTGCAGACCGGATTTGTGTACCCAAATCCGTCTTGACCGGCACAACCTATGTGCGCGTCAACACGCCTCCCCGGCGATGGTACTCACCGAGTAGCTCCTTGAAACGGAAGGCCTCAGAGAATGGACGGGACTCGACGACTGCGGACATCGGACCTTCTGCACATCGGGATTTCGGAAAACCTGGTGGGCCTCTGTATACCTCGGATCTTGCTCTCTCAGCTAGGCTCTGGTCGGGATACTTCGCACTTCTCACCGCCTCGTCTGGGTTGATCGCAGCCTCAGTCGCCCCCGCTTGACCGGAGGGAGCTTACAGGAAATCCTGCTGGTACGCGTTTATGGTCCGTCCAGCTGTGGCAGGAGACCGGGCCTGCAACGCACCGCCGGCGCGTGAGATGAGAAAGTGTCCCTATTCGGGCGCCATTATGTGGTAAATAAAATAAATATTACCGGACTTAATTTCATACGGAATCTTAAATTAAAGTAAAATAGCTCAAAATAACAAGAGGCAGAATCCGTGGTATAAGAGGTTTTCTGATGGGCTTTATTCCATTCAAAATGGCCGACTCGAGTCGCGGCCTTCAGGTTCCGTCACCACGAGGGTTCAGGAAGTGAAGTACAATATTTTGTTGATAGACATACATTTTTATAATAAGTGCATTACAATGAAACGAATGTAGAAGGCGTAACATTTGATAAGAAAAATGACGTGACAGTGACATAATCGAAACTAGGCGTAATAAGGAATAAAAGAAACATAATTGGTTAGGATTATCAGACATAGGTGGATCTATAAGATAATACTTGGCATAGATGCGCGCGCAGCAGTATGACGTGTAATTGACGTGCAACTAGGGGGTGAAGGGGACTTGACATTTAGCTCTACATGTGGAGACGAGAAGTCTGGGGGGTCACGTCAACCTAATCCCAAATCATATCTACCATCCTATGTTTGGAGAACTATGTTATCCACAAGGAAGGACTCTCGGACAGAATCTATTCTATACTGACTGTGTGCGTGTACAAGCGTCTAAGTGTCTATATGAGATGCGAGGGGCAGAAAACTTTCCATGGCAACAGGGCTATGAATCACTTGCAGGAGGACGGAAAGGCTGAGTCCTTTGCTTGTGAGCTAAAGGAAATGTTTACCTAAATCACTAGACAGGAATGCATCGGCTGAAGAGCAAAATAGATAATTCGAAGGTGAAATACAGCTTCTTGGCAGGCATGCGAAAACTGGCCGAGGCAGGCACCGTTAGCTGCACAGGGAGTAGGACAAAGTTCATGGATACAGATGCGAGCTCAAGCTGAAGCTGTCAGAGACAGAGAGCAGGGAAAGGCTTTGAGGACAGAATCGGGCCTACTCGCCTGAACTGTAAAAATGGAGTAACTTAGCCATATAAAGTCGGTGGCCTGTCATGCTTAGGAATCGAATATCCAGCCCATTGATGGCGGATCTGACAGAGAACATGTTGACGGTAGACACACATATGTTTGCGTCTTAGAAACTGGAACTGGAGGGAACATACATGTACTTGTAACATGCATATAGAACCGTTGGGGTCCAAGATAGGGGACATAACTGATCAGGAAAATCCACATTTCCACACCCTAGTAAACAGAGGCCACACCTCGTATAAACAATACTTAGTTACTTTTCTTAAACCGCAACCCATTTAGAGACGCCAGCTTTTTTCAGCCCCCTTGAAGAATTGAATAAACCTCTCAGCACAATCTCACATTCAGTCTATTATTGAACTGTACGTGAACCACATCGGCTGCGCTGCTACATTGTTTTATTGTTGCCAAGTTCTTTGGGAGCAAAGTTTTTTTTTTTTAAAACAGACTGTTTGTCATTCGCACTACATAGAAGGAAACCGATTAGAGTACATTTCCAACTGTTTGTGTGTCTCGGCCCTTTGTGTGGGGCAGCAGAAGTGCACAGCAACGCGTGCAAAAGCCCCCCTAGAATGGTAGCGATGATGTGGCTGGTTAATGCGTTCGTTTGCCTCCAGGGATGCTCGGGAGAGGTGCAAGCAAAAAGTGAAGGCTGTTTAGTTAGTGTGCATTGGCTCCTTGGCTCTTACCCACTAGGACGCTGTGAACAGTGTAAAGTTTTAAAGAGTTGTCATTGTTTCTGCCTCTCTTCTGAATGCTGTTTGTTTCTGCTGCTAGATGGTGCAGATGCTCCTGGGGCAAGCGGTGGATGCTCTTGTACACATTCACAAGCAGAACATCACCCACAGGTAGGTGAGTGCTGTGCATAAGGATGATGAGATGGTCATGTAAGACATGTGCATCGCTGAACACGCCCCCTCCCAACCCCCAGAGGCGAATTCATCTGTTTTTAAATTGATTGATCTGTTAGTTTCTTGCCTTTGAGTCCCATTGATGTTCTGGTGCAAACACATTCCGGGAGCAGCATTGGCGGATCCTCTCAACCGCGGGGACAACTGATTATGAAGTGGCCGCTGATCTGGCTGCATAAAACACACACATTATGGCAGCTTTGAGGTGCTCCTGAGTATGGTGGGGACTCAGAAGTGCAACCGTGACAGTGGCTGCTTGTGAATCCCAATACGTATGGGTGCCGTCATTTACAATTTTGCCTACAGAGGTTGCTAAGTTTAAACATTTCGTGAAACTTTGCTTGTGGGCAAATTTACTTGCAAAACCTTTTTTAAAGAACATACTTAAGCTAAAAATAGACATTTTTTCTTCATAACCTATTTTATCTTTATTTAATGTTTTTTCACTATTACAAATGTTCAATGTTCTATAATGTTGCAAAGTTTGGAGAAAAATTAGCAAAGTTTGCAAATGAAAACGTACCCTTCAAATAAACTAGAAGTGATGGTGAATGCTTTGAATAGTGTGATAGAAGAAGTAGGCCGGAGCATCACCTAAGTGATTCCAACTCTTGCACGGTGATGTTCACCATTGTACAGCCTATAAGATGTCTCCTCTTAACAGTGCATTGTGGTACCTGTAAATCTCTTTGGTCTGAGAAAGCAGGGCCAGACTTGGACTCAGAGGGTTCCACAGTTTAGGGGCCTGAATTCCCACACTCATGTCTAATGTGGTGAAAGCTCTTTTGGTAGTAAGACGTGCAGGTACAGAGTGCAGAATCTGGTTCGGCATATAGTAGGATGTATGTCTTTGGATGTATCTTGGTCTTTTACCCAACAGGACTTGTGGATGGCACAGAATACATTAAACATAATCCTTTCAGTCTCTTTAAAGGTTCAAGGCTGGTTTCATGCGGTTTCTCCTCCTCAGGTTCCGGCACAGTCTGGCTGCCTAGTTCTGACAATTAGCTATTTTGGGATCCCAGCATGTAATATGTTTCAATAGCCTGGTCATGATTGCACCAGGGTTCATCTATCAACTTCGGACAGGAGTGTGAGGATTCTTTGATAATGGAAGAGTGGCGTGTTCATTCTTTTGACCATCACAATAAATTAGAGGGGTTGGGGTTGTGAAGGAGGGGTCTGCATCAGTAAGTGCCTTATTTGTATTGAAGTGGGGAAGGCATGCCTAGCCTGAGTCGCCAGTCGAAAGGTGGAACCTTGATTTTCAACCTGTTCCTCGAGTCTGTCCGGTGAGATGGTATGGTCCACATTATTGTAGGTGGCTGGGAGATTAAAAAGATTGAGTGCAGACTTTATACTTTCATTTTGGGATCTGGGGAGTTCTTCATGGCTCATGCTGGTTCACCCTCTAATCTGTCTCAGGTTGATAAAATAAGATCCTCCGAGGTGGATAATAACACCAATCATGGCCAAAAGTTTCATTATATGGTGAAAGTGTAGAGTGGAAACAAGTTTCCTTTACATCAATTAACAATATAAGTTTATTTTATGCCTTGTAAGTTCTCATACATTGGAGAAGTACACCCAGTGACAGACAAACGTGATTTGTGGAATGATTCACTGAGAATACAAGCTGACCTATGTCAGTTAAGAGCACCTTGTTGTGTATATATATTTGTTTTAGTTTTATATAGCACAAACTTGACTCGAAGGTATCAAAGCGCTTTAGATAAGCACCAGTTGCATTACAGTTGGACACATTCATGGTGCTAGGCACGGAAAGATTAAGTGATTTGCCCAGAATCACAGGATGTTGAGCGTCCCTGCAGAGACTCAAACCCACTTCCCCAGCTCTGAGGTCGACCGCTCTAGCTATTGGGCCACGTCCTCCCCCTCCCTCCCACTGTTTTTTGAAGTCCTATGTCCTACTGATCTGTCTTCCTTCATGTTCAAACGACCAGTTTTGTTAATGCTGCCGAACCTAAGGCCCCGAAATGGTAAAAAGCCCCAATAGAATTTTATTCTTAATTATCATCTGCAGTTAATCCAGGGTATCCTCTCTACAGGGTATCCTCTCTACAGGGTATCCTCTCTACAGGGTATCCTCTCTATACTGAAGTCTTTGAAACATGAAAAAACCAGATCAGCTTGAGGCGATTGTACCAGAATTCAGGTTACTGATATTAGACACACCCTATGATCTCAAACAACTTAACACAATGTAGCCACCCTCGCATTGTATTTGTGATATTGTCTCCAGCAAGTAAGGAACTAAAGTGTGATTTGGGATGCTGTGCCGAGCCTCACTCACAAATAGTGTTCAAGTTTGCCTTCCACCAGTTAAAATGCCTTAAACATCTTACCTATTATCCCACCTATACAAATCCCATGGCTCTGATCAACTCTTGCCTACTTTATAGCAATACTCTGTACTCTACCCTACCATCTTATCAAATCAAAAGACTGCAGAAAGCCCAAAATTGGCCATAACCTTATCTTTCAGCTCAAGCCTTAAACTTCATAACTTAGACATTTACACTGACAACAAACGCCTAGGTCGGAGACGTTACACTCTGATCCGCAGGTCAAAAGTCACTCTTTACCATTCAGCACCCTCTTTACCCCCAAGCAAGCCCACTTCCTAGTTATTCCCAGAATCAAATATCGATCAAAAGGAGACAGACACGTCTCACTCTCGGGTCCTAGTCTATGTAATGAAGTCCCTGCCAATCATCGGCAATGGCCACAGTTGCATCATCTTTAAGTCAAAGCTAAAAGCTCATCTTTTCTATACTAACACCTCAAACTCATACACCGAGTGCATGCAGTAATGCAACACAGACTACCATCGGCGACCAAATAACTGGACCTCACATGAGATCTCCTGAGTCCGCTCTTCTTTTCTCATGATCAAAATATGAGTGGAAGCTTGCATCTCCTTATAACTACCAGGACAACACCCATGGTCATGGCAACCTGATGCAAACATGCAAGCAATATCATCCAATCTGATGAGGGCTTTAATAAACAGTGTAACATAGACCACATACAGCTTACTATTTTCAACTTCAGAACTAGATGCTTGGAGCGCCAAGAAGCAATTGAGTAGTGTAAAGCACACTTTACAGTTAAAATGAGCATAGGCAAAGAAACATTGCCTCACCCTTTTTGCTTGTGGTAACCTCATGGCTTCGATATTGTAATTCAGTCAAACTTGTCTACTAACTACAAAAGAGCCAGGATCACTCAACCAGGATCATTTTCAAATTGTGCCGTTTCGAACACATCACTCCACTCAGCACTAATAGCCCTTTGTCGGTTCCTAATAGAGGCAAGCTTAAAATTAATATTATTGTCTCCAGTCTCTAAGGCCGCACATGCGGACATGGATACCTCCTCATCAACATCAGGCAAAACGGTACATGCCTGGCAGCCTTCTAGCCGATACAGTCGACTCAGTTGTCCCCATCCGCAGCTAAGACCTCCACCCCTGGAATTCTCATACCCGCCTTACCATCTCAGGTGTGTAAATGATTATATGTGGTTAGACAGAGGGCTGAAGGCTCATTTGGTTCTGGCAATGTTAACCTGAATTATTCTATCTCTAGGCCAGCTTCTCACGTGTCATTCCATCTGGGTCCCACCATGCAGTACACCAGGTTAGACATTTTGGCTGCTACCTTTTCCCTAACCCTACAATCACTCTAAACCGGCCTAAAGTGTCACAGTAGTTTCACAAGACCACCCAAATAATATGAATAAATACAATAACAACAGAAAGATAGAATTAACACATGAGGCAGATTAAATGATTTGGCTCCAGCTTGATGTTTAATGTTGTTGTCCTTTATATATCTGTTCGTAAACCTGGCTTCCTTCTCTTCATCACTTCAGCCTTTGTGCTGTGGTGTTCCCCAGTCTTTGCCTTGTCCCACATGCTTTCAATTTCTGCACAGAGACTCTGGCTGAACTCATCCTGTCCAGTAGCTTTCGTTTCTTTTGTATGCAGAGGACACATTTTATCAGGCAGGTGAATGGTTTACTGTCATAGGCTGCATGCTTTCAATGCTGTATGGGCAGGTTGCAGATGGGATGTTTGGCCAGTGGCGCAAAGGAAACCCAGACAAGAGTGAGAATATTGTGGTGGCCAAGGCAGACCCCTGTGGGGCAGATCAATGTTGTCCAAAGGAAGTGTGCTCTTGTCCTTCCCTATTTTCAGACATTTCAGACATTAGAAACTTGAGAATTCAGCTTGATACCAGTGTGACCCAAGGATCTGTGGACTACTAGTTCCTTCTTTATGCAGCACGGTTGCAAAATGATGGGCCTAGCTTGGCCATGGCAGCCACTGTAGGTGCTTGCCTTGACTTAGCCAAAGCCTACTATTTAGGGCTTAGCTTGTCCTCTTCAGGTGAGCCAGAATCATGCTGCTTGTGTGTGTACCAACTCCCAATGTTTTTCGCATGTCACACTCCTCCTGTGGAAGCTTTATTGGTTATCTATTGCGCACTGCGTGTCTTTAACATGCCTCGCTTACTTGTCTGGGCAGTTTATGCCCGTTCTCCAGGTTTTATTAGGACAGGCTTCAACTTGGTCTGCGTTCAATTAATTCTGTTTTACTCTTAACTCTGAGATTTGACCGAGTGCAGATGAGGGGGTGAGGCCCGACTCCGAATTATGTTAGTTTTATTTTGCTGTGATATGCTGGGACATATCATCAGCTAGCACTTTGAAACTAGCACCCTGTGCTTTTGGATTTTCTAAATACATTATAATAAATAACATAATATAACATATTTCTGAACACACAATCGCCCAAGCAAACTCTGTTCTTACAATTTTGAACTGGCAAACCCTTGACTGACCATTGGACAACAATTTTAAAGAAGGGGTCTGTGGGGCGAATATGCCATTCAAATGCTCCCCACTGTCCACCAGTTTAGTGACAAAGAGAAGGTTAGCTTGGGTGTGCTGTGATACTTCTCGCAGTAGACAGTAGTATGTTTTTATGGATCTGGGTTTTAGTTTCTAATCTGAAATTATGTTTTCACATTTCCTGCAGATCATTTTGGGATTGGATGATATGCTAGATTCTGGATCTGGGCCTATGTTTGGAGACTTAAAGGCAGTTGGATAGAAGAAGTGTTGGGTACCGTCACAGCCGGATGGCGAAGAGCTGGAGACCAGGGTGCCCTTTTAAGAAGTTTGCTCCTGGGTGTTTATATAATTGATAGTTAAAACAAGCTATGCCTCAGTACCTGCCACTTTTCCTGACCTCTTCCTCAGCGGGTTGCTTGGTTGTTGTTGAGCCTTTATTAAATTGGTTACGTGAACCGGGTAAATAGTTCTCTTGAGGTACTAAGTGAAGATGCAACTCTGGGTTCCCTGGGTCCGTAATGAGATCTTGCTGCTTTCACAAACCTCCATGGGTGAGTGTACTTCAGAGTTTTTTGGGGACATCTGCCATGGCAACCTGTTCTCTATAAAGAAAGTTCCTAGGCTTGTTAACATACATGCATGTTAGTCTCTGGGTTGCAGGACAGTAGCACATTCCTTAAGAGATGCTGAAGGGCCAGTGTTTATTACATTCTCAAAACGTTGCTAACACCTCTTGTAGTGCTGTCTGAATAATCTAGTTGATTAGAATTAGAGGAACTGATGTTACAGATTAAAAGTGCATAAACATGCTGAGAGTTGTTTAAGCAGGATGATGAGCAACTTACTACCATGTCCATGGAGTGTAACGTTTTTAGGTCCACCACTACTTGACTTGACCTTGATGCCTGCAATCCACATCCTGCAAACTGTCCAGACTTCCTCTGGAGGCTCAATCCGGATGACTGGAGGAGAAGAGAATTATGATAAGGAAATGATGGATAGAGGGATTTAGAGGAAGTTTTATAGTTGGGTACCCAAAAAGAAGCTAGAGTGCATTAGGGCTTCTTGTGGCAAGAAAGGACTACAAATTACAACACAATATCGAGCTTAATGTTCAGTTTTACAATATTCTCATTATAAGAGTGCATGAACTTTCAAGCATAATCAGTATCTTAGGTTCCACTTTTGGACATACCTTATGCTTTTTTGTAGACGATTTGCTTTTGATTTGGAGAAGACTCATAGCACAGCCTCTTTGGTCCTGATATTGTCTCAAACAGATCCTGGGTCATTGCTCCTGCAGTGTCTCAAACAGTGCATTTTACTTCAGACATCAGATTGTGCATACGTACGTACGTACGTATTCAAAGTCTTGAGATTGCTCTCCTCCATATCAGCAGTGGATGCACACCATACAAGAGGGCCATTGCACCTGACAGGTCAATGGCTGTGTATGTCAGCAGGGTTGTTTTAAATATGCTAATCTTGGGATTTCAGCATGTGTGTGAAGCTGACTATTAGCAAGAACTTCATCTCATCAGAAGGATCTCTGCTCTTCCTCCATTCTGAATAAACAAAGCAGACAGTTGTGCTTAGGTTTCTTCAAGTGCTTCAAATATGTAAGGCGCTCAATCCCGGTGTGCATTAATGTGTTTATTGATGCATACTGGCTTTTGTAAACACTTACCACTCTGTGAAACCACCCAGAGGTGCTCCTTCCTTTAAAATGGGTAATCAGCAGCAAGTCGAAAAGTACAGTGGCCGCTTGTGCTCCTGCGCCAAGCCTACTCTAAGGTGTCTTCATACAGTTTGCACCCCCGGCTACAGTATGAAAAGCACATAATCTTCCTAAACCTTTGAGGTCCATCAACAGCTTCTCAAGCAGATGATAATGATATAGATAAGGCTCATTGTAGAAGGGCAGAAAAAGGGAGGAAGGTGTGGTGAACCAGAACAAACATTTCGCTGCTGGTAAATACTATGAGAGGCGATCGAAAGAACATTATGAATGCTCCTAAAATTTCTTGATATATGGTAGAAGAAGAACTAGCACAGAAAGATGGAAGCAGACAGCAAACAGCTCTTGAAGGTTGCCTCCTCCAGTTGACTAACGCCTCCAAGCCTTATCATGACACACCACTGTCTTGTTGGTTCTGCTCTGTGCCCTTCAGTACCCCTCCATGGTGCGCTCACTCTTGGATCCCTGGTCCAGTTATCATAAAACAGACCATGCTGCCCGACTGCTCTTCCAACATCTACTCTGGCTCCACCCCAGTGTTCTCTGCTTCCCAGAACACCCTACAGAAGCATCTGCTCAGCTCAGACCAGCTTGGTTCCCAAATCGTTTTCTGTATTTCATTATTTATTTGTAGGGCATCTCAAAGTTGCAATATGGAAGTAATATCTATTGGCACATATGGGTTTTACAAAGCATGGTATCAAAAACTAGTGTGTAGGAAGGAGGCTAATGCATGGGACAGAAGAAGATAGTAAGGCAGAGACATCATACATTCCAGACCCAGGAGTGACCACGGCACACTCAGTGCAAGTGGCATCAAAGGTAGTCAGAGAAAGGAATGAAAGTGTAGGGAATCTCAAAAAGGCCGTTATTTTTTGAGGACCTCTTTGAATGTGTTTTTGAAAAGATGATCAAAAACGGAAGAGGCACAGAAGGGTCGAGCGGTGGTAGGGTTATGTTGGGGTTTGTCAGTGTGGCGAGCATTTATGTAAAAACATTGTTTGTGCAAAGTAGGGTGCATGGACTTTGTGTTTTATCTCACTTTCCGAACTGCCAACTTTAATATGCTGGTATCTTGCTCTACTTTTATTTAAGACGGTAGGTGTCTCCAACAACAGAAAGTGATTATTGGGTTTATTCAAGCCAAGTCAGTTTACTTCCATTCATGAATTAATATTCTTTAATACCTTTTCCACCCTCATACAACCTCTAACATAGTACTTTGTAAGGTGGAACATCACCCAAGTGGAAATTGCTTGTGATTTAAAGCTGATGAAATGGATGCACATAAATATTGCATAATAGTGGAGACAAAAGGAGCCCTTGTGATACTGACTAATGAACAGCAGTTGAAATGCTGGAAATTCACAAATATAGACATTGTTACTCAGGAATTATAAAAACCGGAGCCTGTGGTAACTATCAACAATCAAAGGATGCTCAAACTAGGAGCTAAAGCCCTCTTTCACCCTCTCCACCTCAAGTCTTGGTCATGATTTCCAAAGTTTGGAAACATTATCCTGTCACTGACCCCTGGACATTTGATGTGTTTACTCCTATCTATGTCTTCCACAAGAGTCAAGGCCATAGATTTGGCCATCACTCCCAAGTTCCATCCCTCCTGTGTTCCTGAAACACCTCAGACTTTCCTTCACTCTTTCTTCTCCTGCTGCATCTCACTCCATAATTGAGTGTTCCTGACCATAGCCCTGCTCATAGAAGCACCTCTATTCTTCCTGACTTCCTTAGTCATACTTAGCCTGACACAAAGTCATTTAAAAACAATTTTATTGGGTTTTTCACATTACATTTTTATGATACTTTTACATCACATTGCCCATTCTTACAATTGACATTGGATATCGCTCCCCACGTGCATGTGATGCGCTTTCATGGGGGCAGAGGTGAGTGGCGGGAGCTTGATCGTGTCCTTCACGTGTGAGGCTGTGGTTAGGTATCCCCTCCTTGATATGATTCCTTGTGAAGTATAACCCTTGTAGGCAGGAAAAAACGTGTGTGAGCAGTTCAACTTCTAACTTTGAGTCTAATTGGGGACGTGGTGTTAGGGACGGGGGGGAAGGGTGGGCGAGTGTATGTTCATGCTGTTCTGTTATGTCGTGGGACATGAGTTATGGTGCGTGCTGGCCTGCGGTTGTATTTGGGGCTTCCGTGGTGGATACTCTGTTCGGCATCGTGGAATTGGTCGGCTGTGACATGGGTACATGTGTGTCTGTCCTTGTTGCTGGAATTACTGGAGGAAGGCAGCCCACTCCGTGGACACACGGCGCCAACATACCCCCTGTGACTCCTCATTTCTCAATGCATCCTCTCCTCCGTGCCCCACGTATTTATGCTGCCTTTCAGGCCGCTAGCGGGGGTCCCGCCGGTGCGCGCCAGTGCATTGTAAGATGGCAAGTGATGCAAACCGTGTGTGAACTTTATATTGTTTCCGACGTTGGAAAACACCGATCACACAGGCTTCCCATGGATCTATGTCAGCAGCCTCGTAAGCTCCCGTAGCGCTGTATGAACTGCGTCCCAATAGGGTTGTAGGTGGGGCCTCTCCAGAACATATGTCGGAACATGGTGCTGGGGATCTGACATCTTGGGCAGAGGAATTGTGTGCATCTGGAGTCGCTCTAGAGGTATATCCTGTGTAGTATGAAGAATTGGCTGTTTTTTAATTGCGTGTTTCGGTATACTTTCTTAGGATATTCCAAGGCATTTTCCCATTCAGAGTCATGTAAGGGACACTCAAGGTCCTCCTCCCATGTGTGTTGCAGCTGAGTGAGCGGTGCGTACATTAGCTCTCAAAATGCTTTGTATAGCCAAATGATGAAGTGTCATCCCACTCCCATGGCTAATATGGTGTTTAGGACTGGGTTTGTCTGTGGTTCTCCCTCAGAAAGGTCCCATAGCTGTCCGCAGTCTGCGTCTATTTGTCAATGTAGGATGAATTATTCTTGCGGGAGCCCATTGTCTTCCGCCAGGCCGTCAAAGGTGAGGAGTTGACCGTCCTCGAATAAGGAGCCTATCTCGAGAATCGAATGGTTCATCCATGTTTGCATGGCTTTCTCTGTATAGTTTCCATTTCCCCAGGCCAGGCCTGCTAGTGGCAGCAGGGGAGTGTAGAGCTGCCTCTCGCAGGATAAGCAGTGGACTCTTCGCATGCAGGAAGTGGCTACCGTGATTTGTAGCGGTTACGTTGGACCTGGTTTGGTGACTGGCAGGAGTAGAAGACATAGCGCTGGGATCGTCATGGGGCCCGCCTCCGAGACTTAGCCTCACACAAAGATGATCAGACTGGCTTCAGGGCATGCCATGTGCCTGCCAGAAGAACGAAACAGATGTGTGGTTCTTTCATGTCTAATGCTGCTAGGTGATCTGCTGGTGATAGGGAAGGAGCGTGCCTACCCCAGGAAGCTTCATTATATTTGGCAGCTCCCAAGGGAAGATGCGAAAGCCACTTCACTGACTCCTCCAGCTGTCCCTGTGGGCCAAAGGAACTAATTCTTACCCTTGGCCTCTCCTGCCTTACAAAGAACCAGAGAAGAGTCTCAGCAGTCTGCAGAGGTAGCAGAATCTAGCATTAATGTCACACCTTCTCAAAACAGAATCCATTGCACTACTTATAGTGCTTAGTTAAAAGTATGACTTTTGGAAGATACAGTCTTTAATACACCCTATGAATTCTCTGAAACACGAAATAAGAGAATAAACAATGGTACGAACGTCAGGTTGACCACTGGATCCATATTGCAGAAGACTTGTGCACCAGTCAGCATCTGGGCAGAATGGAAGGCAAGCCGCTGGTATATTTTGTAGATATTGATCAGGTGATAGCAGCAAAGAACGGAGCTAACTACTGTTTGTTTTACTAGTGATCTGTGGTAGGCTAGCATATGCGGTGAATGCCTCTTTTGCGGAGTCACTTGCTTGATCACAGTGGTCCAAGGACGAAATGCCTCTTGTGCCGATCTGAGCTCCCATTACCATGAGCTTCCTTTATATTTGGATTCATTGTTAACTATCATTTTTTTCTGCAGAAACCTCAAGCCCAGTAACATCCTGCTACAAGATGAGATGTCTTTTCTGATTGGTGATTTCTGTGGGGAGACGCTCATGAACGATGAAATGAAACTAAACATACGTATAGATGAAGGTAGGACATCTTTAGGTTTGCTTCCCAAGATCTATTTCTTAAACCTTTATCTAATGCCATACAACTGCATGTAGTCTCATGTGTGTTCCCATTCCTTGTATGACTGAGCTGGTGCCTGGAATGCTGAGAGTGAATGGTGTAATAGAATGATGGTTTGTGCTCTGCACTGGAAGCTAGGACTTAGGGACAGTTGGGCGGAGGGAGGAGCCTGGAAGGCCCTATCTGCTGTTGCTGTAGCCTAAGGCCTGACATGAAATAATTCATTGACCTACTACCTGAATGACTCCAGACTCTTGCATGAAGCCCCTGCCCTCGAACTCTAACACCTTACTTTATTTAAAGAGTGACACAGAGGCTGGTGGATGTGGGAGGGTCTGCCCAAAATGTCAGAAGACCCATCCGATAACCTCGTGGCACCTCTGCCCCATTTAGTGTTCAGGGGACCTGCTTTATTTCTGAAGATGGAGCCTGACCTAAATCCGCCATTGGAGATGACCATTGTGAGGCGCACCCACCACTGGACAGCTAGTAGTTCAGCTTCAAACGCTCTGTCCGGTTTAGGACGGGTCTGCCTGTTGTGCTGCTGCTTTGAAAGGGCTGATACATACCAGCCAGCACATGCCCCTGCTGGCCCTTTCAGGTGTGTTGAAATAGAAAGAGCTTGGAGTAGATATCTTTGTATTGATAAACATAGGTGACAAATGCAGGCAGTGGAAACAAATGCAGACAGTGGAAGCCCCCACATGAAATATTTAGGTGATATTCCATCTCCCCCCTTTATGCAAGAGCAGAATAAGGGGCGCAGGGGTACAGAGAGCACTTGTGACACTGGCTCCACCTCAGCTTGCATCATGCAGTGATGAGGTAAGCGGGCGTGAAGTCTTACCCCTTCCTCTTAGTGGGGATGTAAGTGTGTTGGGCAGGAGCCAGCATGTGGGCATCTCCTTCTGTTCCCTGCTGACTGCATCTTAAGATGCACCGACTCAAGTGCCCTGACCATCAGGGAAAGACTCTTTGTCTGCTGTCGAATCCTCTTTACCGCACAGCAGGGGCTGCATCACCCAAACGGAGGCATGGCTGCCATGCCCGTTAGCAGGGGTGAGCTGCTGTCCTTGGTTTAGGGAGAGGAATAATGTTTATACATATTGAGGAATTGCAATGGCAATATGTGCACTTGCATGTGCATTAAAAAGCATAGAGTGTATATGCTTGTGCGTATGTGTGTGAACCTTGAGGCGTTACTGAGCCACAGCTTGTGAATACATTGGCATGATAAAGGATATTCCTTTTTATACTTGAGCACTGCAGAGGCAATGTGTGTGCAGACAATAAACGCATTTCACCAATGCACCAGTTTGCAAATCCTCTTTTAACCAGACATGGAAATCTGAAATGGAAGGACTAAAACCTAAATATATATTCATGGTTTATTATCCAGCCCAAACGTTTTTCAACTGCGCCATGATGTATGCGCGCATTACCTCCATGTCTCTGTTTTGTATGCTTGAGAAAATGTCTTGTGAAAAGGAGATTTTTAGGGTTATGTAAGCATACTCCTTCTTTACTGACAAGATCTTGACAATCAAAAATTCTATTCCTCACTCTACCTCCCTGACCACTGTCGTAGCCCCTTCCATTAACGCTTCTATCCTGACCTGTTTCCCCCCCCTTGGTTCCGAATCCCTAGCAAAACTGGCTACACGTGTGAAATCTGGCTCCCCTCAAGACTGCTGCCCTCCCTCAGTGCTTCGCCAGATCTGCCTTACTTTTCCACACAGTGTTCTTCCCCTACTCAATGCCTCTCTCAGCTCCGGAATAGTGCCCAGGTCATTCAAGGAGGCTATCCTGGTTCCTCTGTTGAAAAAACCTGGCGCGGATCCATCTATTCTCGCAAATTATCGGCCCATTTCCCTCCTGCCTTACTTGTCTAAAATTCTAGAAGCACATGTCACTGCCTGCCTCTCGCAATTTATCGAGGAATCCAATTTCTTAGAATTAAATCAAGCCGGCTTTAGACCAGCCCAATCCACCGAGGCTGTCATTCTCGCCGTGATGGATAACCTCAGAATTAACGCCGACAGAGGTCTCTCCCAGGCCCTGGTCCTATTGGACCTGTCGGCGGCATTCGACACGGTGGACCATGCCATCTTACTCCACCGTGTCGAGTCAGCAGGAATCCATGGGCTTGCTCTGACCTGGGTTAGGTCTTTCCTTGAGGGAAGATCTCAAGCTGTCAAATTGGGCCCTTTTACAGCTTCTAGCACCCCGCTACTCTGTGGCGTCCCCCAAGGATCCTCTTTGTCCCCCCTCCTCTTTAATTTGTACCTTCAACCCCTTATTCACTCCTTGGGTAGGTGGGACGTCACTGTGTTCAACTATGCGGATGACTTACAAATTATTTTTCCACTCACCTCCCCTGACGCTACCACTAATTTCCAAATGGTCATGCTACACATCCGGCATTGGATGAACCAAAACCAACTGAAGCTCAACCCAGGTAAAACTGAGCTCCTCCTTCCCGGGAGGAGCGCCGCCCACTGGGGCCCTCAGTTCTGGCCTTCTGAGCTCGGCCCTCCGCCTCTACCAGCTGACTGTGTAAAGAGCCTTGGAGTCATTATTGACTCTCAGCTCACTCTCAAGGCTCAGGTGAGCGCCGTAACTTCCGCCTGTATGTTCCAGCTCTACCGGATACGGAAAGTCTCCTACCTTCTGACCCCGGAAGCCTTGCTACAGGTGATAATAGCCCTGGTGATGTCCCGCCTGGACTTCTCCAATTCCCTGTACCTCGGCCTCCCTAAATCCTTGCTATCTAGGCTCCAGCTCATTCAAAACCAGGCTGCAAGACTTGTCTTTAGAATCCCTAGATGGCAGTCAGCCAGACCCTTGTTACTCCAACTACACTGGCTGCCCATCAGTGAAAGAATAGCCTTTAAGGTCTATTGCCTGGCTTTTAAAGCTCGGTCAGGCCTCTGTCCAGCTTTCCTGAAATCTCTGGTCATCCCTTACTGTCCCTCCCGCACTCTGAGGTCCATTCATCTCCAGCTCCTAGTCATCCCTCGCTTTAAACTTTCTAGATTAGGCGGCCGCAGCTTTTCTTACCTGGCTCCCAAGCTGTGGAACTCTCTCCCTCCCCTCCTTAAGGCTGAGTCCTCTCTCCTGCCTTTTAGGAAATCACTGAAAACTCTGCTTTTCTCACATGCCCGTTAAGCCTCTCTGTACATCCCCGTGGTCTATCAGCGCCAGGAAACTTATGGTGACAGCGCGCTCTATAAATTCCCCTTAACATTAACATTAACATTCAATAAGGGCACACAGAGCTATTTTCATTGCCCTCTACAGCAAAAAAATTCATTCGATTTGACACAAATACCCCACTACATCTTGTACATGGTTAGGATGTTGTGCACAGGGATACAGTCTAAAAGTCCTAGAATTCTGTCACTGTCTTTACAGTAATTATTTTAATTTGATTTCTACAGAGTGCAAATCCTGGATGTCCCCAGAGGCGTTGAGGTTTTCGTTCAGCGGGAAGTCTGACATCTGGTCCCTAGGTTGCATTCTGTTGGAGATGATCTCCTGTCCTTTGCTAAATGTATGTAAGAAGAATTTCTCGTCTATTATGGGTAGTTCTGCTTGCTGCAAGCAGCCATCTGTTGTGCTTGACCCCAGCACTAAAGGCCAATTCACAGGGTGTGGGACTGAACATCATTTTCTTTGTTTTAACCCCCTTTTCGCATTTTTATTATTAAAATTGTGACAGAAGAATCACAGCAGTTCCTATCATTACTTACAGTTCCCATGGGAAGACAATAATGCATATACTTATTCCCAACCATATAATTCTGTAGAAGTGGGACTACTATCAAAGTAAAGTTTGTTAAAGTATTCCAAAAGCCATGCATGGTTAACATAAATGGGCTTCGGAAAGACTGGGATGGGGTTCAGGGTAAGAAAATAGCATAGGGCTCTTAGACTTGTAAAACATGTACCGTATGTCTTAATGTATCACCCGTGCGACACAGGTGAGTGTGACCCACTTGTGGGACACCCCCGCGCCGCACGGCCACCAGCTGCTGCGTGTGCCCCTTAGCCTTGTCCCTTCCTCGCTGCCTGCCTCGCCGCCGGCTGACTCTGTTGTCGTTTGCTTTGTTTTTGTTTTGTTCGCCATTTGTGCTTGTTAAATTGTATTTCTTGCCCGTGTTAGCGTTTTTTTTTTAATTTCCATTAGTGCCTGTATTTTTCAGCTTGTGTCCTTCCTGTTTGCCCGCCTACCTCGCCGCCCTCCGTCTTCCCTCCCCGCTCCCCGCTTCCCGCCACCACCGCAGACCCCGCCCCTTTTTTCCTTCTGTTCCCTCCCCGCTCCCGCCTCCCAGCTGCTCCGCCCACCCGCGCACTTCGCCTTTATATGGCGACCGTGCGAACGCGCAGCGGTCACGCGCAGCGGGCGCGCCGATTGTGCGCCGAAGGCGCGCCAAAGGTAAGCCCGTCTGCGCCCGTCCGCGACCGGATCGCGACCAGCGCCAGGACCCCTGGCCCACGAGGACCCCGACCGACCCGCCTGACGTACTCCGCCGCCACCCTCATCGCTCTCAACTCCGGCCGACTCCCAGAATGCCACCAAGCCACACCACGACGCACCCACGGACCCTTCAGCTGCCACGCCTGCAAATTCACCTGCATCCGGACCTGCCTCACACCAGCACCCGCCAAGTCGAACACCAGCAGCACCCACCTCAAGTGCATCCTGCTCAACACCCGCTCCGTCCACAGACACGCCATCGAACTCTGGAACCTCCTAGACGCCACAGCCCCTGACGTTGCCTTCCTCACGAAGACCTGGATGAACGCCTCTTCAGCTCCCGACATCGCCATCGCTATCCCAGAGGGCTACAAGATCGTCCGGAGGGACCGCATCGCCAACCAGATGGAAGGAGGCATCACCATCATCCACAAGAACACCATCCGTCTCACGACCAGCACCGACAACACCCTGACCACCGCCGAACACCTGCATTTCCAGATCCACACCAACCCGAACACCACCCTCAGAGGCACCCTGATCTACCGACCCCCTGGACCACGCACACAATTCAGCGAGGACATCGCCGACTTCGTCAGCCCGCATGCCCTCCCCTCCTCTGACTACATCCTCCTGGGGGACCTCAACTTCCACCTGGAGAACAACAACGACCGCAACACCACCACCCTGCTGGACAACCTCGCCAACCTGGGACTCAAGCAACTGGTGTCCACCCCCACCCACCTCGCCGGACACACACTCGACGCAGTCTTCTCTTCCAGCACAGACATCGACTTCAGCCACGCCACAGAGCTTCAATGGACGGACCACAGCTGCGTCCACTTCACCTTCAAGAGAACGACGACCCACCACCACCAGCAACAGGCCGCCCGCAGAAGCTGGAACAAGATCACAGCAGACCAGCTCGCCACCTCCCTGAGCCAGCACCCTCCTGCCAGCTCAGCGAACCCCAGCCAGGCCGCCGACAACCTCACGAAGTGGATCAGCATCTGCGCGGACGAGCTCGCCCCGCTGAGGACCCCGCCCAGCAGACCCGGCAGCAAGAAAGCCCCGTGGTTCACCGACGAACTCAAGAGCTCCAAGAAGAACTGCCGAGCCCTCGAGAAAGTCTGGAGAAGGGAACCTACACCGGACAACAGGACCTCCTTCAAGCTTGCCACCCGGAAGCACCACCAGCTGATCCGCGCCGCCAAGAAAACAGCATTCAAGGAACGGTTGGACAACAACGCACACAACTGCAAGGAACTCTTCAACATCGTGAAAGAGCTTTCCAACCCCAGCGCAGGAAAAAACGACATCACCCCATCGCAAGACCTCTGCAACTCCCTCGCTTCATACTTCCACAACAAGATCGCGGACATACACAACAGCTTCAACAACCAACCAACGCACACCATGACCGAACAATCACCCCCCACCACCACCCTCCACGCCTGGACCCCGATCAGCACCGAAGACACCATCCGCACGATGAACTCCATCCACTCCGGATCACCGACCGACCCCTGCCCTCACCACGTCTTCAACAAGGCCGACGCTGTCATCGCACCCCACCTGCGAGACATCATCAACACATCTTTCGACACCGCCACCTTCCCTGAGAGCTGGAAACACGCCGAACTCAGCGCTCTACTCAAGAAACCAACAGCGGACCCCACCGAACTCAAGAACTACCGCCCCATCTCGCTCCTCCCGTTTCCAGCCAAAGTCATCGAGAAGACCGTCAACAAGCAGATGGCCGCCTTCCTCGAGACGAACGGATCCTTCGACCCCTCACAGTCCGGCTTCCGAGCCAATCACAGCACCGAGACCGCCCTCATCGCCGCCACCGATGACATCCGAGCCCTGATGGACAATGGAGAAACAGCGGCCCTCATCCTCCTAGACCTCTCCGCGGCATTCGACACGGTCTGCCACCGCACCCTAGTACAGCGCCTCAGCAACATCGGAATCCAGGACAAGGCGCTGGAATGGATCATCTCCTTCCTCGACGGAAGAACACAGAGAGTCCGCCTACCACCATACAAGTCAGAGGCCTCCGAAGTCATCTGCGGCGTCCCTCAAGGATCATCTCTGAGCCCCACCCTCTTCAACGTCTACATGAGCCCCCTCGCGGCCATCGTACGCAAACACAACCTCAGCATAATCTCCTACGCCGACGACACCCAGCTGATCCTCTCCCTGACCAACGACCCCGCCTCCGCCAGAGCCAACCTGCACGAAGGGATGAAAGAGGTAGCCGAGTGGATGACGACCAGCCGCCTGAAACTGAACTCTGACAAGACGGAGGTCCTCATCCTGGGGCTCTTCCCCCTCCGCCTGGGACGACTCCTGGTGGCCTCCCGCCCTGGGCACCGCACCCAAACCGACAGACCATGCACGCAACCTGGGCTTCATCCTGGACTCCTCCCTCTCCATGACCAGGCAAGTCAACAACGTCTCCTCGGCGTGCTTCAACATCCTACGCATGCTACGGAAGATCTTCCGGTGGATCCCCACCGAGACCAGGAAGACCGTCACCCAGGCCCTCGTCACCAGCCGACTGGACTACGGCAACGCCCTCTACGCCGGTACCACCGCCAAGCTCCAGAAGAGACTCCAGCGGATCCAGAACGCCTCAGCCAGACTCATCCTCGACATCCCACGAACCAGCCACATCACCGGACATCTGAGAGACCTTCACTGGCTCCCCGTCAACAAAAGAATCACCTTCCGCCTCCTCACCCACGCACACAAAGCCCTACACAACCAAGGCCCGAGCTACCTCAACAGCCGGATCAACTTCTACGCTCCCAAACGCCACCTCCGATCAGCCAATCACGCCCTCGCCGCCATCCCCCGCATCCGAAGAGCGACTACAGGAGGAAGATCCTTCTCCTACCTGGCCGCCAAGACCTGGAACTCCCTCCCGACCGACCTGCGCCTGACCCAAGACCACCTCTCCTTCAGGAAGAAGCTGAAGACCTGGCTGTTCGAGCAGTAGCGGCACCCCCCCCCCACCCCCAGCGCCTTGAGACCCTACGGGTATGTAGCGCGCTCTATAAGTGTCACTGATTGATTGATTGATTCTCTTGTGGACCCCAGAAGCTCCACAATCAGCAAACATGGTGCACCCATCCTAACAGTCTCTAACCATAGATCTCTCAAGCCACTCCTCAAACCTGCTTTACAACTCCAGGTAGTGTGACCACCGTCTGACTCATTCCAGTCTCCTCATATTCTGAATCTTGGAGGAACATAATGTCCCCTGGACAAACCAGGCACTGCCCTGTGGCACAGCAGTATACCTTAAACATTGTATGTAGCGTGTTAAATTAGAAAGGGAAATCCCTGTAACATGGCTACTCCTCTTTTCCAACAAAGGGTTACTGGTTCAGACTTGTTTAATTATATTTAATCTTGTTCTTCTAAATTACTGGTGCATCTCTACCCTCTTCTCAGGGCCCCTTATGTTGACCATGCTTCCTAGGGCAAGTCAGTCTGACCTACTCTCTTTTTCCAGTATAGTCTCCTTTCTACTGCTTGCCTCCTCCCCAGAACCCAGGTCTGAACACCAAGGGTTGCTCCAATGCCCTTTATGCTTTCCTTTCTTTGCTGCTGTTCCAGAACAAGCTCACCAGCTACCTAAGGCTCAGCAACCTCTGCATCAGGGTTAAAGTGTTGTCGCCATCTTGAGCCCTCAGATTAAGGTTTCTGGTACTTTTTTCTACCTCTGCCATCTTTTTTCACCTATTGATGGTATCTCCAGAGGTTCTCTTTCCCATATCTAACAAGACACTATGAACCACTTCCCAGAAATGGAGGCACAGCTGGAGTCTCTCCAAGACGCTGCTGCCGTGGAGCCTGGCCGGCACTCTTCTTTTCATTGATAAAATATTCATTAAGACAGGCACCAGCATAAGCAATGTTTGTTTTTAACACTTTAAGTTGCTTGTTAATTACACCAAGAAAACTGTCATCTTTCGAGCGTAATACAAACCGTGCCACTATATAACTCTGTGGAGGGAGTTTAATCTGTATTAGTCACCAAGTTAAACCTCAATTACATTTGACACATTCCTCCAAAGTTACACTTTGGTGTAAGTTCAGGCGCTCAGTCACCGTAGAAGCTGTAAGAGCATTTGTTTGTCTTGCGTCACACCTACTACAAACCCTCAGGACCCCAACACACCAAAAGGAGACTGAAGCCTGATTTGGATCTTGGCGGACGGGTTACTCCGTCACAACGGTGAGGAATATCCCCTTCTCCGAAGTATAAATCCCATGACATCCTATGGGATTTATATTTCATCGGACGGTATATCCGTCACTGTTGTGACGGAGTAACCTGTCCACTGAGATCTAAATCAAGCCCTAAGATTTTCAGTTAGCCCCCCATCATCTGGATTCTAGGTGCACAAAAACATGGTGCTGAATCCAAACCATGCCAAGATACAGAGGAGGAAAGTTCTCAAAGTCAGAGAGCTCAGAGGGGATCAGAGGCATTGGGCAGTAAGATCCACCTCGTGCCAAGGAGCTAGCACATTACTCACCTAAGCCTGCTTGTAGTACATGGAGAGTTTGGGGAGCTTGCACTATTTTCAACAACTTTAGCCAAAGTCCAGGGGACCCCATTACAATAGTACAGAAATAACCCTGAACCAGAGCAGGGGAGTGGGCACACTCACTCATGGGGTAACTTCATACTCTGTCTTTCTAAAGTTAAGCAATTCGTACTGTATATAGAATATTTATAAGTAATATTTTTTTGTCACTGACCTCAAAAGGCGATTAATGACATATTCTACAAAAGCGCACCTCAGGTAAAGAAAGTCCCCATGTAGGAGAGATCAGTGCATGCAAAAGCCTAGGATTTCACCACCATTACTTCCATCTATGACAGACATTGTATTAGATCAAAGCACATTGTGATAGTTCACCGGGCTCTGATCTCAAAAAGGAGGTCTGGGCTCTTGTGTCCTACAAAGGCCATTGCTAAAATAGCAGCCATCTGAGGACAAGCTGAGAAACCAAGTCAGGAATTATATTAGGATTATCGAAGGACCAGGCCCATTGTAGGCCCCCAGTGTGCCAGTTTTTTACTCTGTTATATTTTGCATGCAGGACACAGAGATGGCCGCACTGCTCGGTGATCTGAGGCACGATCCCGGTGCTCTCAAGAAAGTGCTGAAGACCAGGGAGGACTCTGGCCAGCATGACGCTGGACTGTCCCAAGTATTGCTGAAGATGCTGCAAGTCAATCCTGAAAAACGAGCCACTGCCAGGCAAGTTCCACCGGTCTATAGGCAACTGATGTCTGACTTCTCCTCTCACCCAAAAATAGCCAGGTACTGGTCTTCCTTCACTCATTCAAGCAGGGATGGCCAACTGGAGTGATGTCAGAAGTAAGTGAACTCAGACTTTTGAGGATCACTCAGGGATGGGATGGTCACCGCAAAGCAAAATCTAATGATTCCTGTCTTTCACTTACACAGGAGGGACACTGTCAGGCAATCAATGTCTGTTTTCTCAATCAGATTTCTAGGAATGTGATGTGTGTCTGCTTCCTCTCAGCCTCGAATGGCCAGTTGTCTTCTTGGAGTCAGCAGGATTATAAACTGGAATATACTAAACATATGTTGAAAGATTCCAATATCTTACTAGAAGGTTCTACATTTAAATGAGTTGTTTTCCTGGAATTTACTGGCTAGGTACGCAATGTTGTGAACATACACTGCAATGTTCAAAAGTTATTATATAAGGATCTCAAATTAAATGATAGGCTGTATATGTGTACTGGAAGGTTATAGTCTTAAAGAGGAAGATTCTACATTTATACTATTTGGTTCTAAATACAATCATCTATCACACGGTATTTCAATCGTTCCTATGTGCTGCTCTGATAATTGTATACTTCTTTGTAATTGAGTATGCATTCAAATGAGTGCTTTAAATGTGTTAGGAGAATGGTTAGCCCTTGCAGAGTCGGGAAGGGTGTTTCAAAGAATGTGATTGGAAAGAGGCAGCCACTGACTGCCAGTAGAATGACATGTCTGATACTCCTTCATCTCATTCAGCATCACCCTCCCCACTGCTAATCGCACAAGCAACACCACCAACAACAACTCCTGTCCAACACCTTCAACCTCACATTATAGGAAACCTACACACCATTCCCTAAGAACTTCACTGGACTAGATCCTAGCTGTCTCATCAATCTTCTCTTATGTGTACAGGGAGCTGGCTGACCTACCATACGTTAAGGATTGCCTGGCCCTGTGTGGGTCACCTCTATCTGGACAGAAGAAAGACTTGCCTCTGGAAGCAGAAGAGGAACTCCTTGAAGGTGGAATCGAAAGCACTCTTGGTAGGCAGAGTATTCATCTTACTGCGGCTTTCATGTGTTCTAGGGTCTAGTGGCATGGTAGGAATGGGGTGGCTTAAATCTAGCAGTTTATGTAGCAATCTGGTAATCTAATTCATCCAGTATAAGCTTTCTCTATTACTGATTGGCTTACTACAGAACTGATACCAAAGTCCATTGGCTTTGAAAGGGATGGAGCCTGGTGTTTCTGTGTGCGTCATGTTAGTACCAAATAACCCATGAGGTTGTTAAGTAAAGAAATGTCCACCCAGATTCTCTGTAGAAACAATAGAATTATCCATGACACTATGTAGATCTCATAACTACACTTCCCCCCCCCATCCATGTCTGTTTCTATACAATGGGCTTTATCTCTGAATCAAGGTAAAGCAGTGAGATAACCTGACATAACCTTCATTTACACTTGTGTATATTTATTTCACATTTTAGGACGCTTTTCATGAATCTGAGAAACCATAATATCTAGTAATAAAAAGGTTGGCAATCAGAATTAGAGCTGTTTACTTGTAAGAAAATGGACCTGAGCTGAGTTAGTTTATGTAGGTTAGAGCACTACCTAGTCCACTAACTTTTCCGAAAGCATTTTCAATTCACTTGGTTATACAGCACTCAGACATCAATTCAGAGTCCTAAAGCACCTGCCTCTGTAGAGCCTGGTTTTGTAAATGTAGTGCTGCATTATACACGTAAGATAGCATGAAGTAAAGCAACACATTTCTGAAGCTGGGGAAATAAAGGTTATTTCTTTGTGCAAAATGTATATGATCTACAACAGAAATATTGACTCGTTCCCATCAGAGATCATTGCAGAATGATGTCTTTTGGGTCTTATGTATTTCTCCTTGATGCACAGTTTTGTCTTCGGATATCAGTCTATGAGCTCTCATTTTATTGGGGAAAAACAATGCTTGGCGCCATCATGCAGTTAGTTTTGCAATGATTAATGCATGGTTTTTACGCACCCGAAGGAAACAAAGCTTTATATTTCATGTAAGCTGTCTTTAAGCTGTGCCTACCTCCCCCCCCCCCAGAGGAGATTGCAAAGGAGGGAATAACATGCAGTGTTTAAAATGTAAATACATTTCTCCTGCATTAGATCTTTCATAGGGTATCAGACCTTCGAATTATTGCCAGTAGGCAGGGTGAAAATAATTTATATTGTCCACCTAGTGGCATTAAAGATGTACAAATAATACTGTAGTCCTTCCACCTCATTCTAGTGACCCTTTTGTCATGCCAATGAGATGGATAGGGTTACACTCTATCACCAGAGGTCATCTCACCACTTTCATCCTCACTTCTTGTGTTGGGCAGAGCTCAGTTAGCTGTGCATTTGTTATGTTCTTAAGACATGTTCTTATCATTTCTACAGGAACCCATCTACAGCATTACACAGTTTAGAGATAAGACCATCATTTTAGGAACAGATGTGGGCGGTTCTTTGTGGACTCTTTTTTTCTCAGATAGTCCCAGAGAAGTTCTTTGCTCAGGACCTGCTCCATTTTAATGAAGCTAAAGGGAATTCCTGCATAGAATGGCCCTTGTCTGGAGGTGTTATTTGCAGTTTAACTTTCCTCTTTCTGACCACATCATGGCAAGAAAAGTCACAAAGCTTGTTAGACTTTCCTGTAAAACCGCTGGTCTGTTTTCTAATGGCCTGCATGAAGACTACAGTCTCTCGCTCTATCTAAAGAACATTGCAGACAATGAGATAAAATAATTCAATTAAAACCCTGAAGGAGAGAAAAAGTAAGTAGGGTATCTTTCTAAATGAGGGTAATTTCCTTTCCTCTCCACTAGCAAGGAGTCTACCATGAGTGCAGCCGAAGCCTCCTAGCAAACAATACCTTCTAAAGGAAAAGCATTCAAGATGATGCATGAGGCAGGCCTGGCACAAGACATAAGAGGCTGAGATGTGCTGGCCTGGCCGCACCCAAGCAACTAAAACTAGATCTTCAATGCCCTTGTCAGCTCCATTACCATCAACGGCTTTGTTTATCAGAGTCAAGGAACCAAAACCACCTACTGTAGCCAAATCCTCCACATTGGCTGCCATTATTGACATCTTGCCCAGAGGTTTAACGGCGGCTCCCTCATCTAAGACCCCTGCAATCAGGAAGAAAATGTTATCATCACAGTCTGTATTCTGACAACCTCTAACTCTTCTAAGCCCAATCTGTAGATAGCAGAACTGGCCTCATCAATAGCAGATTTGTGTTTTTTATTACAAGGAGCTCTTGCTCTTTTTCACAGAGATGCCTATGTTGTATCACTTCTCTCTGATTGACTAAAATAATGTCTGAATGATGAAGTACAGTCAGATATCGAGGGTGAGCCCAGTACAGAAATGGCCATTTGTCATGTCACCTTTGTGGACTATGGCGAGAACAGGTGATTTAACCGTCATGATACTTATGTCCTAGAATAGACCATCAGGGCAGGAAGGCAAGGTGATTGAAGTGGACAAAGATGAAGAGGAATACATGGTGAAAGGGAAGTTTGATGTCTATATCATTTCCAGAAAAAAGGGTCCATGTTTGACCCACAGATGGAGTCAAAGGATAGGACCTGCTCATTAGAGGATTTTAGAGAGAAGCACTCAAGATAGTGCAGCCCATCCTCTTTTTAAACCAACAATGGGTGGAGGGCCTTTTTACAATGTAATTTAAGCCCTGGTCTTAGACAGGTGAATGGATAAAGTGCGCTGTTGCCAAAATGTTCCACATTGGTGGGCAAGCTAAACTCTGTGGTCTCAGCACCAACCCAAAAATGCTGCAAGAGCACACGATTTCTATGCTCAGTGATGCCAGAGAAAAGGGCAGGCATCTAACGGCGATTTCCAAGATAAAAGCCACCACTGAAGCTACAGTTGTGAAAGCCTATGAAGCTATTGCTGTGACATCTTGCCATAACAGTTAAATATGGAATGATCTAGCGGCGTTACTGAACAAGCAATGCTGAGGAAGCAATGCCCCTTGTAGTTTCTTCCCCATCAATTTGCCCAGATGCCAGCGTTTTGGCCTTTCCCCTGATTTCTCACAGTCAACTTCTAACCTTACTTAGCCAAGTGAAGTTGGGATCTCCACTTGACCCAGCCCCCGCTCCGCATCTTAGCTTAATAATGTCTAGGCCCAATGATTATTTCTCAAGTTCTATTAGAATTAATGAATTTGTCACTTTCCTCAGGCATAGTCCCCTAAAACTGGAAACATGCAGTGTTCAACCCCTGCTGAAAAAAACACATCTTGACCCGTCATGTCTGGGGAACTATAGGCCCAACTCCCTATTGCCGGTGAATCCAAACTTCTGGAGAAACATGTTAGCCTCATAGGTGTACATACAATGTACACGCCACACAAAGCGCACTGCTCATTGACCGCTAGGGTTCTAACAAACATGCATGATTCTCAATAAAGTAAATACAATTAAACAACCGTATGTGATTATGAATTCTCTTTTATACTTCCATCTTAATGTTTCTTTGATATATTAGCTCGATCAACATATACTGATTCATCACACTTAATAGAGCCTACACAAATGTTAACAATGGTACATGGCAGACAATGTTACATCATATTGCTTTGTCATCAATATCCACGTTTTAACTAATTAAAAGCTTCATTTTCCTTTCTTCTTTTTCCCAATGCATTTCGGTTTCTCATAACCCTTCGTCAGGGGAACTGCAAAAATAACGCTTGGATGTTTATACAGTCTATTCATAAACTTACAGGAACAGTATGCAAATGAAACACATAAATGAACAATGTATCCAAAAGATGCTTAATTATGAGAGGAAGCCATATTTGCTGTGTTCTCCAGTCCACTTAGTTGAGAAGCATGCATTTTTGTTAGAACCCTAGTGGTCAATGAGCAGTGCACTTTGTGTGGCGTGTACATTGTAGGTACACCTATGAGGTTATTTATCACAGGGACATGAGGCAGTCCTGTCACAAGACAACACACATTTGAATAATTGGAGCAAAAAAATCAAGAAGTACAGAGTAAATTAGAGTGTAGGCTAATTCATTATTTTTTCAGACTAAACATATTAGCCACCATTCCTACATCTTCCTAGAATCTAATAATCTTCGCCGCTACACTTACTAATTTTCTTTGAATGTTCATTTGGTGATTTGTTCCTTTGGTAGCGGCACTGACATGCTTCTGCATGTTGAGCTACTTGTCAAGAGTTAGATCCAAAGATCTTTCAGTCAATGACTTGTGGAATGCAGTCGAGGCAGTTAGATGTTTCAACCATTCTTCAATGACAGGTGACTGCTTGGGTGGGGCAAAAAGGAGTCATTCTTTTTTTGTGTGTTTAGTGTGAGGTGATTGGCTGCGAGCCAATTTAGAGTTTTCTGTAGAGTTGTGTTAAGGGAACTGCTGTCTTTTGGGGTGGAGACTTTGAGGAATAGTTGGGTATCGTCAGCATACATGTGGTAGTGGATGTTAGATGAACTCAGAATTTCTGTCAGAGGCTCCATGGACGTGTTGAAAAGAGTGGGCGAAAGCGAGGAGCCCCGTGGGAACCCGAATGTGACCAGGGTGGTTTGTGATAGCGAGTGATTAACCTTCACTCTTTGTGTCCTGTTTTGAAGATAGGAGAAGACCCAGTTAAGGAATGATCCTCTTAGTCCCATATGGTGTTCCAGAAGTTCTAGTAGGTTGTCATGCTTGACAGTATCGAATGCCGATGATAGGTTGATGAGAATTAAAAGGCAAGAGTGATTCTGATCTGACATTTGTAGTACATCGTCCATTATGTGTGCCAGAGCTGATTTGGTGCTGTGGCCTGCATGGAAGCCTCATTGAAAATGGTCTAACAGTTGGAATTGCTCAATGTGTTTACAAACCTGGATGTGAACACATTTTTCAAGGAGCTGCATCAGACCAGGAATACTGGAAATAGGTCGGAAGTTGTTCAAGTCAGTTTGGTCTGCTTTTACTTTTTTTAGGATTAAGGAAACCTGACTGGACTTAAGGCTGTCAGGGATAGTGCCTAAAAGGAGCGAGGCATTAACAATCTTGGTCCAAAGGAGGAGTATCGTGTGTATGATCTCCTTGAAGCAGTTCAGAGGAAGAGGGTTGTTGAAACGGTTTGAGGGTTTCAGCGTTGTTAGGATTTTATGGATGGGATTTTCATGAAAGGTTCTGAAAGAGTTCCAAGAGGCATTGCTTTTGGGGAGGTGCCTAGGAGGACTAGAGGGAATATAGATATCGATTGCGGGGAGGATGCTTTAAGGTGGGAGAGGACGTTGTTCCAAGGCCATCTGAATATCATTTCTCATGGTTTCTGTCTTCTGTAGAAAGAAGGAAGAGAATTCCTCGCAGTTCCAGCAAAGGGACGGATTGGGAGTGCAGTTCGATTGTGCTTTTATGAGTTTTCACAAAGATTTCTGAATCAGTTACTGGCTTCATCCAGCTGGTTTCTGAAGAAATTAGCTTTTGAAGTTCTACTGCTTTTGTAGTATCTGTTCCTTAATTATCTCAGGTGCTTGAGGTGTTCAAGGGAAGGAGCTGATCTCCACTGACGTTCAGCTATCCTTAGGTTGCGTCTCTCCGTATTGAGACTACCATTATATCAAGGTTAAAATATTTTGTGGACACTCTTGTTAGGTGTATAGAAGCGATTGAGTCAAGAACAGTCTCCATGGAGCAAGTGTAGTGGTTTGTAAGATCATGGATATCTGACACCTCTTCAGGAGGAGGTAGGATGCTGTGGCCGAGAGAGTAAAGTTCATTACAGTTGATATTGTGCATGTTCCTTTTCCAGAGTCTGGGCTTGGTTAGTTGAGCTGTGTTGGCTATCACAAGTTCTGTGATGAGGAATGCGCAGTGGTGGTCGATCCAATCGCAGGGGAGGATAGATTCCAATTGAATAGAATTGGGCTTCGTAGTGATAAGATCTAAGGTCGACCCATAGTTGTGTGTGGGCTTGTTGCAGAATTGGATCAGGTGAAGGTCGGAAAGGAAGGTTTTAAAGCTGTTAACTGGAGGCTCATCCAGATAATTCCAGTGGAGGTTAAAGGAAGACTTGAGCACATTGTTGACCAGTGTTTGTTACTATGGTTTCCATAATTTGTTCTGTGAACCCCAGGTTGTCTCCTTCCGGGTGGTAAAATGTGCATAGTTTGCATAGAGGTCTGTTATTGTATGAGATATCGAGGCATATGTATTCGCAGGCATATGTATTCGCAAGAGGAAAGAGCGAGGGTTTGTGCATTTTTAACTGAAAGGTTGATGCTGTGTATGCAGGCAATGCCTCTATCTGGTCTACTGGGTCTATCCAATCTGGTAACACCATGGTTAGGATGGATTAGAATGTCAAGGATTGGAGCAGAGGAGTCGTTTAGCCTGGTTTTAATCAAGATCAGAAGGACAAGATCATATGTGAGGATAAGGTCAGCAATATCTCCTGCATGTCTAGATTCTGACCTGCAGTTGATTAGCATCAAAATCACATAACTCTTGTTGAAAGGCTTGCGAAGGAAGGGATAGGTGATCGTGTGTTGCAATGGCTTAAATCCTTCCTCGAGGACAGAAGTTTTCAGGTGTGGGACCAAGCATGTTTTTCTGATATTTTGTCTTTAAAATATAGAGTACCTCAGGGCTCCGAATTAAGTTCCACTCTGTTTAAGATTTACCTGCACCCTCTTGCTAAAGTAGTCCAATCTTTTGGCCTGTCTATAGTGTTGTATGCTGACGATGCATAATTAGTTGTATTGATTACTCCAGAACAAGGAACTAACTACAGTCAACTTGTCCCCTGTCATAAAGCGGTAGCCAACTGGATAGCCAACTGTTCCTTCAAACTAAACAGGGTCCAGACGGAGCTTACGCTGCTAGGAAATAATAAAGTTAGGAGAAAGCATCTCCCCTGGCCGGAATGCTTAGGAGCTGCCCCAACCCCGAAAAATAAAATACAAAGTCTGGGCAACTGGTAGATGACAGGCTTACAATGGAAGTACACGCTAGCTCACTAGCTGCAAAATGCTTCGGCACTCTCAGACTCCTGAAGAAAGTGCTATATTTCCTGCCCCCTCTGGCACAGAGACTCATCATCCAGGCCATGATTATCTTTTGGCTGCATTACGGGAATTCCCTATATTGAAGTTCCCCTTGCTGTGTCAAGAAAAGTCTACTAACTATTCAAAATGCCGCTCCTCGTCTCTTCTTCAAAATCCAAAGGCACCGATCCACAAGGAGGGCCTTGGCTGACCTTCATTGGTTACCTTTAGAGCAACGAGTTCAATGTAAATCTCTGTGCATCACCTACTGGGCTTTCCACAGGAAGAGGCTTTTTACAGGAAGGGGCCTCAAATTCTTCATGCCCTGGTTGAACCTTGCAACCCCGGCAGATCTTTATGATCTGCTACTCTTTCTCTTGCAAAAACACCCAATATCCGTAGATCCAGATGGGGCGATCGCTTTTTAAACATCTGGCATCTAGATTGTGGAACTCCTTCTCACATTGCATCAGCTGGACTCTGAATTGGCCTATAGGAAAGTTTCAAAGACAGGGCTTTTCTCTAATCTTCTTTTGCTCAGATCATAACTGGGCTGACTTCTGACCTGCTGTTTTGATTCAGTGCTGGGAAGCCTCCGGGTAACCATGCATTTTACAAATCAACTAGATTAGATTAGATTTGAACATCATATCTGACAGGTAAGGCAAAAACAAACCTTAAAGAAAGTGTTTAAATATCATCAGGATCAAGTATTACACTCCAGTTATTTCCAAAGACAACATTTTTGTGTGTGTGTGGGGGGGGGGGGGGGGGCAGGGCTTATTCTATTCTTCACTAAATGCTATGTGATTTCATTGAAAAGTTCTATGATGTGATCAGGGAGATTTACAAATACTTGTTCAACTATCGATTGATTTCCAAGAATCTGTCCAAGCTGAAAGGGAGATATCAAGAATGATCCTGAGAGCACAGCTGGGGTCATGCAGATGTAATATACAGAATTAACGTCCATGTTGATCCAGAAGGTATCCATGACTGGCACTGGAGCTGCGCCAGATGTTGAATCAAATCCAGCCTGCTAGACAGAGGCTTCGCTCTGGAGTTTTTAGTGTTTGTTCAGTTGGATTTTCCAGAAGACTATGGAACCATTTTTCCAACTGCAGAGCGTTCTTATCAGCCAAACAAATTCCATGATTGGAAACAATTTAATATTTAGTGCAAAGGGAAGTGCCTAGTGATACCACTACAGGTTCAAAGACTGCTCTACCATCTTCTTGTGTACGCTCAAGTGTAGACTCCTGTTTGTTTTAAGCGAGGGCACAGCTCTACCATCTTCCTCTGTCTAGGGTGGTCCCTAAGAAGTATCGATTTTGTGGCAATATCCAGATACACAGCAAGTCTGATTGAGTCTTCTTTTTTCACAGAGGGTTGTGAATGAGTTGAAGGGTTGGTTCTTTCAGACTTTTCCCTTGATCATAAGGCCAACTCCAGCATGGGAATTCCTAACTCAAAAACTTTCTTCAATCTTGCTATGATGTTGGCACAGTCAGCCAATGGAATGGAGGCAGTCTCATCCACAGGACCTTTCACTACAACACAGAACGACACAGTCGCAGCCACTTGAAGCTTTGGGTCCATTTGATCCTAATGACGTTCCTTCAACCACTACTGGTTATCTCTTTACAGAATGCCTAAATTAATACAAAAAATAGGGTTGTACCATTTCATGTGAGTGCAGTGGTAATGTTTGCTTTCAAAATGCCTGAAACTGCTGCCCTCGCTTAAAACAAACAGAAGTGTACACTTGAGCGTACACAAGAATGACGGCTGCTTGTGCCCATAGGGATGTGCAAGGTTAATTATGAAGGCTAACATTAAAAAGTGATGGTGTTCCAGGTGATGCTCCACCAGGAGGATAGCACTGACCACAGCACTTTATGTAGGAGAGCTTTTCATTGACTTTTGTAAAGCTGTCATGTGGTGGACAGTGTGTATGTTAAACTTTACCCAGCACTACTACTTGGACTTCCAGTCCCATAGTGAAGACAGAGCTGGGCAGGTAGTGTTGCAGAAGAGGATTCAGCAAAGTGAGTCTCATTCTCACCTTGCCTTTCTTATGCACCATTTGTTATTCTATTGCCAAAGCATGTGAACCAATGAAAGACTGGGTGTCAGAGAAGTGGTAGATACCTACCTAACGGTACCTGCATGTATCTTTGCACATTTCATGGATTCACAGTAGAGCCTCCCTTCATCCAGGTAAGGAACAGTGTTGGCTCAAATGGTGTTGGGGATTTGAGGGAAACTCCAGGGAGGGGCTTAGGTCTGTCTGCAATATTGGCCAGACAAAAGATAGGCTTTATTTTATGCTTCCAGAACTCTCATGTCCACAATACAGCCAGGCGATTTGGAATCATTCAAAACTATATTTATATATTAAACCCTCATGGGAGGACTCCAGTTACGGGTAGGTAGTATTTCCATACCTTTTACTGCAGAAGTAAGCTGGCTTGAATGGAAATCGGGCACTTTCCCAACAGTGTGTCTGTCTCTGCCACACCAGTCCTGCTGACGTACTGCCGCAGAGGTAGATTTCCCGAATAGGCCAGCTCCTTTCTGATGCAATCCATATGAGCTCTTGAATCACCTCTTATGCAAGGTTTTTGAAATAATGTTACAGAAATAACCATTTGTTTTATTTCAACACTCACAGATTTCATGCAGGTTTATGAAGAATATGAAGATGCACAAATCCTGGCTCTGCAGCAGCTATCCACACTCACTGGAGCGGAGGAGGGTATGTTTTCTGTGCAGTGATTCATACATCTGTTGTGTCAGCCCTGCATCTGATGCATGCTCCCCTGATACAGGGAAATCTCTTAATGACTCCCACATGCAAGGGGAAAACTCCCTGCACAACAAGACCATTGTTTTTTTTCTGGAAAACCAAAAACTTTGCTGAGCGACTAAAACAAATATGGTGCCCACTGAGCCCAGTTCACAGCCTTCAACAGTCACCTCAACAGTTACAGTGAAGGCTGAGGCTACCTGTGCCAGGTAAGCAGGGATCTGAAAGTAGGGCGCACAGTCCAGTGCCAGGGAGTGGCGGCCATAGTCTGCCTTGACTTTGTGGGCTGTGAGCGCCTACCAGGCTTTAAACGAGGCTGCTAATGTTGTGATACATTTGCTGCTTCCATTAATTGCTATGCCATGGCCTCCTCACATGTTTGGGGTTGAAAGCCAGTTGAGGTGCACAGATTGTTAATTCCGTGTACTGCAATGCTTTTTTAATTCCTACTCATTGATAACCTGGACGCTGGGTCGGTGCTGACCGTTTGAGGTTCTCATTGGTGGTTTCACTTTCACTAATAACAGCACTCGTTGATCCTAAGCTGAAGGTGGTATTAGCTGTTGTGGCAGCCTTTTCCAGTTTGTCAGTAAGAGGGAAGCCTTATGGGCTGGTTGTAAATGCAGTGCACTGTGTTAGGAAGCTCTGATGGGACTCTTCAGCCCCCTGAGCTTGAGCACATAGTGGGGCGCATACACCCCACTATCTCATGCACAGGGCAGTGCTGTCTACCATAATCATTACTCAGAAGAGACATCTGCACCTGCACAGCAGAAGGGATTTGGGGCACCGGGACTGTTCTGCCATTCTGCCCAGCCAGCGACTTGCCCCATAGGGAGACCTTTGACCATCATCGCCATCATTGCCCAATATGGACAGTGGTGCCAAACATTACTGAAATGCTGTTCATGGCCAGGTACATATGCTTGACCTAATCTTTCTTTGAGGTATAATTTGGGTAAATTATATTTTGTGGACTGATGATAGGGGGGGCCTAGACAGTGGGTATGAGTCCCGTTCACCAGTTTGTCTCTCAGGGGAGGCAGATGAGGCATTGAAAGAATCGCAGACCCGCTGGATTCTGCCCAAGCGACTGGTTGAGTCGGACGTAGCTTCTAACTCGGATGTATGTGAATATGCTGTGGGCAAGGAGAACAGCATGATATTTGATCTAGTTGTACTGAACTGGACTCAACATCCACGCAGGGCTTTACGTTTGTGGTCTGCCATCGAGCTTGCTACTTGAACATTTCGTGGAAGGTCTTTGCGGGTGCGGCCATGGGAGGATGGGTGGGTCAAGGTCCTCATTCTCTTGCCCATAAGTAGGATCTAAGAAGGGCTGCAGTCATGCCTCTCACTGGGGCTGTCCTCAGTCCCCAGTAATGTGAGTAACTGATCATTCAATTCATTGTTCTAGACGTATTTTGCCATTTCAAAAGCCCATGCTCAACTTGCATGCGGGTGAAACACCTATCGGCCAAACCTTTAATATGGAATATATGTAAGCCAACACTCAAAGGCAATGGAATATTCAGCATAAAACTTACAACAAATCTCCTTTGCAATGAATGTTATCCCTGTTCTACTTTCAAGTGGATATTGCTTCTTTGCTTGTATAGATATCAAATTCCAGTAAATACCGTAGCTATTAGTGTCAATCTATATGACTCTTTATTTCACAGAAGGTACTATGGGGCATATTTACAACGAGGCGATAAAAAATTATCGCCGCTTTAGCGGCCGTTTTCGGCCGAAAAGCGGCGATAATTTCATCGCCTAATTAGCAAGGCCACGCTAACGCGTGAAACCTTGCTTTAGCGTCAGGATTCCTAACGCCCAGCTTTGCATCTCTAATGAGATGCAAAGTGGGCGTTCCTGACCTGACATGATAGGAGAAATGTCGCTAAGCGACATTTCTCCTAT
The DNA here is from genome assembly GCF_964204655.1 of Triturus cristatus. Classification (NCBI taxonomy): domain Eukaryota; kingdom Metazoa; phylum Chordata; class Amphibia; order Caudata; family Salamandridae; genus Triturus; species Triturus cristatus. The sequence continues at coordinate 1,138,846,719 of NC_140580.1, read as the reverse complement.
CAGCAAGCCTAACGCTATGAAGCATAGCGTCAGGAAAAGTAGCGATAACACCTGTTATCGCTACTTTCCTAACACCTGCTTCAGGACTGACTTAGCCATGATATCCTATGGAAGGTGGATATCATGGCTAAGTTTGTGAGTCCCTATCAACTAGCTAACGTGAGATTATCGCTGGGTTTCCAGCGATAATCTCACGTTAGCCAGTTAGCGCTAGGATTTTTATCGCTGATGAGATAAGCGTTGCTAATAGCACGCTATCTCAGCGGTAAAAATCGGCGCTAGCCGGCGATAATTATCCGAGCGCTAAGTGCGCTCAGCGATAATTATCGCAGGTTGTTGTTGATATGCCCCTTAGAGCTGTACAAAAAAAAGGTTGCCTTTTTTTGTTCCAAAAATCTTTTTAGCGCATTTTCAAAAACAACAAACAATTCAGCAGCAGTACATCATATAGCATTTATGCGTTCCATTTCTGAGGAGGAACCCCTTACAAGCAGAGTATGTACCGTATTATTTCAGCAAGAAATTGAGTGAAGCCCATGACCTGTGTGACTTTTTCCCAATGCTAGGGGGAGCCCTGATCATGACCCTCATGTTCCAAGCTGGGGTCAGTGTTCAGGCCCAGACCTGCTCCCATTTGTGTGGACAACCCTTCCCCAGATAAATCGACTTTTCATTTGTCATACACGAATCCATGTCCCATTCCCACTCCACCATCATCGGGGATTTTCCAGCACCCAATAAGCGTTCAATATTTCGTTTCACAAGACCCAGCCAAAGCCACAACTTATTATATCTTGGTGGCGGGACGTCTCCCCATATATGCAGGCGACATATTTTTGCCATGTCTGGGGGCGCCACCCCTGTGACCTCCCCCATAATCCTCTGTAGTTCCATACAAAAGGTTTGCACAGCTGGACATGACCATACAATGTGGAAGAAAGTGCCGCTTTCACCACAGTCCTGAAGAGAGAGCTCCGTCTGACACCGGCCCATGGCCCGGATTGCGGTGCGGAAGTAATATGAACGGTGCAGGATACGTAGATAGATCAAGCGGAACCCTGTATTTATGGTGACCTCCTGAAAGGCTTCTAATGCCTCCTCACACTCCCCGTCCTCGCAGTCCCCAATATCTCCCTCCCATTTAGTCCTGAGAGTAATGAGGATGTTTGGTTAATTAGTAATTAGTTTCTTGTAAATGAGTAAGACAGTTTTTTGGGGTAACGCCTCCGAGAGGACTCTGTCCTCTAGGGGCGAGGAGTCTGGGACAGGAGTGCCACTAGGGGTGTGTATCCTGAGAGCGTGTTGGAGTTGTATACACCTGAAGGCCTCAGTGGGTGCCAAATCGTATTGGGCCTGCATCTCCGCAAAGGTAAGCATGTTGCTGTCCCTCCATACATCAGCCACCGTGGATATACCTATGAGGTTCCATGGTTTAAAGCCCTGTAGACTGCTTACTTGATTAAGTGAATCACTACACCACAGTGGGGTCATTTCAGTGGGCTTCTCCCACCAGCCCAGTAATGATGTGGCCGTCTTCAACACCCGGGCCACTGTAAGCGTCTGAGGCAGGAGACTCTCAGCTCTAATCGAGCTATAGAGCACTCCTGGGTACCCCCCACTCCCCTTCAAAAACCTCTCTAATCTGAACGCAAAATCATCCAAGGAGGCGAATGCCCATTCATTCGCTACTGCTAGCTGTGTCGCCCAATAGTAGTTCTTAATGTCAGGGAGACCAATGCCTCCATCCTACACCCCTGGTATCAACTTGGAGAGGGTTATGTGGGGTGGGGCTCTGTTCCACAAAAGCAGGCGGAGAAGGGATTCTGTTTTACGAAAGAATTTATCAGGCAGTCGGTGAGGAGTGTTCTGCAACGCATAGAGCATACTGGGCAATGTCATCATCTTAAACATTGCCGTTCGTCCTGATAGATAGAGTGGGAAAGCCCTCCAGTGTTGTACATCAGATTTAAAGCGCTCAAGGATGGGAACCAGATTTAATCAATAGAAGAGGAGGGATTCCCAGATATTTAAAGCTCCAGTGGACGGGGGAGATGGACACCCCCGGGCAGTGTGGGCATGGGACCCGTTATCAAATGCATAATGGATTTCTCCCAATTGATGGTGTATCTGGAATGTTGGCCAAAGATCCGCAAAATGCGGGTCAGTCGGGTAATTGTCGCGGTGGGGGCGTTGTTACATACAAGAGGATGTCTAAGTTGAGTTTATTATATAATTTAAAAGGTTTTTTTTTTTTCACAACAAATTTTATTGGTTTTATCAATATAGCAGGACCGGACCCTATACTTACACAGGATGTTATGTTTACACCCATGAACAATCATAACCCTAAAACATGCACAGTTAATCCCTGCTCCCCATCCCTCACGCCCCCACCAACGCCTTTATTCAAAAACAAAATTAGACCCCATCCCGAACCCTCATGTCGTGACTCCATAGCTTCGTATTTTGGCATCTAGATGAGAATCGAGTGTGTATACCGGGGCCTCTGTAATCTCCCCGTCGCTGCCATATCTTCAGGTGTTGTTGGTTGGCACCCCATCACTTGGTACACCACCACCTCCAACCCCATACAGTGATCCACCCCCCTCTTCCATACCGATGGAGGTATATTGGCCTTCGACATTTTAGCAATATCTCTTTTCACCAGCGTAAGCCCCAGAAATAGCAGGTGTCATTTGTATCGGTTGCCACCTATTCCCTCCACGCAATACAGGAGAATCAACTTAGGATCAAGTGGAATCTCCCAGGACAGGACCTCCCTAAGGCAGGACGTCACCCCCGCCAGAATCGCACTACTGCCACACAACTCCACACTCTATTAATGAAGGTGCCCTCCGCCACCCACAACAAAGACATATGGGAGATCCTATCGCTCCCATGCTCCACAAGCAGCACCTGGTATAATATGCCCTATGTAGATACTTTAATTAAACGGAGCCGGGAGGAAATCGCCACCCCACAGGGGGCTTCTAAGGCCTCCCTCCTGTCATCCTCATCTGTGTTTTCAATGTCAGCCCCCAAGCCGCCTTAAGGGCCGGTAGTGTGGTAGCACTATTTGTGACTAGTGACCGGTAAATGTGGGTGATCTTATGGGTACACAGGTCTCCCTTTATCAGTTTTCACTCTAACTGGCTGAACTCCTGCAGCTCTTGGAGGTCTCTCAAATAAGGGGTTATTGCATGACGGAACTGCAGGTATTTGTAGAACTGGCTTCGGTGCAGCTGATAATCAGTTTGCAGAACCTGAAATGATTTAAATATCGTACCCCACATGACATCTCCAAGTGTGAAGATCCCTATGACGTCCCATTTTTTAAATTAGCTCAATGAGGCCACCTGCCATAGGAGAGTGCCTTGCCATGGGGTGTCTAATGCATCAGCCTCCCCCACCATCCCACTTATTGGAGGGAACGATGCCACATGTGGATGACCACCTGAGTCACCGGGGGAAGGGACCCCACTCCCCCCACCATAGATAAGTTTGAGCAAGGAGGTGTCAGCCATCGCCCACCTTTCCGTTTCATATGCCGGATTATCTTGGACGCCATACCACCAGTCATTAATAGTCAAGAGATGGGATGCAGCGTTGCGGCAATGTCTCTGCAGTACGTAGACTGAAACACATCTGGAGAGCTATGCGTGTTGCTACCCCTCCCCACAGTAATTATGTTTAGAACTGCATTAATCTGCTTGAACCATGGAGGAGGAAAAGCATATGGGTAGTTCTGAAGTTGATATAATATACGAGTCAGGGAGACCATTTTGAAAATTGACGATCTGCCCAGCAGGGACAGCGGAAGCGGAGACCATGCCTTCACTTCCTCGCCAACAGGTGCCAGCATCCGTCATTCTGAACAATTCACAAATTGATTGCCACATGTACGCGGATGACACGTAACTGTACCTGAAGATCTCCTCTCTGGAGGATATTAAAACCTTAAATGAGGCTCTCTCGCAAACTCAACAATGGTTAGCCCAGAACCATCTTTTGTTGAAAACCCTCAAAACTGAATTCCTGCTGATTGCCCCACACAACCACTCTGCACCGATCCGTGAATGGCTAAAACAACTCACAGCCCTTAACTGCACCCCTCACATGGTTGATTCCGCTAAATCATTGGGCATTACCTTGGACAAATACCTTAATATGCAAACGCACATCAGCACCACCATCAGGGGTGCCAACTTTCATCTTAACACAATTAAGAAACTCAAGCCTTTCCTTCCGCCAGAAGATTTACAGCCTGCAGTACAATCCCTGGTGATACTACAACTGGAATATGGCCTGCTGACCCTTGCAGGGCTTCCTAAAGTGAGCTTGGCCCCTCTCAGATCAACGCTCAATTCATCGGCCAGGCTCATCACAGGCTCCAAAAAACACGATCACATCACACCTGATCTTTTGAAGCCCAACTGGTTGTCTATTGAAGCCAGGATCCGTTTCAAAATAGCTTGCCTCAAACATAAAGCTCTACATTTCAACACTCCGGCCTATCTGGCGAACAAGCTTGTTCTTTCTGGATCCGGTCGGAACTTAGGAAGTATGTCTACACTGCTCTTGAAACCTCCTAAATTCAAAAAGGAAAGTACGTAAAAACGTGCTTTCTCCGGACTTGCACCTAGAATTTGGAACAATCTTACTACGGAGATAAGAACCAAGCCCTCCACTGCCTATTTCAAGAAAGAGGCCAAATGGCTTTTCCTGAGTGGACATTAACTGCATCATCATGTACTCATTCTCTAGTCTGCTTGTTGACAGATTTGACATTTATCCCAACGTATTTTTCGCTACGTATTTTTGATTGGATGTTAAACTGTTATTCTACTCTAGGGCCCTTACGGGACTATAAGAGATGAATACTTCTTGGGCCGATTACAGATTTGTCATTTACTCTACTTTGCTGTGACGAGCCACTATATGATTGTTTTACTGAATGTTTCGGGAAATATTTTGCACTGTATGAGAAACTGAACTAGTGGGGCCGGGTACCCGGTATCTGACTTTGATTGTTTACTCCATGTTGTTTTACAATGTTGACCTCAACTGTTCTAAGTTCATGCATGCTTCTGTGTACAGCGCTTGATACCCGCAAGGGTCATGTTCGCGCTTTATAAAACTTTTCAAATAAATAAATCCGGGCCAAGTTCTGACTCCATGATACAGTTGGGTCTGGAGAGACAAATACTCCTAAATACTTGAAGCCATGATGAGCTGATATTTGGATAAAATATCGGAAACATAAATATTGTGGGACAGAATATTGTGTCAAAAATATCGAGGATAAGAATATCGTGTAGGTCATTTTCTATGGGTAAGTAAAGTTTTACTATATATAACTCCACATATATGTACTTTGAAGATATAAATATCTTCAAGGTACATAGATCTGGAGTTAAGAATAGTAGATTTATGCTTACCTATTTGCACTTGCCTTCCCGATATTTTGTCCTCGATATGTTTGACACAATATGCTGTCCACATGATATTTGTTTTTCCAATATTCTGTCATCGATCCGATGAGCCAGCATCAACCCTGAAGCCCACTCTATGTCCGCAGCGGTGCCCCCACAGGGAAAACCATAGATTTCCCTATATTTTTGTGTAACCCAGAGGTCTAACCAAAATACGAGGTCCCGAGGTTGCCGGGTCTTTAAGAAAGGACAAAACGTCACCAGCATATAGCACTATCCTATCTGACAGCTCTGCAGACCACTCAAAACGTCGCACCTGGGCATCTGCCCATACCCATGTAGCCAATGGCTCTATGGGCAGGGTGAACAGCAGAGGTGACAGTGGGCACCCGTGTCTCGTATCTCTGCGAATTTGAAAAGGATCAGAGACCTGAACTGCAGCCATGAGGCCCGTGCATAGGTATCGACGATATGAGAGAAATCTCGGGCCTAGATTGATACGCTGAAGGAGAGTAAAGAGGTGCCCCCAACTGACAGAGTCAAAGGCCTTATAAATATCAACAAGGTGCACCGCCTCCGGCCTCACCAACCGGTCAACCAGGGCGCTGTAGACTCATCTGATATTGTGACACGTTGCCCGATGTAGCATACAGCCAGCCTGATCGGGATGGACCAGGTCTGGCATGAATTTCATTAACCTGTTGGCCAGGGTTTTAGTGAGGAGTTTCATCTCTATATGAAGTAATGAGATTGGGCGGTATGATGAATATTCTTCTGGCGGGCAGCCTGGCTTTAGGAACACAACTATTTCAGCATGTCTCCAGTCTGGTGGAAGCACTGACTGCTGCAGCGCCAATTGAATCACTCCTAACAGGTGTTTCCCTAGTTGCGGCATAGAGGATTTCAGGAACTCACTGGGGAAGCCATTTGGCCCGGGCCTTCCCCGTCTGCAGCTCCGCCAGAGCTGCCGAGAGCTCTTCGTCCGTGATCATCTTGTCTAGCTGTGCGTGGGTGGCAACCGTCAGAGACCGCGGAGGCAAATCATCTATAAATTCAATAATTTGATCTACATCTACTGTGCCTCTACTAGCATATATCTCCTCAAAGTATGCAGCAAAATTTCGAGCTACCTCTTTGGAACCCGATAATAGCTCACCCCGGACATCTCGTACTACCGGTACCAGAGAGGCTACTTTAGCGGCCTGGCAAAGCCTATGGAGCATCCTGCTTGATTTGTCATCCCATTGATAAATGCGGCTCTGCGCTGCCTGCCACGCCTGCCTGGCGTCATCAAGGAGCATCTCTTTGTATTGCTGCTGGGCCAGGCCCACATGACGCTGCGCTATGAGCCCACCACTCCCGCAGCTGCCCTCCTCGAGTATTTCTATCTGCATCTCTAAACCCACCAGTGTGCGAGTTCTATGCTTTCGCTCGCCCGTGCAAAAACTAATATCTACACCTCAGAGTGTCGGTTCGAGGGCTTCCCATATTATTATCCTGGAAGATAACGTTTCTGTGTGCAGGGAGAAATATTCTGTAATAGACCGGCTTAGGAGCGCTTTGTATGACAGGTTTTTTAGGTGCCAGGGTGACAGACCCGAACAAAAAGGGGGCCGTTCCGAATTCACATAAAGTCTAAGGACCACCGCGGATGATATGTGAGCCCTCTGGGCAGAATGTCCACATCAGAAACCCTATGGGCAAACCCAACTGGGACTAGGAGGTAGTCCAGCCTAGAGATTGAGTCATGGACACCCAAGTTGTAGGTAAAGCTGGTTCCGGACGGATGGTATGCCCTCCAGGCATCAGTCCAACCCAACACGGACACCAGAGATCTCAGCCGGGTCACCTGGGTCTCCACCTCTAGCGTGCTATCTATCCACCTCTGGCTGCAGTACATCATTCCAGTTTTCAACCAGCAGTGAGAAGCCACCAATTATCCAATAACCAAAGGTCTGTCCCAGTGGGGGTGTGGGGGCATATATGCTGCCCAGTGTAAGGGTTTCGCCATATAGTATGCCAGTCACCAGTATGTATCTCCCGTAGAAATCTGTCCACACCATTGTAGACCTGAATGGAACCCTTTGATGAATTACGATGACAGTACCGCATGATCCCCTTGTGCACCTGGAGTGGAATGTCTGTGTGTAACCATATCTAGCCAGGCAAGGGACCTTGGAGCCCAGCAGGTGCGTCTCCTGTAGAGGTATGAATGTCTACCTGTAACCTCTTTGCTTGTTTCAGCACTGCCCCTTGTTTAACCTTAGCCAAGACACCCCATACATTCCATGTTAGAACACAAATGTGGCCTGTGGGGCTAAAAAAGGGAACAAAATGTACCCCCTTGCTGCGCTTCTCCTCCGTCATCCCGCCGTTGTCTCTCCCGGCTGGTGTTCCAGGAACAGGAAGCACCCAGGCTAAGGCTCCCCTAAGCCAATCATAACGCTGCAATGCAGCGTTATGATTGGTCTGAGCGCCGTGGTTCAGCGCTCAGCCAGGGAATGGGAGCCTGGGCATGTTCTCCATAGGCTGTAATGCAGCCTGGGAAGTGCATATAACTGTTTAGCCGGCTCGAGACGTCCGGCCAAACATTCATGCACAATTAGAGAGTGCAGACCACTCCTCCCCTGCTCTGTCAGCAGAGCAGCCTTCTCCACCCGCACAGCTGCTGCAGCAGGGAAAATATAAAATGCTAATAACCTCAAGTTATTATCTTTTTATTTTTCCTTTATTTCCCTGCTGCAAAAGAGTGGGGCGATGTTCTTCCGCCTTAGCAGAGGAGCCGCCACTGACATGATCACCTTCTTAGGCACAGCTAGGATTATTAAACTTTCCTGTTTCAACTTAGTGCCGGCTCATTACTACATACTAATACATAGCTGCTACAGTGCGTTGTCTCGGTGTGGGCTCCTCCAGGTTAATTGAGATCGATTGCAGTGCTTCACCGTTGACTTTGTGGGATGGTTGCATTTATCACCGAGGGACAAGTCTGAGTCCATGTAAGGAGAGGTGTGAGGCTTTAATGAAACTGACTCATCCGCCAATAGGAAGACCTCCTCCGGGGTGGTGAAAAATAAAGTCTGTGAGTTGAAGGCGACCCTCAAGTGAGCAGGATAGAGCAACACATATGGCACTTTGGGGTCTCGCAGTCTCTGCTTCGCCACCATGAAAGACTGACAATGTTCCTGTACCATTTTCGTATCGTTCGGGAATATCATTATGTGGTGTGAGTCAAAAAGAAAATTGTCCAGGCTCTGCGCATTCTCGAGGACCGTGTTTCTGTCTATGTAGTTAAGGATTTTGGTCATCAAGGCTTGGTGTTTTTGGATGGCGCAATAAATGTTTTCGTGCAAATAATAGTACACTGTTGTGATCATTGTTAAAGTGATTAATACAGTTTCTTGCCATTGGCTGATACGGTCGCAGTTACTTCTATGGCATTGTGATGGCTGATTCACATGCTGCCAAAATCACCCAATTCTATATCCAAGTACTGTTGAGTATTTGGTTCATAGTTCTGTGTTTCTGAGTTTAAAAGTGGTACGTGGTAGAAATTCTATATAGTCCAACCATCCAGATGTGCTTGACTCTATTCTGTAACTGGGGGAGAGACTGAAATCTCCCAGAACATATATGTGACTGGATATGGGCAATTATGAGGAGCCAAGGTCCATAAATCTGTCTCAAATTCAGTATAAGAAGGTGTTTTTCTATAAAGGACCCCTTGGGTCTGTAGTACCCCTCAATGGGTATTGGGCAGGCAGGTTTCAGAAGTTTATATGTAACCTGCTGGGTTCGATCAACCTTTCAATCGTTGAGTGTCAATAAAGTTCTAATAAAGAAGAGACCATTCAGATTGCACTGTGAACTGAATGGGTGACTAAATAAGATAGATCTCTGGGTTTGCAGAGACCTGTGGCTCCACGGCAGGTCTTCATATCTTGTACAGCTGAACATTGATTAGGTGCAGCTAATGTATTGCTTTGTATGGAAGACTTGGTGTCTGTGGATCAATTGTTAGTATATTTAGTTAGTATATTTAGAAAACCTCAGGGGAGAGGAGGAGGGAGATTTGATGGGAGATAGGACTATGATAGTAAGCTCTCAGCTACTGTTTGAAAGTGGTCTGTGACTGGTGGTGAGTTAGTACTTAGATTACATTTGGCAATAAAATATATACAAATGGCAATTAGTATTGATGACATGGGTGCATTTTGGTGTTCTGTGATTAGAACAGATCGGGTTACGCTTTCATTTTTCATGTGAGTTAAACCTCAATTTAAATATCTATGCCCCATCACTTTTCACAGTTGTGAAAGCACTGGTGATAGAAGTGATAGTGCTCATTGTGTGCTATGAAAAATCATACCTTGGTTGTTGTGCTAGTAAAAATAAGTAAAATAAATAAATATTCGAGCTCCTCCTATATCCTTCTGCCTACTGTGCCCCAACATCATCTCTGATCTTTCGAATTTATGGAAAGCATCTGTCTCACAATGGTGCATTAAAAAACTAACATAACATGACATGTTGCTGTGAAAACACTGTTATCACCCTCAGTTGCATGCCAGTGAGGTGATAGGTCAAGTACTAGGTGGTAATGCCCATCATCATATGGGCAACAAGGCTTGCTCAACTTCATGAGCTACCTATACACGCATAGATACTGACCATCCCTGATATTACCAGCCATCTCTCTCTACTTCATATTCCTTCTCTACTCATTGACTCAGCTTGGAGGAGTAGATTGTAGTCAAACAACAGTAGATAATGCCTGCATCGGAAGCCCTCTGATGGCTGAGCCAGGTTCAGAGTTGATAGAACGTCCTTATTTTAATTAAGAAGGGGACTTCTTGGCACATGGAGAAGGGCGACCCGACCTCCAGGGACCTTTCCTGCTGAAGGGGACTCCATCCCACATCATGAAACACACCAGCAGGCGCGGTTGCAAAGTGCAGGTGTAAGGAGGCGGGTCCAGCCACATGCTGAAAAGCGCCCCCTGCAGTTTCACAGCGCAGGATGCGCCCAGGCAAAGCCTGGGCCAAGGGCAGGGGGCCAGTCTGCACCTGTCCATGGCGGGCTGAGACTGCACCGTGCCCCACCTCAGGCCTAGCAGTCCTTGGGATATAACGTCAGGTGCACACAATCATGGGCAAATGAAAAGCAAGCCCCACCAAGGAGGCCCCCTTCTATAAGTATAGGATGACGCCGCGAACGGCACGGGGTAAGCCATCTATCCTAATGTATTTGTCTTCAGCCGTGGGTGAACTGTCAGGAGAAATTGTCAACGTAGAGGAGGAGCTGGCCTCTCATGTACAGGTTTATGGTTATACCTACTGAAAGAACCCTAAGAATGTTCTTATCCCAGACTCTGCCTCTCGTCTTACCACGACACACCCAGAGCAGGGCAAAAACGCCAAGCCTTGTATAAGGGGTACTGTCCAGACTCAAGCAGTTATTCACCAGCCTCTGCCCTCACTCGTACTGACCTTGCAGGCCTCCAAGAGGAAGAGAAAGGAGAAAATTGGTCTCAGACAACGTGCTCTATCTCCTCGTAAGACAGCAAGATATCCGCGTAGCATTGTAGATCAGGCGGGGGGACTAGTTGCTCGCAATCCCTCCTTGAGGGTTTTTATTTAAAGATAGAGAAACTGATCACAGACCTCTTAGAGGAGTATTTTAGTATTTGGACAAGATTGAGCAATTATTCAAGGACTGAACAGGGGCTGCACCATCTAACGCAGGTATCCCACAGCTAATCTCTTCAGGGGGGGGTGGTACATCAACAGGTCAGACATACAGGCTCTACCCACAGGCTCAACAGCCTCTCAAGGGTTTTCTTGGTTCCAGGCTGCTCCACTCACAAATGTAACTCCTGCACAGAGCCGGTTCATGTCAAATGAGACCTGGCTCTTCAAATGACTCCAATGGAGCTGGTTAAACCCCCCCAGTGCCTTGAGACGCTAACGGGTCAGTAGTGCGCTCTATAAACCCTGATTAATTGATTGATTGAATGAGGCAGGTGGTTTGTCTACCTTGGGGAGAACAAATGGAGAGACATATGTGGAACACCCTCAATCTAGGTCACAAGAGAATTTATGTAATGCCCAGTTTCCTGTTAATCAGAATGAATCTTCTGACAGACTCAAGATCTCCAAAGTTATCCTCAACCTGCCCCCAGAGGTGACCCCTTAGGTGGTGGTTCTGGGTAATGTTCCCCCTCCCAACTCCGGCTCATCTGAGAATTATGTGCAATTTAAGAACAAGATGATGCATTGGTTGGGTTCTCACACAACTTTTGGAGTATATCTTGATGCCCTGATCAACATGATCCGACGTGTGCATTGGATTGGAAGCACCCCAAAGTCCTTTTCGGGGGATTATGTGATTATTAACTTTAATAGATCTGATATAGCAGGGCATGTCCTTGCTTCTATTAGACCCAACAGGAGAACAGCTATCACAGCCTTTGGGATTTTTCTACAGGCCGGACCAAGTGTCCCATAATCCAAGACTCATTCCCTATCCATGTCCTTTGAGTCAAAACTTGGGGTTAGAGGGCCCATTTAAGCTGGATACTGCAAACCGACTCCTGCGGCTTAGCTCCCTGGGCTCGTGTGATTGACTGACTCCCTGCAGGATATTGATAATATACATACCCTGGCCTCTTTTCTAGGCCACCTTAAGGGGACTGAGTGGGAGGTTTTGAACATCATACCAGCAGGAGACTTTAACTAGCACGTGTGTGAGGTCGGTACCACCTTGTTGTATAAGCCTCTTAGATGTTTATCATCAGAGAGTCTTCACATGGATCATTCTACACAAGGGAACTTACTAAAAGTATGATTTAGTCTTCACACTGGACAAACTTGACTACTCCATAGGGGATGAGCTCTTTTATAGATTTTATCTTTGTTTCACCTCATATCTTTTCTCAGATTTTAGAGGTTAAAATTGATTGCAGTCCTCACAATTATCAAAACCTTAACTGTATCTCTCTTAGCTGGGGCAAGGCAATCAAGTGGTTGTATGATAGAAGCACGAAAGATTAAACCACTCGTGGCTCTACCACGCAGCCCAAACTACAAATGCGTCTTAACCAAATCATTCCTTTACCACGAATGCCTTTACCCCACAATTTCGTGGAATAAGCATGAATGGTAAAGGGGTATGTGTGGCTGAGGTCACCACTAAACCCCCTCCACCCCCGATTGCCCCCACCCCGCACTGTTCCTAAAACCCTGCCCCTCTACTAACACTACCCCGACTCCCCCACCCCTGTGCTGACTCTACCCATTTCCCCGCGGCCTAAGGACTAAAACCATGCCGCTTTACTCACACTACTCCGATCCCCCCACCCCCGCGCGGTGCCTTAAACTACCCCAACCTCTTCCAGTCCCCTGAAACCTACCCCGACCCCCCGCCAGCCCAACTCACCTAACCGCGGCATCTTCCTGCTTCCGTCTTCACCATCATCCATCTAGCCATCAGCTAGATCATGCACTTCCTCAACCATGCATATGCATGGTTGAGGCATATGTGTGGTAAAGGCAAGCGTGATTGCGCTTGCATAGTCGGAATATGCGTGGTTAAGACCGCGGTGTTCCGACTGTTCCCCCAATCAAGCAGATCACTGGGGAACCTAGGGGATCGTTGAAGTCCATTAGTCAAGAGAGAAGGCTACGGTGGTCACAGATATCCCCATAGTACTTTAGACATACCCGTTTTACCAAATGAATAAATGAGCTAGCTACCTGTTCCAACTCATCTTGTTCACGTAAGATTTTAGATGCCTTTCTCATATCGCCTGTGTAGTCTCGGAGACTCTCAGTTGTCCTGTGGGCCCTAGAACCCAAGTTGGCCCGAAGTGGTTCAACAGAGGGTCCTTCTATGCCTCGAGAGTTCTTTTTGAGGGACCATAATGCCCATACTGTGGCATCAGTCAGATATACCTCCGATTCACACTGTACAGACCGCTTTAGTGCTAGGCGTGGGGTTAGACTGGGATGTACCCTATATGTAAACAAACCTGAGCAAGCTTTGATGGAAAGGGGTATAGATTGTCTGCAAGCAAAAGGCCAGCCCTTGCCTATACTGCTTTATTTGGACGATGCTGCTCTTATGGCCATAAGGCTAGGGGTTTGCAAGTTCTCATAAACGGGGCTTCATGGAAGAGCTAGATCTCAGCACCGATCTCAAGAAATCTCACATGATGGTCATTGGGCCAAACAATACCGAGACACAAATCTTTAAGATCGGTACGCGGACCCTTACGTGGGTTAATGCTCCCCCATACTTGGGGTCTTGTTCGATGCTAATTTATGTTAGAGCCCATTGTTTAATGGGATGCTGTTTGACTTTCACAGGACCAACGCTGCAGTCTGGAAATAATTTGCTGCCATATTGGGTAGGAAACCGATTAGTGCCCTGTTCCAAGTTTACTGCGCTAGAAACTGTCTCTGAAGCCACCTATGGGAGCGCTATCTGGGAATTATGTAAAGCATGACTCTTTGCAGGTGGCTCAACATACATTTTCCAGACGCCTACTTAGTGTCCCCAGCGTACCCCCTTTTATATAGTGCCTGACGAGTTGGGGGTAAGTTACCTTACAGAGGTTATATGTCTTCGCCCCCTCTTATTATGGGTTGACATATGGATTGAGGGAGCACAACAAACAGAGGGGTATTAAAGGATTGTTTATCCCTTGATGGTGCTTTGCATATTCCATTGCTTAAGTACATGGGCCTAGGAAGGGGGTATTTATTTGCTCACCCTAATAGCATTGTTAATGCAGATCGTAATTGGGTTTGTGACAACTTTTTAAGACACAGATTATTGGAGAGAGAATCTGTGGCTCTCCAAAACGCATCAGGTGTGATTATTTATTATTGAAAACCAACCCATCGGCAGAGCCCTATATCACGGTTGAAAACCAACCCATCCGCAGAGCCCTATATCACGGTTGAAAACCAACCCATCCGCAGAGCCCTATATCACGGTTGAAAACCAACCCATCGGCAGAGCCCTATATAAAGGTTGAAAACCAACAATCCGCAGAGCCCTATATCACGGTTGAAAACCAACCCATCCGCAGAGCCCTATATCACGGTTGAAAACCAACCCATCCGCAGAGACCTATATCACGGTTGAAAACCAACCCATCCGCAGAGCCCTATATCACGGTTGAAAACCAACCCATCGGCAGAGCCCTATATAAAGGTTGAAAACCAACAATCCGCAGAGCCCTATATCACGGTTGAAAACCAACCCATCCGCAGAGCCCTATATCACGGTTGAAAACCAACCCATCCGCAGAGCCCGATATCACGGTTGAAAACCAACCCATCCGCAGAGCCCTAGATCACGGTTGAAAACCAACCCATCCGCAGAGCCCTATATCAAGGTTGAAAACCAACCCATCGGCAGAGCCCTATATCACGGTTGAAAACCAACCCATCGGCAGAGCCCTATATAAAGGTTGTCACCTCTAGTCTCGCTCGTTTTTTGCTGACTAGGTTTAGGTTGAATCTGCTCCTCCAACTACTTCCATCTCCTCAGGGCTGGCATGAGACACCTTCCCTAGCGCCCTGCGGCTGCGACCAGGTGTCTCTGCGGGACACCATGCATTAAACACTATTTTATCCATTTTACGAGATCCCGAGGAGGGCCTATTTAACCCCTCTTTTAAAGGCACGGGGTTTTAAGCAGGCATGACCTGCTCTTTTATTTGTTCAAATGCTCTCTGTTGACACTTTTTTATGTCGCTAGTTTCCTAGCAGCTGCTGTGAGATTCAGGAATTCGATGAGGGATTGATTGTCGTGTGGCACAGCTGTATGAATTGTTGATCATTTGTGTATTTGACTGTCTTTTAATTATTTCTCAATGCTCATTTGCTGTATGTAATAGATGCTCTTATGTTTCTTCACATAACCGAATAAAGCTTTCCTGATGACGATGAATTAAGAAGGGGCTAATTTTGTGTTCAGTAGGCTGAACTCCATTGCACCAGGTCAGCGGAGGGATGGACTCTGCTTCCCTAGCAGACTACAGCCTGCCATATTTACAGATCCCCACCAGACTGGTGGAGATCTCTGTGCCTTCATTAGTACTGCCACCACGGTGGCCCCACCATGTTCAGTGCTCCTGCACAGCAAAGCTTTTTGTTGTTCAAAAGAAACTTCTTAAGCTGGAATTTGT
Source organism: Triturus cristatus (assembly GCF_964204655.1). Taxonomy (NCBI): domain Eukaryota; kingdom Metazoa; phylum Chordata; class Amphibia; order Caudata; family Salamandridae; genus Triturus; species Triturus cristatus. The sequence goes on along the minus strand of NC_140580.1, from coordinate 1,138,831,089 downwards.
TACTGTAAAACATAAAACAAATGTTCATGAAGTGCTAGGAGTTTTATAGGAGTCATTTATTTGTTTTTGTGTCCGGGACTGTAAGAGTTTTCCTGGTGTTCATGAACAGAAAATAATTCAGTTGGAACATTGGCTGTAAACATGGTGGATGGTCTGAGGTACTCTGGTTGTCTGATAGAATATCTATGCTAAAAAAGATTGTGTGGACAGAATATCGTGTTGAAAATATAGAGGAACAAAATATCGAGACGGTTATTGCATCTAGGTAAGTATAGGTTTTCTATTCTTAACTCCACATCTACGTACCTTGAAGATATATATACCATCAAGGTATGTAGATGTGGAGTTAAGTATAGTAAAACATTTCTTACCCATAGAAAGTTACCTTCATGATATTTCTAGCCTCGATATTCTTGACACAATATTTTGGAATGGATATTATGTCCAAACACCTGCACTTGCACTGACCGCCCAATGTCTGTCAGGTTTTCCCTTAGATTTCTGCCGATGGTGAAGGGTAGGCTCTGCCGATGGAAACAAGGCAGTCCCCCCACTTTTGGAATGGGGGAACCATGAGCCTGGCAGACGGGGGACTCTGCTAAGTTTGTGGTGAAGTACTCTGTCCAAATTCATAATAGAGCTAAGACCAAAACAGAGGGAAACAGATTTTTCCTATTTTTCACTAAAATATTTTGATCCTAATTCGAGAAATGTTCATATTGGCAGTGTTCCTTTAAAAAGGATGTGGGCCCCACACCAACACAATATGGCGTATTTCAAACTTTCCAGCAATGGCGTTTGTTGGGCGTGTTCAGCAGGAGCTCTTTTTTAATATAAATGTTTTATTTTTGAAATTTAGGATGTTTAGATATTTCTTTTGACACTTACTATGGTTAGATTTGTGTGTAGCTTGGTTAAATAATTATTTTATTGGGTTTTAACCTAGCTACCATAAGAATAACAACACTATAGGATCTATTTACTATGACCGTCTGTCTATTAGTTGTTGGTCAACATTTTTCTGCTTAGACTCGTTCAATGCCCTGTGGGACTTTGGCTATTTTCAGTACCCTCCAGACCACTTAGAGGTGTTCCCTAGTATGTTACAGGCAAGAATTGGAATTAAGGAATGACCTGTATCCTGGCTCCGATCAGGTCTCTTCTTGTAATACCATGAGGATATATCAATAATGTTTTGGACTGAAAATGTATGACCGGATTGCAGCAGTTAAATGCACATTGTCTTATGGAAATCGAGGATTCATTCATACTTTCGTGTAATTGGCTCCTGTTTCCATATTTAACCATCTTTGAACCTCACACAAGTGGTCACACATCATGGAACATGATTTGTGCCCCTGTCTTATTTAGTATTGCTAAGATTCCCACTCCTGGTAGCATTTGTATGTAGGTATCATGAGAGTGATATACAGCAGACATCAATTATCTTTTCAGGTGGATGGAAATTATCCAAGTGCTACAAGGAGGCAAATATCAATGAGAACCTGTGTTCAGGTGTCTGTTTTACCCGACACTCCCTTGATGGACTCATTGCTCACTATATTTGCCACTCACCCAGACTGTACATGAGGTTGAGTGGCACGGGCTCTTTATTTAAAGGAGTTTTCCTGGTTACGGACAAGCGTTTCATGTGGTGTGTGTTCCTTGGACATCATACGTAGCATTAGTCACGTGGTGTTGTGTATATGTGTGATGTTTGACTTTACGCACGTTGTCTGGTTTTCCTTCTCACCGGAGGTCATGCAGACGTCCGTCAAGGTACCCTGTTTGAACCAACCATCTTCTAAAGCCTGGGCTGGACACACTTTAAGACTTTATAAGCATGTGACCTTTTGGACGGTAACATCTGTGACAGTCGGATGTATGTCGTTACAACGCACACTTTTACAACGCATGCACTTACAACGCATTTTTTACAACGCAACATCCACTACAACGCATTCCATTACATAGCATGACACTACAACGCATTTTTAAAAACTACCTTTACAACGCATTCCATTACATCGCATACTACCTTTACAACGCATACCATTACAACGCATAATATTAAATTGCATTTAAGGTAAGTATTGGATAGTATAGGGGTAAAAATTACTATTCTAACTCCAGGGGGTGCAACAGTAGGGTAAGTGTTGGATTGCGTTGTAATGGTATGCGTTGTAAAGGTAGTATGCGATGTAATGGAATGCGTTGTAAAGGTAGTTTTTAAACATGCGTTGTAGTGTCATGCGATGTAAGGGAATGCGTTGTAGTTGATGTTGCGTTGTAAAAATTTCGTTGTAAGTGTAGTGCGTTGTAATAGTTGCGTTGTAAAGGTTGTTCAGCATGACAGTCCTGTAGAGTGGACCTTTAACATGCGCCTTAAGAGTAGATACGCCTCTTTTAAACATTTGTTCGGCTTTTATAACTGATGTTGGCAACTCTTTAATAGGGTCATGGTGCTACTGTCCTTGACTGTATCCCCTACAATTAGTTGTTACATTTTAGGCTGTAATTGGATTGGAAACTGTCTGCTCTAGACTTTAAAATGAATTCTTAACCCTTGGCGGCGTTCTTTACGCAATTTACTGCTTCTTTTATTCACATCTGTTGACTCTAACGTGGTCACCATTTTAAGGTGTTTTGTCATTGAATTGGAACTTTTTTAATAGATATTATAAAGTTTGAACGCTGCAAAGGATCAACTAACCGAGCGACATTAACAACCGAACCAACTGCTTAGCACGCTATAAACGAATGTTATTACACTTTTGGCATCAGTCATGTGCTGCTTGTGTGTGGTCTTTGCCTGTAGACAGTAAAGACAGACTCTCATGGAGTACTCAGTGACACCAATGTCATCTTTTTGTTGTCACAGTATAAATGCACTTTGTTGAAAGCCAGTAGATGGCGTCTGAAGCAACTTTGTGATATTCCACTACTGCCTTTTGCACTTTTTCTCTGGGAATAATATGACTTTGATATATTCTCTCATTTACCAAAAGTGCTGCTTTGCAATTGACACTTTATTTTGTACTGCCTGCTTTTATAATGTTTTTAACTTCCGATTTGATTAAGTATCCATGAGATGCTCGTTTGTTATGGTTTTAATTAAGTGTACAATAAACAATGACTTGACTTGACTTGCCCTGACGTTTGCCTTTGCGTAATGACGTCCCAGTTTATCGTAAGCTCTGTATCACTAAACAAAGTATGAGATACTGTGTAAGATCATGGGAAGTGTAGTCTTAAAAAGTCTTGTAGTTTTCATTAAAGGAATTCTCCCATTATTTATTCACTAAGGGCCAGATGTATGACCATTTTATACGCTCGCAAACGGGAACTCGACCCATATGTGACCGCAAAAATGGTAATGGCATGCACAAATGCTAATTTGCAAATCACTGACTCGCAAAATAGCATTTGCGGTTCGCGCTATAAGGAAGGGGCGTCCCTTCCTAATAGCGAGACTCACTGCCATGTACTAATGTTTTGCGAATGCATTTGCGGCCGCCAAACACTCGCAGTTTACCACCTTCTTCAAGCAGGTGGTAAACCATTCACAAACAGGAACGGGTCCCCAGAGAACCCCTTCCTCTTTGTGAGTGTGTGTAAAAATATTTTTTAGAGCAGGCAGTGGACCCAGGGACCACTGCCTGCCCTTAAAAAATGAAACTGAAAAGTTGAATTTTTCTTTTTTCAAATGCATCCCATTTTCCTTTAAGGAAAACGGACTGCATTAAAAAAAAGCTGCTTTATTGATGAGGCATGCAATTCGCGACCCCATTGGGGTCTGAGACACTGTTGTACATTGCATTTTGCGAGTCACAAAGCAACACAATTTATGAGTTGCAAAATACAAACGTCCTACATCTGGACCGTAGACCTTCATTAAACAAAAACGTTTGACCCTGTCTTTTCGACAAAACATATCATGTTGGCAAAATGTGTCAATAATTCTCAAATTTAGATTTCTCAATGTCTGTGGATAGGAGACAAATGCATGGGTTAAATTAACCTAATATATGCTGATGGATGGAATGTGTAGTTAAATTTAGGTCATGCTCTGTTTCCGCACCAAGCCCGTAGTAAGTATGGAACATTTTGTGGGATGAAGTATGCCATTCCATTTAAACCCCTGTTATCAGTAAACAATTAATAAACCATGTTTGTTCTTTGGCCAGTAATAATCTTTTTATTCCTGCTCTATTTCCTGCTCTTTTAAGTTGTCAGGTTATTGGCCAACATGGCTGATCTTCTGACTATGAAATGTGTCACTGAATTGGTAGTTTATTTGGTACACCTGATGTTTGTCCTATATTCCCTAGTTCTGACTTTGATGTTAGTCTTTACAATATATTGATATTGCATGGACATGCAGTCCTATCCACCAAGGTGTGACCTTCACAATTTGTATGTGATCTGTGCTGCCATGGAGTTGCTAGACGTAGGTCTAGTTTTTTCTATGTGCAGTTTGTTTGGACTGCATGTTTTACTTTGTAAATAACACATTACTAGTGGCATGTTCCGCAGGATGGTCTGGAACCTATTTTTCAACAGCGGTGGAGGTCTTGTATGTATTATTTGACCTCTAATACTGTATCCTATTTTAATTCAAATAGATGTCTTTCTATTAGTGGGGAGCCTACATTAAGAAAACACAAATATCTATTAACTATTTTCTTGACTTGGTTAGATAGTGTTAAGTATGTGGTTACACAAGTTGAAATTTCTTTCTGTTGGTTTTGAGAACATGTGAGTGTTGATCTTGCCGTCCTTTGCTGAGAGTTCAAGGTCAAGAAATGTCAGATAGTTCCTGCTCGTAGTCATGTTGCGATGGCCTTTGTTTCCACCCATTCATGGAAATCTCTATCTTCTGTTTCAGCGCCTTCATTGACTAATTCACCATCTAAGGACCATCATCATAGTTTGATGTTCTTTTTTCAAGTGTTTCATCCCTTTGAATATTACTTCTTATTTTAAATCGAGGACATAGAGATTTGCCATATTTGGAGCACAGGAACAAACCATTAGTGCCTCATAGCTTCAGATATAAGTCATGTTCATATTGAAAACAGTTGGTGTTTTCTACTAGAGTAGTTCCATTGATAGTGAAGGCAATGAGTGAGTGGTATGGCCATTCAAGTTTATACAGGATTTGTTTAATCCCCGCTATGGTCGCTTCTTGCAGGATGTTGCTTTATAATGCTTCAGCATTAGTTAGGAAGTAGGATTAAACTTTAAGTCTTTTAGCAGTGTGAGAAAAAGCAGCTTTTTGCATGGTCCCCCCCCATTTTTTGCTAAATTGTACTGCTGTTTTTGAGCTCTGCACGAACACTGAGGCACTGCTGTCCAGGCCCTTGTGTATGTGCTCAGACCCCTAAAACATGGTGAAATAGGGTAACTCCTAAATGTCATATTTAACCTCCCAGTGAGGCCATAGTATATGGTGTAGGAAATATTCCAAGGGCATGAAAAAAGTAAATGTCACCTGTGGACTGCACACTAGAGTGACAAAAAGCATGGCGTTAGACCTACCTGTATAGCATGGCTCCTGCAGTGTTTAGACCTGCAGGCAAGCCATTTGACAGGAAAGAACTCTACATTTAACTATTTAAAAAGCCACCCCTTATAGCCCACAAGGTAGGGTGCCAAGTATTTAAAAGTGGTACATGCAAAGATTTAATGTTGGTAAGCACCTACAATGGCTATCCCTCAAACTCAGGCTTCAGTGTAAGGGATGTAGTTGTCCAATGAGAAAAGTATTGTTCTCAATGAAATTATAACTCTGCTATCTTTGGGTTGGGACACAATACTGACATAATGCAAACAGTAGTTTTATTGTTTATAAAAAATCAATTTCAAATCAGATTTATAATAAAGATTTAGAAAAAGTGAATTAAAAAAAGTTACACTATATATCTACCTGAGCTTCCAGTTGACTCATTGGCAATAGCCTGCTGGCAGATGGCTCTGACAATGCTGGTGTGAAAACTGCTCCTAGAGCGGAGCTCCAGAGAGGAACAATGGTTTAGGGCTTTTTACAAGAAGACCTGAGTGTGGGGTATGTCATAAATATTACTCTGGAAAGACTTCTGTGATGGCCCCGAAACTTCCGTAACTTGGAGGGACCAGGATGAGGCCTGCCTGTTTATAGTTACGTGTAAAGGGAGACATAGGGAAAAGAAGTATTTTGTTCCATAGACTCTCTGTAGCCATCTTGGCAATAGCCAAGTGGGAAAGGGAGCTGATCCCAAAACCACATTGGTGTAGCTGGAGAGGTGGGGATTGTTCATTTCCCTAAACAAACACCCTCGTTGTGTGGTTGAGTGTCCACAGCCTCTTTAAAATAAGATTAATAACATGAACCTTCTTTAAGTTAGGTTCAAACAGTTTAGGAAACAAAAGGAAATATATATTTCTTTCCTTTTTGGGCTTAGTACTCTTATGTCTTTAGATAATGCCTAGGGAGTATGTACTATTGGCCATCAATTCCCAACCTCTCCCAGTTTGTAGTGGAGTGCCCTGTCCGCCTAACTCTAAACAAGCCAATAAGACTTCTTGTTGATTTGAAAAATACACACACCACCTATATCTGAAATCAGTTCTCCTATAAGTATGTGACACCCATTGGTAAGCATCATTGTGGCACCACCTGGTAAGTGATTGGCTCTGACCTACTTCAGAACTGCACTTTCTAGTGGCTGAAGCTATGCTATGAGCCCCTTTAAGTAAACCGTGGAGAAGAGGCTAACTTAGGTTGGATATTTGTATGGTTATTTATGTAGCACAAACATATCTAGGATCCGTGCAGTGTTGTAAAAGAGACAGCACTGGAGTGCAGGTATAGGGAGAGAAAATGATTTGTGTTTGTTGCCCTCTACGAGAGTCAGTAGTCTTGAGGGGGTGTGGTAGTTGATGGTACTCAACAAAAAAGATTATTGTAGAAAATTCAGGTCAGATATTAGTTTACGTAAAATGAATGGCCTGTGTTGAGCGGAGACCCATTTCCATGTAATATCTAAGCACACTCTGCTCTTTCTGCAGCTTTCTGCCTCCGAAGAGACATTGCACGAATTGTGGCTCAAACAATGACGTCATACAGTGGGTCCATGGATGTACAGTTGGAAGGCCTCCGCGTGCTGAAGGATCTTACTGGACAAGGTACAAATCTTACCAGAGATCAGTTGGACCTTGTGGAAATTGAAATTTTTGTCAACACATTAAGGTTTACTAAAGCCAGGAGGCATAAACCAAAGTCAGCCATACCTCAGTTTCTCCGCAGCAGCTCTGTTAGTAATACGTTTTGCACATAATACCCAAATTTCCAAAACAATGAGATGAGTTATTTTGTTTAATTACTCATCATGAAACTGGTTCTTTGACATTCTGTTGCAAGTGCTTAACATATTAGATAGATGCATTTCATATAAGCTAAATCCATCGCTTCTTTCACTCGTGTACACTTTATTTCAGTTCCTTCCCTTATGTGGCGTCTTTGGGTTTCCTGGTCCAGATAAGGAACATGTAAGATCTTCAAGAATTGTGTCCAGAGAAAAATATCACGCCAGTGCCCTCTTTGTGCTCCTCATTGTTTTGGCACCTCAGTGGTGTAGACAGGGTATAGCACATTACTATGCATCACAGAGTGGCACACACCCATGTAGGTTGAAGTATTAGCATTACAGCTGAGCCAAGGATCACAAAGTCTTTTGCTTTTCTGTCAGCATTGTAGTCTAATAAAGGGTAATATTGAAACACATTCATGACCATCTTTAGTTACTACTGAATACTGCCTAATTCCCTAAAAGCACGATCAGGGTTGCTCCTAACCGGTCCACATTGCAGGACAACAGAAAGATCAAGCAGAGAATCGCTAACCCATTGAGAAGGGTCTTTGTGTGATTGCAGGTAGGCGTAGAGAAGCTGGATAAACCAGATTTCAAACGTAACATAGCTGTAGAAATGTATGAAACGTTCCCACCTCAACCCGGCACCTTAGTATCAAAACATTTCACCTGTGGCCTTAAGGGTGGGAGTGCTTCAGGAATAGCGTGGGAGCAGCAGTGGTGGTAGCAGCATCACTATGTCTTTCAGCACATCTGGCGTTAGCAGAATTGGCTCAGTAGATGATCATGTCAATTGCTTGCCTCCTTACCAGTTCTAGAAGAAGGACTGGAAGATGACGTCATGACCAGTGAAGAACTAATCAAGGCCCTATTAGAAGCCATCCGGACTTTCCCCAAAAGCGTTGAGCTGCTCACCGTGGCATGCCAGCTGCTCATGATGGTGTCAGCTAGTGGTAAGTGAGCTGCTCATTTACTCTTCCTTTTTTGGTAGACAGGTTTATATTTCAAATCTCGGGCATGTTTATTCAGCAACCTAAGAAGGTTGTCACCTTTAGACAGACATCACATGACATAACAGCTGGCTTCAATGATATCTCATAAGGGCTCAAACCATCACAATAGACTGAAGTAAATGTAAATGTAAATGTGCAGGAATTTATATAGCGCAAATCACCAAGCGGTCTCTAAGCGCTTGCTTAGGGAACCCGTCCTGGTATTCCCCTGTGAGATAACCCGGCAGGGCATCCGCAAGGTGAAAGCCAGGCATCCCGCCGCGAGGGGCCCATGTGGAGATTAAGCAAGCTATTGCCCAGAGTCGCAGAGTGTGAACCCACGAATCAAGAATGCACTGGAGCGAGAATTATTGAGTCCATGGACATTTATGGACTCAAGACCCAGCCGAGCCGGGAATTGAACCCTGGTCCCGGGCTGACCTCTGCTTCCAGGTCTGCCTCCTCTAACCAGTGAGCCACACTTCTCCACAAAGTACGCAAAAGAGCTGAATTGTAGAGACCAAGGAATTAGCGAACACTGTACTATACAACACAAAATCAGGACGAATTACATCACAAAATAGTTGAAACACATCCTAACATACCCCTTGACCTTACAGTGTGGCTGAGGGATGACAACTGAGTGATGACATCATATTTTCAACGATTCTCTATTGGGTTTAGTGAAATCAATGTACTGGACTAAATAGCATTATGTAGGATTCACTGACATCATTAGAGGGCTCAACAATGTCGCACTAAGGTTGAATAACAGCACAAAATGGCTCTTAAATGTAAGAGTAGAAATCAGAAACATTACTGAAGACTCACTGGACATTTCTTTTTTCATACAATGCTTGTTTGCAAAATCATTTTATTTTTTATCACAGTCCCTTTCTCCTCAGCCATTACCCTGGGGCAAGAAATGTCCCCTGCATGGTTATCAGGTATGTACCCCTGGCCTGAGTGACCCAACTGCATTTGAAACAGATATACTGACTTTTTCCCACCCCAGCTAACACGCTAACCGAGCATGAATGCTGCAACCAAAGCCTGTCTGCGGTAATGAAAGGGTTCAGTCACCATGAGGGGTGCACCACGCAAGCCCGCTTTTATTGACTTATGACTACTGTCCTTGCCCTAGGTTGTTGGCCGGATGGAGTGGGGACAGTGTACCGATTTGTGCGAATTATTAATCTTGAACAGGTCTTTTTCTGTGTCAGAACGGAGTGTGGACTTTCAGCCCCACTAGGATGGGAGCTCCACTTCAGTGTGGCCCTCAGACTACTGTGCTGACAGTCAGTGTGCATGTCAAGTGCATTTGTACATTGTGTATGTGTGTCATCTAGATGACATGAATTCTGCAAAATCTGAAGATGTTTGCTGGGACCAGTGGGTTTCATTTTGGGTGGCTCCTGGGTCAGCATGGCAAAGGATGAAGAATGGATCCGGCTTCCGCAGAAAGTAGAGGTCTAATGCGTGCAGTCCGGTGGCTGGAGGCTGGAGACTCAGACACTGGCACTGGGAGGATGGAGATGGGGTTAGACTTTAGACATTCTATGAGGACCTTTTAGCATGGGGTTGCTGGTTTCATTTTCTTGCTAACTGCCATTGGGTGGATGGAGGTGGAGAGGGGGGTGAGTCAGCAGATTCTGTTGATAAAGGTGAGGAGGTTTCTAGGCAGGGCCTGCCCTTTTGTCTGTCTATGATTGTGCATGTCTGCCATCAGCTTTTCTGAAGTAGCAGAGTCTTTCCACTTAAATGAGCCCATGTTTTGGCTACTCCTGCCCGGAGTCAGCATTATCACTCCTTGGTGTGCGAACCATTTATAAAGCACCACACCCAAGCCAGTTACAGGGCCTTTGCCAGTCGAAAGTGAGGATAAAGTGGGACCCAAACCACCCAACTGTATTACACGTCCATGTTTGTCTTGACTAAGGAAGCGAGCGCCCAGCAAAGCACTGCAAAGAGTGGCTGTGTGACCATTGCTGGTGTCTGCGTGACCACCTGTCTCGCAGAGGCGAGGGGACCTGAAATCCACTAGATAATCTATGGGTCTTCCTAGCGCACACAAGCCTCCCTGCCTGCTCAGAGAGGGAAGGAGCGTACCTGGCCTTGCAAATGAAGCCCAATTGTGCTCCTGTTATGTGGAACAACCAGAAGAAGCTTTCTGCCAAAATAGAGTGTTGACTGGACCAACCAATGTTGGAAGGGGTTATGCAGGCTCTCAGAGCATGCTTCTGCTGGTGAATTGTACTTTGAACTAAGTAACAATAAGCTGTCCACCACTTCTGCTGGAAGGGCTGGTGTTGCCGATGTGTGGCACTTCCTTGGAAGAGGTATCACTGCCAAAGCGGAAGATCTACCTCGGAGGCCGCAACTGCTGAAGGAGACGAGCACCCACTAGTCTGGTCTGGGGGCTATAACTGCCAAAGTACAGCACCCTCTAGTCCGGCTTGAAGGCCACACCTGTCGAAGGAGCCAGCATCCCATTTATGAAACTTGCACCTGGGCCTTATGTCTAAACTAGACTTGTACAGCGATCAGCACAGAAAGTGCAGTCACAGTAGAGTAGGGATAAGGGCACAATAGCGGGTGGCATGCTTTTTTAAGAGCCTGTGGGTAAGATCATTTAACTGTGTAGTCGTAGCCTTATCATATTGTTTTTTATTGCGTACTACTGTGGTATTAAAATGCTTTCCTTTACTAAAAAGACAAGCATTGGGTTGGACAGTGATTTATTGTGTCTGTTTGACTGTTGAGTTCTGAGTCTCTGCCCACAGCTACCTCCCTCAGAAGCCTTGGACTGCTAAACCTCACTACCCTGAGAGTCAAGCCCGAAAAGGGTGTACATGGCCCAGTTTGAAGACACATAATTGGACGTGTCTCAGGCCAGCAGTGGCAAACAACCTCAACTACTCAGGCCCAGTGCTCTTGTTTACCCTATATCCCCTGAATGGGGTCTGACAAATTGCAGGAGCCACAAAATAAGAAGTCCTTGAAGCACCTGTGGATGGTCTTAGTTTGTTAACCTTTGTAAAGGTATGTGGAGGTTATCTTGATTTGTTTGACAAGAGTCACATCAGTCTTTTAATTTGTGTTTATTTCCTTTTATACTGCTTTAAAGTGAAAAATACACATTAAATCTGGTGCATCTGTATGTCTCTGAATTGACCAACAGAATGTTATCACATTTGACTTCAGTTCATCTAGATGCACAATCCTAAAGTAATGTCACTTTGGATGGCTTTTGCGGAAAAGGGGGTGGAGGATTTGGCAAGTTTATGAGGTAAAATAATGTTTTCTTTTTTTAAGTGCTACAGCTTATGATAAGGAAGAAAGGTTAAAAAATGAAAAAGTAGGCATTCCAGACGTCCAGGTTTATGTGATACGGGCAAACAGAGGAATCCTAACAAGAACGTGGATCATACATGACAAAGGGAAAACAGAACTATGGGATATTAGCTTTATTCTGTCATCCTTATTTCCCTTTTGTCAAACTACCTGGGAAAGGCACACACCGGCAGGAAGGACCTGAAAAGCCTCTTTAGGAGATCACAGCCACAGTTAAAAAAATTGGTGCCATCAATCTGCATGTGTGCACTCTAACCTTCAAAATAAGTCACTAGCTACCACTAGTTTCTGTTTTTGCATGTTATTCAGCACACAGAGATCAAGTTCTCAAGTGCTTTTCCTTATTTGGCCAGTTCCGCCTTCCACTAAACCACCTTCCTCAATTTGGTGTCTTTTAAGGCAGCTGACTCTCACAAGACTTTCATCTTGTGTTTTTGGGACTGGTATTCTGTAAGTTCTAATGTGTTCTGTGCTATAATTACTCCGAGGTTGTAAAAGGAACATCTCTGTCCAAGTTCAAATAGGGGTCATAACCAAAGGACAGCCTGGATGCTGTTGCATGACGGAAGCATTGACACCTAGCTGAGTGTAATTCAGGGCCGGACTTGGTTAACAAGTCTGCAATAGCTGTTGGTATTGCTTAGACGTTTGCACCCTTGTAACTGGACCGTCTCCTGCCCTTTCAAGAGAGGGAACCTGCTGGTACACACATTTGCAAGTTCCTTCTGGAGAAAAGGCAGAGAGCCACAGGTCTTGGGAGCTCCTGGACTTCTCAGGGTGACATGTTCATTTGAGACCTGGTACATATGGTACTGTAGAGGAGCACTTACACTGGAAGATTAGCCAATTGGCCAGGGCATCTTACAATTGATCATGGTCTCAGAAATCCTCAAAAGATGTTGATATGTCATTGACCAAAACCCACAATTTGAATGTTGAGCCTGCCAACCCTCGGTGCTCCTTTTGCCACGAGTGCTTCAAAAGAAAAGATCCCAAAAACACTCTGTTCTACTCTTGAGTTGGTAAAAGAAAACCAAATAAGCATAGACAGAAGGTTTGAGAGTCCACATAAAGACCACATAAAGAAGAGCACAGGGGATAAGTAGAAGGGTGATGGAAAAGATGCAAATCAGTGCTTGTACTGGTAGATTTCTTCAGAAAATGTTATCACAGAAGCTGCTTCTTTTAGTGAAGTACACACAGAGCTCTTCTCAGAGGAGGGGTTAGATAAATCAAACTCCTTCACAGTGCTTCCAGACCAGATCCTTATCACTTCAAAAGGGGAGGGTGTTGGAGTTTATTGACAGTTTTCTCAGAACTGTACCCTTCATCCTAGTCCATCGTTTTCTCACCAGTACTCTGAATCTCCTACATAAGGTTTTGGACAAGTGCATCCTCTGTTCATGATGGACTTTCAGCTCGCCAGCCTGGCAGTGTTCAGAGTTAGCAGATCACTATGAACATTGCCATTTTGGTTTTGGTTTTGCACACTATTATTCCTGCTGCAACAAAATATTTTCCTCATCCCCAATACGGGTCTGCGAATATTTACCATAATTTGCTGACTAATTGACCAGAATCCTAATGGGTGAAGTAATGCAGTCCATTTTTTTCTGACCAGCTTTTGGATGATTTAGCTTCTGGGCTGATAGGGTTGCCTCACATCCCTTTAAAATGTCTCTCCAACTTTCCCTAGGGGGGAAGGAGGGAGGAGGAACAGAGATCTTGGGGCATGCATCCACAGTGGAATAGAGTATATAATCTTTTTTCAGTTAATGGATGCTAATGATTGTGGACTTGTGGGTACTACATATTATCAAGTGAAGACATTCACTAAACCTTCGTTTAGTCCTTCAAGATTGTAGAAGTCAGAACGTCTGGTTGAAATCCCAAAACATTTCTTTATGGTTCTGAGAACAAAACATGCCAGGGGTTTTAATCCAAGTGCCTTATCACCCAAAGAGGCTAGGGGCATCAGCTTTAATAACAAGTCTAAGTTGCTAACTCAGGTCCTGGTGCTGGTATTTCAGCAGTGAGGCATGACTTTTCACTCCTCTCGACCACTGCTGAACTTAAAAGCCTACTACCTGCAAAGATAGTTTTTGTCCATTTGGATATATCAGACAAAAATATCTCCACCACGTGTGACTCTCAAAGGACACAAATGCAATATCTATGTTTAGTCATTTGTCCTTGGTAAGGTGCTTACATTCTCTAAAGGTATTTTTACATTTTCACTTTGCCTTAAGTTTAATTTATGTCCTCTGCAGGAGTCAAAGTGGATTTGTGTGGGTACCATAGTCATGTAACTAAATATAGCTTTGAAGACCTTTTTGACAAACAAGATTGAGAGGCACCATTTTGAAGGAATCTTATTGAGGTTTCAGCTCCTCAATCGGACTTTAAACCTTGTCTTTATCTTGGTCCTGCATACCATTTATAGCCTCCAGTGACACGGATATGCTATCTTGAGAGGTGGCCTTTTTGATAGCAGTCACCCTACCACGACAATCTGAAGTCTTAGAGATCATCGGACGTGCCATATATATAGCCTTCCAAAACGATCTAGCTGCCCTTTGGCAGTCCCTTCCATTATTCTGAAATTTAAATCAAGAACTTGTCGTCTTGCAGTTTCAGTCTAGAATCTAGACCCAGTGCTTCTTCGGCTAAAGAAACTCATCTAATCCAGATATCTGATGCTCTGAAATTTTACATGGAAAGTACGAAACCTCTCAGCCTGTCTCAGCATCTGTTTGTTAGTTAAGGTGGTCTCTCCAGGCAACAGAACTGCTAAAGCCACTGTTGCAAGATGGATATTCTATTACATTTCTAAATCTTATGACATCAGAGGAGTTCCGATTTATTTCCTTTTTTTTTTTTTTTTTTTTTTTTTTAAAACCTTTATTTCAAAAGTCAGGACACAGCTATTCAGCCGACAACCCGGAGGTTCGGCAGCATCGATATATAGAAACAGAGATGCGTCCCCAGTACCATGAAAGGAGAAGTGCAAAGGTTCAATTTTAATTAAACACAAAAACGCACAACAAACCCCAGCAAGGCAAGAACACTGAAAGCCCATGGACCCTACTCATCTAACAGTTACAGTACAAAGTAAAGAGGAAGAAGAGGGACTGTAGAGGCCAAAAAGTCCATAAACCATACTGAGCTGGAAAGAAGGTTAGGAGGAAAGCTGTTCCTCGGGAGGCTCCAGATCCGGGGCAAGACATATTCCCCCCCTGTATTGATTCCACCGCCCCCATATGGCGTGCCACTTCCGGGGGCGGCCTCTAGCGCAATAGACCGTCTTTTCCCTTAACATACTCCAGTCCATATTTTCTTTCCACGCGGTCAGTGTGGGGGGCCCGCAGAGCCCCACAATCGCGCGATATCTCTCTTAGCGACCATGTTGCCCAGAGTCACCCATTGGGTCTGCGCCGCATTATGATCAGTGGGCCCCCAGACATTCAGTAGACAACACCGCGCTTCCGGCTGCATAGCAATGCCCGTCACCTCCCCCATCACTGCATGGACTCTCCTCCAAAATTCCGTGATGACACCACACTCCCAAATGATGTGCAGGAAAGTACCCACCATACCACAACCCCTCCTGCATAGGCCGTCCTCCGAGAATCCCATGTGAACCAGCCTTGGCCCCGTCACATACACTCGATGCAGTATTTTAAGCTGCACCAGCCTCAGACGCGACGGGATCGCAACCTCCTTAAGAGAGGAAACAGCAGACTGCCAATCCTCGTCATCCAACTCGAGGCCATCCCTAGCCCACTGGTCCCTCAACCCCAGTAGCATATCCGCCCGGACGTTGATCAGTTTCTTATAGATGAGCGAGATCATGCTCTCGGGCATATGGCCATCAAGGACCCGGTCCTCCAAAGGAGAGGACTCAGGCACCTTCTCACCCTCTATGAAGACTGATCGGAGGGCGTGACGCACCTGAATATAGCGGAAAAACTCAGATGGCCCCAGCTCATACTCCTTCTGCAACTCTTCAAAGGACTTCACCCTCCCCTTAATCAGGACATCTCCGACCCTGAGATGCCGATCAAGTCCCATTTGTCAAAGCCTTTTGTGTGCCAAAGCCTACCCAGTCTCTCAGATTCAAATAGCGGGGTAGCGAGGGTGAGCCTATCCTTCCAGCCCAGCGAGTCAGTTGCCATCTTCCACACTCGCACCGCCACAGCAGTGGGCCCCGTGAGGGACGAGTCCAAGGACCGCGAATACAACGCCCTGTAATAGTTACCACCACGCAGCAACCACCTGTCCATGGCATACCCAGGGCTGAGGGCAGGGCCATAAAACCCATGATTAATCGCACTCAGCTGGGTGGCCCAATAGTACCGTCGGATGTCTGGGAGCGCAATGCCCCCGTTGTACCATGGAAGCGTCAACTTTGCAATAGCTATTCGCGGCCGCCCGTCCCAAAGCAACGTTCGTTGGAGGCCTTCGACCTCCCGAAAGTATTTGGCCGGAACCCAGTCCAAAGTATTCTGCAGTGCGTAGAGGAAGCGGGGAAGCGACATCATTTTGAACAGGGCCGCACGCCCAACGAGGGAGAGCGGCAGCCTCCGCCAGCCTTCAACATCCCGCCTCAGGCGTGCCAGGGGGGGGAGCAGGTTCTTCTCATATCGCACAGCAGAGTCCATGGAGATAAAGATCCCCAAATACACGAAGCCCTGCTGAGCGACCTGTATCGAACATGTTCTAGGGATCGGGGGAACCTCGCCACTAAGAACATACAAATATGATTTACTCCAGTTGATAACAAGACCCGAGTTCCTACCAAAAGATGTGAGTACGTCACAGACCACTATAAGTGATTTCTTGGGTGAGGCAAGATACAGCAGGATATCATCGGCATAGAGCGAAATACGGTCCTCGTGTTCAGGCGACCATCTAAGGCCCCGTATATCCGGGTGCCAACGTATCCACGCAGCCAGCGGCTCAAGGGCGAGGGCGAACAACAAAGGCGACAGGGGACAACCCTGCCGGGTACCCCTCCCAAGCTGAAACGGAGTCGACGCCCGACCATTCACCACCACACTCGCAAGTGGCCCCTCATACAGCAACCTCACCCAACTCACAAAACCGTGGCCAAAGCCGAACTTGGTCAGCACGGCCCACAAATATGCCCATTCCACCGTGTCGAATGCCATCGTGGCGTCAAGAGACGCCACAATAGCTGGTTCACGCAGTGTGTCCGCCCTGGCGATTACACCATGAAGGCGCCGAAGATTTAACGCTGTGTTTCGGTGCGGGATGAAGCCGGATTGATCCGGGTGGACCAAGTCACCGAGTACCCTAATCAATCGGGTCGCCAGGATTTTAGCCAGAATTTTCGGCTCTGCGTTAAGAAGTGAGATAGGCCTATATGAGGCGCACTTATCTCGGGGTTTGCCCTCTTTGTGTATAACCACGATCGTCGCCAGTCGCTGGTCCAACGGGAGGGTCCCACTCCCCCGCGCCTCCATAAACATGGCGCGCAGGTGAGGGGCGACCCTATCCGGAAATAGCTTGTACAAATCGACCGGCAAACCGTTCGGTCCCGAGGCCTTACCCGAGTTTAACGCGCGGATAGCCCCCGCCACCTCGTCAACCGTTATGTCACCATCTAGATCGTCCCTATCTATGTCGGAGAGACAGGGCAGCTCGATATCACGGAGGAGGTCAGACGAGTCCTCGGGCGGCCTATCCGACACTGAGGCATAAACCCTACAGAAATAGTCCGAGAAACACTGTACAATCCTCTCAGGTTCCACAATCGCCTCTCCCCTCTCACCCGTCAACTCTGGCACAACTCTATTGACCCGTTCTTTTTTGTCCAGCCAAGCCAGGAGTTTCCCTGCCTTGTCACCAACATCATACAATCGGCCCTGCTGCTCCCTACTGAGGGTCTTCGCGGCGTTCGTCACCAGGTCCTTATACTCAGCTTGCTTCAAGCAAAGCTCATGCAGTGAGGACTCTGTAACCTCCTCCTCCAGCGCTCCCTCCAGAGCCGCGATCTCCTCCTCAACCTGCAGAACCTCGCCATCTCTCCGCCGCTTGGCAGCTACTACTAGGGAGAGGGCTTCCCCTCGGAGCACGGTCTTAAATGCTTCCCACAGCGACACTGCCGAGTCCACGGATCCCTGATTATCCTTGAAAAAATTATCTACTTTCTTTACCAGCGCGCTGCGCATCTTGGGGTCTCGGAAATACCACGGGTTGATAGGGGCCACCCTTCCTCCTCCCTCCCGACCTAGATCCAGCCGGATCCACACTGGCGAATGGTCAGATATACCACGCGCCATGTGCCTCGCCTCGGAGACCAATGAGGCATGCGCAGCCAAAGTGAGTAGGTAATCAATCCTGAAGAGACTACCATGTGCCCCGGAGTGGAACGTGTATTGGCTCTGTGTGGGGTGCCGGAGCCTCCAGCAGTCTATCAGGCCAAGCGTGTTTAGGAAGTCTGGGAGCCACCTCTGAGCCCCCCCTGTGTCTCTGGGCGGGTATCCATCCAGCAGGCCGGAGCCAACAGCGTTGAAATCACCTCCCACCACAAGCATACCCCCCGGGAGATCCAACAGGGTCCTACCCAGATCTGTGAACGTGGAGGCCTGCAGGGCCGGCGGGACATAAACCGAAACTAAAACCAAAGTTCTTCCTTCCCACCGCCCCGCCACCGCCACAAACCTCCCCCTATCATCAACAATGGTGGAGTCCACCTCAAATGGTAGCGAGGCTCTGACTAGGATGCCCACACCCCTGGACCCAGAGGAGAATCCCGAATGTGCTATGAATTTATAACCCTTCCTATTCAGAGCATAGCGCGTATTACCAATAAGGTGCGTCTCCTGCAGCAAGGCAACATCCGGCATTGACCGTTTCAAGAATTGCAAAACAATCCCACGCTTAATGCGATCCCCCAAACCATTAACATTCCAGCTTATAACACTTAAACCCCTACCCCCCATCCTCAAACGTAAAGAGGCCCACCCCACTCCCGAAGAGCCACCATGGAACAGTCTTGGAAAGAATCATCATGCCTTGCAGAAATAAACCCCCCAACAACAAACCCAAAATCCCAGAAACCCCCCCACCCTGCACCCCTGCGGCAGCTTACAAAGCCCCCCCAACTTGCAGTGTGCCTGTCGCCCTACAAAAACCCCAAAAATCTACAAAAAGTACCCTAAGGGAGGAAAAGAGCACCCCTCGTCCTCCCGCCGCCCTCCGCATTGACTGCACTCTATTCAAGTCTTCAAATATAGCCAAATCGAGTCAGACCGGCTCCGAAAGATCAGCCCTGCCCATCCCGGCCACTGTCCCCATCCTCGGCAATGTCCTCCCCCGTCCGTCGTCGGGGCAAAGCGTCCAGCCATTCATCGGCCATAACAGGAGAGTCAAAGAAAAATGTCCGATCTTCGTGCACCACACGTAGTCTGGCAGGGAAGAGCATGGCATACTTCAGATCCCTCTCCCGAAGCCGCCTCTTCACCCCCAGAAAGCCCTGTCTCTGCCTCTGCACCTGCTGGGTGAAGTCCGGGTAGAAATTCACCGACGCGTTCTGGAAGGGAACCGGGCCCGTCACCCTCGATGCTTGCAGGATAGCGTCCCGATCTCGAAAATGAAAGAGCCGAGCGACGATCGGCCTCGGTGGGGCACCCACCTTGGGCCTCCCACCCGGCACTCTATGGGCCCTTTCAACCGCAAAGAACTTTCCAAGACCCTTAGGCTTCAGATGATTAAGCACCAAGTCCTCGACAAGCAGGTCAACCGAAGCCTCATCCGAGGACTCCGGGACCCCGATGACGCGCACGTTGTTGCGCCTGGCCCGGCTCTCAAAATCCTCCAGCCGGCGGGCGGCGAGATCACTCTCGGTCCTCAGCTTACGAACCTCGATCTGCAGTTCCGTGACATCATCGGTGAGGCCCGTGGTCTTGAGGTCCAGGGTCCTAACCCGTTCATTCGTTTTGCCCAAGTCCGCACGGATCAGGTTAACATCCACCAAGATGGCATCCACCTTATGCGCCAGGGCATCAAACTGTCTCCCAATCGAGGTCTGCATCCCTTCGAGCGCGCCCATGACATCCTGTAGTGAGAGCTCCGGGGCCGAAGGCGAGGCCTCCTTCTGGGTATCCGGCGACTGGCTCGACCCACTCGGTGATCCCTTCTGCAGAGCATAGCGGTCCATACTATTGACTTGGGTATAGGCTCCCCGCCTGGTAGACTTAGCCTTCAGCCGATCCACCTCTGCTTTGCCCGACATGGTTGGTACCAAGCAGGTCGGTTCAGATAAGACGGGTCCCTCTCAATGAAAGGAATCAGGGGTGATCAGTTCTGCAGTGGGCCACCAGAGTAGCCTGCAGAGCGTCCATAGGGTAATAAAGCCACCAAGAGCTCTCCAGGGGCAGGGCTGACAAAGGGAGAGAAAGCGAAAGTGAAAGGACGGGGACCTCCGTCCGACAGTTCACACCTCGCCTGGCCGTTGTTGTTCAACTAGAAGTCGGGCATCCTGCCAACTCTAGCTCCTGGCATCCCTCGGAGATAGGCCGCAATCTTCCGCCAGGCATAAGTCCGGTTCCCGGTGGGCGATCCGACCGCGGGTAGCATCAATCGCCTCCCTGACAGGTCATCCACTCGATGCCATGCATACCGACAGGATTAGAGACAGGATAGTCGACGGAGGGCGCGAGGGTCTCGGGAGCTCAGAGCTCACGCGGCCATCTTGGTCAAGCGCTAGGCTCCTCCGAGTTCCGATTTCTTAACAACTTCATGCTTATTTCACCATAGCATCGCTGACCTGTCCCAGTTTCAGACATTTGTGGGACAGCAATGTGGGTTACTTCACATGCTTTCTGCAAACAATACTTTCTGCACATATATTCTAGGAAAAACACATCTTTTGACCAGGAAGTTCCACGCAATGTATTTGCTGCAAGCCTGAATGGGCGTGTGCAGTTTTACCTCGCTGCAGCCTTTTTTTTGCTGTGAAGCCAGTTTGCTCAGCCAGCTGGTCAACAAGAGAGAACCAAATGTATGGTCAGAAAATATTTCTTTAATGGTAATCCTGGTACTCTTAAGGCCTTGAACTTCCTGCTTCAGACCCTTTGCCCAGCCATCATCTCTGACAGCCAATGCTTAATACATCTTTTAATGGCAAAAAACATTGGAACTGGCTGCATTGGTGAGTGACCCAGTGATTAGGAGTGGATTTGTGCATGTCCATGAGATGCATTAGATGTCCATGATATGTCCTGACTTGGATTGCTCTGAATTCTTTTTTAAGATGACTGCATTGTTTTTAGAGAAGCTTTTACTGGCTTTGGGTCTGGTACAGGTGATTCCGACTCTGTTGAGAAAGGGGAGCTCTGACTAGAAGTATCACATTCACCATGCAGATACAGTTTCCTTCTATTGTACTTCTCTCCGACACATTGAAAATTGGTCATATTCTATTACACTTTTTTCTAAACATTCCCACTTCTTTTTCTCTCTTCTGCAGTAGTGATGATGCCTCCTAAGTGGTTCTTGCTGATTGTGTTCTTCTCTTTAGAAGCCGCTGCGGAGAAGCTGGCCAGAGCCGGGGTGGTGTCAGATGTGCTGCAGATCCTCTCTCGCTTCAAGGAGAACCGAGACCTCTGCCTGTCTTGTTCTGGTGCCCTGTGGAGCTTGGCTGCGAGCGGTGAGTGTGGGTCAATCAGGTAGCCAGCTGTGGGGCTGCAGGGACGTAATATCATTTAAGCTGAGTAATGTATAGACCCAAAGTTAGGCACATAATTTTCCTTATGTAGTGAATTTGATACTCAGGGCAGATAGTACAAAGAATACTTTTACGGTTTCCTGGTACACCTGTACATACCTCACCTAACATTCAGAATCATTCCTTCCTTAAGGCGTTTCTAGATTGAGGCAGAGGATCACGATTGACACTATTTCCATACTCTAAACGTCTGTTATAAATTAAGAGGCCATTTATGAGCCTAGTGGTCCACGGACCACCAGACTTGTGGGGGCGCGGCAGTGGTGGTCACACGATCGTCCTATTATGAATCGAGCAGTCAGACCATGACAGCCCGCTGCCGCCACCACCAGGGAACTTCCATTTCCTGGAGGAAGGAGGCCGCAAAATGCTTGACGGGACTGCGGCGGTCCCGTCAAGCATATTACGAGTTTCCTCTCCAACATGTGCCCCCCTGTGTGCATGCACACCAGTTCCTGCACGTCATGGACTTTTCAGTCTAATTTTTTAGAATTCTGAAATTTGGGGTTTTCAGAAATAGTATATGCCTACTTCATGAGTTTTTAATTGTGGGATTTATATATAGTGGTGGCCACAATGCACTGCCTAAGCAAAACATGTCATCTTTATTTTTAAAATATCTATTACATTTTATATCTTGTTGATACAATCACCAAAAAGAACCCATATGGCATACAGTAACCTCACACTGTTGTAGAGGAAGGAAGTCATAGACAGCTCAGTCACACGTGACAAATGCAAAATATGTCCTCTTAAATATAAGCCAACCCCCACTGGTAGCTGATGGAGATGTCTGAAGATGAGTGACATACTGGAAATGCATGCTTAGTGATGTTAAACATATTGCATCCTATAAAGCAGTCTTTATAGTCACTGATGAGGTTTTTAGAGGTTCAGCTGCCTTAGCAGTGACAGAGTAAACCCTGGACCGGACTAGGGCCTACACAATTGTTTTATAATTAGATAATTCACAAATGCCATTTTAGTTCCTGAAAAAGGTCACAGTTATTCTCCTTTGTGCTCATCTTTCCTATAACTGAGGTGATCTCCAAGATTATTTGTTTGAAGCTACACATCAGTATTCACCATTTAGATGTTTTCTTCACTTGATTTGCATCAAATATGAGTGGCACTGAAATGAAATGTGGGGTTCCAGAAGATGCAAACCATCATGAGCATAGTATGGCCTAATGATGTGCATTATTTTCTGACACCTTCAGAGTCACTGACAATTACAGCTGTTGATGTGGCATCTTTCCAAGAACTACAGTGAAGCCCCAATAAGATAAAATTCTACACTGTGTTTGTGTAAAAAGGCACTACTTTTTCTCAAGAACAGGGCGCACCATAAGATCATGACGGTGCTTCTAAAATGTCTTGATTCACTCCTTGCAAAATTTGGTATGAATTGATGCTTCGTGTTTGTGCTGGAAGATGTACATACAAGTGCACTTTTGACAAACAATACTTAAGCAGGAAGGTGGCATGCTAAAGGACCCTTTTCTTGGGGACATCATGTTTAATATTCTATAGGTTGGATAGGGAATATCCGTTCAGTTTAGTTCAGTTCAAAAGCTTTATTTTGGGCACAAATGTGACCATAAATGCACGCTTCAAAAAACGTAGCAATCCAGCCCTTACAATAATATAAAAATAATTTATAAAGCAACTATGATAAAAGAAGCAACAAACAGATCTCCATAGTACAATTACACAAATTAGAACACAAAACATAGGGCCTCTTTACGATGGTGGTCGGATGAGCACCCGACCGCCATAGTTTTGGGCTCAAGACAGTCTGACAAGGAGTCAGATGTCCCAACAGCCCAATTACATGCAGACGGTCGTAAACATATCTTTTTCCATTGCAGCTTGTGCTGCGGCCCGGAAAGGGTCCGCAGGAGAAGACGTGATAGAAAAAGGAATGTTTTTGAACATTTAGGGGGGCACCACATGGCCACATCGCAGAGGCCTACTGGGGACAGGGGCCCTGCTAGGGGCCCCCAAAGTCCATTTCCGACAGCCTTTCCTTGGTGGTGGGACTGCAATGAAAAAGCTGTCAGAAAGGGACATTGTAGGGATTACGGTCTGACCGACGCCCCTGCGGGCTCCTTGAGCCTTTCAGAGGCAATGGTCTTTCCCTCCGACCACTGCAGTCCGATCGACCGCATCATAATGCGGCAGTTGGGCCGCTATCCTGGCTGTTGTGCGGTCCGCCCGACATTCTAATCAGGCCCATAGACACATAACACACACGCTTTAACATTACATGACAAATTAAAGCTTGTGAAGTGCAAAACATTGTGTCAAAAATGGAGAATAGGTTCAATAAATTGTGTATAGCCTCCATCATAAGATTAAACCGCCCTATTAAAACATTAGTGATTTTCTTTTGCTAATTGCACCTTTAAGGAAGAGCATCGGCTAGGACAGTTAAACGGGGAGTCAAGTTGTTGCAAATACAGAAGGACTAATCTCGAGGATATGATCCCCTGCTTGCGTAAAATCGGGATTAAGAACCTTTTAGTTAGATCAGTAAAACATTTACAGAAGAGAGTAAAATGCAACAGGCTTTGCGGAGAAGACTCGTCACATTGACTTATCAGCACTTTTAAAGGCTCAAATTGGAATAAAGGGATATCGAGGTGCCACCTCACTAAGCCTAGCCTAAACCTAGTGAGCAGTAGCCTATCCCCGGTATGGTTCCAGGGATGGGGAAGTTTGAATCTCCACATAATTCATTATCCTCCCTAAGGACTCTGGCCCTTTCCTTAAATGCAGATTTAACCCAAAGTATATTCGCTCTTCATATGGAAGAAGGGTTGGTGAAAAGTGTTGGCCTCCCTAGTTTTGTGAATTCCGTATTGATATAATCGAACCAAGGGACTTTCATACCTCTCTCACATGCGAGGCAATCAGTGATGATCTCTCTATTCTGCGAAGCGTGTGGACTCGCCCAGTAAAATTAAATTGGAACAAGCCGGTGGGACACCCTGGAGTTTCCTGAGCACCCTGTTTTGTTCGACCTGAAGTGGGCTTATATTTGAGTATCCGCAAATTCCTATACCTAGACAAGAACTGGGATGCACTTCATCTTATAGACTTCCAAAAGAAGGGGAAACATTTTATTTCCCAATGCGCTTAGCCAAGTTAAAGATACAGCCCACCGAACTTAAGAATTTCTGCCTCACTTTGGCTAAGCATGGACCCCAGTTAATCCTGGAATCCATAACTTTGCCCAGATATGAGAAATACTCAGTCTGGGCAACAGGCTGACCATGCAAGCAAATACACCGCATCATGTAATTTCTAGGCTTGCAAACCAAAATAAAAGTCTGCCATTGATTAGTAGCCACCCCCAGTGTCTACTAGTACAGATTCTTGGAATAGCACATTAAAACTATTTGGGGTTCTGGATGATAAAACTGCATCATCTGCATATAAACTGGGACCTTTTTCCTGCCAATAACTGGAGCATCCGATACTGTATTTGAAAATGCAGCACCAAGACAATGAATGTACAGGAGGAACGAAATAGGTGCCAGGATGCAGACCTGTTGCAACCCCCTCTCAAGCTTAAAGATGCCCGTCCATTCGCCAAAAGGGCCAAACCTCACAAAGCTGAAAAATCATAATGGAGGGCTCTCAAGAACTACACCAAATCATCCTCCACCCCGAAGTCAGATAAAATCACCCATAGTTTCAATCTGATCTCACTGTCGAAGGCAAAGAGAGATCCATGATGGCCAGGCAGACTGTGCCCTGCCTAGTCACAATATATTTACTGACCAGCAGATGGAGATTTAGGCATTTCTCTACGTGCCGAGTCCCTCACCGAACCCATACTGCACCTCTGACAGCATTTCCATCGCCTTGATCCAGGTGAGGAGGTGCTCAAGTACAGCTCTCGCTGCCAGCTGGACTGCTGGATCCCGCAGGGAAACTGGCCAGTAACACCAGGGGGACTGTGGGTTACCCTTCGTAAAAATTAATACAGTTACAGCAGAGTACCAGGTCTGTGGGAGGCCCACTTTGCAGACAGCATTAAAAGTGTTACAAAGAAGGGGGCCCAAAAACCCGGAGCTTATTTATATAGGTCCATAGGGACAACATCCGGCCCAGAGCTTTGTTAGCTAGACGTTTGGTAATGGCCTCACAGGTAAATTCCAAGTCTAATGAAGATACCACCTCCTTCTCTTCATAGCAATGAGCGGCTCTCAACCTATAAACCTCCTTGAAGTGATCTACCCAGGCTTCCAGCCTGATAGTGACAACAGAATTGGGCTTAGCACCCGCAGGTCTAATGTAATTTGCCTCCGTCCAAAAAGTCCTAGTATCCTTCATCTTACATGCCGTAATCAATTTTGCAGTTCCTTGTTCCTATTTCGCATTACTGCCTTGTACTCATCCCTGCATCTACGTATTTTGAGTGGACCCCTGGGTATCTCCTTCAAAGCCTTGTGAAGCAATGAAGAAGCCTCTCTGGAAGACTGGTCAAACTACTTGGCGTCCAAGGGTCCGGGTCTGCAAGGCTTCAGTAAAATTTTGTTAATCTCCAGACTCAGCAGGATAAATGGCCTAGCCCTCTTCCTATATGTGGCTAAGGCAGTAAGGTATTGGCACACCAGAGGAAGGTGATTCGAGCAAAACTTGAACAAAAGGGTACTCATTTCCAAGCCAAATGCAGGCCCTGAGTCTTAACTGTATGTGTCTCTGATGCTACACTCTTTGACCCCACTGCCCTACGGGGTAAACAGAGATCTATACTCAGGGGATTATGGTCACTATACACACTAGGGACGATTAATGACTCTGCTATGCTATCCAACAGCTCCCGGGCAGCAGAAATATAATCAATAACAGAGAACATGTGCCTCTCTCAAAGGTGGGTGTAGCACTCTAATTAGGGTCACAGATTTCATTTACATTGCCAAGGTCGAAAGACTTAATCAACTGGGATAAAGTTGCCACTCGCCAGTCCCTTTGGTGGAAGTTGTGCCGTAACACATTGATGACACCTGAGAGATGCCCAGGCTTCCTCTGAGTCCTCTGATATCTTACAGCAGTGTCTACTAATGGTGCAACTGTGGCATCAGCCTGGATCCACTCACATGCTGAAATGCTGCCCAAGCCTTTACAGGTCACAGTACCACTACCCCTTCTGTTTAAAAGGCTTCCTTGAGTCAACATGCTGACGAGCTCACCTGGGATGCACCTGTGGACTGGTACTGTAAACTATGAAGACAGGGGTAACATTTCAGCAATCCCAGATGACTTTTCTCTGCTCTCTACCACTTCTGCTCTCCACTGATGACGGGCTAAACCCAGAAACACATGTCTAGAGATAACAATACCTGCACCAACTTTGGTGAAAAAACTACAGCAACTTTGAAATAAGCGTACTGCATTTACCAGAATGCAATAGGGTGAACTGTGCTGGTATGAGAGGCAGTGTGCTCCCTCCCCCTTACATTTTTTCCTAACATGGGATCTTTTTTGGTATTCATAAATGTAACAAACGTCAAAACAATGGCAAAGTGGTAACCAAAAAAACAGCAGTCGATAGCAGAATGTTAACCAAGAGAATGCTGATAAACAGTGAAGACATTTAACATACAAGATATGATGCTTTAAGGCTTAATAAACTTGATCGTCCACTCTGGAGCATCAAGAGTCGAAGCAGTATTGTGTTGCAAAAGGATGGACTGACTACCAAAGAGGTGCTCGGGAAGTTTCACTGAGAGAAACGTCTCATGAGAGTAGCTGTGGTTGCCTAACTTCTGGAGAAATGGGCATCTTGGTTTCCCACTCACATGTAGTGATGCATGCTACTATCCATTCATCAATCGATTGCTTCTTGGTGGCTTAGCCTGAACAGATATCTTCATATTTTAGAAATAGTTGGTTTATTTTCT
The DNA here is from genome assembly GCF_964204655.1 of Triturus cristatus. Classification (NCBI taxonomy): domain Eukaryota; kingdom Metazoa; phylum Chordata; class Amphibia; order Caudata; family Salamandridae; genus Triturus; species Triturus cristatus. The sequence goes on along the minus strand of NC_140580.1, from coordinate 1,138,803,722 downwards.
AAAATCTTTATTTTTGTCCAGAAAATATCTGAAAGTGCTTTTGATGTATAATAGATGCAGTAATCTCTCCAGCGGAGAAGAGAAATGCAGGAGGAATATCACGGAAATGTGAATTCACTTTTTATGGAAATCTGAAATCAGCTTTGGGAGGAAATATTGTTGTTTTCTTTATCTTGCGACCATGACAAATAATATAAAATTGGTGAGAGCATCAGGCTTATATCTCACTCACCCACATGGCCGATTTGATGACTATAAAAATTCTACCTCCCAGTACAAGTGCTGGAGAGTTGATTTATTAATGGTTCGAATGGGAGGGGCACAATAATTTGTATAAAACTGTATTAAGTTCCTGAAGAGAATGACTTCTCAGAGGGGAAATACTTTAGCCTCTATAAAAATGTATTGTGAAGAAATATTTTTGAGAGGGACTGTACAAATCTGTGGCAAATAGAGTAAAATTGCAGCCACCATTTTACTAGCTGAAGAACAGGCAAGTGCCTTCTCTTTCTCACTGATCATTGGGTTCAGCCCCTTCTCAAAGCGCCAGTTACTGGGCGTCTTCCATTTGAACTCATAGGAAGGACTTGTCACTGGACACGACTCCCTTCAGGTAGCAGACTGATGATATGCTGAGGTGGAGGATCTTGCCTCCCCTTCAGTAGAGGAGATGCATCATGCAGTGATGTTCCCTATGTCTGAACTCTGATGGGAGAAGCAGGTCCGAGTACCAACAATGGCACAGCAGGTCTCAGGTGATTCAGTTTATCCTCATCTTTGAATGCTCAGCTTGATAATCACGTTTGAGTAGTGAGAAATGGCGGACATGCATATAAAAATACTCCTACCATTGTATTAAAATGGCATTCTCTTTCGAGTTCAGTTCTGGAAATTTTGGAATGTGATATTTCTCCTTGTAGAAAATAGATCTGACTGAGATAATCCCCACTGGCTAAATATTTCTGTGTTCACATCATCACGTAAGGCCCAGAAAAACACTTATAGAAGAGTTCTGTTGAGCTCAGCTGCTTTTACATTGTCCACACCTGGCAGGTATGCTGCTTTGATGTTAAACGTCTTTGCAACCTGCTTGTGCTAGATGTTCAGAGATTTGTTCAAGTGGGTTCAGGGCTTCATCTCCTTGTAAGTTCAAGAAATACATTGTGTTTTTGAATGATGGTTTGCGTTCATAAGAGTGATGTGAGGAACAGTTTCATGGGCATATTCCAAAATCCTTCTGAGAAAATCCACACACTTTGAGGATGCTTGACATGTTGACTTAAGGCCCTACGGAAGGACTGTGCATTTATATTGTTTTTCTTTGATCCTAAACCTCAGGAACATTCTGTTCTTCTTATCATAGGAGTGTCAAAGTGTTCTTCTTGAAGATGTTTCAGACACATCCATTCCCCTAATGAATTTGGGAAAGTATTTGTTATAACACAACTTCCTATTTTGTTCTTTCGTTCTTGTTTGCATTGGTCTGAGTACAAAACTGCACAAAACGGCATAGTGGGACTTCATGCAAGACTGACCACTGCTGAGTGTAATGATGACGAGCATGGCTGGATTGAAGGACATCACATAACTCGTGCAGCTATAATAAAACTCCTTCCCTCACCCTGATCATTCCTGCTGAGCCAAAGTGATCCTTCCACAAATCCCTCTCCCCTGTCCACAACTTTCTAATGAGCCTGACACAAATGTTCTATCTATGGGCCTGATACACAAAGATGAACTTACACATTGGTGTACGTTTATGCTTTTACTGCCTCCTCTCTTCTTGAATATGCAAGAAGATGAAGAGCCGGCTCTTCAATTAACCAACCTACCATAGGCAGGGCTAGGAACACTCACCTGCTCAGGGCCAGAAAACCCTCACTGTGGGACAACTTTGGCCACAAGGTTCTATGTCGGTTGAAGTCCAGCCAAAATCCAGTTGCTACTGGTCTTCAGTTACAGTGAAGTAGTGGTTCTCTTTAACTAAGGCTAGTGTCCGTCTTTAGTGACCAAACTGCACTCTGATTACTCACCTCGGTCCAGCAGACTGTGCAACTATTGAGCATCAAGACTCGTCTCCCAGGCTGTGCTTCAGCAGTCAGTGGCAGCCAATTGATTGTGGCTACCAACTCGACAAGGTAGGCTTCTTCAGCTTTTGTGGCCTGTAGCTGTAACAAGAAGTCTGCCAACTGACTCTTGGTGTCACTTCTTCCTGAAGCTCAGGGATGACTTTTCCTCAAGCATAGCACACTCCCTATGGTAGCCCAAGGGTCAGCAGGTGCAGTCCACTCTTTGGTGCAGCCTCTCTTTATGTGTGGGTGGATGAGGGCTTGAACCATGGGGCACAAATGTAACTGCCTTTCATCATATTCTCAATCCTATCCAACTGGCTAAGAATTGCCTCCGCCGGCAGGCCGGCAATTCCCAAAGGCAGAGAGCAAGGACTTAGTGTGGCAGAATTGCCAGGAAGGGCATTTTTTCCATTTGATGGTAGGAAATGCTCTCTCCTGCATTGCAGGCCGAGTTGAAACCTGCGGTGCACGCTTTTTCTTCACATGGACTTTGAAGTACAGGTTACAGTGCAAGTGCCTTGTGATTGCTGCAGGTCGAGAGATGGGGCAAAGCATTCCAAGTTCTTGCTGTCAGCCGGTGCCACGACTAAATGTTGAAGTGTGCCTCTGTTGATAAGGAGAAGCTTGTTTTTTTTATATTAATGACATACGTCCAGGTTTATATGCTCAAATTAGTAGACACAAACCTATGGGTTGACAGATCTAACATTAAAGCAGTGATATACCGACTAAAAATATCAAGCATTATTCTTAAGTAGTGAGCAGTCCAGAGCACCCAGTTGGACACACTCTAGAGCTAGTGCCCGCGCTCAGTATTGAAACAACTCACAAGGTTGGATTGGTGACTTACCTCCTCCGTTTATCAAAGATGCTATTCCACTAAGCCCCTGCATCAAGCTGGATTTAAAAAAAAACATTTGTATTGATTTACAGTACCAGGGGTCAAGAGAAAGTTGTGTATCTTGTATATTATCATACTGATATGCAGTTTTTAAAGTTTAACAAAACTTTCCCCTTCCTGTCCCTCCCCCCCCCCTCAGGTGAAAGGTCTAGTATTCGAGAAATAATGTAAGCATTTTTATACATGGATAGTATAACAATTTCCCAATTCATGACTGAATAGTTGTGCAGAATGTCTCCCAGTCCAGCCAAAGTCCATCTCGCACCTTTCTTCTTCAGATATACAGTAGTGAAAACTGTATAATATTTTGCTTAGTCAGGTGTACCTTGCAGAGCAGGCATGTCTCCCTGGGCATATCATCTGTCTCCACGCTCTCAGGTCCTTTTCAAGCTTTTCATCTTGTCTGACCTGTTTCATTCTAACTTTGTCGGCAGTGGCTCATTCCACCATGTCCCATAACCATTCCCCAAGAATTGGTGAGCATGAGTTCAACCATCTAATAGCTATATGGCATTTTGCCAGTACCAGTCCCAGGTTCAAAAACCTATGGCTAAGTTTTATACTAATTGGGGCCGGCAGGAGGCCCAATAACATTTCCCTTGGGTTACCATCAAATTCCCACCCTGTTGTTCGTTGAAGTGTATCTAGTATCTCCTCCCTATTTTTTTTTTTTTTTGAAAAAACCTTTATTATTTGCAGTTGCTTCATCTTACAATGTACAGTCACCGTCCAGGCGGCGAGTCAGTTAAACAAAGCGCACGTTTCCTGATGGTGGGACACAGCCATTCAGCCGGCAACCCGGGGGTCCGGCGGCGTTGTGTAGGTGAACATGTGTACAGGAATGAGATGCGTACATTGTCAAAACAACAGATACATGGGGTTTTTTCCTTTTTCCGGTGTAGTTTTGTGGTGTTCCTGATGTGTGTTGTCAGCAACAGAGGATGGCGCTGTGGTCCAGCCCACTCCGCGGCTATGTCAGTGGCTACCTAGGCCCTGATCTGGATTCTTACAGGACATCACTATGACCCCAAAATGTAAAGGCCTCCGGGCAGCCTAGCGCCAGCGTCGTGCTCATAGTGTAGGCTGAAGCGCGACAAGGATGCTGTGGTATAGCTCACTGCGACATATATGACAACGTGTAGGCCCGGCGAGTCTAGTGTGCAGCTTCGTAGCCCATGGTTATGAGTGTGCTACGCGGTGCGCATCCGTCCCTCCAGCGCCGCGCCTCCCCAGCCGCCAAGTGTCGGCGCACACCCGGCATGGCACATAGTGCGCCCAGGGCAAGGGTTCGCCGCACTCTCCGGGCGTATCCGCCCCAGGTAGGGAGTGCGTGTCTACATCACATTGTCATCTGTAAGCGGGGGCGCGCTAGGGAGGGCAGCTCCCCGGGGGTGCCGCGTGACGCATCCATCGTTTGTTATCTGCGGTGAAATGAGGATTCGATCTGGGAACTTAACCTATATATAAACTACTCCCCATGTATGTGTGGCAATAGGGGGATGTCAAGGTTAGGGTCGTAAACTCAGGTGGGGTCAAGGGGAAGGGGAGAGGAGGGAGGAGGAGATCATACTGCGATAGAGCAGGGGGGTCATCATCCGCCAAGCGGAGCACAGTGGGACCGCGCAGTGCGCACGGGGAGCCGCAGGTCGGGGGGGGGGGGGGGAAAGAGGGCCGTCGAGAGGGCAATAGGCCTAGGGCTGCCGCCATCCCACTAGTAGGGGAGTGATAAGCCCCAGAGATTCAAGTTATCCCTCGGTCCTGGCAGGCCCTCTGAAACGCTGCGAGGAGGTTATCCCAAAGCTGGGCGATGGGGAACTTCCGGAGCCCTGCAGTCTCCTCACGAAGAAGCACCGCGCTCTCCGCCTGCGCCCAATTGGTAAAGGAGGCCCTCCAATGTCGGATGTGTGGGGGGGCGGTTGCCTTCCAATGCTTGGTGAGCAAGCGTTTGGCCGTTATAAGACCCATGTCCCAAAAGCGTGTCTGTACTTTGTTGTCTTTCGTGCGCCTATAGAGCCCTAGTATGCTTGCTTCCCATGTGCGCGGGAGTTGTCCGTCAGCGCCGTGCGCGAGCAGTGTTAGTACGTCGTCCCAGTACGGCTGTAGAGCAGGGCAGTGCCAAAGCATGTGTAAGAGGTCCGCTCCCGGCAGCAAGCATCGCTGGCAGGTCGCATCTGTCCGCGCAAAGTACCTGTTAATTTTGTCGGGCGTGAGGTATGCGCGCTGCAGTATTGTATAATTTTAAATCGGGGATTGCGCGGGACTTTGGTCGGGCCGGCCAGTATCAGCGCCCATTCCTTATCTGTCCAGTCTCTTCCCCTGTCTGCCGCCCAGCGTTCCCTTAGCGTTAGTGTGGATGGTTGCGAGTGCGCCTGCAGTGCCTGTGCCAGCCAGTGCACAATGTGTGCGCCATTCCCCATTACATGTAGGTATTGTATGAAGGTATGCACCGGAGGCTCCGCTGCCATGTCGCCCCAGGAAGCAGTGAGTGTGTGCAAGAGGGAAGCGTGTAGGAGGAACTGTCCCGCCGGGAGAGTCGTGTCTTCCGCCAGGTTGGCGAACGTGAGCAGATCGCCATCTGCATACAGATCGCTCAGCGTGTCCACCCCCGCCTGTTCCCAGCTAGCCAAGTGGGCCTCCGTGAGCGGCCCCGTTGGGCCAGGCATACCCAAGAGCGGTAAGCTCGGGGCGTATGGCGTAGTTGCGCGTGTGAGACGTAGGCACCTCAGGAAACATCTGCGCGCCACTGCCAAGTAGATCTGGGAAGGGCAGGTTGTGCGGGTTATCGGGTGGAACAGCGTATTAATTTGCGTGCGTGACCAGGCAGCCGCGTGCGAGGCAGTGTCCTCAAGCTGCTTGCCGCTCAGCCATCCCGCCACCCACTGCATTTGTGCCGCGAGATAGTACAATTCCAGATTAGGGACTGCCAACCCCCCGGAATCCGTGGGCATGTATAACTTAACCAGCGCCACTCGCGGTCTCCCCTTGTTCCAGATGAGGCTACGCAGCATCACCTCTAATTCACGGAATAGCTTGGCGGGAACATACAGAGGCATATTCGCAAAATAGTAGAGTAGGCGAGGCAGCACAATCATTTTGGTCAGTGCCACGCGGCTGGGCACGTTAAGGGGCAAAGTGTTCCAGAAGCCAATTTGTGCTCGGACAGAAGCAATCGCTCGACAGAGGTTTCCCTCCAGAATATCAGCCGGGGTTCTGTAGATCCGTATCCCTAGGTAGCGGAAGGTGGTGGGATGCCATTGCAGTCTGTCTCCTCCCAGCCGGATGTCGCACTCAGGCGTGTCCGGGCCGAAGGGATATGCCCCCGACTTGGCCCAATTGACTCTCAGACCCGACATTCTCTCAAAGGTGTGGAATATGTCAGTGAGGGAGGCGGGGATGGCAGTTATGTCCCTGACGTATAGTAGCAAATCATCTGCATACAGCGACACCGCATGTATACCATCCGCCAACGGGATTCCCCACTCCAGCCCGTGCGTCCTGAGAATCGCGGCCAGCGGCTCCATGGCCAGCGAAAACAGCAATGGTGACAGTGGGAAGCCCCGGCGGGTGCCCCTGCGGACTCGGATGGCAGCTGAGAGGAGGCGGCCCGTGCGGACTCGGACTGTCGGTTTGGCGTAAAGCAGGTCTATCATGGCACTATATCCCCCCCCCCCAGTTGATACTTCTCTGTGACTGCCCGCAGGTACGGCCACTCAACTGAATCGAAAGCTTTCTCCAGATCCAGTATCAGGCATCCCGCTCTCGGCCACTGTTGCGTAGCGTATTCCTGTACTCGGAAGAGGCGGCGTATGTTGTGGGAAGTGTGGCGTGTGGGGACAAATCCATTTTGGTCTCGGTGCACCAGGGTGGGTACATGGGGGGCCAATCTCCTAGCCAATGTAGAAGCCAGGATTTTATAATCCGTATTCAGTAGCGCCAGTGGGCGGTAAGAGCCCACCCGCGTGCTATCCTTGCCCGGTTTTAGATTAGAGACTAGCATGGCCTCATTTAACGTAGGGGGCAGAGTGGCATCTTCCGCTGCCGCGTTGTACATTCTCAGCAGTTCCGGGACGAGAATGTCCGAGCCGGCCTTGTACAGCTCCGCCGGTAGCCCATCCGGGCCCGGCGTTTTGCCGTTTGACAAATTAAAGATGGCTTCCCAGAGCTCGCCTGGCTCCAGTGGGGCGCCCAGCTCGTCCTGTTGCGCAATAGTTAGTTGCGGCAGTGGCAGAGGGGAGAGGTAGTCGGCTATATCAGGATGGGGGACTGCTAAGCGGGAGCGATACAGCTCGTCGTAGTGGGTAGTGAAGACATCGTGGACACCAAGTTGTGTGTATATCAGCTCCCCCCCCCCCCGCCCGCACAGCCGCCACCGGGGTCGAACGGGTTTCTTGAGAGATCAGCCACGCTAAGAGTTTGCCAGGTCTGTCGCCAAGGTGATGCGTTCTTGCCGAGTGCGCAGCATAATTGACGTTTCGGAGTCGCTCTAAGAGGCGTGCATGTTCCGCGCGGGCCTCGTGCAGCGAGTCCTCGTCACCGCCCATAGCCCCCTCCTCCCGCGTCAGTAGGTCTGACTCTAGCCTAGTTAGGTCCCTCTCCAATTGGTGCCGCACGTGTCCCTGTGCATGCAAGCAGTGCCCCCGGAGTACTACCTTGAAGGCGTCCCACTCCACCTGTGGAGTGGATGCCGTGCCAACATTTTCCTCAAAGTATTGCGCGGCGCGTGTAAGCAAGTTATCTCGGAAAACCGCGTCCAGCAACAGCGCAGGTTGCAGGCGCCATGTGGGTACAGGAGGGTGCGGGCGTGCCCAGGCTATGGACATGAAGTGTGGGTTGTGGTCTGAGTGCGTGCGGCCCATGTATTGTGCGTCCGTCACGTGGGGTAGAAGGGCAGTAGATGCCATGAATCGGTCTAGTCGGACATGTAAGTCGTGAGCGCCAGAGTAGTAGGAATACGTCCGTGTCCCCGGGTTGCGCAATCGCCAGACATCGTGTAGATCCCATTGCGTGGCCCATTCTAGTAGTGCCTTCGTGGCTCCCCGTGTAGAGGCGTTAGCGGGGGGTGGGACGGAGCGATCCAGTGTTGTATCTAGAGTGCAATTATAATCGCCCCCTATTATCCACGATGTTGCATGCCAAGGTGCCATGGTCGCTGAGAGCCGCGCCAGGAAGCTTCCCTGTTCTACATTGGGGGAATAGAGGGACACCAGCGTGAGAAGCTGGCCATCTAGCCTGCCCTGCGCAGCCGTATATCTACCCTCCCGATCTACCACTACTTCCGTGGCTTCCCAAGGAGTCCCAGGGCGGACCCATATCAGTGTTCCGCGAGCGTAGGAGGAATATTCCGTTGCATACAGCTGCCCTCGTCATCTACGGCGCAGCGCCCGCACCTCGGCTCCGTTCAAATGAGTTTCCTGGAGCAGCGCTATGTTGATTTTGTGTCGCTTTAGGTATGAGTATATATGATAACGTCTGGCCGGTGTGTGCATTCCCCTGACGTTCCAGGTGCACAGCTGTACACTAGCCATAGCAGTCGCGTGTATGCGCGCCTCCTCTCTCCCCCCAAGGCGCGGCCCCCAGCTCAAGGGTCCCCCAGCCCCAGCAGCCCGCTCCCACCGTGTAGTCGTGATAAGTGTTGTGTGCGCAGTGCCATGATCTCCAACAGGGTAGGGGGGTAAGGAAGAAGGGGAATACATACAGCCTTAACATGGCAACAAGTTCCAAAATACCAAAAGGTCGGCCGCACAACAGGTCGCCGTCCAAACACTCAAGTGAGCTTGCAAACTATACAGTCTAAGGGGGTTCTTGTGGTTTATAATCTAAGAGTAATCAAAAACAGTGCAGTCTTGGAGGTTCCCAGCTTCTCTCCCGGGTGTGGTATGCAAGCCTCCGCTGACCGGCGGACGTCCAGTGTCTATTGTTCAATGCCGTGGCAGTCGTGCGCCCAGATATCAGCCAAGTGCGGGCAAAAGTACCAAGGGGGGGGGGCGGGTCCCCCTCCAACCAGATCATGGTGCAGCGGGTTGGCAGTAAAACGCTGTGGGGCACGCCCGTGTCCCTGCAAATTGTGTTGGTGATTCACGTGTGTATGAGTAGAAAATGTACTTACAGTGGCCAGCTCCGTGCTCGAGCTCCCCAGAGCAGCAACAGCGTGGGCGCCAGCAGGCCCGAGGCAATCCCACGGACAGGTGGGGCAGCTGAACAGGAACTCAAGTGGGCTCATGCCACGCGGCAGATGACAGTCTGCTCCCAGGCTCGGTCAGCCAAAGAGATCCACCGTCTGCGGCGTGACCTCCGGGGGCCCCCCAGAGCTCTGCGTATCCGGGATGCCGTAAATCGCCTCATCGTCCGTGGAAGACGCTGCCGGGCTGGCGCCCAGGCGGAGCGACGGCGCCGGGGAGTTGATGAGTGCCGCCACCCTGCACAAGGCGTCTTGCTGTTCCTGGTGGACTAGGGCTGCCGGTGGGGAGCGGCTCACCGCTTCTCGGGCCAGCGGTGGCGTAGGCGATCTTCGACGGCGTCGCCTCCCCGGCCCCCTAGGCCTCGCTGCCGTGGCAGCTCCCGGCGCTCTTCGCGGCGCGTCGGGCATTCCTCCATCCAGCCAGGCCTCCGCTTCCTCAGGGCTCGCGAAGAAATGCGTTTTGTCACGTACCACCACCCGTAGTTTGGCAGGGAAAAGTAACGAGTACTTGAGGCCCGCTTCGCGCAGTCTTCTTTTTACAGCCAGGAAGGAGTGTCTCTCTCTCTGCACCCGTGCCGTGTAGTCCGGGAAGAACATCACCGCAGCGTTGTCTATGGTGATTTCCCCCAGGTTCCTGGCTTCGCGTAGTATGGCGTCCCGGTCTCGGTAGTTGAGCACTCGAAGGAGAAACGGTCGGGGGTGAGAACCCGGGGGGAGCGGCCGCGCGGGCACTCGGTGGGATCTCTCCACCACAAAGTAGGGGGAAAGCGCGCCATCTGGCAGCAGGTCTCGTAGCCAGTCCTCAACCTTGCGGGCGGGATCCACTCCTTCCCATTTCTCCGGGATGCCCACTAGGCGGATGTTGTTTCTTCGTGCCCGACCTTCCGCATCTTCAGCCCTGCCCTCCAATAGCTCCATTCTGTTAAGGAGGTCTTGCACCTTTTTGTCCGTCTGCACCGCCCTTGGTTCGATCACTGCTACCGCGTCTTCCAGGGTCTTAGTACGATCTTGTAGCTTTTTGTGATCGGCTCGGAGGTGGGCCAAATCTATCGCCACGCCGTCGATTCTGGTCTCCAGAGAGGTGCGCGTCTGTTGGAGCGATTCCTCCATCCATTCCATGACCGCCAGGACACTGTCCAGCTTCGCCGCCACCTGCTCGGCGTCCATCCCGTGTGCCGCTTTCACTTGTTTTCCCCTCGCCGTTGCAGTTCCCGGTCCAGTACGTGTTCGCGCCCCTCTAGGCATGGAGCTGGTGGCGTGTGTAAGGCAGGTTCTCCTGTAGGTGTGGGGCGGGGGCCCGTCTCGCGCGGCAAGTCACCCCTGCATCTTCGGGGTTGTCGTTGCGGGCCTTGCGTCGCCTCCAAGCGCCAGGGCTCACCGCTCCGGATCGCCTGGCCACACGCACTGCGTCCCGGCCGTCGCGGGTCCAATGTCTCCGAGCAGACCACTACACGGACGTCTGAAGGCTCCCTCCAAAGGGTCAGGACGTGCTTGCGCCTCTTGTCCACTCCGTGCTCATGGTTCGCCGCCGCAGCGGCCTGAGGCGCAGGATTGGTGCTGCACTGGTCTATGGGGTCCGGGTCCACATCCTGGTAGCGCTCTCTGTATCCTCAAGCAGCGGCGGTAAGCGCCGCAGGCCGCAGCAATGTCGCGTCTCCCATCTGGGGCGAGTCCGCTTGCAGTGTCCGGAGGCGGGCAGGAGATCAATAGGGTAGAGGCCAGACCCCAGTGCAGCAGTAGCTAGGCCAGAGCGGGGGGGGAGGCGAATCCTCTGCGTCCCGGAGCAGATCCCGGGATCCCTATCGCTGCTTTGGATCTCCGCCCCTCCCCAGAGGCATCGCGGCCCTGCAGCAGGTCGTGTGCGTTTACTTATGGGCAATAGTGGCTAGGCCTCATCGTCTCTTTGGTTGTGCCCCGCCGCTCCCAGGGCCCCCATCCATCAACTCACTGTGTTCTGGGTGCCGCAGCCGATGTCCACGCGGTTGTTCCAGGCCGTTCCCGGCTCGCCCGCGGGGGAGGGGCGGGAGGGGGTCTCCAGGTGCCTCCTGCCGCTATGCCCGCTCCGTGTGGGCTCCTCCGCAATGGTCGCGGGCTTCTTCGCGGTGCCGCGAGGCGTCCTCCGCAGGCCGCAGCTCAAGGCCCGGGGAGATATCCAAAGCCGCGGGCTCGCGTAGTCCGCGTCCCCAGGCGCGGGCTCAGCAGCGCGGCCGCAGGCCCGCCGTCGGTGTCGGTGCGGGGCTCCACCACCGATGGGCCTCAAAGTCAGCCAGTGCAGGCAGCAGGTGCCGGAACAGGTCCGCCGGCAGTAGCGGGCCGCAGGGAGGATTTTACAGCGGAGAAACGACCCGGGGTAGGGAGGCTCAGACGGGAGCTCTACCCGGGCACGTCCGCTCTCATTGCGTGTTAAGCCACGCCCCCCTAGTATCTCCTCCCTATATGGCTTAATACATGTGTAATCCGAGACTACATGTAAAAAGTCTGCCTTGGGATTCCTGCAGCGTGTGAATTCATCAGATCTGGTGGGGTAGATATTATGTAGTGTTTTAGGGGTAAGGTACAGTTGAGGAACGAAGTTAAATTGAATTAATTTGAATCAGGTGTTTGAGCTGATTGCACGTGTCCGCTCATGAATTTTTTGCCTTTCTCATTGGGTAATGTCCACTCCTAGTACCTGCTCTCATCTAGAGTGTGCTTTTGGGGTAACCTTAGGAGCATCTTCCCTAATAGCCCTATACAGGTGAGTAATGTCATATCTAGTAACCTGGTCAGCGTCTGTGAGGGAATGGTCTCCTCCGGGAAGGATGGCCAGATTTCTCGCGATGTAGCTTACATTTTGTATATTGCAAGTATTGTCCTGTACCTAACGTGAAGGAGTCAATGGCATCATCTCTAGTTATATATTGACCGCCCAGGTAGAAGTCTCCCAGGACCTCACAGCCTCCAGAATTCCATTTGGTCATGGACATAGTATTTTCAATGTCTTTGAAGGGTTTTAGCATCCACATAGGCATATCTCATGCGTATGGGACTTTGCGAAGGACTGTTGTGATCACCCTCTCCCACGTGCGGCTCATTAATCTAACCAAGTATGGGTACCTGTCAGGAACGCGTGCTCCCAGCATAAGGAGTTTGGGTAAGCTCACTTGTTCACCCAGCCCTCAGTAACCTTTTTTCCCACTTTTCTCCCTCGTCGAACCAGTGGACCACATGTTGTAGGTTTGCCGCCAGGTGGTAAAATTCTAAATTGGGGAGCTCCACGCCTCCTCTATCCCATGTTTGTTTTAACATCCTCAAGCGGATTCGTTTGCGCTTAGTGGACCACAGTAGATCAACTATGAGTCTATCTAACTCACAGAGATATCGTTGTGGGATATCATATAGCAAGTTCTGCATGACATACAAACAGTGAGGTAGAATCACCAATCAAGGCTGACCTACCCATTATTGTCAGTGGGAGATCCTTCCAGAATTGGACCAAAGCGTGCAACCCGGTCAGTACCCTTCCTAAGTTTAAGTCCAAGAATCTCTGTTTTACTAGAGCCAGTCTTATACCTAGATAGCAGATCCCTTCCCGGCACCTGGGGAGGGAGAGTTGTGGTGGGTATGTGGTGTCTAAACTCGCCAATGTCCTAAGTGGTATCATTTGTGACTTTTGGGCATTCACCGATAGGCCAGAGGCAGCTGTAAATTCAGATAGTGCAGTCTGCAGCACTGGTAGTGCCCTATCTGGTTCTCGTAGATAAACCAAAACGTCATTGGCGTAGAGTGAGACTACATGGATGGAACCTCCGACTGTAATTCCCCAGTGTTTTAGTCTGCTCCAAAGTAGCACCGCTAGTGGTTCCATCGCCATTGCGAAAAGCAATGGGGATAGGGGGCATCCCTGCCTTGTGTCTCTGCATATTGAGAAGGGCTCCGACACATAACCACTTATACGAACTCGGGCAATCAGTGCAGTGTACAGACATTTTACCCATCTTACATATTTGGGCCCGAACACTAGTTTTTCCATAACCTGCCATAAATAATCCCACCTCAATGAGTCAAAGGCTTATTCTACGTCAAAAAAAGTGAGCACATATGGGCCTGTCTGAGTTTCAGGGGCCTGGGGGATATGACAGAATCTACGAAGATTGGATGTTGTTCTTCTTTTAGGTATAAAAACAGAGATTGGTCTTCATGTACAAGTCTAGGGAAGGAGTCGGTGTGCTAATAGTCCACTGAGTGCTTTAAAATCGACATTTTGCATTGAGAGAAGCCTGTAGGATTTTACCTCGTCTACAGGTTTGTCTGATTTAGGTATCCACACAAGTGCCTTCTGCATTGTGTCAGGGAGGCATCCCACCATATAAGCCTCATTATAAATCTCTAACAGCTTATCTGTGAGTGTACCTGCAGTTTTATGATAGAACTTGGCGGGTAAACCATCACCTTCCCGGGGCTTCAAAGAAGCGAGAATCTCCTCCCCAGTCAAGTCTGATTCTAGTATAGCGCTATCTTCTGCTAACAGACATGGAAGTTCAAGGTCTTTTAGGAAGTCTTGTATTACAGGTTCAGTGGTTGTGGAATTTAGTGCATATACCTCCGTGAGATGTTCTCTGATCAGTTTATTTATGACTGCCTACGAGGTACGTAGCATGCCCCCTGCATCCTGCAATGCCATGATCGGATCACGTCACTGCAATTGTCTTGCTAGTCTGGCTAACAGAGCCTCCGTCTTGTCCCCCTCTGCATGCAATCGTTGTATGTGGGCCTTATGAGTGTATTTTTCCAACATATGCCAATCCTCAAGTGTTGTGCTGCACAATTGGTGCCATTCCTCTAACCTAGCGGGTTATGTTGGTAGTGTTCATTCTATTTCCAGTAATTTGGGCTTGTCGCGTTCCAAGTTGCATTCTAATCCCATAGGTAGTGGTCATGCACACTCCCCTAAGGACCCCTTCCATAGCCTCCCAATCATGGGCTCTCGTGGAAGTGCCCCAATTTTTGCAAAAATAATGTTCAAGTGTTGTTTGTACTGAGGCCAGAAAAGGAGGGTCTGTCAATGCCTCTGCTCGTAAACGCCACTGTGGCAATGACGGGCACGGTCGGTTAGGTGCCAGTGTCAGTAAGTGATGGGAGTGGTCTGAAAGGGATCTGGCCAGGTATGAAAACCCACCCGCATTTTGCAGGAATTAGGTAGACTTTGGGGGGCTATTTCGAAAGCGTACGCGGCGTCCCGGCCGCCATCTTGGGTGAGGTTCCGTGGATCGGCCCGTTTTCAGGCACCATCTTTCGCGGGTCCAGAGGTCTTCCTCACAGGACTCCCGCGTGGCCTACTATCCGAGTATATAAGGAGATGTGTGTACAAGCGCGCAGCGTGGGCGCACAGCGAGCGCGACGGTGTTGCGCTAGAGGTAAGCCCGTTTGCGCCCGTTCGCGCACAGGTCGCGACGGGCGCTGGGGATGCTGCCTCTTCTCCTCATACTGGGTTAACTTATTCCAGAGACATGCTATTAAGCCTTGATCCAGGCACATCATCACGCCGCCAGCCTTTTTCCACTGCTAGGCAGAAGCAGTCCCTGTCCTGCGGTTTGCTTAATGTTAGATCTCTTAGCAAACATCACATGGAAATTGCGCTGCTCATAGAGTCCTGTGAGTTAGACGTTCTTTTCATGACAGAAACATGGACTAGAGCGGACAGTGCGGTGGAACTGGGCTTAGCCTGCCCTCCTGGATTTAAGATTAGGCATAAACCGCGGGTGGAAGCCAGAGGAGGTGGTGTGGGCCTTATTTATAGGGAGTCCCTCGATTTTTCCCAGCTTGAGACTAAGAGTATTTCTGGCTGTGAGGTGTTGGGCTTTTCCCTGAAAGGACAGGGAGGCACTCTCTACTCGGGGTTGTTGTGTTATCGACCCCCTGCTAGTACTCTGTCAGCAGTACCTGAGCTAATCGATACCATCTATGATCTTTTTAATACTCATGCCAGGACTCTGATTTTGGGAGACTTTAATTTGCGGCCAGATGGGCCTACAGGGTCTGCCTTTTTGGACCTGGTTCAGGCCTGCAGTAATATTGATCTGCAGCAGCAGGTGTCCTCGCAGACTCACATTAAGGGCCATGTTCTGGATTTGATCTTTGCAGATGCCAGGCAGGTTTCTGTTCGAGACATCCTTCCTCAGTGCTGGACGGACCATGCTCTAGTTCATTTTTCCATCACACTCCCTATGGAGACATCTAGGAGTGGAGGCACTGGTACCATTACTAAGATTGGCAGGCAGTGGTCGAGGCTACTGAAACAATCTTGCCTGCCGTCACTGCTGGGAGGGGGTATCCTTCTAGGAGACAGTGTGGAGGAGAGCTATGACTCTCTTAGCCAGAAAATCCTAGACTCTTTGGAGTTATTGGCCCCCTTGCGGAAAATTAGGGATAGATCCAAAATCACTATGCCCTGGTTTACAGCTGAGTTGTTGCAGCTGAAACTCCGGTGCAGGCGGGCAGAGCGGACCTGGAGAAAATAATAACTAGAGCCGGATAAAGTCCTCTTTAAACAGGCACTGACGGATTACAAGACGCAGATTAAGGGTGCCAAAGCGAGATTTCTTGAGGAGTCGCTATTACAAGCAGCGAACAAATCACAGACCTTATTTAAGATCTTTAGAGACCTCTCTCGACCAGCCTGTGCTGCCAACAACATCCCAGCCTCTCAGGCTTTGTGTAATTCCCTGGCGCAGGCTTTTGAAGATAAGATCGCCCTGATTTTCCGCCGACTATGCCTGTTTATTATCCTGTGCCTGCCCTCGTGCCGGTGACCGACTTAGAGACCGTAGAGGTAGATGGCAGGCAGGCACGGCTGGACAGTTTTCCACCTCCGTCCTTTGAGGATTTCTGTGTTTTGGCCAACAGTGTATCCTCCGGCTCCCCCCGGGACCCATTGCCATCTAAATACTGGAAAGTGTTCCAGGCGGAGCTTTTTCCCCCGTTGTACGCTATCTATTGCCAGTCCCTCACCACGGCTCGAGTTCCGGAGAGTTGGAAACTCGCGGTGGTTTCCCCATTGCTGAAGAAAGAGACATTGGATCCCACCTGTCCAGCGAATTATAGACCTATATCGCTGCTCCCTTTTCCCATTAAGATTCTGGAGAAACTGGTCACTAAACATCTGTCCGGTTTTATGGAGAATAATGTCCGTCTGGACGTGACCCAGTTTGGCTTTAGACCAGCTCACGGTACTGAGTCCGCCTTGGTGACCGTCCTGGATGACCTTCGTTCGCGAGTCGACACTGGACGGGCAGCCTTTTTAGTGCTGCTCGACATGTCGGCCGCGTTCGATACGGTCAACCATGCCATTTTGGTCGGAAGACTTGAGGAAATCGGGGTGACGGGTCTGGCCCGTGAATGGCTGGTCTCTTATTTGGGGGACAGACGTCAGGTGGTAGCCTTGCCACCGTTTCAGTCTGACATCAAGGTGGTCGGGCAGGGTGTCCCTCAAGGGTCTGCCATCATCCCCATTTTGTTCAATCTTTATCTTCGACCTCTGGTGAACTTGATTAAATCATTTGGCATTGCGGTCATTAATTACGCCGACGATACGCAGCTTATTTTTTCTATCGAGGGTAAGGATGCGGTGCCTCTGGAGATTTTCCATCGTTGCATGGCAGCAACCGCAGACTGGTTGAGCTAAAACTCCCTGCAATTTAATAGCTCCAAAACAGAGGTACTGCATTGCTCGATGGATCGCGTTTCTTGTCCGTTGCCATCTGATTTTTGGCCTACCTCTTTCCAGGATGCTCCCCTGGCAGCAGGTTCCGTTCGGAACCTGGGTGTGATGTTCGGGCCCAATCTTCAGTTAGATGTTTTTGTAAACAAGACTGTGGCCACTTGCATGGCGCTGCTCCGCATGTTATGGAAAATTCTTCCGTTGCTACCGGTCCATGTTCGGCCAGAGGTGGTGCGTGGCATTATATTGAGCAGGCTGGATTACTGCAACGCATTGCTGTTAGGAGCACCCGCAAATTTGGTGGGTAAACTGCAACGAGTGCAGACTATGGCTGCTAAGCTGGCCCTCTCTCGACGGCGTTCTGATTCTTCCATCACGGCGCTGGTGGACCATCATTGGTTGCCTATCTCGCAGCGGATCGTTTTTAAAGCACTGTGCTTGGTGTTTAAAGCGCTTCACGGGCAAGGGCCTGTTCCGCTGCAGGAAATGTTTGCGTGGTATGTACCCGCATGCTCTCTCCGATCATTGTCAGCCTATTTATTGGTGGTTCCGAAGGTCTTGAGGGCCCGGATGGGCGGACGGTCCTTTAGATTTGCGGCAGCCAAATGTTGGAACTCCCTACCCCTGTTGCTTAGATGTTTGGGGGATCTTTCCTGTTTTAGGAAAGGATTAAAAACTCATCTTTTTCCTAGGTTAGATTAAACTGTTCTGGATATTGTAATATCGCATGTTATTGGTAAAAAGTCAAAGCTCCAGGATACCCTTTGGGTGACAGTTTTTGCGCTATACAAATATGCGATACATACATCCATACATACATACATACATGATGCATCAGTGACTAGGGTAACCATATTGGGTGTAGTGAAAAAGTAGTCTAGTCTACTATGAGTACCTACTGCCAGTGTATAACAGGAGAATGCCCTGGGGGTTGGATGCCTTTCCCTCCAAACATTTTAAAGATGAAAGTAGTGCTTGTAAACTTGCCATCACATGTGGTTTCATGTTTGTCTTAGGGGGTTCTCGGTACGGGACAGGATCCAGTATGCAGTTGCAGTCCCCAGCAAGTAAGATGTCATTGGTTAGGTATGGGGTTGCTGCCGTAATGAGGTCAGAAAAAACTGGGAGTGATCTTGGTTTGGGGCATAGACTGAGATGAAACAAAGTTCACAGCCAATTAGTGTTCCAGCAAGTATCCCATAATGGCCAAAGGGGTCAACCGCATGAGCAGTGGGGCGGAATGGAGCTCCCGGGGCCACCCATATTAGTGTGCTTCTAGCAAATCCTGAATACAAAGTTGTGTATAGTTGCCCCCTCCATCTTTTTAGTAGTGCCGGGAGACAATCTCCCCAGACGTGTGTGTTCCTAGAGGAAGGCAATAGTAATATGATATCTTTCAAAGT
This sequence comes from Triturus cristatus, assembly GCF_964204655.1. NCBI lineage: Eukaryota > Metazoa > Chordata > Amphibia > Caudata > Salamandridae > Triturus > Triturus cristatus. The sequence continues at coordinate 1,138,785,469 of NC_140580.1, read as the reverse complement.
ATGCATATATTCCCTATCGTTTTTTGGTTGTCCTAGCATTCCATGTTATCATTTAAAGTGTCCTGTCCATGCTATTCGCTGGGTTTGTTGGGGTTGACCTGTTTCTAGCCTAAGTGTACCACATCGCCACATCTGCTCACCAATGTGACCCTCCCCCCAATGTAATGTAACAAGCCAATAACCATCTTAACCCCTAACTCCCCCCACCCTCTGGGCAGTACCACCAACCCGTCCCGCTTTGCAGCAAGCAACAGTAACATTTGTTGACCCCGCCCCAGACCTACTTTTCTCCTTACAACCGTACTAATAACAAAAACATGTAATGATTAGTATGCCGTGCTAGGTGTTAGTTCACCACGGTCGGTGCCTGAGGCTGTAAGGAGCCCACAAAAAAATAAGATTCGCTCCTACCCACCGTAGCCATACCATCACCCCTGTGTTATTAGTTAGATTGCTGTGAACTCTAAGAAAGGGGACATTCTAATAAAGTAATTTTGTATTATCATCATCATTACTTTTAAAATAAAGTGCTCCTCATATGGAGTATTAAAAGAATGGTCCAAATAACCGTGCAGGTAGTTTCAAGAGGTGTCCCCCCTTCCCGGTTCCCGGAGCTGTTAGATCTCAACACTCATGTCCCCGGACCAAGATACAGCATTAACCATTCGTTATCACAACGGAGAGGGAGAGACAATCAACCCAGTTTCACTGTCCCACTGACAATACTCACACACAAGAGCAACTGATATTCTTAAAGAATTTCAACGGAAAGGAGAGGAGGAACTCCTCTGTTTCAGGATGTATGTTCGCACCTCTGCAACATCCAAAGATATTGGAATAGACGCCTCACTCACTTATCGTGACATGCTTCATTATCAGCGTCTATCCACATCCTGGGAGATGGTACCACCAGGGCAGACTCAACGATAGATAGAATGGGAGTTCTTAGATAGAGGTCAAATTGGACAAGCAGGGATCCAGAAGGAAGGTAATTTAAAAATACCTCTAGGTATACCCAAAGATCTTTCTTTATTTTGAGGGTACCTGGGGTATGGATAAAATCGCACGGTTGTGGGGTTTTATTGAACATAATCATTCAATTATACCCTCTGGGCCAACATGTTTCGGCCCATTCTAAGAGCCGATCAGGTTGGAGGCCTTCGTCAGGGCTGTGTTTTTTGTATCCCTACTCTTATGTGGACACACACACAATGCACACATGTGAGGCCTAAAAGCTCTCACCCCTCCTTGGTCTTCTGTCCAGAGGTGTTTCCTGCAAGATAGAAAGGTCAAATAAAAAACAAGGTGTCATTCAACTGAGTGAATTATCCTGAATTACGCTTGAAAATTTAGATCATATCTATTAACGGGCAATCCTGTTGTGATCTAAAAAACACACCTGTCTGTATAAATCCATTTTGACACTGGCTATATCCATTTAATAAGGTGATTGTGGTTCTCCCAAGTGATTGTGAAGTGATATTTATTTCTATTTTTTTGCTATCACAATTGGCTGCTGCCTGACTTTTTGAGACGTGAGTCCAGATTGGATGGATTTTTTGGTGCTTTTCAGGATAATCTGCTAGGTGAAATGACTAATCCTGGAGAACTATACAGTGTATCACACATGTTTACAAGTTTTTTTCTTACCCTCTAGTTTATAATGCCAAGGGTCATGCGGTTCTTGCGAGTGGTGCCATCTTGTAGTCACATCTTCTTGGGAAGGAGAAAAGGGGGGGGGGGGGGGGGCACAAAAAACATAAGTAGTGGGCAGTCTATTGAGTTCATCCGAAAAGCAGCGCTGCCCACTCTCACTAGTTGTCTTGGTTCAAACCCCCCATTCCATACTTGCGTTCCTTTCACTCTGCTGTTTTGCCGTTCTTAGAGAGCCCACCTCCATGCGATGGCTAACCTGCCGATGGTCTGAATGATTCCATGCAAAGCTACAGAGGGATCCAACAAACGAGTTTGCAGAAGATATGGAATCCATGATGAATGAAGCCAAAGAAAAGAACTGGATAACAACAAAAGAGGCAGAATTCCTGAAAGAAGATAGAGCCAAAATACCCTACTTCTATATACTCCCAAAGATTCACAAGAAGAATTATCCACCCCCAGGGAGACAGATCATCTCAAGCATCGGATTTATCTTGAAACCTCTATTGAAAATTACTGACCACTTCCTAAGACCATTGGTATGGAAAATGCCTTCCTACCTCAAAGACACAAAGGACATGTTGGTACTACTCCAGGACCTCAGATTCGATACAAGAACAGATATTTTTATCACACTCGACGTGGAGGCCCTATACACGAGTATACCACAAGAGGCATCCCTAAAAGTGATAGACACCTTACTGTCATCTGTGCTATCTGAAGAATATTCAGGGCCACTTTGCCTAGGTGAGCGAGGGGCCAGTGGCTTTGTGCAGTGTCTTATCGGAACAAACCTCTATACTCCCTTGAACCGATTGGGAATGTGGGCATCTAGACTTCTGGCATCTCAGTCGCGACGATCTAGGTTCAGTCATCGTGTTAAAGGATACTTTCAAGTTCCCAGATGGATAGGAAGGAGGATCTGAGAGAGTATCAACCCAGTCCGAAGCCTTCGCCGCCGAGGTGAACAACTGTGTCTTACCCTGGTACAACACCCTTAGCTTGGCAGGGAACACCAGGCTATAGCGTAAGTTATGCTCTTGTAGTCTGGCCTTAACTGGTATGAAGGTTCGTCGCTGCTCCTGGACCTTCAGTGTGTAATCTGGAAACACCGAAATTGGAAGGCCTTCAAAGTTTTGTGCGCCCTTCACCTGCACGTGTTGCAATATCGCATCTCTATCCCTATAGTTGACCATCCTTTCGATAAGGGTCCTTGGCAGTACCCCGGGGCGAGGGGGCTGTGCCAAGGCCCTATGTGCATTCACCACTGTGAAGAACTTAGATAGTGGTTGCATAATTTTACCAATCCATTCCTCAAGGAACAGTTCTGCGGATTGTCCCTCCAATTTTTCTGAGAATTCAACAAAGTGGAGGTTGTTCCTCTGGGAACTGCCCTCCGCATCCTCCACTCAGCCTTTCAAGTGGATAGTCAGTTTCTGTAGAGAGGACACTGTTTCACGGAGAGAAACTACTCCGGATTGTAGATCTGCCACAGCCTTTTCAGCAGTAGTCACTCGGTCCGCAACTCCACGTAGGTCTGTGTGCATGGTTTGAATTGCTGCCATAATATCAGATAGTGTAGGTTCTTTGGGGAGGTTACCATGTTGTGACAGCTTGGTTGGTTCCACTTGCAGCTCAGTGGCCTGTCCTGTCGGTGCGAGCACCTGGGTGTAGTGGTCGATTTTATTTGATTGGGCAGGTTTGGCGATCTTATCCTTGCTCATGGTGATGCCGTCGTTCGTCAGGAAACAGGCCCTACTCAGATCAGGTATTATATGATGTGTTTCCACGGCCAGTGACAGTCATTATTGGACCTCCGGTGTGCTGCGTTATAGGTTGGGTGATTCAATGACGTGGTGTATGGGATACAATATTGCGTGAATCCTCCCTAGGCCCAGCATGCACGTCTGCCGATTTCCAGCACTCACTCCACGCCTATTGCTCCCTGGGCTGGGGTCCACCAGGCATAAAGTGTGCTACCCCCGATCAAATTTCCTAAGTACAGTGCCAGTGTACCGGGGGCCAGCCACATTCAACCGGACCAAGCTGGGGCCCGATGCTCTGAGTCAATACTTTGATGGTTCCCCTTTCAGCAACTTCACAGCCACTGCACCCTTCTATCTATTAGCCCCCGGTATATACAAGGGGGGGGCAAAGAACTCAACCCCCGTTCCTTAGGATTCACTTTCTTTTCGGGGTGCCTCTGGTTGCGGTGCCCCCACGCCACCTGTGCAGATCGGGCCCAGACAGTGTAAAGTGCAGCACCATTGGTCTTCCCCGCTCCCCTCGTGTCTCCTGGACCAGGTGCACCGCCTTCTATCACCAGAGGGCAGCCGGCGAAGCTTTCCGCAGGCCCGCAGAGGCAGGCCCACAGCGTCGCAGAGCCAGGGTCCGCAGCTCCCTGCAGGGGGATTTATCAGTGGCACCACCCTCGCCGGCGGGATGCACCGCACGGGCTCCGGCCAGCCGGGTCCCCAGGCAGTGCCACAGCAGTCCTCTGTCATCCGGCCAGGGAGGAAGTGCCCTTCCTCACCTTTAGGAGTCTCGGGCGGGCACTGCACGCCTCCGCTTTGGCAGCTCTAGGAGGCGAGCACAGCAACTCCCCCGAAATACACCAACAGGGTCCTAGCAGGTACATGAGCAGTTGCCGTCGTCACTCCCCGGCCGCATCACCCCTGGGCAAGGCATCCGCTCGAGCCCAGGAACACAGGTAGGCCCAGGGATCGTAACCCCAACCTGCCCCTAGCTGCCCCTCGAACCCCAGGGAGCCACCACAGCTTCGCCTCAAACCCAGTACGGGGAGGCGGTCATTTTAGCGCTTGAGTTCACAGCAGGATATTTATGGATTTCTGGGACTCGGTCAGAACTCATTTCAAATGGCATGTACCATCTTAGCCATCCTGGCCACGCCCCCCCGCAGCAAGCTGGATGCTCCAATTGTGCTTAAACCTATGAAAACATGATCATATAAAGCATTTTTAAAGTACGTCACGGCTGCAACAGGGTTGTAAGATCACCCCACATAAAGTATAATTGGGGGAACTACTGGAAAACATGTGAGCTAATCCCCGCTGCACACCATCTAGGATTCTACGTTGGACCACTGAACCTCAACAAATATTTAAATAATAAAAACAGAGAGGCAGTTCCCTTAAAGTTCAGGATCCCAAAGTCTAGAATGTCCTGAATCGAGGCCTCAGGGTTCAGTCTAACCACCTGCACTCTATTAAACTCCTAACACGGAGCTCTTTAGGCTATATGAAATTCATTTAGCTACTTGTCGGCTGGGGAGGTAGGACCACGACACAAAGGATGGTGTAACTTGGGGTTTTATTGGAAACAGAAATAGTTATACACAATGTCGAAGTCGTGACCGACGTTCTCTTCAGGGGGATAGGGTTGTCCTCCTCCTTAACGTCTCCTCTGTTGGGTAGGGGTGCTGGATACTCCGGCAGATTTATGGGGGGAAAAACAAGAAAAACAAAAGAGAAGCACTATTAGGGCTTCAGGTAGTTCAAGCTGTTTTGGGGAGGGAGGTGAATGGAGGCAGCACCCGTCTCTATCCTAAGAAGGTGAAGGGGGGGGGGGGGGGGTAACCGTCACCAGAGGGAACCGAACTGCAGTGTTGGGCGTCCGGTTCAGATACCGCCCGTCACCCGCCTCCCGGTGCGCTTGAAAACACCCTCCCGGTTCCCCGGAATCGGGCACGCACCTGATCAAGCCATGTTCCTCCGGGAACGTGGCTGGGCGCAGCGTGAAGACGTTGGCCTCCTGGCTCTTCCGCTGTGGCTCCTCCTGGTCCTCCGTGAACGAACCATTCTCCATCAGGCGAATCTTGTTCCCGCGTCTCCTGTCCTTGCTTCTCCGGCTTTTGAGGGACTGCTTCCATCTTCTGGCTTTGCGAGCACTTCTCATAGGCTCCTGGCTCTTTTTCTGTCGATGATGCTTCGCTGTCCCACCTCCAGGGGCCAGGGCCTATCCACTCGTAGCTGGGTTCCTTAAAGGGCCAGAGACTAGGGGAGTCCTCGCTTGTGGGCAGGTGGAACTCCGACTCAGGCGGCTGGGGAGGAAAGAAAGGGTTGGCTCCATCAGAAAAAGGGGCAGGGATGGGAGTAACAGGAGAGGAACCCTGACACACTCCTCCCCCAGAATTGTCCCGGTCATGGATGATAGGGAACCGAGAGAGAAATTCAGCGTTGGCATTCATAGTACCCTTACGGTGATGAACCTCGAAGGCGAAGGGCTGGAGGGACAGAAACTATTGCCTCACGCGTGGGTTATTGCTTTTGTTCCTGTTCATCCAGACCAGTGGAGCATGATCGGTATATAGTATGAAGTGACTTCCCTCCAGATAATATCTAAGTTTTTCAATGGCCCACTTGATTGCCAGACATTCTTTTTCTACCACGGGGTAATTCTGTTCCCGGGGAAAGAGTTTCCGACTGATTAATAAAATGGGCCGTTCCGTACCATCCTTTGAAATCTGTGAGAGCACTGCCCCAAGACCCACTTCCGAAGCATCAGTCTGTAGAATGAAGGGGCGGTTATAATCGGGATACATCAGGACAGGACTGCTGGTGATGGCCTCTTTTAATTTACGGATGGTTCCCAATACAGAGGGGGTCAGGTGTCGTATAGCTTTTCTAGGGGTGTCCTTTTTCAGCAATTCCGTAAGGGCAGCAGCTATTTCAGATAACTGGGGTATGCACCTCCGATAATACCCTAGAAGACCCAGGAAGGCCCTGACCTCTTTCTTGGTTGTGGGTAAGGGGGTCTTGGTTATGGCTTGGATTTTCTTCCTGAGGCTCTGTGCTCCCATTCCCTAACACATACCCTAGGTATTTGACCTTCTGGAATCTCATCCGGGATTTCTTTGCGTTTACGTGTAGACCGGCCTTCTGAAGACCGTGGAATACCAGGTTACAATGGGTGAGGTGTTTTTCCCAACTGGGGCTGAAAATGACAATGTCATCTAAGTATGCTGAGGAAAAGGTCTGATGGGGTTGTAGTACCTGGTTCATCAACCTCTGGAAGGTTGCAGGGGTGCCGTGTAAGCCAAAAGGTAGGACTGTGAACTCAAAAAGACTGTCGGGAGTGGAGAAGGCGGTCTTATCTTGATCCGACCATCGAAGGGGTACCTGCCATTAACCCTTGGTAAGATCAAGGGTTGATATATAGCAGGCATCTCCGAGGCGTTCAATGAGCTCATCTACCCTGGGGAGGGGGTAGGCACATGGCATTCACCTGGCAGAAATCAATGCAAAAGCGCACCAAACCGTCCGGTTTGGGAACCATCACCACAGGGGAAGACCAGTTGCTTTGGGAAGGATGTATAACCCCCATCTGTAGCATGTTTTGGATTTCTTTGGACATTGCCTCCCTCCTAGCGGCTGGAATTCTATAGGGTCTTTGCTTGACTATTTTCCCGGGGGTTGTTTCTACATGATGTTCGATTAGAGAGGTCCGACCTGGGAGGTCTGAAAACAAAGGCGAGATGGGCTCCATTGTATTCAGGAGTTCTTTCTGTTGTTCTAAGCTGAGGTCTGTATTGACAACCAAATCCCCTAGAGTGGAGGTAGTTTCTAAGGGGGAATACGCCACAGGACGTGGAGGGGTCCTATCCATTTTTTTAGAAGGTTGATGTGGTATGTTTGAAAGCGATTGGGGCCCAGTTGTATTCAATAGCTTGTTTTACCAATGGTGGATACTATCCTATACGGGCCCTTCCATTCGCTCATGACTTTGGAGAGGGAGGAGGGAAGGAGTACCAGGACCCAATCGTTTACTCGTAGTACCCTCCATTTTTTTCCTTTGTCATAAAGGGTTTTCTGACGTCGTTGGCTCTTCTCTAAGTTGGTATGGGTGAGGTCACGCAACTTGCTGATGCGTGTCCGGAGGTGAAGAGAGTAGTGAAGGAGATCGGAACTGTTATCGGCCTCCTTTTCCCAGTTTTCCTTTGTCATCTCTAGCAGTGCCTGGAGTTGCTTGCCATAGAGCATCTCAAAAGAGGAACACCTCAGGCTGCTCTGGACTTGCCCTTGAATGACAAAGAGAGCAAGGGGAAGGAGGCAATCACAGTTCTTACCCTCCCCTGTCAACATTTTTTATAAGGTCAGTTTTAGGGTCCCATTGTATCTCTCCACTAGCCCATCGGTCTGGGGGTGATACACTGAGGTCTTAATGTGTTTCACATCTAGGAGTGTGCATTCTTGGGCCATGAGTTGGGAAACAAAAGGGGTCCCTTGATCTGTAAGGATTTGTCGAGGGAACCTGACACGGGAAAAGTACTCCAGGAACTTATCAGCGATGTTGGCTATGGGGGGAGCCCTAAGGGGAAAGGCTTCCGGAAATCGGGTACAATAGTCCACTAGCACTAAGACATGTTGGAACCCTTTCGTGGACTTCGGTAAGGGACCTATGGAATCCATCCCTACCCTGTCAAAGGGACGGCCTATAATGGGCAAAGGCTGTAGAGGTACCGGTGGGGGTCTATACAGGTTCTTTTTCTGGCATATAGGACATTCTTGGCAATATCGTTTTGTATGGGCATAAATCTCTGGCCAGTAAAAAAGCCGCATCAGGTTTTGTGTGGTTTTTTGTGCCCTAGAATGGCCTGCAAAAAGGTGGGAATGTGCAAAAAAGAGTATTTGGTCTCGAAAATCTTTGGGGACCAAAAGCTGGGTTGCTGCACCCTTCTCTGCAATCCTATACAAGAGGCCATTGTTGTTCTGGAAGTGGGGAAAGACTCGGCTTGGTTGGCCTTGGAGGTGTAGGGCTTCTTGCCAGGCATAAGAAAGGGTAGAATAATTTTACTGGGCCCAACAAAAGCTTTTATCGCATTGCCACGAGTCTTGAGACAGTAGGGTTTTTTTGATGGGACCTGTAGGGGGTTTCTCTTTTAGCAGGTTTGAGAATAAGGACAGAAAGTTGGGGTTATCCGTACCGAGGATAAGATCCTCGGGTAGAGATGAAAGGACACCCACCACTACCGGGGTGAGGGGACCCCCTGGATATTGAAGGGGAATGCGTGCCGTCAGGTAGGGGCGGACATCCCTGTGTACGCATCTTATGAGGACCTGTCTCCCCTGGATAATCTGTTCTGGTCTAACCAATCCCGCCCTGATAACAGACTGACGACACCCTGAATCAAGGAGCGCCATGATAGGGGCACTGTTGACGCTAAGACTTACGTAAAAACAGGTCCCCATCTCCTCTGTATACATGAGGTGTCTTGGGACATAACTTATGTCCATGGGCTCATCTGTCTTCTTCCTAGGACAGGCGCGAGCGATGTGGCCCCATTCCCCACAATCAAAGCATTGGGGTCCCTTATACAGGTTCCGTTTTCGGAATTCTTGCTTTCTCCAGCTCCTTGATGGGTCTGAGTGCTTTTCTGGGGTTGGGTATTGACCTGGAATGTTTTTCTGGCTCCCATGGGTTGAGTCTGGGCTGGGCTCTGGCAAAAGAAGCGGCCATATCCACCGCCTGCTCTCCTGTCAGATTGGAATGCTGCCTCAGCCATCGCTGGGTGTTGTGAGGCAGGGACTCTAGAAACTGTTCCAGATAGATAGACTTCATTAACTCCTCTTTGGACCTATCATTGGGTCTTAACCATTTGTCCGCTGCAAGTTTTAATTTAAAATAAAGGGTCTTGGGATTGTCCCCCGGTGCGCCCTTCTCTTTCCTGAACCGGAGCCTGTAGGCTTCCGGGTCCATGCCCAAGTGGTCCAGGATCACTGCCTTGATTTCTTCATATGGCGTGACCCCCCCGAAGTTAGCGACCTGGTAGGCTGCTTGGGCTTCTCCCGTGAGTAGCGGTGCCAGGAAGAAAGGCCACTTCACCAAGAGCCATCCTGCAGCCTTTGCGGCTCGCTCAAAATGTAATAAGAAGGCATCCGGGTCCTCCCCCGGGAAGTACTTTTGGAGTGATATGTTAGGGGTTGCCAATGCACTTCGGGGGTTTTCTGTCCCGAAACCTCAGGAAGCGGTTCCTCTGTTGTTCGTCCCAACATATCAACCTGGGTTTTCATACGTTTTTTTAGGGTATCCCGGTCAGCCTGGGCAGAGTTCATTTGGCGTTCTACTGCTCACTCCAAATTTTTCTGCCCTTCCACAATGTGCTGTATAAGCGCTTCCATTTTCCGGCTCCCAATGGACCTACTGTGCCTGCATTCTCCACCAAGTGTCTGCTGGGCAGGTAGGACCACGACACAAAGGATGCTGTAACTTGGGGTTTTATTGGAAACAGAAATAGTTGTACACAATGTCAAGGTCGTGACCGACGTTCTCTTTAGGGGGATAGGGTTGTTCTCCTTAACGTCTCCTCTGTTGGGTAGGGGCGCTGGATACTCCTGCGCATTGATGGGGAAAAAAAACAAGAAAAACAAGAGAAGCAATATTAGGGCTTCAGGTAGTTCAAGCTGTTTTGGGGAGGGAGGTGAATGGAGGCAGCACCCGTCTCTATCCTAAGAAGGTGAAGGGGGGGGTGGGGGGGTTAACCGTCACCAGAGGGAACCGGACTACAGTGTTAGGCGTCCGGTACAGATACCGCCCGTCACCCGCTCCTGCCTCCCGGTGCTCTTGAAAACACCGTCCCGGGTCCCTGGAATCGGACACGCACCTGATCAAGCCATGTCCCTCCGGGAACGTGGCTGGGCGCAGCGTAAAGACGTTGGCCTCCTGGCTCTTACGCTGTGGCTCCTCCTGGTCCTCCGTGAACGAACCGTTCTCTGTCGGGCGAAGCTTGTTCCCGCGTCTTCTGTCCTCGCGTCTCCGGCTCTCGAGGGACTGCTTCCGACTTCCGGCTTTGCGAGCGCTCCTCATAGGCTCCTGGCTTCTTTTCTGTCGATGATGCTTCGCTGTCCCACCTCTAGGGGGCGGGGCCTATCCACTCGTCGCCGGGTTCCTTAAGGGGCCAGAGGTTAGGGGAGTCCTCGCTTGTGGGCAGGTGGAACTCCGACTCAGGCGGCTGGGGAGGAAAGAAAGGGTTGGCTCCATCAGAAAAAGGGGCAGGTTTGCGAGTCACAGGAGGGGAACCCTGACACTACTCTAAATATATCAAGTTTTTCACACAAAAATTACTACTAGATGAAATCCATTTATCTCTGGAAATGTATAAAGTATTTCACAAAAAGACGCACAGCTAGATGTACTTCATTTATCTCCTCTAAAATATATACATTATTTCACAAAACGATGTACAGCAAGATGATGCCTGTGTGTTTTACAAAAAAGTTATCAATTTAATTAAGAAACAGTTTGATTACAATAACACTCCTCTCATTTCCCTCTGGGCTATTTCTGGAACAGCAACCAGTTATATAAAACTCTCACAATCCAGTTTTCTTATTTCATTGATAAGAACTCTTGAATGGCACATTTTTGTATTTTTATTGCATTTGTTCAGTTGATGTTGTTTTGATGTGGTTTTGTATTGCTATTCAGTTATATATATATATATATGTAAACCCTTTTTAGTCATGATTTCCACATAGTGTGTAGGTCTTAACAATAAACTTTGTATGAAGCAATTTCATTTTGTAAACTGATATTCATTATTACATTTGTTTTTTATAAAGCACGTGCTAGGCACAAAGAAGATGTAGATGTTTATCTGATCATTTGACTAAGCATTAATGGGCATATCTGTTTGTTCATTCAATGGGTCATGTAGAGAGCTCCAGGGAGAGCCTGGCTTCTGGATGTGCAGTAAACATACTCGTCAATGTACTTCGGGTGCACCTTGAAGATGTGGAGGTGGCTGAATCTGTCTGTTGCGCCCTCTGGATACTGTCCCTGCAAGGATCATGCTCTGGATTATTGTCCAGCACAGGTGAGTTCGGTTGGAATAAATTAATGCCGACACTTGTTCACCATAAAGGGGGGTTCTGCACTGGTGGGATGTATGCTGATCATAACAAATGAATGCCTAACGAGGTTCGAAATGCTAGTAGGTCTGTACCAGGGAGGCACGTGCTCTAGCTTCTTCTTCCATTCTTGGGAGTTTTATATCTAGGATCATGCTGGTACCTGCCTTCTCTTATTTGTGGGCCTTGTTCCATGAGGTGCCTTTACAACAGCTATTCAGAGAAGAGAAATCGTGGAAGTGAAGGAAGATTATGTTGTTTTGTTTGTATTCCTGCGCTAAAGTTTTCTCTTACATTTTAGAATTGAGTGTGGAATGTCTGTTCGAGGGTAGTTTACCCCCTCCTTCAATCTCCTTTCTATTTTTGAGTATGATGAATATCACAGCCATGAATCACTTATGCAGTATTATTACCGCCGGTCTACGAACACAGTGTCCTTGGGGTTCAACCCATGCATATATTTGAACTTAAGTGAAAGCAACAGTAACCAGTATTGAGTCTTTCATAGATTCACATGCTTCAGTCATCCCTATCGTCGAGCTGGTAGTCGTAAAGACTAGTACAATGTTAAACATATACAGAATAGCTTTAACATGGCCACAGCAGTAGCCTATTTACATCGTTATAACAATAAAATATGAAACTCGGCCAATCAGAGAGAAGTACAGCATTCACCTCTCCTCTCAGACCACTATAAGTCATATTTCTACCACACATCATGTGAGAAAGGATTCCCTTTTGAGATCTGCTCATTCGATCAGATAAGTGCCTATTTCTCTGTTGTTTCTTCAACTCTTAGAAAGGATTTAACAATTTACTAAGCTACAGACAAAGCCGACCTTCTCTAAGGCTTCAAATAAAGGCCATTTTAGGCCACATGGAACTCTTGGAAAAAAGATACTTAATTCTGAAGATCCACATAAGAAATGCATTGATTGTGTTCACACAGTGCATAGGGCAAAGAACTGTGAAATGTGTAGAATATTCTCTACAAAAACTCTGAGGGACAGTGAAACCAGAATCTTGTTATGGCTCAAAGCGCAAGAGCTGAAGATGAATATAGCACCTTACATCGCATGCATTTACAACGCATGTGATTACAACAAGATCGTTACAACATCCGCGTTGTTACATCGCAGTACATTACAACGCAAGTCGTTACATCGACTTGCTGTACGGGGCACGCTAGATTTAGGAATAGTATAATTTACTATTCCAACTCCAGTGTGCGCAACAGTAGGGAAGATGTTGCAATAGTAAATTATACTATTCCTTAGGTTAGCGTGCTCCCTACAGCAAGTGACGACTTGCGTTGTAATGTACTGCGATGTAACAATGTGGTCGTTGTAGCGACCGCGTTGTAATCCCATGCGTTGTAACGCATGTGATGTAATGGCTGTTTCCCGCTGAAGATACCCACAATGAGCGCATTTATACTCTGAGTGTACTTCAAGGGCAAAATGTGAAGCCCTTAAAAATGCACAAGAGAAGAGAGCCCTTCTTTAGATACAAGGACTCTAACTGGGAAAGTTCTGTCAGCAAAACATCACAGAGCCTTATTGGGTAATGGATGTTGTAAACTATGGAGAATTTGTAGAAAAGCCTTCAACAACAACCATGCAGAAGTTGAACCATCCTCATATACAGCTATTAGTGAAGGAAATCAACATCATGCTGAGAAAAGGAGCAAAAGAATTAGTTTGACGGGCACAAAGGAAATTAGGCTTTTATTCCCATGTTTTCCCCATAAGGAGAAAATCCTAAGTGGAGAGCGATTTTAGATCTTTGAAAACTGAACAGATATCTAAAACAGCAAATTATCTGCTCAGTGATGTTACAGGAGGGTCAACAAGAAACAAGGACTATATGACATTTGTGGATCTACAGGACTCATACATTTCATATTCCCATTCACCCTGTTCATTGAGATATCAGTTGGCCAATCACCATTGTCAACTCTCTCCCTTTCGGTCTCAAATCTGCCCATATAATTTTCACAAAGTGCATGCACAAGTTGCTGCTTGCCTCAGGAGACCAGGTTGCCAAGTATTTCCCAAGTTAGCCAATTGGATAATCAAGGAAAAAATATTAAGAGCAGCTACAGTGTCTAAAAGAAATGGTCTACCGCTCTTCAAGAATCTGGGGCTAACATTAAACAAAGAAAAATCCTCACTACACTTTCCAAGGAGCATTCAATTTATTGGGGCTGGTATAGACACTCAGATAAACAAAGCCTGTCAGCGCTGGTGAAACACATGAAAAAACAACCATCATACGAATTGTCAAGTCCTATTTAGGGATGATATCATCTAGCATTCATTTGATCCTCCACAGCCGCCTTCAGGTGAGGCCATTTCAAAAGGCATTGGACAAACAATGTATGCAGAAGAAGGGTTCTTTTGATGATCAATAATGAATAACATCTCAGATGTAGAGAGCCCTAACATGGTGGCTTCATCTTGAAGAAGCTCACTTCGTCTTGACAATAGACAACTCATTGGAGGGTTGGGGCGCACACTTGCAGGAGTTACTAGTCAGCAGATAATGGTCAGAGAAAGAGACTCAAATGCACATCAATATCTTAGAGTTGAGGGCTATTGCTCTAGGGCAATGCTCTTTAATGCTACAAATATGTAATTCATCAGTGCTAATATGTACACAGACAGTACCACAAGCATTTACTATATAAGCAAATAAGGAGAAATATGATCCCTCAAATTATCCAATGAGGCACAGAAGATATGGGATTGGGCAATAGAATATCACATCCAAATAAAGGTGGAGTGTCTTCTAGGCCTATGGGATTTATGGGTTGATAGTTTCAGCAAGACAACAGCAGAAGTACATGAGTAGGAGTTAAATTAAGCTAAGCTCAAGAAAATATTTCTTCACTGGGTAGAACCAAAGCGAGACACGTTCTCTAGGAAACATAACTGGAAATGCCAGTGTTACACCAGCAGGTACCCTCTACCATGATCATTGAGAAACTGCTTATTGCTAAACTAGTCATGTACCTGTGCGTACACATTTCCACTAATCCCCCTGATACTAAGGATGCTGTCAAAAATTACAAGCGGTCCATGCTGAATAATCCTCATAGGCCCTTGGGGGCCAACACTGGTTCACAGAGCTACTTTTCCTCTTGGAACACTAACAAATATGATTGGAACCCATACAGAACTTACGATCTTACTGCAACAAACATATTCTCCCTCTGTCTCTCTGAATTTGTTAGCTTGGCTTTTGAATTCAATGAATTCCAGCCAATAGACATTCTGGAAGACTGTAGAGAAATACTATCCAAACGAAGAGCTGGGTCCTTCAATAAAACTTACACATCAAATTGGGAACGTTTTTGCTTGTGGCATGCTCAGAAGTAATTGAATCCTATAACTTTGCTGCCTTAGCAAATATTACAATATCTTCTACACTTGCCAAATTCAGGAATGCATCAGGCTTTGGTCAGATTACATTTAGCTACTATTTCTCATTGCAATAGAACATGGAACCAACTATCTCTGTGGCCTAACAGGCTTATTAAACAATTTCTTAAAGGCCTCTTCGGGGTCTTCTAACCAATACGATAGCCTCCTCCATCATGGTGGCTAAATACTGTTTTATCTCAACTGATGAAAAAGCCCCTCAAGCGAATACATAGAGCAGAACTAAGTACATTCATGGAAGGTAACCCTCTTTTTAGCCCACACATCAGCCTGATGGATCAGTGAGATTTAAATGTTGACTGTTAAAGAACCATTTTACCAGACTAGAGAAGACAAAGTTATCTTAAGAACTAGTTTGGACTTCATACCAAAGGTACCATCAAACTTTCATTTAAATGAACCAGTGGTTTTAAAGGTTTTTCACCCAAACCCAACAAAAACAGCAGAGAGAGCAATTTGCTGGATATTAACAGATGTTTAAAATTTTACATCGATAAAACTAAACTAATAAGAAAGTCTGACCAATTACTAGTAGCTTAGGTCAATCATGGAAAAGTCAACCATTGTCAAAATAGAGTATAGCTCGCTAGGGGTCTTCTGTAATAGTGTTTTTTCATAAAGAAGACCAGCCATTGAAAGAGACCGCTGAAGCCCATTCGACAAGAAGTGCGTTTACTTCCACAGCCCTCTTTTCTGATGTATCAATACTTGACATATACAGAGCAGTAACATAGAAGAATAGACATTTATGCAACATTGCTGCCTAGATTCAACTTCACAAAGAGATGTGGTAGCAGGACTGTGTCCTATATAACAGTAAGGTAACGGGGTTTAACGTTTGTTGCCCTCCTAACTAACATCTGTTTTGTACTGACTGCTTGCTATTCTGGTTCAAGCATGTGAATATATGAAAGCTCCAATACTGGATAAGAAAAAAGTTACTTACCAGTACCTGAAGTGTCCATTACTGGTATGTTTCATAGAGTCACGGGGCCCAAAGCGAGGGTAGGATTACAGCTAGTTGCTTCTTCTCTAACCCTACAGAGCAACAATGTGCTTTGTTACCATCCCCGTCAGCCTATAGACCTTTTTCTATGGGTCATATGCTACTGTCCAGTACAATCTACTAGGACTTCACGCTATTTCTGCCTGGTTACCATCCAATAACATTAAGAGCCAGACATCTAGTAGTGCAACACATACCAGTCACTTAGGTCCTGATGAAGTGCCATTTGACTTGTTGGGAGCAACAGAGGCACGAAACATGTTGACCCTTCCCACAGAGATAGCCCTCTAAGAACATTACCTCCACATAGGGCATCCTTACAATTCTACCTAGAACAATAAAATAGGTTTGATTAGGACTGATCCTGACTTATTTTAAACACTCACTGTCCTTGCACTACCCTTGCCCTCATACCCGCACACACCTTACAGCTGCTTCACTAACAGATCTCCGCCAAAGAGCCCCGTTCACAGTGAGCCCTTCGGGCATTGCAGCGCCGGCCTGACGAGGAGCAAAGCCCAATGATGAAGCATGACATCCTCCGGGGTGTGTGAGGGCATCACGAAGCAAGACCTGTCTTCCCCCTAGGAACTGCATACCCCTTGTTGCACATGTTTCATAGATTCACATGTGATCCACCCTCCTCCCCAATTCAGGCACATTTCTATACATGAAATTACACCACACTAGTCATGCGAAATCTGAACTGTGGTGGCCTGTGTGAAAACAAGTGAATGCTGTACTTTACTCAGATTGGCTGAGATTCAGATCTCTTATAATTATATGAATAGGATACTATTGTGGTCATGTTAAAAGTATTCTGTATATGTTTAACATTGTACTGCTCACCATGCCTACCGTGGGACTCTCAGCTGCACAAAGGGGTTGATTCAAGCATGTGAATCAATGAAAGATACCAATACTGGAAAACTTCAGTAACAGGTAAGTAACTTTTTTCTTATACCCCAGTAAAATTACCATTCAATAGACTACATTCTCTTCTCTCATAGGCCTTCCGTGAGTTAAGAGTTCTCAGGCTCTCCACCAATCAGATTGTAACTGTGGACAACCTTAGGCTACCTCAACATTGTAGAGGTCTGAAGGCACCCACATCTATGATCATGCACAAACTAAGGTTTTCTATGATCCGGTCTGTGTGAACTACAGATGACAGTGATGTTCATCATAGACATGGTTACAAGTTTGATGACCGGGATTCAGAATCATTGCTGTGAGCAACCCTTTCCTAAGCCTCCCCATCTGACAACTCTTCGAAGACCAGTGCCTGAGGAACTGTTGCAGTATTCATGTGATTTAGAAGCATTCTTGTTGTTATAGTTGGTTCCTAACACAAGTAATAGAGTAGCTGATATCCACTATTCAAGGTAAGGTGAAAACCAAAGCTAGTTATCAGCAGACCTTGAGATGAGCTGGTCTGTTTCAACCGCAAGAAGAGGGATAGAGGAAGAGCCTTCGGACCGATGATTAGATACAAAAGAGTTCCCCAGACCAAACCCGAATTTCATTATTTAAAATCAAATGGTTTCCCTCAGACTTTGCTATTTATTGTTTTGGGGGAGGGGCTTAATACAGCCATATTCGCTGTAGATTAAATATTATCAGACCACTTAATTATGTACTGTGATACTATGGGCAAGGAAATAAAACCACATCTATGTGCATTCTCTATTGAGTCTCAGACAGAAAATTCAGGGTCAGTCCATATCACTGGTAACACAAAGCCAGAGTCCTGAAATTCCCTTTGATAACCTAATACACTCGGGGATTTTTAGAATGCTTCATATCATTTGAAGCCGTTGGTTCTGAAAGTCTAATTACTATCGAGGTTATTCATAAAGGCACTTGTGAGTAAGTGACATGTGGAAGTTTACTGAGTAACTTTACTGCTTTGGCTATTCAACATTTACAAGTGCAAAGTTACTCAAAAGTCTAAACTTACATGTCTCTACCCCCTAAACCAGTTTGTGGAATACTGCAACATCCTCCCATATACAATAATGGACAATATATATATACGAATTACACAAACACACTACCTGTGATGCCAAGACCCTACGGCAGTGTAATGTCCCAAAGGAGCGGCTCCAAGTGTGTAGGTATCTCGAAAATCCAACTGGTTACCAGGAAGGATGCTCATTCAGTGATCGTGGTGTCCAAAAGAATGTTTATTGCTCCCACTGACGCATTTCAGCCACACACAGGCCTTGTTCACATTACATCACATTATGTGAACAAGGCCTGTGAGAGGTCCATAATGCATCAGTGAAGTTATGAACTTTATTTTTGGACACATCGATCCCTGCGTGACATTGTTCCTGCTAACCGGTTGGATTTTCAAGATACATCTATACGGCCACAACTGGTGTCTTGTGAAATATCCTTTGTTATTAGCAGCAAAAAGTGACCCGACACGTTTTGGCTCATAATCTCGAGCCTTGCTCACGGATGGTGAAAGTGTATGTGTGCTGACGAAGTGAAAAACATAAAAGAAATACCTAATATTTTGCTTAACTAATTCATTTCTCATTATTCAAAATTGGTATTGGGTTCCTGCCAACTAAAAAAATAAGTACATATAGAATATGCAGCTATAAAAAGGGCATATTAATCTATAAGTGCACCCATTTTTGTCCTAATTGTACACAGGAAGAAAATGTAAAAAAAAATCAATTCGACATTGTTACTAACCATTATGTGGCACAAAGTAACCCAACTTTCTCATGCTTTTCATTGATTTGAGCCTTAGTGGGCCAAGAAAATCATTATTATAATCAAGCAAAGGAAACCTAATATGATAGGAAGCTGGCTTTCCATATAGTGTACCAGCATTGGGTGCACTGTATAGAGGCCAGGTATCCCTTACTAGTGTACAGGGGCTTGCGTTAACAATCCACAGGTGCTCTATTTGTGGGAGTGTGGTCAAGCAGCCTTAGGCTTATCAGAGGGAAGTGTTAGGCATTTGTTGCACACACAAGAGTCAATAAATGAGACACACACTGAATAAGGAACTGCAACACCAATTTGTAAAAATAACACAGATTTTTATATAATTTTAGACAACAAGATCTTCGGGATCAGGTAGGTACTTTTCGTGTTAGCGATTTTCAGAAACATAGAAAATACAGCTGTCAGATTTGAGGCATGAGCCTCGAGGTTGTATGATGGAACAATGCAGGGAAATACTCTGCATACCTTTACCACACATTTTTTACCCCGCATTTGTTTTTCAATGTATGCCTTTACCACACATTATTTATATATATTTGTACATATAAACAATGTATTTGTGGGGAGAGACCACCCACACCCCTGAACTTACCTTAAATGCATGTTAAAAGCATACGTCGTAAAAGCATATGCATTCTAAAAGTATGCGTGGCAAAGGTACAACGTGGTAAAACCCCATTGTAAAGGGTGTTTCCCAAGCGTCAAACGCGGTTGTGTTATCCTATGGGAGAAATATACACTGCATAGGGTCACTTGCAAACGACTTACAGTACTGTTCTTGTGGACCTAAGGTAAGTAGGGGCCAAGGTCCAAGAAAGCACCTACAGTTCACATTTACCTGCCCTTGGGTGTCAGGGTGCCGCGGTACGTTTTGCGGTGGTAAATAATAAATAAATAAGTTTCGAACACTACACATTGCAGTCAATGGGGAACAGTATCTGCAAAGAAAGGTTGGAAGTGGGGGCTGGGGGACCAGTCCTGCAGAACCCAAATGGAGTCTCAGCTCTTGAGGGTCTTAGGACCACAGAGACACCGTCGCTTTCGATGGAATCGGGCTGTGGGGCTCAGGTACATATGTGTTTTGTCCGGCAGGTCTGTGAGTTTGAGGCTCTCACAGTTCGCGGTGCAGCTGCAGAAGATGGGAAAGAAGCACAGCAAAATGACATCTGGCATGGAGCTGGGCTCTGTTGAAGTCCCATGACGTGCAGGTAAGTTTTGGCTGTGGTGGTGTTCGGACTGAACACAAACATGCCCTGGTGCTTGCAACAGGCTCAGGTAGCCCAGGAATTAGTGCAGGGAGCCTCCGGGGTGGATCAGCGTCTCAAAGACTGGATGGGTCAATGGTGCCGATGTCCTGGACACTCTGCGACCTCCTTTTCGGCTGCTGCTGCGTCTGTGGACTCGGAGGTCAGCATATAGGTGAACCGGACTGTGCGGTTCGTGCCTGCACACTGCAGGGAAGTGGCTTCTCTACCTAAAGGGAGATGCTGGCTGGTTGGCAAAGTGTTGGCAGCCCTCCAAGGCTTTGGGAGGATGCACAGCTGTAGGACGAGTCGGGTCTTTGCAATTGCCAGGGCAGGAGCAGGCAGGCAGTTAAATTGCGTTCCTGGTGTCAGGGGCCACCTAAATGCTAAATTTAGGGGAGTTAAGGGAGTGAAGGGTAGTAGGCCTTGTGCTCACTACACCCCCTATATGACCACTTCCTGTGAGGAGGGGGAATAACCCTGTCCCAGAGCTCCTAATTCCACCAAAAGAAAGATGGTGGAACCCTTCTTTTGTGGAGCACATCAGATAGCCCACCTTAGGGGTGTGACTAGCCTGGTGGTGCAACACGCCTACTTTCATATCTAATTTCCCACCTGTCCTGGTGCCAAATGGGCCTCAGGGCAGGGGGTGGCATCTGCCAGGTCTGGGGCAAGCCGCAGTTGCATATTAAAAGCAGCAGGGGATTTGAAGCCTCTGGCCTTGATATGCTAAATCACTTGCCCTCTTCCGGGAGGAGGTGTGAACCCCTTCCTGCGGAGCAGACATTGTTTCTCACCTAAGAGAGCATGGGCTCTCGCCTGCAGGGGTCAGAAACGTGTCTGTGGTGCAGGCTGGACGAAGCCAGTCCGCCAGCACACTAGATACTAGTAGGTTTTTCAGGGGACACCTTTAAGGTATCCTCTGGGTCCATGTTATAATAAATCTAGTTCTGGCAACAGTGCAGATTTATAAAGACAAGGTGTTTGATACCGAACACCATAGGCTTCAGTAAAGCCATCATGTTGCTGGGGAACTCATAATGACCAGTGCCCAGCACATATAATTAAGAGAGCTTCCCTGTCCACTTGTACCATCTACTAATTGAACTAGACAGCACAGGAGCATATCTGCTCATGCAGATTTGCCCTCACATGTAATATAATTCACCCTGCCTTAGGGCTACAAGGCCTGCTGTGGGTTGACTTACATATATTGCATGCAGTGACTTTGGCATGGCACACAGCGAGTTGTGTTTTTACTCATGGTGTGCACCATGACACGCAGTCTGCAATGGCATGCTGCATTCAATTTGTATGGGGGTCCCTTAGTGTGGTATAATTATGTCTCCCTGTTTTCCGTTTTTACAGATAAATACAGACAGAAACCAACATGTGTTCTGTCTGCGTTTATTTTGAACAAAGGGTAAATACAGAAAATTTTGCTTCTTCTAAGTGACTCTCTGCTGTGTGCAAAAGAAACAATTGATGAATGGAATGCTGGACAATGCAAACATTCACCCCCAGTCACAAGGATCTGGGTTAAATACAACATTCTTTTGCTCATCACTCCAGTTTAGCCCCAGCCATATGCAAATCAGTCTTGACCCTGTTCCATGTGGAAACAGTCCAGCCCGAACTGCCAAGCCAGGTCCTCCCTGGACCGGAAACAAGCATCCTGGGACCGGTTGCAGGGCATCACCCTTCATCAGCCAGGCTAGCTTTAATCCAGTGGAGTAGTGAGTACGGGAACCACATCTGGGGTACCCTTCCCACTTAGGGCGTCAAAAGCAAACAAAACAATTGATGGACGGAATGCTGGACAATGCACGGGACTCATGTCTGGGCCTATCCTTCCCATACCCTTCCCACTTAGGGCGACATATGCAAAAGAAACAATTGATAGACGGAATGCTGGACAATGCAAACATTCACCCTCAGTCACAAGAATCTGGGTTAAATCCATCATTCTTTTGCTCACCACACCAACCCAGTTTAGGCCCAGCCATATGCAAATCAGTCTTGACCCTGGTCCTTGTGGGAACAGTCCAGCCCGAACTGCCAAACCAGGTCCTCCCTGGACCGGAAACAAGCATCCTGGGACCGGTTTGAGGGCATCAGCCTTAATGAGCCAGGCTAGCTTTAATCCAGTGATGTAGTCAGCCCGGGACTCACATCATACCCTTCCCACTTAGGGTGAAATAAGCGAAAGAAACAATTGATGGACGGAATGCTGGACAATGCAAACATTCACCCCCAGTCACAAGGCTCTGGGTTAAATCCATCATTCTTTTGCTCACCACACTACCCCAGTTTAAACCCCGCAATATGCTGTGGTTCATGAATTGTAGCCCAACAGCTGAGCAGATGGACAGTATGGGAAATTAAAACACAAGATGAAATTTCTTTAAATAATGGCATATGTCAACATACATTTGCGGTATAATGCAAATATTTAGTGGATGTATTGTTACGTAATATTTGGCAGCTTGAATAGCTAAATCACGACAAACATCAAAGTATGAGTGAGTGTCTATCAGTTAAATACATATGGAAATGTACAGTTTTATAACTTCATTTATACACAAATTAAATTCAGATAAAATGTCCCAAAAATAAATATGGATAAATACTGACGGAAGTGTTAAAAAAATGAATACTATAAAACCGGGAGCCCTAGGTATAATACATGCTGCAGCGCTTAGGGACCTTCTTTAGTACCTTGGGCCTTAGGTACCAGGTATACCACTTACAAGGGGGTTACAGGGGTGCTAAAGTGTGAGCCGATTGTGTTACAATTAGACCATTTTACCTTGTTTTTAGAGAAAGCGCACCAGCACTAGCGCCTGGTCAGCAGGGACCCACTGCACATCAGTCAAAAAACATCAGTACCAGTGGCAAAAAGTGGGGGTGACCATGACAAAAAGGGGCACTTTCCTAAACCGATGTTAAAAGTACGATTGATTTGAATGGGTTTATACAAACAATAAATGAGGGCAATATATAGTGAAAAGTGTTACATAGCAACACTTAAAACCTCGCACAGAACCTAAAGACTGGGCAGCTCATCACGTGGAAGACAACAAGTAGGGCTGTACATTATACTTCCAAATGCACGGCTACTTTCTCACTGCTATTCATCCCTTCTGGTTTAGCTTTTTCTAAACTAACAATGTACTCTGATTCCAAACTAGGTAATCTGAGGCATTGATCCCCCTCTCATTGATGTTTTTTTGCTTTACCAAAGAATGTCATTAATTTCCAATCCCCCCTAATGTTTTTCTGAAAAGCACTTCAGTATATATCGATCACTTCCTATTCCCATTTGTTGAAACACTGCTGTCTTACATTTATGATAGTGTGGATTTAAAACAAAATATCAATCATGTTCCATGGGAGGCAAAATATATTTTGGTAACTTTAGACGTACAATCATTGTACACAGGTATCAAACTTGAGGATGGGATAGTGGCAGCGGAGCATTTTCTCAGAGCCAGATCTCTAACTTTGTTTGAACATGGTAAAATGAGCATGAAGATGATTAGATTTTGTCTAGAAGAAAACATCTTTTTGTTCAACATTGTCCTGTATAAACAAACTCAAGGGGCGGCCATGGGCACCTGTTTCGCCTTCAGCTATGCCGATTTGGTGATGGGCTGGTGGAAGGAACAGGTGTCCATGGACCCCAGGATAGAAAAACATTTGGGGAAGGTTATAATGTGGGTTTGTTATATAGACGGTGTGTTTATGGTCTGGGATGGGAAGAGTGAAGTAAATGATTTTGCAAATGTTTGAATGAGAACAACATGAATTTAAAATTTGCAATGGTGGCAAGTCAGAAAGAAATTGACTTTCTGGAGCAGTTGAATCTTAAAGCAGTTGAATCTAAACCAGTAATCTCCCTGTTTAGGACGGCAGGGAACACTGTTCTACATGCCCTCAGAAGCCTTCCAAGCCACATGAAATGTAACATTCCAAATGGTAAGCTAGTGAGGCAAAAAAGAAACTGCAGCACTGAGGAGAAATTCGCGGAAGCCAGTGATACTCTAGTTGAAAGATTTAGATCAAGAGGCTATCCCGAAGGAATCCTGCAAAAAGCAGTGGAAAGAATTCCCATATAGACAGTGAGAGATTATTGTATGGAACAGGGACCAAGTAAATGTACCTTCAATAGAATGTCAGCAGGGTCATCACTACGTACACTGATGAGTCGAAAACGGTGGTGAGTGTATTAACCAAAAAAACTGAGCCATCTTGGAAAGTGAACAAATCAAAGAGAGTTACATAGGGAATAAACCTAGATTCACATATCACTGAAGTGAAAATATTGAAGATATGTTAGTTCGAAGCCACCTTCAAATTGAGATGCAGCAGACTTGGCTAAGGGGAGAACCCAAGGGTTTTTTCCCCATGTACCCAGTGTAAAGCCTGTAAACGGAGTCCAATTAGAACTACATACTCTGTCCCATTCTGGGAAAAACCCTATGAAATCAGGAAACACTAACATGTAAAACAGACCATTAGTGTATTTTATTGACTGTCCCTGCCAAAAAGAAATATATTGGAATTACCATTTTTCAAGTGAAGAAACAAATCTTAGAACACATAAGAGCAATCACAAATAATGATCCCAAACACTTGTGGTTCGACACTGCAAAGAAAAATATAAGGGGGATTGGCCATTAATGACATTTATTTGGCCTTGACAAGGTGAAAAGAAACATCAATGAGAGTGGCATCAATGCCTCAGATTATGTAGATTGGAATCCGAGTACATTATTAGTTTAGAAACGGGTGAAGCAGGAGGGTTGAATAGCAGTGAGGGACTAGCTGAAATTAGGAAGATTAATGTACAGTCTTACTAGTTGTCTTCCACCAGATGAGCTGCCCAGTCTTTAGGTTCAGTGCGAGGTTTTAAGTGTTGCTATGTAACACCTTTCACTATGATATATATATATATTTTTGATCAACTTTGACTATATATTTTCCTTAATTATTGTTTTATATACCTTACCAAATCAATCTTACTTAAAACATTGGAGTGTTAGGTTTCCTTTGCTTGATTATAAGAATGATTTTCTTTGCCCTCTAAGGCTCCAAACAATGAAATGAATGAAGGCAAAGTTGCGTTACATTGTGCCACACAATTGTTAGTAACACTATAGAATGATTTCTTTTTACATTTTCTTCCTGCAAACAAAAGATATAGTATTTCTTTTATGTTTTTCACTTTGTCAGCACACATGCATTTTCTCTTTAAAAGCTGTTTGTGGAGAAACCATGCCCCTCTATGAGCAAGGCGTGAGGTTACAAGCCGAAACACGTTGGCTCAATTTTTGCCACTAATAATAATAATAAATTATACTTCACAAGACACCTGTTGTGGCCAACAGCATTCGTCCTTGGTGGAAGAGGAGCGAGTGTCTCCTGAGGAGATGCAAACAGCGGCATCGAAACGCGTCAGGCCATGGACTTCAAAGGGATGTTAAGCTGCCTGCTTGGTTTAAATAGAGTTTGTTACTCACCTGCAGTATTGTGCTCCCTCAAGCTTCTGGGCGTTTTGCTTCGGCAATATTGTATATATATATATATATATAGGTCTAGTGCTAAGTCATCAATCCCAATGTCCAGCAAGCGGTCAGCCAATATCTTGTGGTTGACCGTATCGAAAGCTGCTGACAGGACCAGCAGAATCAGAATTCTATTACCCTCTCCATGGAGGGAGGTTCTGATTTCTTTCGTTGCTGTGGCCAGGGTGGTTTTGGTACTATGATTTTCCCTAAAACAGGACGGTGAGTCATCTAAAAGATGATTAGTCTCAATAAAAAAGGAGAGTTGGAGATTCATGATCTTTTCCACTAACTTAGCCGGGTAGGGGAGTCGGGCCATGGTCGATAACTGTCGGGATCTAGAATGTTAAGATTCGGTTTCTTTAGAAGAGGCAGCACTGAAGCTGCTTTCCAGGAGATAGGAAAAATCCCCATGTTAAACATGGGGAGAAGTTAGTAGAGAGGTGGTGTTAGACCTGTCAGCCCTTTGGCTGTTCCCTCCTCATTTATATTTTTTTTTTCCCTTTACCCTCTCATTTTTTATTCCTGTCCATTAACTTTTTTTGGTATTGATGTAGAGGCTCTGGGCACCCCATTCTCACTATCTGAGGGAGAGGCGCAAGGTGCTTCACTGAAGAAACAGGAAGAGGGAGGTTAGTCTCACAAAATGGTGGTTCCAACTGTCGCCTCAGAACCTGGGCCATAGACTGCCATGAGGGGTTCCGGAACCTTCTGGGCCACTCTGGCCAGTCAGGCCCGAGGTGATAAATAGAGGTGAGGGCGGGACGGCAATTTTAGGAGTTAGGTGAGCTGTGAGGTAGACAGGAGTAAGGCACCTGAGTGGAGAGGTGGCTGCGCTAGATAGGGAATTGACAGGTCTTAGGGACTGCGCGACTTCCCTCATCAGCTGACACCACCCTCAACCTTCTGACCGGTCCCTGAACACCGCCAATGACTCGGGGGTCATCGTTATCTCGGGGCCCTCAGCGTGGACAGAAATCCTGAAGGAGGACCAGGGGAAGAATCGCCGTCCGGGACTACCTTGGCCCTATTCCTGGTGTTGTCTGGGGGTTCTGAACCCAATTGGCCCTAGCGACTGGCCACCGTCCCTGGCCGTAGTGGAGGTGATCGTGCCCAATAGTGCAGAGACTCGTAGGCCTACTCATCTGCTTGATGTGAGCCCGGCACCCTTAATTTCTGCCCCCCCCACTGCCTGAGCCCTACCTGGAACGCTCACCGCCGCCACATCAGGTTCGTGAGGTTGCCTGTAACCCCAGGGAGAGGCCTGAGATCGCTGGGAGGTCTGGAGAGGTGTCGGGACTCCTTGGTGTAAGCCAGCAGGCATCGCGTCTGTCGGCTGAGGAGAGACTTGCATCCAGGAAGTGCGGGCGGATCCGGCATTGAAGCCGCCGTCCTAGAGTCACGTGAGCGGGGCAGACGCCGAAGCGCCGCCCCGCTGTTGCCAGCTGAGAGAGGAGGCCGCGCCCCCGCAAGCCGCGCTGCTACTGGCGGCTGCGGGAGCGCTGAACTGAGGAAGCGGAGCGGAATCGAGCCTGCGCCGGGCCTGGGAGTCCGTACAGAGTGAAGCGGCAGCGTGGGAGTTAGCGGACGAGCGAGGACCCCGCCAACTGAGGAATCCCCTCTTCGGGAAAGTCCTTGGGGGAAGTGGTCGGGAAGTGCGCACTGTCCTTAATCCCCTTAAAGAAATCTCTCGTTGGGCCACAAGAGAACCCAGCTTCGTGAGGAGGATCCCAGGTGTAAACAGTAAGCTGGGCATGTTAAGAGGGGGAAGGGATTGGAGAGATACCGGTTCAGAGTATTAATACCGGCACGTTGGCAAGGTTCCCCCATGTGACTAAAGTTAATCCTTTGACGATTTCCAGCACAGCGCAAGAGGTAGCCGTTGGAGGTTTAGCCACAGAAAATCTATATGTACTGCCTAACTGTAATGGATCCATATTGGTGAGAAGGTATCCTGCAAGTAAATTGCTTAGATTTGACTAATTGACTGCCAGCAGCATTGTTAATCTCTAATTCAGAACCCCAAGATGGGAAGGGCTGATTAATAATGACAGTGTAAGATTCAGAAAGTACAGCAGACAGGGAAACCTTCTATCAGGAGAGCGCCGTATAGTTTGAAATGAACATCTGAACTGTGTAATATGTGAGTGTTCTTCAGAGCGTGGTCTGTGAGGATTTTAATTCTCCCTCCAGAGTCAAGGCGCAGGGGGAAACCTCAGAGAGTGTTTAAATATTTGCTGTGCTAGAGTTAATACCGAAGGAACTGTTACTGTCAAGTGAAATGTAATGAAATGTTTTATCCTGAAATGTGCTGGATGACAAAAAACTGATTAGCCACGTTGAAGAAGGAAAGATAAAGATTTCTTCCAAACTTTATAATTAGTCGTTGTAGCGTCATTTTTATGTGGTGTTGCGTTAAGGTGTGAGTTGGGTGTGATGCAAGCACGATATGCCATACTGGAATAAAAGCCCTTTGGCCTGAGCCAAGCTACCTCAAGGACGTTAGGTCCAACAAGTTGGTGTTCAGCGGTGGGAGTCTGTGCTTGCATCCACTCATTAGCAGTTTAGGGTGCGCCACACCCTACACCTGATTGTTTTTTATTGGAGTTTTCTCCAGGTTGTCTCCCTGATTGGAATTTTTCGAAATTTTCCTGTCCTGTGGTGTACTTCCTCTTAAAGGAAGGGTCTCCTTTCGTGAAGTTCTTTTCTGCAGTGTTGGGTCCCACCTGGTAGGATGGAGTTTGAGTTGGGTAGGCTGGAAGAGTATACCGTAACCCAACTAAAGGAATTCTGCCAGGAGAGGGAGGTATTTTTCAAGCAGGGGGCGTAGAAAATAGAACTCCAAACTAGCTTGAGAGCCTGGGTTATGGCCCACCCTAGCGGAAAATCGGAGGAGGAGGGGCCAGGACCATACTTTACGGAAGGGACCGAATTACTTTTCCCCCCTGAGAGCGGCAACATGGACGTAGGACCTAGTGCCCCTTCAAGAGCGGGTAGTAGCGCTTCGGGGGGGAGCCTGTCTTCAGCTGACTTAGTTGACAGGAGGGAGGAGAGACAGTTCAAAATGGATCTAGCCCGCTTAGAGAAAGAAAGGGAGGAGAGGAGGTTCCTCCATGAGCTCCATTTAAAGGAATTGGATCTCAAGGCCCTACAGTTTGGAACCCCCAGCAGTCCCGTTGGTGACAGCGTACATAGAGAGATCACCAGGGAGCCCAGACCCTATCTGCCAAAGGACGTAGTCGCCAGCTATGGTGTCGGGGATGACATTGCTAAATGGTTGGCTGCCTATGAGGTCTCCTTCCGAGCCCATGGGATCCCCGAAGCTCAGTGGGGGGGTGGTCTATATAGGTATATGCCTCTGATGGGGAGGGATGCCCTGTTAGCTCTGGAGCAGCGAGAACAGACCGATTACCCCACCATGAAGGTCGCCCTAATTAGAAAGTTTGGGCTGACCCCTGAGAAATACAGGCAGAGATTTCGGGGTAGTCAAAAGCTGGCCACCCAAAATTGGGTGGACTTCCTGGACTACGCCAAGAAGGCCTTGGAGGGCTGGGCACAGGGCAGTGAGGTGAAAGACTACGAGGGGTTGTATAACCTGATTTTGAGGGAGCACCTCCTCGAGAAAAGTTTTCCGGAGCTGCGTCAACACCTGGGGGACAGCAAGCTAACTAATCCTAGGAAGCTTGCAGAGGAGGCGGATATCTGGGCAAGTACCCGGGTATCCTCAAAAGGGACTGGAGGGAATTTCCAAGGGGCTGGTCAGGGCGCCCCCCAGAAGAAAGAGGGGGGAGACAAAAAGAAGGAGTTCTCTGAAGGCCCCCAAAAGAGTTCGCAAGGAAAGGGATTAGGATTCCCTTCTAAGGTTGGCCCCCACAAACCCCCTTATCCTGACCGTGGTCAGCAGCCTAGGGTTGTCCGTTGTTATGAGTGTGGCGAGATTGGGCACTACAAGGGGGATGCCAAGTGTCCCAAGAGACCACACCCTCCCATTGGAGGAAAGACCCCTGGGGTGGCGAGTGTAGTGCTCGGGGAGGAGTTGCCCCTAGATAGGGGAGGTGAGTGGGCAGGGCTAACATCAGTGTCCCTAGGGGATTGTGAGATGGTTCCTAAGACCCAGGTGCCCTCGAATACTACTAAGTACAGGCAATGGGTCACCATCAATGCCCAGAGGGTGGAGGCTCTGAGGGACACAGGAGCCAGCATGACTATGGTAAGGAGTCAGCTGGTGTTCCCAGAGCAGGTGGTTCCCAACGTAGTCCACCCGGTTGTGATGGCTGACAACCGAGAGGGTCACTATCCGGTGGCCCAGATTCCCTTTGAGTGGGGAGGGGTTGCGGGTCCTCTACGAGTTGCGATAAGCCCTGCCATGCCGGTCGACTGTCTGTTGGGAAATTACCTTGAACATACGGCATGGAAGGAGGTCGAGTTCAAGGCCCACATGGAGATGTTGGGGACACCTGAGTGGACTTGTGCCAACACACGGTCCGTGACTGCCCGAAGAGGGAGTTCACAGAGGTTGGAGCCTGGGACAAAGGCCCAACCAGCTGCCAAAAGGGGTAAACGGGAACAGGGGAAGCCTGCCCCGGCATCTGCACCTCAGAAGGTGGATGGGGCGATTGAAGTGGTCCCGGAGTCCACAGAGGGGGATGTGACTTCCCTGGAGGGCTTACCTACCCCTGCAGAATGGCAGGTGGAGGGAGGACCTACTAGGGAGGAGCTTTGTCGGGCCCAGAAGGAGTGCCCTACCCTTGAGGGTTTGCGGCGACAGGCCGAAGCCCAGGCAGCGGGTAACGATTCGGGGAACTTCCACATATATTGGGAAGATGGTCTCCTGTATAGCGAACCCAAGGCTCCGGTTCATGGGTCATCCCGGGCCTTGGTAGTTCCCCAGCGTTACCAAGCCTTCCTGTTGGGATTGGCTCACGAAATACCCTTGGCAGGACACTTGGGACAGGACAAGACTTTTGCTCGGCTTGTCCCTCATTTCTACTGGCCTCAGATGAGGATTACGTCCGACACTTTTTGTAGGACGTGTGTAACCTGCCAAGCTAGTGGGAAAACAGGGGTGAAGCTGAAGGCTCCCCTGGAACCACTGCCTGTCGTTGGCATCCCCTTTGAAAGGGTGGGCATCGACATTGTTGGGCCATTGGATCCACAAACGTCTGCCGGTCACAGGTTTATCCTGGTTCTGGTGGATCATGCCACCCGGTACCCAGAGGCTATCCTTCTGAGGACCATTACTGCACCTGCGGTGGCGCGGGCTCTGATGGGGATTTTCACCCGGATGGGGTTCCCCAAGGAAGTTGTGTCGGACAGAGGTACCAACTTCATGTCGGCATATATGCGGGCTATGTGGAAAGAGTGTGGAGTCACTTACCGGTTCTCCACCCCTTATCACCCCCAGACCAATGGTCTGGTGGAAAGGTTTAACAAAACCTTAAAGGGCATGATCAGGAGTCTGCCCGAGAGCCTGCGGAGGAAATGGGACGTCCTCCTACCTTGTTTGTTGTTTTCCTACAGGGAGGTACCACAGAAGGGAGTGGGCTTCAGCCCCTTCGAGCAGTTGTACGGACACCCTGTGCGTGGACCCCTCAGCCTGGTGAAGGATGGATGGGAAAGAACTCCCAGAAAACTTCCCCCGGATGTGGTGAGCTATATGCTGGCCTTTCGTAGCCAAATGGCTCGGTTGTGGAAGCAGGCTTCCAAAAATCTAGAAGCCAGCCAGACGGTCATGAAGGAATGGTATGACCGAAATGCTCATCCGGTGGAGCTGGAGCCTGGCCAGAAGGTGTGGGTTATGGAGCCTGGAGAGCTTAGCGCCCTCCAGGATCGCTGGTCAGGCCCCTTTGAGGTGATTGAGAAGAAGGGTAAGGTCACATATGTGGTGGACCTTAAGACCCCCAGGCAGCCCCATCGAGTGCTCCATGTCAACCGCCTCAAACCCCACCAAGAGAGACCAGAGGTCACTTTGATGATGGTGACTGATGGATCAGAGGAGGAGGACAGTGAACCTCTTCCTGATCTGTTTGCGTCCCAGGAAAAGGATGGGTCGGTGGAGGGAGTGATCCTTTCACCATCCCTAACTCCCGAACAGCAGAGGGACTGCCGCCAGGTTTTGGAGCAGTATGCTTCCTTGTTCTCACTTATCCCGGGAAGGACTCATCTGTGTACCCATGATGTGGACACAGGGGACAGCCCACCTGTGAAGTCCAAGTCCTACCGGTTATCGGATAAGGTGAAGGCTAGCATCCATGGAGAAGTCACCAAGATGCTAGAGCTGGGAGTAATTGAACCATCAAGCAGTCCCTGGTCCAGTCCGGTGGTACTGGTACCCAAAGCTGCCCCGCCGGGCACTACCCCAGAACTCCGGTTCTGTGTGGATTACAGGGGACTGAACTCTGTGACAAAGACCGATGCTCATCCTATCCCGAGTGCGAATGAGCTCATTGACCGGTTGGGAGCTGCCCAATATCTGAGTACCTTTGACCTTACATCCGGGTACTGGCAGATCTCCCTGACAGATGGAGCAAAGGAAAGGTCAGCCTTCTCCACACCTGAGGGTCACTACCAGTTCTGTGTGATGCCCTTTGGGCTCAAGAACGCCCCTGCCACTTTTCAGCGGCTGGTGAACCAGGTCCTCTGTGGTATGGAGGCCTTTTCGGTTGCGTACCTGGATGACATCGCTGTCTTCAGCAGCAGCTGGGAGAACCATTTGTGTCACCTTCAGGCTGTCCTTCAGGCTTTGCAGCAGGCGGGTCTGACGAGCGAGGCCAGTAAGTGCCAGATCGGGCAGGGGTCGGTAGTGTACCTCGGTCACTTGGTGGGTCGGGGCAAGGTGCAACCCCTCCAGGCCAAGATTGAAACCATCATGGCCTGGGAACCCCCCAAGACTCAGACGGAGGTCCGAGCCTTTCTGGGCCTCACTGGCTACTACCGACGCTTCGTCAAGGGATACGGTACTATCGTGGCTCCCTTGACTGAGCTCACTTCTAAAAAGCACCCTTGACGGGTAATCTGGACCGAGGGGTGTCAACAAGCCTTTGACACCTTGAAAAAGGCAATGTGTGCGGCACCTGTCCTCAGGGCCCCTGACTTCTCCAGGGAGTTCATTGTCCAAACGGATGCATCGGAGCATGGCATCGGGGCAGTGCTGTCGCAACTCAATGAAGAGGGTCTGGACCAACCAGTGGTTTTCCTGTCTAGGAGACTACTCCCCCGGGAACAGAGGTGGAGTGCGATTGAGAGGGAGGCTTTTGCGGTGGTGAGGGCTCTGAAGAAGCTGCGGCCATACCTGTTTGGCTCGCACTTCCTGGTTCAGACCGACCACCGGCCCCTCAGGTGGCTGATGCAAATGAGGGGTGAGAATCCCAAGTTATTGAGGTGGTCCATCTCCCTACAGGGAATGGATTTTAGGGTGGAACATCGCCCAGGAGTGGACCACGCCAATGCTGACGGTCTCTCCAGGTATTTCCGCCTTAGTGAAGAGAACTCCCAAGGGATTGGGTAGCTCTCCCCACTTTCAGCTGGGGGGGAACGCGTGTTAGACCTGTCAGCCCTTTGGCTGTTCCCTCCTCATTTATATATTTTTTTTCCCTTTACCCTCTCATTTTTTATTCCTGTCCATTAACTTTTTTTGGTATTGATGTAGAGGCTCTGGGCGCCCCATTCTCACTATCTGAGGGAGAGGCGCAAGGTTAGTCTCACAAAATGGTGGTTCCAACTGTCGCCTCAGAACCTGGGCCATAGACTGCCATGAGAGGTTCTGGAACCTTCTGGGCCACTCTGGCCAGTCAGGCCCCAGGTGATAAATAGAGGTGAGGGCGGGGCGGCCATTTTAGGAGTTAGTTGAGCTGTGAGGTAGACAGGAGTAAGGCACCTGAGTGGAGAGGTGGCTGCGCTAGATCGGGAATTGACAGGTCTTAGGGTCTGCGCGACTTCCCTCATCAGCTGACACCACCCTCAACCTTCTGACCGGTCCCTGAACACCGTCAATGACTCTGGGGGTCATCGATATCTCGGGGCCCTCAGCGTGGACAGAAATCCTGAAGGAGGACCAGGGGAAGAATCGCCGTCCGGGACTACCTTGGCCCTATTCCTGGTGTTGTCTGGGGGTTCTGAACCCAATTGGCCCTAGCGACTGGCCACCGTCCCTGGCCGTAGTGGAGGTGATCGTGCCCAATAGTGCAGAGACTCGTAGGCCCACTCATCTGCTTGATGTGAGCCCGGCACCCTTAATTTCTGCCCCCCCCACTGCCTGAGCCCTACCTGGAACGCTCACCGCCGCCACATCAGGTTCGTGAGGTTGCCTGTAACCCCAGGGAGAGGCCTGAGATCGCCGGGAGGTCTGGAGTGGTGTCGGGACTCCTTGGTGTAAGCCAGCAGGCATCGCGTCTGTCGGCTGAGGAGA
Organism: Triturus cristatus; assembly: GCF_964204655.1. NCBI lineage: Eukaryota > Metazoa > Chordata > Amphibia > Caudata > Salamandridae > Triturus > Triturus cristatus. Next base: position 1,138,751,532 of record NC_140580.1, on the reverse strand, counting down.
GACTTGCATCCAGGAAGCGCGGGGCGGATCCGGCATTGAAGCCGCCGTCCTAGAGTCACGTGAGCGGGGCAGACGCCGAAGCGCCGCCCCGCTGTTGCCAGCTGAGAGAGGAGGCCGCGCCCCCGCAAGCCGCGCTGCTACTTGCGGCTGCCGGAGGGCTGAACTGAGGAAGCGGAGCGGAATCGAGCCTGCGCCGGGCCTGGGAGTCCGTACAGAGTGAAGCGGCAGCGTGGGAGTTAGCGGACGAGTGAGGACCACGCCAACTGAGGAATCCCCTCTTCGGGAAAGTCCTTGGGGGAAGTGGTCGGGAAGTGCGCACTGTCCTTAATCCCCTTAAAGAAATCTCTTGTTGGGCCACAAGAGAACCCAGCTTCGTGAGGAGGATCCCAGGTGTAAACAGTAAGCTGGGCATGTTAAGAGGGGGAAGGGATTGGAGAGATACCGGTTCAGAGTATTAATACCGGCACGTTGGCAAGGTTCCCCCATGTGACTAAAGTTAATCCTTTGACGATTTCCAGCACAGCGCAAGAGGTAGCCGTTGGAGGTTTAAGCCACAGAAAATCTATATGTACTGCCTAACTGTAATGGATCCATATTGATGAGAAGGTGTCCTGCAAGTAAATTGCTTAGATTTGACTAATTGACTGCCAGCAGCATTGTTAATCTCTAATTCAGAACCCCAAGATGGGAAGGGCTGATTAATAATGACAGTGTAAGATTCAGAAAGTACAGCAGACAGGGAAACCGTCTATCAGGAGAGCGCCGTATAGTTTGAAATGAACATCTGAACTGTGTAATATGTGAGTGTTCTTTAGAGCGTGGTCTGTGAGGATTTTAATTCTCCCTCCAGAGTCAAGGCGCAGGGGGAAACCTCAGAGACTGTTTAAATATTTGCTGTGCTAGAGTTAATACCGAAGGAACTGTTACTGTCAAGTGAAATGTAATGAAATGTTTTATCCTGAAATGTGCTGGATGACAAGAAACTGATTAGCCACGTTGAAGAAGGAAAGATAAAGATTTCTTCCAAACTTTATAATTAGTCGGTGTAGCGTCATTTTTATGTGGTGTTGCGTTAAGGTGTGAGTTGGGTGTGATGCAAGCACGATATGCCATACTGGAATAAAAGCCCTTTGGCCTGAGCCAAGCTACCTCAAGGACGTTAGGTCCAACAGGTGGCATGCTATAATTTCTGTGACAAGATGAACAATCTTAGGAGGGCAAGGGTTTGTAATCCATAGTGTTGGTGATGTTGTAGGGTGCTCTATACTGGAGCTGCTCTCCACATAAACTTTGGAACTACCCAGCGTTCTCTGCTTCTTTTTTTGCATATATATATATATCTATAGTGTGTGTGTGTGTGTGTATATATATATATATATATATATCCAAGAAAGAAGTGACTCAAACAGATAGATTCACCAAAGAACAAAAATATATTTCCACTACAACGTTTCAGCTTCCGCCTTCCTCAGGTAGTACAAGATGGTTTGCTCTGTGGCTGCACAGATGACAGCTGAATTTTCAAAAAGCATCATGAGTGAAGATTCCATTTGGAATGTGGAATCAATGCAGTCCAGAGAGCTCTTGAGATATGCAGTAATCAGGTTGTGTTGTCAGTAATGTTCAGTCCATCTGGATGCAGTGATTTTAAACGGTACATCCAGAAGTTTTCCCTGGAGTCCAGTAGTTCTTCCTTTGAAACATGTTCCACGGGGAAAATCTTCAAATCTGATAGTGAATGATCCACAAGGTTAAAATGATTGGCTACAGGCTGGTCAATTTTCTTATTAATTATTGCAGATTTGTGGTTCCTGAATCGTGTACGGAGGTCATTCACTGTTTGGCCTACATATTGCTTTTTACAGCTTTGCCGTTGGCACTGAATCACATAAATAATGCATGTTGAGCGACATGTAAGATGCTGCCTTATTGCATAGGTCCTTCTCGTAACAGAACTAGTTGCAGATGATGTTTGTAAAAGATATTCACACGTGATGCACCTTTTAGAGTCACAGCAATGAACCCCTGCATTTGTTACAGCTTGCTTGAGTTCAGCTCTCACAATAAGAGATCGTAAATTTGGAGCTCTGCGGTAAGCAATGACTGGTGGTTTTGGAAAAACCTTTTGCAATTTTTCACAAGTGGACAGTAAGGGAAATGTTTTTTGCATTATATTTCTGTAGTTAGGAGCTGATGGATGATAGTCCACTACAAATGGAGTTCTGTCACTTTTGTTTCTGCCGTTGGTATTCGATACCAGTCACTTCCTTCAGATTATTGAAAAATTAAACCAAACCTACACATTTGATGATGATACTCTTCTGGCTACATTTGATGTTACATCATTATACACCAATATACCACATGAGGATGGGCTTATGGCATTATCTGAAGCTCTTAATAAAAGAACTGTGAAAAAGCCATCAACAAATGTGCTTACCAACTTTGCAAGAGTTATCCTTAAATCCAACAATTTTACATTCAAAGGAAAACACTATCTGCAGATACAAGGGACTTCCATGGGTACTCGGATGGCTCCATCCTATGCAAATATCTTCATGGGCAAACTAGAGAACTGTATACTTGCTACTTCTAGCATCAAACCACTGGTATGGCTACGATACATTGATGACATATTTATAATATGGAATTCAGGAAGTAGAACATTGGAACAATTTACAGCTTATATCAACAATATCCATCCTACCATCAAATTTACCAGCAGCAATACTAAACAGAATCCTCATCTCCCTTTTCTGGATGTGCTACTCACCATTCATGAACACAAAATTACAACTGATCTGTACCACAAGCCTACAGATGCTCATTTGTATCTAAACTGGACTTCATGTCACCCACACCACACTAAACTGAGCATCATCTACAGCCAAGCACTCAGAATAAGACGCATCTGCAGCAATGAGGAAACCTGTAAAGACCATCTACAGGAGCTTGCTACATTATTTAAAAGGCGAGGCTATCCTCTGCATATCATACAGCAACAAATTGACAAGTCTTTGCAGATACCCAGAGAAGCACTTATTTCGAATACCAACGGCAGAAACAAAAGTGACAGAACTCCATTTGTAGTGGACTATCATCCATCAGCTCCTAACTACAGAAATATAATGCAAAAAACATTTCCCTTACTGTCCACTTGTGAAAAATTGCAAAAGGTTTTTCCAAAACCACCAGTCATTGCTTACCGCAGAGCTCCAAATTTACGATCTCTTATTGTGAGAGCTGAACTCAAGCAAGCTGTAACAAATGCAGGGGTTCATTGCTGTGACTCTAAAAGGTGCATCACGTGTGAATATCTTTTACAAACATCATCTGCAACTAGTTCTGTTACGAGAAGGACCTATGCAATAAGGCAGCATCTTACATGTCGCTCAACATGCATTATTTATGTGATTCAGTGCCAACGGCAAAGCTGTAAAAAGCAATATGTAGGCCAAACAGTGAATGACCTCCGTACACGATTCAGGAACCACAAATCTGCAATAATTAATAAGAAAATTGACCAGCCTGTAGCCAATCATTTTAACCTTGTGGATCATTCACTATCAGATTTGAAGATTTTCCCCGTGGAACATGTTTCAAAGGAAGAACTACTGGACTCCAGGGAAAACTTCTGGATGTACCGTTTAAAATCACTGCATCCAGATGGACTGAACATTACTGACAACACAACCTGATTACTGCATATCTCAAGAGCTCTCTGGACTGCATTGATTCCACATTCCAAATGGAATCTTCACTCATGATGCTTTTTGAAAATTCAGCTGTCATCTGTGCAGCCACAGAGCAAACCATCTTGTACTACCTGAGGAAGGCGGAAGCTGAAACGTTGTAGTGGAAATATATTTTTGTTCTTTGGTGAATCTATCTGTTTGAGTCACTTCTTTCTTGGATATTTTATTTCTTTGTGACTCATTGTATCCTTTGGGATCCAGATTTTTGCCCTGGCTGGCTGTTGTTTTCTTGTGATCCTTCATCTTCAAGTATATATATATATATATATATATACACACACACACACCCACACTTACACACTTATAGATAGATAGATATAATTTATAGTTAAATTATTTAAACAGTTAAAAAATAAATATTATTTTATTATAAAATATTAGTAGGTTATTTTAATTTAAGATAAATGTAACTTTATTGATTTACAAAATAATTGCAGTATTTGAATTTAAATCTACACTTAACTTTTTGCAATTTTTAATACATAATAAATACATATAAACATTTTACTTTGGTGGGATTTTTAAAAATAAATCTTAAAACAGTAATGGTTATTTAATATAGTTCAATACATTACATTTTTAATTCAAAATTAAGTTAATAATGTTGTAGCATTTATTGTACTTTTCCCTATATTTTACTGTAAGAAATTGGGTTGTTAGTTGACTGGAGTGTGAGCCTTGGTCAAGCAGCAACCACAATCCTTGTCAGAGTGAGGCACAAGCCAATCCAAAATAAACCTGTGCTCAACCCTCTGGTAGCATGGCACAGAGCAGTCAGGCTTAACTTAGAGGCAATGTATAAAATATATGTGCAACACTTCAAATAGTAAGAAAGTGAAAATACCACATAAAAAATATTCCACACCAATAGAACCATAGATATGCAATTTTAAAGATTTTAGTGTAAATAGCTCCAAAAAGCACAAAGCGCCGACGGTGGATATCTGGTCGCTCCGGAGTGGTTCAAAATAACAAGTTCAGGTCAACTACAATAGATCGCGGACTGTCTATAGGGATCCAGTCAGACCCGCTGAACACTTTAAATCCTGGTTTCTTGAACATTGCAAGATCCACGTTGAAAATGCGTCATACAGCCCAACTGATTTGTTGGATCTGAAATGCGACGAGGCTGTAATGCAAGGGCCTGTGTCGTCGTCGGGGATCCCGTCAACTGAGCTTGTGATGCGAAGTCAGGCATTGAGGATGGGGCGCAGAGTCTGCAGAATGCAACAGTTTCAAAGAGATGCAAGGCTGCAATGCAGAGTCTGTCTCCATGGCTGCCGTTGATGAAATATGCAAAGGCCTGTGCCAAGGATGTATCGCGCAGTGGTGGTTCTCCTGGGCAGCTGCATCAATGTCGGTACTTGCAAACGGTCCAATTCATGCAGCAGCTGAGAAGCGCCGGTTCTGCTCAGGATTGCGCCATGCAGTAGAGGAGATGTGTTGGCTACGCTGGATCCATGGAGGCTGGCAGAGCACCTTAAGCCCACTTCCAAGGGGCCAGGACTGGGGTAACACCACCTAACAGGGTAAACTCACAGATGGCAGGTGCAAGGTTGTTGGGAGCCTCTTGTGTGCCTGAGGCTTCAGATCCTGAGGCCAGCCAACTAGTCATTCTGGGTTCAAGAGATGCAGGTCCAGTCCTTCTCATCCAGGCAAGAGGGTAGCAGGCAGCAGGGCCGCAGTTCCTTCAGAGCAGCAGTGGCAGTCCTTGTAGCAACACAAGAGTCCTGGCAGAGTATCCACAGGTTCAGACGTGTACTGAAGTTATGGTGTCTGAGGTACAGTATTTATACCCAATTGTGTCTTTGAAGTGAGAAGAAGCATCTAGAGGCATGCTTTTGAAGCGCTTATTTGCTCAGTCTTCCTGGCCCTGGCTTCAGACTAACTACTGGGGGATATGAAGCCCTTTGTGTGGAGACAGGACACCGCCTACTCAAGTGTAAGCTGGGCTTGGCCCTGCTCCTCCCTCTCATACTGTCAGTGATCACCCATCCAGTCACACCTATTTTGTGTGGCTGTAGGAGGAATACACAAAGCCCAACTGTCACCCACACCACCATGTGACCATGAGACAGGCTGCAGGCACCACCAAAATCTATGGCAAAAAATGCCAACTTTAGAAAAGTGGCATTTTCAGAAATACAATTTAAAATCTAACTTCACCATAAGTTAGGATTTAAAATTGTGATTCCAGAGACGCCAAACATAAAGTTGGAAATCACACTTCTAAAATGTAATAAGGTAATTCTAATGTTATCATATGGGAGAGGTAAGCCTTGCAGTAGTAGAAAATGAATTTAAGAGATTTTCACTACAGGAAGTGTAAAACTTAAAAGTACATATCCAACTTTTTAAATAAACTTCACCTTGCCCTTGGGTTTTCCAAGGACTACCTTAGGGGTGTCTTACGTGTAATTAAAAAAGATTTAGGCCTGGCAAAAGGTTTATTTTGCCAGGTTGAAGTGGCAGTTTAAACTGCGCGCACACAGGCTGCAATGAAAGCCCTGAGACATGTTTATTGTGCTGGAAGCTCACTAGTAGTACTTAATTTACCAGCCCTGAACACGGGTAGTTCCACTGACAAGTAAATTAAATATGCCAATTGGGTATAAACAAATCTAACATGGTTTAAGGAGAGAGCAGTAGCACTTTAGCACTGGCTAGCAGTTGTAAAGTGCACAGTCCTCTGGCCAGCAAAACCCAGGAGGTCTGAATGCAAAATGTTAGGGGAAAACCATGCCGTGGATGCCAGGTCTAACATTTACCATAGAGAGATCTCCACCCTGGTGGTGGTGATCGCTCTGTGGTAATGTATGGGGAAAATTATATTTATTACACTACACTTGAAAATAAAATGTTAATATTATTGTTATGTTCAATATTCATGAAATTCATACTGTCTATGTTATGTATTTACATATTTTATGTATGTGAAACAAAAAATGCTATAGCACTATTAACTTTATTTTATTTTAAAATGTAATGAGTTTGAATAGAATAAATTATAGTAAAAAAAAATCTGAAGCTTAAATAAAACATTCCCATCTAAGTTATAAAAAATCTATTTTTATTATGTATTAAAATTATTAAAAGTGATGTATTGAATAAAGTAAAAGTGACAAGTATATTTTAATAAAAAAATATTGTTACTTTATTATTTTAATACAGAAAAGATTATTAAAATATTTTAAAATAAAATAATAAATATGCATATGTTTTTATTTTTATTTTTGATATCAAAGCAAATTGATTTATCTTTTAACTAATAGTTTGAATAATGTAATTTAGTTTAAAGATATTTTCTATGGGATTTTATTTTAAGTCTCTTCCTTCATTATTTTCTACAGAAGGGTGTTACAGTACCAGTAGTTCACCATATGTTTGGCGAAGGACTTACTTCTGCTCTGAGATGGAGTAAATTTACAACTGTTTTTGGTCATGTTTGGCTGCCGTAACTTTAGAAGTGAAGTTTGTGAATAGCTATTGGCTTACGCTTTTGTGGGTTGGGGAATTTCACTTCCTAAACCACTAAAACTGCATTTACATCTTCCTATTCCACACATTTAGTACTAAATATGTCCCTTTTTCCAGCCACTTCCAATAGTTCCTCCCACATTGAATATGAAGTAGTAAATTTACATCTCTCACAGAAAAGAGGTGGAGGTGGAGATTTACTCAATAGGTTTTTGAATTCCATTTTGTAATAAGTAAGTAGTACTACTTTACATACTACAAAATAAAATGTGTCCCCAGTAAGGACATCTGATAACTCGGAAACATAGTCCAATACGTTTGCACATAATCAAAATGTGTTGTATTTACTTTGAGTATTAGAAGAGACTGATTGGGGTTCATGAAAGGCATTCCCTAAAAGCCTTTCCACCTGCAAATCTTCAGAGATCCTGCATCCAGAGCCCCAACTATTGTTGGATTCCCTTACTATCAAAATGTGATTTTCTCATGATTCATCTTCAAGACATTGGGCCCAATTTACAAAGAAATTAGGAACCATATGGGTGGTGTTCTCCACATCACCTGCACATACTTTTGCTACTTTATGGAAATCATAAATGTTGCCTGGAAAGCTGACTATGTCCCAGTTTCCAAGCATACACTTACAAAGGTCATGTGACATCCCAAGTGGGATCCTATTTCCTTCGTGCAGGAAAAGTGTGCACTTTATCTTTTCTTTTTTCTCTGCGCAGAAATGTTTTTCTCGTTGGAGAAAGCCATTCCTTTCCCTAGGCACCCAACAAATCTTGGGGTGATCAACATGCATTTTTACCCTGGAAAATAATTTAAATCCCAGCCCTTGGTTGGAATAAACATCTAATGCAATCCAAGTTGGAAAGAGGAAGGATCAGTGTTTGTGAGTGCACACAAATGTCCATGATTGTGGAGGTTCAAAACCTTAAATGGGCTAACCATGCATTGGACCACCCACTTTCCCACCCCTTGAGTGTGATAGATGGGTGCAGACAACTCTGCACTGGTGGATGCCTCCGCATGAGTAAGCCAGCTTATGTTTGTCAGGAATCTCTATGAATTCCTGGCTAGCATAAGTAAGGTAAATTTTGTTGCGAACATACGTGAATAGGCCCTTTAAATCTCAGACGTGTTCAGTGTGTCCTGGTCCATCATAACAGATTCACATATAGCTGATCCAAAAATAATCAGTTATACTGTGAATAAAAATGATTCCTATAATGCAGACCATTGAAGATGTGGAAGTGGTTCCAAATTTGATATTCGATCTTACTTAGCACCAATCTTTAGCCAGCCAAGCTTATATCAGTTAGTCTGACAATCAATCGATATCGAAGGATGTATGAAGCAACTAATAGCTCTTAACTGCCTTCCACAAATTGTAGATTCCATAAGATCACTGAAAATAACCCATGACAAGAACCTAAACATGCATGAACACATCAGTTTAGCCACCAAAGAAGTAAACTTTCAAAAGAACTTACTAAGAAAAATAAAACTCTTTCTCCCCTTCGACGACTTCAGGTCAGCTGTGCAAGCTCTAATGATTTCCAGGCTGGACTATGGAAGTGCAACCCTCTGTGGCCTACCTAGATCTAAATTGGTTCTACCAAGGGCATCTCTTAACTCTGCTGCAAGGCTCATCACAGGATCACAAAAAACAACCACATCACTCCTGATCTGAAATCTCTAAACTGGCTCCCATATGAGGCAAGGAACAGCTAAAAATTGCTTGCATGACGCTTAAAACCCTACACTTCAAGCACCGAAGTACCTGGGAGAAAAGCTGAAGCTGTCTGTTGCCTGCAGATCCTCTAGAAGCACGAGCACCTTATTGTTGAAACCTCAGCAATTTCATACAAACAAAAACCTACAACTGAGTTTTCTCGAAAATGGCCTAAAGAATTTGGACCTCCCTGCCCCCTGAAATCCGAATGAACCCCTCAACTACATCATTCAAAAAAGAAGTCAAAGTGTTTCTGAAGAACACATTTCTACCCTAGAACCCACTGGCTCTACTCTCTGGGCACCAATACGATGCACGGTCTACACCCATGGTTCTCTTCCAGGGGATTCTCATCAATAGTCATAAGCACTGAATATTCCCGCCCACGTGCGGGGACCCCGGAAATAATCAAAATTATATATGAAAGACATATATATACAGCTATATATATATATATATATATATATATATATATATATATATATATATATATTTCTTCTCATACCAATGCAGCTCCCATCTAGGAGGCTAAACAATGAAATAATACACATAAATAAAAACACAAGAGGGCAAGTAGCACTTGAACTCTGTTTTTTAATGAGTAAAACTCATGAATAGTAAACTGCAAATAAAGTAGACGTTGTGAGCCTACAGGCGGCATTGTAAACCAATAGCATAGAAAATGAGAGCATTTTCACACAAAAACTGGCACCGTGCTTTTAAGGCAGCCATGACCCCTAGCTTCCTATCATGCCTCAGGGGTGACAGTTAGGTCAGTTGTTCTTTCCGGCTCCTTCAGTCAGGACCCTGGATTTTCAGCTCTTCCTTTTTTGAATTTCTGTCAAAAAATATCTCAGAAAATTCTAGTTTTCTCCTTTCACTCACGTCTTTTTGCCTTAGAGTGAAAGTGACACCTTTTTTGAGTTCCAGAAAAGGTTTATTTTCTTCAGAAATTCCTTCTTTATTTGACCCTTGCCCTGCCTGTGGCAAGAAGAAGGCCAGATCAGACACACCCTGTGTGTATTCTCTGCCTCCCCGAGTCTCACTCTTCTAACAACTGCAATCATTGTAAGAAGTTGTCGAGAAGGACCATCAAGGTCAGTGAGAGGATTCAACTTTATGGCCTCTCTGAAAGAGGTAGGTCTCCTGTGAGGCAGCAGAAGAAGAGAGCTCGGTCGACGTCGAGAGGAAAAGTCCCGACCTGTTCTCCGTCGGCGTCAGGATCGACGTTGAAGCTGCCGACGAAGAAGAAATTGGCGTCGAAGACTTCGGTGATGCCGGCGCATCATCAAACATCGACAACGAAATCATCGTCGATGAAGGTAACAGGTCCTCCGTTGACGTCAACCAGGCAACGTTCAACGTCGAGAGACAAGTCTCCGTCGACGCTGGGTAGGCGATCGACATCAAGGCATATCACTCTGTCATTGCATCATCGGCGATCGACGTCGAGGCACATCACTCTGTCGTCGCCTCATCATCGGCGATCGATGTCGAGGCGCAGGTCTCCGTCAAGATCAGTCCAGAGATCTTCTACATCGAGGCACAGGACACGTACTTCGACGTCGAGGCAGAAGTCTCTGTCGAAGCCAGGCCGAGGATCTTCGACGTCGATTCAACACACTCCATCATCGACTTCGAGGCAGAAATCTCCGTCGAGATCGGAGTAAATATCTTCGACGTCGAGGCATAGATCTCCGTCGTTGGCAGTCCAACGCCGGTTGACGTCGAAACACCAGTCTTCAGAGCGGGGGCGGCGGACGTCAAAGCATGGCTCTCCGTCGGCGTCGGGTAGACGTTTGACATCGAGAGAACGTTCGGCTGCAAGGTTAAGTCCTCCTTCCAAGAGGAGAAAGTCAACGTCGAGGCAGACGTCTCCGTTGAGGCGACAATCTGTGCAGAGGCACTCCAGATCGGAGTCGAGCCACCCATCCAAAGAAGCCTCACACCTAGTAAGCCTGTCCTCGTCACCGTCATCGACATCTAGAACAGGCTCTCCCAGTTCTCACCGAGGATCAACGTCAAGATCTCCGGAGGTGGTGATCTCGACGTCCAGCAGTCCAGCGTCAGGGGGACACCAAGATTCCCCAACCAGGCCTGCACAAGAAGAGGTGAACTCCCCTCCTCCTGAACAGTCTCCTGAGAGGCGAGAGAGGCACAGATCGCCTTCCATCCATCTGTCACCACGATGGAACAGGCCTTTGAATCACTGGTCCACGGCCACATCCACAGGGGAGCAGCATTACTCGAGCCCTCTTCACAGATCTCCGTTGGCTCGTCTGGTACAGGCTGTGGATAGAGAACATTCTCCTTCAAGAGTCAGAGCTCGCAGCCGCACTCCTGCGCACTAGCACAGAAGGAGGTCTAGATCTAGAAGCAGGAGAAGAACACACAGATCTCCAACTCTGTCCTCTTCTTCCACTCGTACGTCCCACAGAGACTACTCGCCTACTCTGACCGACAGTCCGCCGTCGAGGTGGATGATGTCTACACTTTTCAGGACATTCTTAGTAGAGGGGCGACAAAGCTAGGCATTCCTATGTCGACTCATCAAAGTAAGTCCTCGGTGATTTTTGAGACTCTACACATGCGGGCAGCATCTAGACCTCTACTACCATTAGTACCAGGCCTCATAGAGCCAGTGATGGCCATCTTTCTCACACCGGCGAGTGTTAAGACCGCTCCAGTGAGAATCCTTAAAAAGTAACGCTCACCAGAGGATGATCCACTCTTTCTTAGAGCTGATCCTCCCCCGGATTCTGTCATAATTGCTGCAGCAAAGAAGACCCATCGCTTCCTCCTCTACTATTCCACCAGATAAGGAGAGTAAAACACAAGACTCGTGGCGTAGGAAGGTTTGTGGCACTTCGGCCTCTATGTTGAAGGTCTCCAATGCATCGGCTCTCCTGGGGCGCTACGACCGATCTCTGTGGGACTCACTGCAGAGATTTACTGAGAAGTTGCCGCAGGAAGACCGCAAAGATTTTGAAGAAATCTTGCAAGAGGGCAGCTTGGTGTCTAACCAGGTTATCAGCGCTGCGGCTGATGGGGCTACTCTTTCGGCTCATGCTTATGCGCATGGGATATGCGCAAGAAGAACATCTTGGCTCCGACTTACAGCGCTCAAGCCAGAAGCGCAGTCACGCATCTTGAATCTTCCCTTCTCCGGTTTATCTCTGTTCTGGGCTCACACTGATGAAGAAATGTCCTGGATGAAAACAGAGCTGGACACACTGAAGGCAGTGGGCTTCGAGAAAAAGAAGGAATTCCGCAAGAGATTCAGGCCTTACAATCGGCGATCCTCCCAACAGAAAAATCAGGGTCAACAAAGATCTCAGTATCGGGGCAGATGTTCCTCCAGAGGAGGAGGAAACCAGCGTCAAGGTAACAACTCCGCCAAGACGCAGACAAAGCAATGAGTGCCCACTTCCCCGTCGCCGTTCACCACTCCAGTGGGGGGAAGTATCGCAAATCATCTCAAAGAGTAGCGAGCTATCACGAAGGATCGGTGGGTGCTAGCTACACTGCAGAATGGGTACTCTCTACGTTATCGACACTGTCCTCCCTCAATCCCACCAGTTCCATCATTGTGTCACCAACTGAAGCTCTTACAGAGCGAAATTGCCGCCCTTCTCAGAAAGTCGGCCATAGAGAACGTGCCAGTATCTCAAAGAGGGAGAGGGGTTTACTCAAGATACTTCTTGGTAAAGAAGAAGAGTCGAAGGGCAGAATACAGACCCATTCTGGACCTGCGAACACTCAACCAATCAATCAGAAAGGAGCAGTTTTGCATATTGGCTCTCTATCAAATATATCCACATCTCAGTCAGGGAGATTGGATGTGTTCGCTGGATCTGCAAGATGCATACCTTCATGTTCCGATCAATCAGCATCACAGACAATACCTAAGATTCTTGGTGGGATCCTCACATTACCAGTTCAAAGTACTGCCCTTCGGGTTGAAGTCAGCCCCCCGGGTATTCATGAAGTGCATGGCAGTAGTGGCAGCTGCACTGCGACGCAGAGACATCTTCGTGTACCCGTACTTGGACGACTGGCTGTTGAAAGGCCCTTCTCCAAACAGTGTGAGGAGTCATTTCCTGAACTGTCTCGAACTTTGTCACCAGCTGGGCCTTCATGTTAATTTCGACAAATCGACTTAACTGCCAACATAGAGAATACATTACTTAGGTGCTCTGCTAGACTCCGAGGTAGGAAAAGTGTTTCCTTCGGAGGAGAGACAGTGTTCCATCATACAGAAATGCACGCTGGTTCTGCGCAACGGAAGGCTGCCGGTGCGTCGGATTGCCTCCTTGTTAGGGTCGATGGCATCATGCATCTTCCTGGTTCCCAATGCCAGACTACGAATGCGTCCTCTTATGCAGGATCTGGAGGACAAGTGGGACCAACAGGCAGCTCGCTGGGATGAAAAAATAAGTCTTTCAAACGCAGCAAGAGCTTCCATCCCTTGGTGGATGAAAAAGGAGAATATGCAAGTCGGAATTCCTTTTCATCAAACTCCGCCTGCTCAAACGCTGATCACGGACGCATCACTGCAGGGCTGGGGAGCCCACATGGGGCCTCTCCAGACTCAGGGTTTATGGTCACCAAAAGAGCGATCTTACCACATCAACATGCTGGAGCCAAGGGCAGTTCACCTAGCCCTCGAGGCGTTCCTCCCCTCGATTCAGGCAAGTTCGATCTTAGTACAAACAGACAATACCACCACCATGTACTACCTGAACAAAGAGGGGGAACTCGCTCACGCACACTGTCACTGGAAGTTCAAACCCTCTGGCATTGGCTCCTGGCACGGAATCTGTCAGTCACAGCAGTCCACCTGCCGGGAGAACAGAACACGAGAGCAGACGCTCTCAGTCGTCACTTCGAGGACAGAGAAGACTGTGGGCAAAGTACAGGCTCTCTGCTCTAAGGAACCTTATACCGTATTCCATCTGAATAGGGTCGTATTGAGGATGCACCCCTCTTGCCTTCCTAAGGTTGTGTCGGATTTTCATGTGAACAAAGCAAAAACCAAAAGAAATGATGGACGGAGTGTTGAACATTGCAAGCACTCACCCCCAGTCAACTGATCTGGGTTTAATCCATCACCATTCTTTAGCCCACTCTACCACCCCAGTTCAGACATGGCCATATGCAAATCAGTCTGACCCTGTGCCTCATGGGAACAGTCCAGCCCGAACTGCCAAGCCATGTCTTCCCTGGACCGGAAACAAGCTTCCTAGGACCGGTTTCTGGCATTTCAGCCGTCTTCAGCCAGGCTTGCTTGAATCCAGTGGCAAAGTGAGCAAGGGACTCACGTCTGAGCATACCCTGCCAACTTATGGCGAACAAAGCAAAAACCAAAAGAAATGATGGACGGAGTGTTGAACATTGCAAGCACTCACCCCCAGTCAACTGATCTGGGTTTAATCCATCACCATTCTTTAGCCCACTCTGCCACCCCAGTTCAGACATGGCCATATGCAAATCAGTCTGACCCTGTGCCTCATGGGAACAGTCCAGCCAGAACTGCCAAGCCATGTCTTCCCTGGACCGGAAACAAGCTTCCTAGGACCGATTTCTGGCATTTCAGCCGTCTTCAGCCAGGCTTGCTTGAATCCAGTGGCAAAGTGAGCAAGGGACTCACGTCTGAGCATACCCTGCCAACTTATGGCGAACAAAGCAAAAACCAAAAGAAATGATGGACGGAGTGTTGAACATTGCAAGCACTCACCCCCAGTCAACTGATCTGGGTTTAATCCATCACCATTCTTTAGCCCACTCTGCCACCCCAGTTCAGACATGGCCATATGCAAATCTGTCTGACCCTGTGCCTCATGGGAACAGTCCAGCCCGAACTGCCAAGCCATGTCTTCCCTGGACCGGAAACAAGCTTCCTAGGACCGGTTTCTGGCATTTCAGCCGTCTTCAGCCAGGCTTGCTTGAATCCAGTGGCAAAGTGAGCAAGGGACTCACGTCTGAGCATACCCTGCCAACTTATGGCGAACAAAGCAAAAACCAAAAGAAATGATGGACGGAGTGTTGAACATTGCAAGCACTCACCCCCAGTCAACTGATCTGGGTTTAATCCATCACCATTCTTTAGCCCACTCTGCCACCCCAGTTCAAACATGGCCATATGCAAATCAGTCTGACCCTGTGCCTCATGGGAACAGTCCAGCCCGAACTGCCAAGCCATGTCTTCCCTGGACTGGAAACAAGCTTCCTAGGACCGGTTTCTGGCATTTCAGCCGTCTTCAGCCAGGCTTGCTTGAATCCAGTGGCAAAGTGAGCAAGGGACTCACGTCTGCGCATACCCTGCCAACTTATGGCGAACAAAGCAAAAACCAAAAGAAATGATGGGCGGAGTGTTGAACATTGCAAGCACTCACCCCCAGTCAACTGATCTGGGTTTAATCCATCACCATTCTTTAGCCCACTCTGCCACCCCAGTTCAGACATGGCCATATGCAAATCAGTCTGACCCTGTGCCTCATGGGAATAGTCCAGCCCGAACTGCCAAGCCATGTCTTCCCTGGACCGGAAACAAGCTTCCTAGGACCGGTTTCTGGCATTTCAGCCGTCTTCAGCCAGGCTTGCTTGAATCCAGTGGCAAAGTGAGCAAGGGACTCACGTCTGAGCATACCCTGCTGTAACAGCCCGGTGGGCCGTTCGGCCGGGCCCTGGTGACTAACTTGGAGAAAAGTGGGTGGCTTGTCAGAAAAACGACAGAAACAATTAGAGTGCTGTTTTAAAGAAGGGCTGCTTCTTTTAATTTCTTTGCCTTTCTCAGGTGCTGGGTCAAAGTACACATGTAGTTCGTAAACGGGGAAAGGGGCAGAACACCAGGAGGTACTTGTCCCGTGTGGGCCAGAGTCTTCTTCCCTTGCGAAGTCCGTCGGCTGTTCTCTTTCTCGCTGCTCGTGGAGGACTCCGGGCCTCAGCGACATGCAAAATAACAAATACACGGGGTTACTGGTTTGCTCATACGCTAGTCTGTTTGTGTGCCACCGTCACCAGGGATTGTGGGTTTTAATTGCGTTTTAACGTGACTACAAAGGGGAACTGGTCTAGGTGGGACGGGGTGCTGTTAGGTCAATGAAAGGTCAGTGGCGGCAAAGACTTCACCTCCAACCCTCTTGTGCCCCGTTTCACAGCCCCATGCAGCCCTGCCCAGCCCACCACCACAGCGAACCCCGAGCGGTCACTTGCCTTGAGCCACGACCCAGGAACTGGGCCGCGGCGCTGGGACCTTGAGCGTCCTCGGTCGTATCTGCTCTCCCGGACCCTCCGGTCTTCGGATCTCCCGTCTTCTTCTCCTCTGGGTCACCGCTGGGCTCCTCTCGCTCTGGTCTCTCAGCTGGCTCTCGTTTCCTTCCGGGCTCGTTCGCTTCTCCGCTCTCGTCGTTCTCCTTCTCGCGTGCAGTCTCTTCCGGTCGGCAGACAGGGCTTCCTTCATTCCATGCCTCTTTTCTATCCTGGACTGCCCCTCTCTCCGCCTTCTTTTGGTCGTCGCACCAATCCCATGTCCGTGATGCTGGTGACGCATGGAGGTGTGTCTGAAGTGCTTGGGCCACTAGACCGCTCCGTGCTTCCGGAGGGGAGTCGCCGTCCCCCTCGCCTGAGTTCCGGGATCCTGACTCATCGGAGCTCTCACACCTGCCAACTTATGGCGAACAAAGCAAAAACCAAAAGAAATGATGGACGGAGTGTTGAACATTGCAAGCACTCACCCCCAGTCAACTCATCTGGGTTTAATCCATCACCATTCTTTAGCCCACTCTGCCACCCCAGTTCAGACATGGCCATATGCAAATCAGTCTCACCCTGTGCCTCATGGGAACAGTCCAGCCCGAACTGCCAAGCCATGTCTTCCCTGGACCGGAAACAAGCTTCCTAGGACCGGTTTCTGGCATTTCAGCCGTCTTCAGCCAGGCTTGCTTGAATCCAGTGGCAAAGTGAGCAAGGGACTCACGTCTGAGCATACCCTGCCAACTTATGGCGAACAAAGCAAGTCCAGTCCAGGGAGGACCTGGCTTGGCAGTTCGGGCTGGACTGTTCCCATGAGGCACAGGGTCAAGACTGATTTGCATATGGCTGGGTTCAAACTGGAATGGCATGGTGAGCAAAAAAACGATGGATTTAGGCCCAGATCTCTGTACTGGGGTGAATGTATGACATTGTTCTGCATTCTGTCCATCAATTGTTGTTTTTGCATTTGTCACCCCGAGTGGGACGGGTATGCTCAGACGTGAGTCCCGTGCTCTCCATGCCACTGGAATCAAGCTATCCTGGTTGAAGAGGGGTGAAACCCCGAAACCGGTCCTAGGATGCTTGTTTCCAGTCCAGGGAGGACCTGGCTTGGCAGTTCGGGCTGGACTGTTCCCATGAGGGACAGGGTCAAGACTGATTTGCATCTGGCTGGGTTCAAACTAGAATGGCATGGTGAGCAAAAAAACGATGGATTTAGGCCCAGATCTCTGTATTGGGGTGAATGTATGACATTGTTTTGCATTCTGTCCATCAATTGTTGTTTTTGCATTTGTCACCCCGAGTGGGGCGGGTATGCTCAGATGTGAGTCCCGTGCTCTCCATGCCACTGGAATCAAGCTATCCTGCCTGAAGAGGAGTGAAACCCCGAAACCGGTCCTAGGATGCTTGTTTCCAGTCCAGGGAGGACCTGGCTTGGCAGTTCGGGCTGGACTGTTCCCATGAGGGACAGGGTCAAGACTGATTTGCATCTGGCTGGGTTCAAACTAGAATGGCATGGTGAGCAAAAAAACGATGGATTTAGGCCCAGATCTCTGTATTGGGGTGAATGTATGACATTGTTTTGCATTCTGTCCATCAATTGTTGTTTTTGCATTTGTCACCCCGAGTGGGACGGGTATGCTCAGATGTGAGTCCCGTGCTCTCCATGCCACTGGAATCAAGCTATCCTGCCTGAAGAGGAGTGAAACCCCGAAACCGGTCCTAGGATGCTTGTTTCCAGTCCAGGGAGGACCTGGCTTGGCAGTTCGGGCTGGACTGTTCCCATGAGGCACAGGGTCAAGACTGATTTGCATATGGCTGGGTTCAAACTGGAATGGCATGGTGAGCAAAAAAACGATGGATTTAGGTCCAGATCTCTGTACTGGGGTGAATGTATGACATTGTTCTGCATTCTGTCCATCAATTGTTGTTTTTGCATTTGTCACCCCGAGTGGGACGGGTATGCTCAGACGTGAGTCCCGTGCTCTCCATGCCACTGGAATCAAGCTATCCTGCCTGAAGAGGGGTGAAACCCCGAAACCGGTCCTAGGATGCTTGTTTCCAGTCCAGGGAGGACCTGGCTTGGCAGTTCGGGCTGGACTGTTCCCATGAGGCACAGGGTCAAGACTGATTTGCATATGGCTGGGTTCAAACTGGAATGGCATGGTGAGCAAAAAAACGATGGATTTAGGCCCAGATCTCTGTACTGGGGTGAATGTATGACATTGTTCTGCATTCTGTCCATCAATTGTTGTTTTTGCATTTGTCACCCCGAGTGGGACGGGTATGCTCAGACGTGAGTCCCGTGCTCTCCATGCCACTGGAATCAAGCTATCCTGGCTGAAGAGGGGTGAAACCCCGAAACCGGTCCTAGGATGCTTGTTTCCAGTCCAGGGAGGACCTAGCTTGGCAGTTCGGGCTGGACTGTTCCCATGAGATACAGGGTCAAGACTGATTTGCATATGGCTGAGTTCAAACTGGAATGGCATGGTGAGCAAAAAAACGATGGATTTAGGCCCAGATCTCTGTATTGGGGTGAATGTATGTCATTGTTCTGCATTCTGTCCATCAATTGTTGTTTTTGGATTTTCATGTGAATCAGACCATATCTCTACCCACCTTTTTTCCTAACCCCTCCACTCTAGCTGAGAGGGCTTTACACTCTCTGGACCTGAAAAGAGTTTTAAAATTCTATCTGGATAGGTCCAAGTCCACGAGAAAATCTGATCAACTATTTGTCAACTATGGGTCGATCAGAACAGGTTTTGCAGCTTCAAAGCGGTCCATCTCCAGATGGATAGTTTCATGTATCAAGCTAGCTTATCAATTAGCGCAGAGGTCCCTACTGCTTTTCTCCATAACGTGCCCATATCTGTAATCTGTAAGGCGGCGACTTGGAGGTCCATCCATACATTTACGGGGCACTACTGTCTAGACTCATACACCAGAACAGACACCCAAGTAGGCCAGGGTTCCTAGAGGAATCTGTTCAACAGCTGATTACGGCTGTTGTTGTATGTTGGGTCATTCTCTCTCATTTGCCTGCAGGTGGAGAATGGGCTTGCTATTCTATTCAGTGCTTATGACTATTGATGAGGATCCCCTGGAAGAGAAGGATAAGTTACTTACCTGTAATCCTAGTTCTCTTCCAGGGGTATCCTCATCAAAGTCATAAGCAACCCACCCTCCTCCCTAGGCAAATGAGATTCTCTTCATTGTTAAAGGATATCTTTGTGCCCTGATCTTCAGGGTTACGCAAAGAAGAACTGACCTTACTGTCACCCCTGAGGCATGATGGGAAGCTAGCGGTCACGGCTGCCTTAAAGGCACGGTGCCAGTTTTTGTATGAAAATGCTTTCATTTTCTATGCTATTGGTTTACAATGCAGCCTGTAGGCTAACAATGTCTACTTTATTTGCAGTTTACTATTCATGAGTTTTACTCATTAAAAAACAGAGTTCAAGTGCTACTTGCCCTCTTGTGTTTTTATATGTTTGCAAATACAGTTTTTGTGTGTGTTATTGCATTATTTAGCCTCCTAGATGGGAGCTGCATTGGTATGAGAAAAAATATATATGTATGTCTATATATATAGAGCTGTATATATTTGTTTTTCATATAAAATTGTTATTATTTCCGGGGTCCCCACACGTGGGTGGGAATATTCAGTGCTTATGACTTTGATGAGGATACCCCTGGAAGAGAACTAGGATTACAGGTAAGTAACTTATCCTTATTACTCTCCTGCTGTGACCGTGCTTATTTACCCATTGGACTTTACCTTAGTGACACCGTGTACTGTTCGCGAGTATGTTTGTTGTTTGTTCTACCAGTTTCTTCTTGCCTGACCATTTGTAAAGAGCTTTGATTCCCTCTAGGGTCATGTTCGTTCTATATAAAACTTTATAAATGAAAAAATAAAGAAAAAAATAGACATACTACATTTTAACAAACATAACCTTCTTGCCTTGTGTTTCAGAATGCTTTGCTGGAGATCAGCACGAGGAGGTCACGCTTGTTCTTTTGCAAGCTGTCAAAAAGTACCCAGAAAGGCCAATCCTGGTGAAAAATGCATGCCTGGCCCTTGCAGGCCTGTTCAGGACCTCAGGTAATAGGAATTATAAGTTTCTTGATTATTCCTTTTATAAAAACCGGTTTGTATAGTAACCTCAGTTTCATCTAATGTTACCCACATGAACTCTTTGTATATTTTGTAGATCTTACAAGCATAGCTTAGTCAACCATTCCAGGAACTCTAGTCGTCAGCCATGCACTTTGCCTAGTTTCTAGAAATCAGTTTATAAGGGCATGTCTAGCTACATTTGTTTTCTTTCTTATAATGTTTTGTGAATAGCTTCATTTTTTAAAATTTGTTGTTAGATGCCTTCCCTCTTAAAATCACCCAACCATCCAACAGACAAGATGAAATATCTAGAGTCATACTACTATCCCTCCTTCCCAAATTGTTGCAAATTGCCTGCAACTAGCTGCTTGGCTTATCTCCCAGGGCAGGCAGAACCTCTGGATCTTTCATGTGCGATTGTTCCTTGGTCTGTCTGAGTCTAACCGCTACTCCTGGAACATCTATGAGGTGCCTATCAAACAAGACGGAGCTCTCCACTTCTTCAGTGCTTTCCACTTTTGGGTGGTATGTTTTTTGTCTTGTAGCATCTCCCCTTTCTGGAAGCAGTGAGATTTTCATGTTTGTTAAAAAGTGTGATTTGATAAGAGAAGAGGAACTTGTCTCGCTCTCCGATGCATGCCTTTTCAACATACGCCTCAAGTGGCATCAGACGTGGTAAGCAGTTCTCGGATGCTCATTGGCACAAGTCTCTTTCATATTTGGGGAACTGGCATCCAGTGAGGTCCTGCATCTTCTACGCATGAATCCATCTTAAATTACAGAGGAATTAGAGTCATCGAGCCCCCCCAGTACAGAAGGAGAGTCAGAATTCATAGCAAATGGAAGCTGTCACACCTAGGTAATACAGATTTGGCACTAGCCCCATTCCAGGAACTTCTCCTTCACCTGCATGAAGAGGAACCTTTGGACATGTGTACTTATGAATACCTCTCTAAACAACCAAAGTTATAAGACTTGCAATCTTGCAGTACAGATGACTTTTCAAACAAGCCACAGTTCAAATGGTACTTCATTGCTACTGCCTTGAAATCCACTAAACAGGATCCAAGCATCCTGGGTTTGATCAGGCTACCAAAGCGAAACCTCACAAAGCGGACTGGAGCTTCTGTACTAATAATCCTGAAAACCTTCTGCTCTACTCTTAATTTGCTTTCAGCATGCTTCAAAGGGTTAGAGAGAAAGACATCTTCATCAAACTGGTGCTAGTACTTGCCATGGTAGACTCTTTCAGTACATGAGAAGAAGGATAGGTGTGAGAAAAAGAAGCACACACCTGTAAAAGAAGCACACATCTGTACTAACTTTGCTACTAGTGATGTGAACATCGGTCCTGATGCTTTTCCTTTCTACTGCATCTAAAGCCTCTCTGGTACCATATGTTGTTTGTCAGTCTTTGAGACATCATATTCCAGAGGCTATAAATATTTGATTGAAGCAGAGTTTGATGAATCCCACTTCTTTCTGTACCAAGAGAACAATTTTGAGGTTCTTGTGAGAGCACTCAAATCTCATTTTCCTCAGTTCTCATTTGGGTTGTTCTCAACATTTTGACCATGACCCTTGTCCATTTTCCTTAAAGTAGCCACGATCCTCATATATTTTAACAAGCAGGCAGGTGTACAGTATTGCAAAATACATTAAATAATGCCCATAGAGCACCCTTGTTACCTCTTCTACCACCTCTGGTAAGAAGGATGGTTACTACTCTATCAATGCCGTCATCAAAGTAGTAAACACAACAGCCTGCTTATTCAATGGGTCTGTGGAAAGCCATCATTAGAGCGGTCATTCACAATGTCCGGGAGGGTTGCATAGAAGTGAAGGACAATGAGGAAAAGCCCCATCTGCACCTTCCAATGTGTTCTTGAGAAGAGATGACACCTTCAGAGCTTATTTTTCATCAATGTTTCTTTGTAGGAAATGTTTCCCATGCTTAAGAGCGTCAGTTTATTGCTTGGTAATCACAATATTTGATTCACTGGTTGTGATGAAAAGCAACAAGATGGAAATGTTTCATGCCAGACGGATTTCATTGGTAATGTTTTGGTGCTTGTAAATGTTAAAGCTCCAATAAGCACTATTTAGAATGCCAGAGGCAAGCACCATATAGTTCTAGTGCATCTTTCTTGTCAGGAACACCTTTCACCATTGTGTACTGCAGAGGTCTGCTGTCTCTGAGACGCTGAGTGTTTCTTCTCTCTCGAAATCCCTTCCGCTTCTTCCCACTGAACAGTCTCTTTAGAGTCTGGTGTTTAGTACAGTTCTCAATTGAATGGAACGGGAAGGGCTGGGGTTAGTATTGGAGTCCCTGGCCTGAACATAATGGAAATCTCATCTCTTCAGTGCACTGTGAAGGCCATACCTGACCAATCGTGGCTGCTCTACTTTTGCCAAGTGCCCATGGCCTCTACCTCTGCTCCTCCCTTCTCTCTCAGGTTCTCTTCCTCTGTGGCACCATTTTAACATGGTTGCTTCCCACCCCACCATCTTCCCCAATATGCTGCCACTGAACCTCTCCTCCCAGAGCATCCAGCTGGGGTGTTCAGGTAGCAACAGAGAGGCTAAGAGCATCTTCACGTGGCGCCTTCATTGTCTGGTTTTAGTAGGGCCTGGAAAGAGCCCACGGCCAGAACCCCTGTCCCTTTGTCCAACAACTGTCTCCTCCACTCGCAAGTTCTCTCTTTCTAAACCAAATCCCTATCTCCCATATACATTCCCACACTGCTCCACCATCATAGTGCATTGACTTGTATATCATTTCTGGTTGCTCTAGCGAGGTTTCGGAGTTGTACAGTGAGAGGCCCCTGAGTGGGCTCCATGTGTTATATACTGGAGTCCGATTGGCCTTCTTACTAACCCACCGCAAAGTCAAGGATGAGGCGACTGGTCATATGCCCCTCCTGGATATACTCAACACAATACTCTGTGGTGGTTTGACGCTGCCTCCTATGAGTTGCTCGCCTGTTCCCCTCCTCGATAGACTCCACATTAATTGCCATGGTGGCTTATGTCAGGATTTAAGGATAATAAAATAACTAATTCCTCAAAAGGAATCTAGCTGACAATTCCACTCCTCTGCTTATTCCGACCAAGGCAGTGAATAATAAGTTGGTTAGGAACCAGGGGAAAAACGGGAGAAGGGAAAAGAAACAGGAGAATCTGGTTCGGAATGGTGTCAACAGCAGCCTAGGATCATCTCAGAACCTTTTGTCGGGTAGCTTTCCCTTGGTGAGATGGGAAACCGAGAAGATTAACAATAACAAATGGTGAGGAATCACAAATGCTGAGTGACAAACTGATGGAAACAAACTAAGCCACACCAACTGGGAGATGTTGCCAGGCACCAACATAGTGCCTGATCTGGCCTTTTATAGTAACTTATCCTCACCAACTATATTGATGCTAATAACCTACTGGACATCTCTCAGAACGGTTTCCTTCCATGAGACAGCAGGGAATCTGGCGGTCACGGAACACCTGCGGCTCTCACTGTATTCGGGACGAACCTCTGCCTTGATCCTACTGGACTTAAGCGCTGCATTTGATACGGTGTCCCACCAGATGCTTTTGCAGCGCTTGGAGGACATTGGCATCTGTGGCCCGGCCTTAGGGTGGCTCTCCTCATTTCTCTAAGAGAGTTCTTTCCAAGTGAGCGCCCCTCCATTCTGCTATCATGCGCGCAGTGTGCGACAAGGGGTCCCGCAGGACTCAGCTTTGAGCCCGACTCTATTCAATGTCTACATTCGACCCCTGGCAGCGGTTGCTAAGGATAGGGGCCAGACTGTGGTCTCCTATGCGGATGATACACAGTCTGTGATTGCGCTATCCGAGTGGAATATATGGGATAGATGTGGATACGCTATATTTATGTAATTACATTTTTCTATGGACATTTTAGATTGGTTGCTTTGCCCTTGTCCTGAGGAGGCCTGAAGAAATTGACGTCTGAAACGCGTCCGCGTCGACAGCTTTGTATAGAGGAGTCACTATTAATGCTTAATATTGTTGAATCGATCAAAAGCACATAGAGTGAAAGGTTAGAGAGGTGTTGTACCTCAGGTGCTGTAAAGTCTACCTCTGTGTGTATTACTCAGACTTAATGAGTGAACACTAGTGATTAAATAACTTGTTGGGGTATTGGATATATTGAGTGTTGTATATATATATCTCTATATATGAATGTATGTTTTTTGTGTCACTGTACATATATTGTTGTAGGTTTTTATTAACATATTTTTGGAGTGATTTTGGGTCAGAGATTGGTCCCATGGCATGCATGTGTGTTCATGTAATTGAACATTGGTCCATGTAGAATTATATTTTAACTTTAGGGTAATTAATTGTGCCCAATATCGAAAATAAATTGGATATTCATCCCTTGTACTTTCTTTGTCATTGTGATTATATGATGTTACTACAGTAGAGGCAAGTGTCCACATGAAGAAAGATACCTACACAAGGTATCTCTGGTGCACTAGAAGGGCCAAAAAAAGAAGTGCTGGAGTTAAAAAAAAATGCAACTTAGTGGGTGAAAAAAGAAAAAATTCAAGATGTCCAGATTTTCACACAGCTTGAACAAGTGGATTGAATTGTGTCAAGACAGGTATTTCCATTTCCCAATTGCCCAGAAACATAGGATAGATAATATAGAAATAAATGGACTGAGACACTGAGAAGCAAGAAGTAGGTGTTAGAAGACCATCAAGACCAAAGAGAATACAGGTGCAAGAACTATTGTTTGCATAACCAACAGTAACAGGAGTACCAAATCTTTGACAAGTCAGTCAAGAACTGGTGGAATAGCACAAGTCCTGAAATGTTACTGAAAGTGCCAAAGGAAAAGATAAAGTCAAAAGTAAAATACCTAACTACTGCAGGTGTCACTATTCACTCATGGCATGGAGATGTCATGAAGACAATTTTGCCATGTTTATCATCCCTTTTTTTAGGGAACTTGGCTGGTGCTGTCTCTGACCCATCTGCTGTTTCCTATTTCTGTCACCTGTGTAAGTGTGGGTTAGGGTGAGGCAAATGCCACTTCCTGAAAGGAAAGAGGGAGGGTGAAGCCTTCCCCAATGTGTTACAACAAACATGAGGCACAGGGTCAAGACTGATTTGCATATGGCCATGTCTGAACTGGGGTGGTGTGGTGAGCAAAATAAAGATGGATTAAACCCAGATCTGTGACTGGGGTGAATGTTTTGCCATTGTGCAACATTCCGTCCATCATCTTGTGTGTTTTGCTGTTCACCCTATGTGGGAAGGGTATGCCCAGAATTGGGTCCCGTGCTCACTACGCCACTGGAGTCAAGCTATCCTGGCTGCTGACGGCTGATAGCCAGAAACCGGTCCTAGGATGCTTGATTCCGGTCCAGGGAAGACATGGCTTGACAGTTCGGGCTGGACTGTTCCCATGAGGCACAGGGTCAAGACTGATTTGCATATAGCCATGTCTGAACTGGGGTGGTGTGGTATGGTGAGCAAAATAACGATGGATTAAACCCAGATCTGTGACTGGGGGTGAATGTTTTGCCATTGTGCAACATTCCGTCCATCATCTTGTGTGTTTTGCTGTTCACCCTATGTGGGAAGGGTATGCCCAGACGTGGGTCCCGTGCTCACTACGCCACTGGAGTCAAGCTATCCTAGCTGATGACGGCTGATAGCCAGAAACCGGTCCTAGGATGCTTGATTCCGGTCCAGGGAAGACATGGCTTGGCAGTTTGGGCTGGACTGTTCCCATGAGGCACAGGGTCAAGACTGATTTGCATATGGCCATGTCTGAACTGGGGTGGTGTGGTGAGCAAAATAACGATGGATTAAACCCAGATCTGTGACTGGGGGTGAATGTTTTGCCATTGTGCAACATTCCGTCCATCATCTTGTGTGTTTTGCCTTCCACAATGTGGGCACTGCCCCGGGTGCTGGGACCGAGTTTCCTTTCCCTCCAGTCCCTGGTGCATCATGGCTGCCCATATGTAGAGTTGACCCACCTGACTCCAGAAGAGCCTCCTCTCCACATGCTGTATGGTGCCCAGTGCTCCCACCTATGATGCTTACCACCTCCACTGGCTCTTCTGGAGGCCGATAGGTTGGAAGGAGCAGGAGGTTTGTGTGGGAGGTGTGGGGCCTATTATCAGCAGGAAGATCTGTTCACATTTTTAATGTGAAAAGGGCCCTGTCCATTCTTACAGTCGTACTGATGACCAAGCAGTCTGTATATTGCTGGATTGCATTTTGCACAGTAGCCTCTTATCAAAAAGCTAACAAATTGCACAGTAGCTTGTTCCCAAAAAGCAAAATCCTCGATGGAAAATCTAGAGCTCACTGGTCAGAGGAGACAAGTGATTACCACTGCAACTATTACAATATCCTTGTTTTGGACTTTGTGGAGCAACAACTAGGAGATCACTGTATATGTTTGCAAGACTACTGCCTAGGCACCAACTCCTGAACAGACACCCAAGTGGGCCAAGCTTCACTGTGGACACTGTTGGGATCACTCTATGTCATGTTTCAATAGCTGCTCTTTTTTTTGGGAGCAGTGTTGAAGATTGTCAGTGTAGATCCCATGATAGAAAAGGAAAAACTCCATCTCCTCATTCATCAGCATGGGAGAAAGGGGGCAGTTTATAACATCTTAATACATATTCGGAGCTTACAGCTGTACTGCCTTTAAACTGCCAAAGCAATGGCCTTTAGGCTAGAAGAGCTCCCGGGCTAGCTCAGGAAGACATGGAGGTCGAGGTATCAACAGTTCTTAATTCCAATATTCATTTCAGGAGAAAGAATATGTTTGCTCTTTGAATGTCGCGAGGTCTGGTATAGTGGTTGGGGGCCTGCGTGTGATGCAGGTTGAAATTTGTGAAGACAGCTGTCCTGCCGAGTAACAGGTCTATGGCGTAGACCTGTCACTCGGTGGAACCGCCATCTTCACAACACATATTCTTGCTCCTGATAATTGGAATAAATGCATTGTGCAGACTTTGCGCACTCGCATTATAGGACAAAGTGTAACACAAACGTATCTAGCTCTGATGAAATCTGCAGTTATGCCTACAGTGCATAGACGAAACGTGTTTGCAAGTGGATGTCCAAGTATAATAGCGGAATTGAATATTGGAATAATGAACTGTTGAAACCTCGACGCCTAAACTTTTTGTGTGCTCGGAGAACATTACAATTCGATTTGGATTTCCTCTGGTAAGGGAAGATTAGGTGGCTCCTCCTACTCCAGAGCACCAAGGGGCATATCAACAACAACCGGCGATAATTATCGCTCAGCGCTCTTAGCGTGAGGATAATTATCGCCGGCTAGCGTGAATTTTTATCGCGGAGATAGCGTGCTATTAGCAACGCTTATCTCAATAGCGCTAAAAATCTACACGCTAACAGGCTAACGTGACATTATCGCTGGAAACCCAGCGATAATCACACGTTACCTTGTTGATAGGGACAGGCAAACTTAGCCATGATATCCTCCTTCCATAGGATATCATGGCTAAGTCTGAAAATTAACCGCGGTTAGCGCTGCTTTTTTTGTCTCTAACAGGGTTAGCGACATTCTTGATAATAGGAGAAATGTCGCTTAGCGACATTTCTCCTATTATTTTACTCTGGAACGCCCCCTTTGCATCTCATTAGAGATGCAAGGGGAAGCGTAGAGTAAAAGGGGGCTAACATGCAAATTTGCGTGTTAGCACCCTGTTGTTGATAGGGTGCTAGTTTTATCTCTGCTTTTTTGGCTTTTAAAGCCAAAAAAGCAGAGATAAAGCCCTTGTTGATATGCCCCCAAATGAGATAAGGATTCTTGTTGTACGGACTGAACTGTAGATCTACTTCTCATACTGATTAAGTTGTGTGCGCCCACATTCCCAGCCACCATTTATGCTTTTTAACGTAGCTCATGAAGGCCGGACATCATGACAATTTGTGACGCTATGTTGCATATCATTTTGATTTACCTTCTTTCATTTTCCCGTTTCAAGAAGGAGACATTTAAAAGAGAGTTTCAGAGGCAGCAACATTGTTTATTTTTACTGTTTGACTATTTTAAAACCACAAAAAAAAAATTGATTTTAAATACGTGTTTCTAAACAATCCAGTAAATTTCTTGTAAAGTGTCAGATCACTAATGTATTCAAATATATTATAATGATTTCAAATACAAAGTAGATACCTATGATGGAAAATTTGGATTGCAATTAAGTAATTTTCCTTTATTTTTTTCTCCTAGAGCTGGCGGCATTCACCTTTCTGGTACCCAAAGCAGATTTCAGTGGCACTAACCTTATCAAAGACTGCTATCAGATCCATTCTGAGGACCCGGAGGTGGTGGAGAACATCACTCTATTGTTCTCGGAGCTGGTCCAATATGGTACATCAATTATTGTTCATTTTTGCTTCATAAAGCGTGGTAACTGTGCTCTTGTTTTAAAGACAGTAGTGGGTGATAATAAACACTGCACCCTTCAAAGCACTTGAATGTTGATTTCTATAGTGCACTAGTCACCCGAGAGGGTATCCAGGTGCTTGGGCAAGGTGTGTGGTCCCAATGTGCTCATTATATGAAGAGCCAGGTCTTGAGCTTCTTACAGAAGTGAGGAGAGGCTCTGATGTGTTGTAAGAGGTCGTCCCAGGTCTTGGGTACGATGTAGGAGAATGTAGGAGAATGAGAGAGCTCCAGATTTGCTTTTGCGAATGCGAATGCAGGGAATGTGTGAGGCAGAGCATAGGTGTCTGGTGGGTTGGTGAAAGTGTATGCGGCTGTTCAGGTATTCTGGTCCCGTGTTGTGTAGGGCTTTGTAAGTGTGAGCAACCATTTGGAGATCTTTCACAGCATTCTTAGGATGTGGAAGCAGGAGGTGCATAATGCATTGACTTGAGCCGTCATGTTAAGCTTGGCATCTAGGATGATCCCTAGATTTTTTGCATGTTCTGTGGGTGCTGGTCCTAGCTTTGACGTCCACCAGCTGGAATCCCATGGGGAGGTCTTGTTGCTGAAGACCAGTAGTTCCGTCTTGTCGGAGTTGAGCTTCAGGCAGTTGGTTCACATACAGTCTGCTATCATTGTCATGCAGTTGGTGAAGTTGGTTCTAGCTGTGTTTGTCCATCAGAGAGAGGATGAGTTGGGTGTCATCAGCGTAGGGGATGATGGTGAAGTCTTGTGATTAGATGATGTTGGCGAGCGGTGTCCGGTGTCATGTACATGTTGAAAACAGTGTGGCTGTGGAACACTGCATATCAGTTTCTTGGTCTCTGATGTGAAGAGGTGCAGCTTGACTCTGAGTTCTTCCCGTGAGGAAGGAACAAATCCAGTTGAGAGCTGATCCTTGTTTGCCAATGTCATGGAGTCTTCTGATGAGGGTGTTGTGTGAGACGGTGTTAATGGCCACGGAGAGATTGAGCAGGATGAGGACCGCTGTTTCTCCTCGGTCCAGGATGTTTTGAATGCGATAAGTGCTGGTTCAGTGCTTCTGAATACTGATTTTGTGTTGTTTAGAAGATGGTGAAGTTCGAGGTGGGTTGCGAGTTGCTTGTTAATGGCCTTCTCAATCACTTTAGCTGCATAAGGGAGCAGGGAGCTGGTCAGACATTGCTCAGCTGATTTGGGTCAGCTGTGGGCTTCTTGAGGAGGGCGTTGATTTTTGCAGGTTTCCATTCATCCGCGAAAGTGGTGGCCGTGATGGAGGGTTTCATGATGTGGGTAAGGGTGGTGCTCATTGGTGATGTTACCATGTTGTAGATGTGGTGGGGGCATGGGCCCATTGGGGCCCCTGGGTGGATGGTCTGCATGGTTGCCACTGTGCCGTTTCTGCTGAGGGTTTTCTATCAGTCAGGTGGCCTTCTTGGTTGGTGGTGGGTAGGTTAGCAATGAGTTCTCTGGGGTTGGGTTGGTGTGCAATGTTGCTATAGATGTTTACAATTTTGCTATGGAAGAAGTTGGATACATTATCGCAGAGCTGTTGGGAGGCAGCAATGCTGTTGAGGCCGAGGTGAATTCCTCGGCAATTGAGAGGATCTTGCAGCTGTTGAAGCTTCCTTCAATGCGGTCCACTAGTGCTTTTTTCTTGGTGTCTCTAATTTACTGGTGATAGCGTCTGAGTGCAGCCTTTTAGGTAGTTCTGTTGGTGGTGTCGTGGATGGCTCTCAATTTCCTTTCTAGCTGTTTACAGTGTTGTTTGGCGTCTCAGGGGTCTTCTGTTTACCAGCTGGCCTGCTTCTTTGATCTACTATGCTTTTTGGGTTTGATGGGTGCAAGGGAGTCTGTGCTGTTTTTGATCCAGTTGTTGATGTCCCTGCCAAGGTTGGCTGTGGGACTAGGCTGAAGAGGGCACTGAGCCAGTCTGCTTCTGTGATTTTGCTCCAGCTGCATCTTGGATGGCTAAACCTGGTTGACTTGAGGTGTGTTGATTTGGAAGAAGAGGCTAGGGTGGTCAGTCCAGGTGAGCTGTGTGGTGCAGTTGTATTTGATGTTGTTGCTTGTGGTGAAGATGGGGTCCTTTGTGTGTCCTACAGTGTGGGTTGGTTCTGTGACGAGCTAGGTGAGTCCGAAGTTGCTCAAGCTTTCGAAGAATGCTGTGGAGCAGTGGTCATCTAGGTCTTCCAGGTGAAAGATGAGGTCACTGAGGAGAATGTAGGATCTGGAGTCAAAGGCAAGTGGAGTGACAACTTCTGCAATGAGGTTCGTAAAGGTGGCTGGGGGTCTTGGTGGGCTGTAGCTAAGGGCTTTAGTCAGGGTGAAATTGTCAGAGATTTGCAGCTTGAAGTGCAGGTGTTCCATGAATGGGGTGACGTTCTCTGTGGATGTTGTGCTTTTGATGGATTCCTTGTAGATGATAGCGAGTCCTCCTGCTGGCATGTGAATGCGGTCCTTTCGAGCAATCTTGTAGCCTGCTAGGATTGCTGTACCGATGTCAAGAGCCGATGTGGGGTTGAACCAAGCCTCTGTGATGAAGAGGATGTCTGGTACGTCACAGCTCAGAAGGTCCCATATTTCCGATGTGTGTTTGCTGATTGATCATGTGTTGAGAAGCATGCATGAAAGTGGGAGTTGACATGCGGGTTTGCTATGGCATGTGGTGTTGGGTGATAGTATAGGTGTTGATGTTGCTTGTGTGTGTGTTGGGATGGGGTGGGGTGGGGGTGTTGAGGGCATTGTTAGTATTAGTGTGGGGGGTGGCTGCTTGAGAATTGGCAGTGGGTACTAGTGAAAGCTTCTACTGTGGTGTGAGGTACGGCATAGCAGCAGTTGGGGGAACGGCAGCTGGGGTCTAGTGACCTACGGAGTGCTGCAGAGTATCGCTGGTTGGTGATCAAGTCCTAGGCGGGTGGGAGAAGTCCAGAGTGCCATGATGTCATTTCCTGCGCTGATGGGGAAAATTGGGCCCAAACCATTGCTCTGTCATGGGAAGATTGTAGCAGGACTTTGAGATTGATGTGACTTGACGGAGTTATACAATGAAATATTTACATACGTACGGTATAATCTTAGATCACAGAAGTATAAAACTAGAGAAACATAGCACTTTAATAAAGTATCAGATAAATAATAAATACATGCGAGGGACCT
This sequence comes from Triturus cristatus, assembly GCF_964204655.1. NCBI lineage: Eukaryota > Metazoa > Chordata > Amphibia > Caudata > Salamandridae > Triturus > Triturus cristatus. The sequence goes on along the minus strand of NC_140580.1, from coordinate 1,138,719,592 downwards.
GTGACATGAATGCCAGACAGTAGAAAGACTGAAGACCCCAGTATGAATGCTAGTATTTGTAGATGCTTGATCTGCCATAGGAATTCTACAACCTAGACAACCCGAAAACCACAGTATTACTGCTAGAGCCTCAAAGATGCTAGAACCCTGAACCAGCTGTTAAAGCCCAGAAAGTGTAGAATTTGGTATCTTAGCTTAAACCCAGAAGATCCTATGCGCTTGGACTTTTACAGTCTAGAAGATCAGAGAACCTTGGTAGGGCTGCTAGGTCCCAGAGCCAAGGCACAGGAAGGTCTTTATGGCGGTCAGAGAGCAGAAGGTCCTCTGGATTCTTCAGTGACTGCTAGAGTGCTAACAGTCTTGAAGACTTCTAAAGCTCACAAGGCCCTTAGAGCACAATATACCAACTAGACTTGTGAATGCTCTCAAACTACAGTTTGAGTGACAGAGCCCAGAAGATCATATAAGAGCCAGGAAAGCTCTTCGCTTGTTCGAACATACATTAGTGGTGTGCAGCAGGATAGGCAGCTGAACTAAACTTAGAAACCTCTGGAAGTATGCTAAAATTGCTAGAGCATAAAAGGTTGTCGCAGTGTGCTGACACTAATAAAGCCTGGAAGTTCCTAAGGGTGATGTAACACTGCTGGAGCATAGAAGGTCGTTGGAGTGCACTAACTCTGCTCGAGTCTCGCTTTTACTCATTGTTTCAACAAGAATCGAACAAAAATACAAATAAAATAGATCTAGACAGTTTTGGTAAGTAAATCTGGCAAAGGTTAAAATATTAATGGGCTCTAAGTGTAATTAGCCTTCTTTCTTGCACCTGATTTGTCACTGTGCACTAATAAATACTGTATTTGCACCCACCTTGAGTGCATTATTATTCTTAGATAGGTTTGTATGGAAGCTTACCTTCAGGCAGGACATGTTGATACTTGCTGATACAAACATAGGAGTCAGTGCTATTTGCGTGCAAGTCATGCTAGGCCTTAGTGTATATAGGAGGGTAAATTGACTTCACGCCAGCTGTACTAGTAATGCATACATTTAAATGACACAATATGAGTAAGAAACAACATATTTGATGCTGTGGCTCTATAAATCATCAAAAGATTTGAGGAAAAAACCCAAACATCCTTCAGCAAAAAATCTGTACCAACTATTGCTCGACTCTCCTTGTAGATGACGCCCTACCAGAACTGCGGTCCCAGGATGTGGCACAGATGCTGGAGAAGATTAAACTCCGATTTGCTTCCACCGAGGTATGTTTTAGTTATTTTGCACTGGAAGGGATATGTATAGTGATTTCCTGGACTGTTCATGGCAGGTGCTTGTAATAACAAGTATGTCCTGAAAAGCACCCTTAAAATTGTGGTGTAATTGCCTGTGCATGCACTACATAATTAGCGGGGCTATAAATCCTATACCCTCCCTGCAGGCTGCCATTACTGACGGGGACCACCCATTCCATCTTTGTTTCATTTGCCCCAATATGCACAGAATATAGACTGCCAGCAACAGCTGACTTACACTGCCAAAGACTCACACAGCATCCCAATGGGGTGCACTAAACTCACATAATGTGCTGGTGACACAATTTACAGGTGCGTCTCGATATAATTACAACCACTTCTAGCAAAGTGACGACTACCAGATGTAGCATATACCTGCAAAACAACAGACATCTGGTGTATAATGATAACATAATATGAAATATAAAACAACATAAAGCTTACAAATCTATTAAGCAAGGAGGAACAATTTCAGAGAAAAGTGCACAATCAATGCTTGAATAAAAGTCTTTCCTCTTGAAGATGAACAGCCTTAAACACTAAATATATGTATTCTTAATACTCTGAAAGTAAGGAGGTATAAAAGTAAATTCCAATGTTCTGATAGTTTTAATGTATGGTTTTATACTAGCCTAGGAAAAGGCCTCAATAGGGTCTCTTTCTGCTAGAACAAATCCATGATTTGACTTTCTCACCTGTAGCATATCTTGCGATTAGACCTTCTTCTATGCTGCTGTAGACCATTCTTCGGCAATTGGGATTGGACAATTGGATGCCTGAACTATCACGAGGTAGCCTCCTGGAAAGGTGTAATATCTAACCACTGGTTAAAAGAAGCTGTCTTCTCCCAACAAGCCTGTATGATGATGAGAAGTGACAAGTGTGCTGCAGTTGATAGTCGAAAGCAGAATATTTAGGGATGTGGGTCAGTGGTTAAGTACTTGCCTATGGAACTAGAAATCAAGAGGTTAAGTCCCAGAAGTTCAACTCAAATTGGGCAACCCAAGGCACATACTTCATCTGCCTTTACTACCCCTAGCGATAGACATTAGGGCTTATTTATGAGAGCCCTGCGTCTCTTTTGCATCACGTAAAGTGGTACATGCGTGACGCAGGGCTCTCAAAGAATTATAAAGCCACGCAGAGCCACCCTGCATGGCTTTGAGTGACCTCATACATCATGAGTAAGGTGTCGCAGTGCAAATCGCTGCATCACTTTACACTGCACCCACGAGGAGTTCCATGGGCGTTGCGGTGGGTTTTCCCTCGCAAAGCCCATGGAATTTGATGCTGCCCGACATTTACAAAGTGTCGTAAACCTGGGGAAGCATCAAATCCGTCCACCTCCCGAGGTGAGGTGTAACGAGGAGAAATATATTAAATTCTAAACTTTTCAACCTCTCACCTACAGTGAAGAGATCTGGGTTTAATCCTTTGCTCACTCCGCCACCCCAAGTTATAGCCAGCCATATGCAAATCAGTCTTGACCCTGCTCCTCGTGGGAACAGTCCAGCCCAAACTGCCAGGCCAGGTCCTCCCATGGGGGACAGGGTCGAGAATGATTTGCATATGGCTTGGTCCAAACTAGGTGACGTGGCAAGCAAAATAATGATGGATTAAACCCAGATGTGCGACAGAGGGCGAGTGTTTGAAAAGTTTCAACACTCCGTCTATCATTTTACTTTGTGATGTTGCATTCTTCAGCACACATAGGATGAGGAAAATGCCTTGTACGATTGTTTTTGTTCAGGAAGGTCCCTCGTCCTACACAAAAACAATCCTGCCTGTAATAGGGGCACCCTTGCGCAATAGAGCAAGGGTGTCTATTTTAGCACTAGGAATGCACATTACTGCTTAAATACGGTGCATTCCTGCCCGTTCACTTAAGCATAAGGCAGTGCAGCAAGACGCCGTGCTGCGCTGCCTTGCACCAAAATGCCATAAATGAGGCCCTAAATGTGAGTACTAGGTATCATGTACCAGAAAACAGATATGTAGAGTAACAAACCTAATTTTTAATTCAAAAAGGCACTTGACAAAAGCAAGAGTGAACATAATCAAGATACAACTCCTCGGGAGAGGAGTTGGCCTAATGGCTAGGGCGGTCGACCTCGAATCTGGGGAACCGGGTTCGAGTCTCGGCAATAACGCTGAACATCCTGTGATTCTGGGCAAATCACCTAATCTCCCCATGCCTTACAAAAATGAATGTGTGTCCTCATGTAGCGCAACTGGTGCTATTTAAAGCGCTCTGATACCCGGTCAAGTGTGTGCTATATAAAACTCAGTTAAAAGAAAAATTATTTTTTAACTACTCACAACGTACATTTTTTTACCAGTGTACTTTAGAAGAAGAAAGTCACTAACTACAGAGCTTCATGCTTTGCACTGTGCAGTTGTCTCGCTGGAAATCTTGGTTTCCTTTAATATCATGGGATTAAAACACACATTTACCAGGTAATATGTATAACCTACCTACATCATTGGGTATATACAATTTGTCCAGTAAGGCCATCTTCAGATTTCTTTCCACCGATGCCACTGGGACACGATACATCTCAATGAGGAGAAAGAGCCATTGTATGTGAATCTAAGATGCCAGCGCTATAGTATGGGCAAGTAACCTTTGCTTTGGACTGATGATAATCCCTCTGCAACTTTTTTATCTTGGAAAATCTGAAATATCTCAGTCTGTGATAGGGACCCAGGAAACATTTTCCACCATCATGTAGCCTGGTGGTGGTATCAATGTCACGAGGTGTTGCTTTGGGGGTCTTACAACACCAATCATTAGTGCTGACGCAGTGTAATACAATAAAGTTCTCTACCTGAGTCTTTTTACTTTCTTTTCTGGGTTTTGAGTGGATTTGATTGGGCATTTATAAAGCGTGACTATCACTCTGAAAGGGGCATCCTGGCGCTATGCCGGAGAGTTAAGATAGACAGAAGTAATCATTATAGGAGTGATGAGCAAAGTTCGTATGAAGATCCAAAGATCCAAGTCTTCAAGGCTTTTCTGAACTAGGTTTATGTTTTCATAAACCCTAAGTGTGTGGGCATAAGGTTCCAGGCTCTGGTTCCTAACGCTGCTACGGATTTTCCTCCTTTGGTTTTGCACCTAAAGGAAGAGGGCTTGAGAAGATTTGCAGATGAGGATCTGAGTTTCCTAGCAGTGGTGTAGGGGGTGAACTTGGCCAAAAGATATGTAGGCCCTAGGTGTGAAGGTGATTAAAAGTATCTTGAATACAATTCTATTGTGCATGGGCAGCCAGTGAAGGGTTTTAAGGGCTGTTGAAACAGATGATCTGTGGGGTAGTCTTAGCACTAGACGAGCTACCACATGCTGTACTACTTGAAGTCTCTTGAGTATGTGTTTGTTTACTCCTGCGACTAGGCTGTTGCAGAAGTCCAGTATCGAAAGGATGAGTGCCACTGCAACTGTCTTCCTTGCAGGGAGTAGAATAAAATCAAATAATGTTTTGAGGGTTTTGATTATGTTGAAACACGCCCTGCCACAATCAGGGCGTGACCTCGAAAGGAGAGTGAGGCATCAAATTTCACTCCCAGGTTTTTTGCTATTTCTACTGTGTTTGGTGGTGCTGGTGTGTCTTCCGGCCACCATTGGCTCGGCTTGAAGGGATTGTCCTTTCCTATCAGCAGGATCTCGGTTTTATCTCTGTTACATTTGAGATGGTTAATGTGAGAAGTTGGCCTGGTATATGCTGTCCACTAATTAAAGTGGGCACCTTGTACCAGTCCAAACAAACCCCTTATGGTGATAGGTTAAAGACAACCTTTATTGAAAGCTATCCTAGTGGTAGCTATAGAGAGCAGCCTTCAGGCTAAGTCTTGAAGGAATGTAAAGCAGCTTGTTTTACCAGTCTATAATCTCTTGAATGGCCAAATGAAAGGACAACCACACCAGGTATATATTTAAAATATATATATGTGTTTAAGATAAAACACACCCCTCTAGTCTCTTTATGAGGCTGGAGTTCGAAGTACTTAAGTTTACAAGTCAGTATTCAACAGTAAAAGCACAAATACACCTTTGGGCCCTAGGGGCGTACCAAACCATATACCAATAAAGTGGTATATGAACCACGACTGAACTAGACAAGGCCTAGAGCCTGTAGAAGTGCTTGGACCACAAGGAACCACCCAAGGTAGTGACACAGGGGACCCACTGGGGACGCGTGCAGTGTGAGAACACAGCCGCAAATCGCCGTTAACTTCTATGGGGAAAGTCACGGTTGGAAATTAAGAGTTTAAGGACACTTAGAGGATGACTACGAGCGAACCCTTTTGGGCTTAGAGGTGTCTAGGGCCAACACCCACGGGAGCACCGGAGTACTCGAGTTACCTCACCCAGGGAAGCCGGGTGCATAGGTGTCTTTTGGTGTCGGGTCACGTCGCTGTTTTCAAAGGAAGCTGGCAAAGAAGTGCTTCTGCTGTGAAGAGGAGAAGTGTCCGGAGAGATCCAAGCCTGGATCTAGGATGGAAGGAACCTGAAAGCAGAGGGGATAGAGTCTGGGTCACTTACCAGTGACCAGGGGCACGATAGTCCAATGCCCACAGATGTCGGGTGCTTCAGGTGAGTTGATGGGTGTCTTGACTTTTCAGCCACGAGGCGTCGACGATGACCAGGAGCTGGATTCGAGCTGTCCCACGAAGTCTGTCGAGTGCTGCGGTGTCAGCGACCAGGATGGACCTAACAAGCCTTGGCAACGGCAAGTCACATGGAAATAGAGAAAGGACGTCGGTGCAGACCAGCAAGGTCTGGGAACTCACCCAGCGAGGGTAAGTCAGGGCACGTCTGGAGCAACCAGGAAAGCCCAATCAGAAGAAGAGTTGCCTTTGTGGGGACCCACTAGCCAACAGGCTAGCGATCGCGCAGGAGCCTCGAGCGGTCGCACTTGAAACTGGCCCACGAGTCACTCGTGGAGTGGAGGCCAGAGATCTTCGGTGCAGCTGGTGCTCAAGGCTGGGGCTACTCGGAGCCCAAAGCACAACTTCGAGAAAGACCAGGAAGATGATGGATCGGCGAAAGATCACGGTGTCCAGGGGTCACGGTTCCACGTCACCCACAATAGCCACGGGCCTCAGCTTTGCTGTGGACCAAGGGTAGCCTCGGGGAAGTCTGGAAATCCACCTCTGGTGATGCAAAGACTTCGGCGTCCGGCGGGAGATTCAGAGTTGCAGACCGGACAGTTGCTTCTTTGGTGCCTGCCAAGCAGGAGAGTCACTCCTTGAGCCCAAGGGAGATTTCTTCAGTCTTCTAGCGGAAATAGAAAGTCGAAGGTCCAGGATATATGTTGCAGAGTTTCGTCCAGGGTAATCTAAAGTCTCAAGGACTGGGTTCCCATACTTATACTAAGTTTGGGGGTTGGACATACTCTAGGGACCTACCTATGGGAGGGTTTGGAAAGAGGGGTGTTTACACCCATTTCCTTTGTCCCGTTTCGCACCAGAGCAGGGGCAGGTAGCCCCTGCAGCCGGTTTGAACTGGACTATGCACAGGGACACCAAGTGTGCCCCCAGAGCAGGACTTCAAAGCACCAGAGAGTGCTCCCGCCCAGCCCCAATACACATCTGCCTGTCTGGGGAGGTGGTTACACCTCCCTGGGACAGGAAACCTATTGTCGAGGCCTCCCCTGCCGGCGTTTCGGTCAGCAGCGGGAGGCTAGACCCGTGTCTGTGGCAGTGGCATCCATTTTGTGATGCCAGGGCTTTAGAAAGTCTTTACCGGGTAGACCAGTGTGAACATGTCTCTCCCTCTAGAAGGGCGGAATGCTACCCCCGCCCCCAGAACTGGCAGGGGGTAGTATTCCAAAGTGTTTGACACCAAACACGACATGTTTCCATGCAGCCAGTGCAAAGTTAGCATTTACCATGAGGTTATAATGCACTTAAGAGTATATGATCAGGCTGCACCACAAACAGCATCAGAGGAGGTACTCCGAATGCTGCAGAGGGGCTCTGCTCATGCAGGGGCACCCTCTCACATAAAAACCCAGCACTCTGCCTTCAGGATTGTTAAGGCCTGCCATAGGAGTGACTTATAGGTTTTATATGTGTGTGCAATGGTAGTGATATAGGTAGCCTATACCACTGTAAGGGGTGCAGGCACCACCTTACCCAGGCTGCAGTAGCAGACCTGTGGTGTCGTTTTGGAGTGCTTCCCAGGGGTGGCATAATACATGCTTCAGCCCATGGTAGGCCTCTTAGGTACCTATGCCCTAGGTACATAGTATACCATATACTAGGGGCTTATAAGGCACTCCAGATTCCAATTAGAGATGTACCTAATGTACATGGAAACCATTTTAGAGAGGAAGCAGCTAGGCTGGGGTCCTGATTAGCAGGGCCACAGCCAGACTAAGGTCGAAAAACAGTGAAACACCAGCAAAAAAGTGGGGGTACCCATGTGAAGCAGTTCCTACTCTCCTACAGTTAAGCTTCATCCAATGGAAGACCTCTGTCAGGCATAACTTAAAATTAAGTTCTGCCTTATTAGTCTTTGTCCTGTGATAAAATCAGTTGTGCATCATCTGCATATGATGTTGTTTCAATGCCAAATTAGGCTATCAGTGAAATGAGAGGGGCCATGTAGATGTTAAACAACAGTGGGCTAAGGGATGAGCCCTGTAGGACGCCTGATGTGATGGGACGTTCGGATGAAAGGAACGTTCGTAGGGCCACTGATTGCCTACGGTTGGTAAGGAAGGATTTTATCCAGGCTAATGCGGTGTTCGATATGCCGCTGTTTTTTATCCGTGTAAGAAGGATGACATGTGAGATAGTGTCAAAAGCGGCCCATAGGTCTAGTAGAATCAGCACCGCCTTCCTGCCTTTATCTAGGGTTGATTTTAGTGTGTCAACTATTTCCAATAAGGCAGATTCCGTTGAATGTTTAGGGCGGAAACCCGATTGATGGGATGCATGGTCTTAACGTTCTTGAAAAAGTTGGATAGTTTTCTATTAACCAGTCTTTCCATGATTTTGCCCAGTGTGGGTAGTAACGATATTGGTCGAAGGTTTGAAAGGATTGATGGGTCAATATTCAGGTTTTTTTTCAGTGGTTTAACTATAGCCAGTTTCCATTCATCTGGGACTATACCTGTAGCTAGCACAGAGTTAATTATCTTGTTAATTACAGGATTAACGATATCTATGAGTTTGTGAAGGACCACGGGTGGGCAGGCATCAAGCGGGGAGCCTGATTTGCAGGCAGTTATTGCTTCACGTATCTGCTCGAGTGAGGATATTCCAAAGACCTGAAATGAGGGTCCAGTGAGAGTGGGGTCAGGCTCTATGTCCAAGTACTGTGTTTGGATTGTGTTGAAATCTTTTTGTATATTGTGGATTTTTTCCTCAAAGAAGACCGTAATCTGGTCATATAGAGTCTGTGATGGGGGAATTTCCCTACTTAATGTTTTTGGAACAGTGAAGAACCTTACAATCGAGAAGATTGTTTTCTGGTCATGGTGGACTTCTGATATCTTGTTTGAAAAGTACTTTTTTTTTGCTAATTTAATGTGCAGATGGTATTTTTTCCTGCTCAACTTAAAGGAGTTTAAGTCTGCTGAGTCGTAAGCTCGTCTCCACTTACGTTCCAGTTGTTTGCACTGGAAGTGTAGCTCTGCTAGTATGGGCGTGTACCTGGGGGCTGTGATTTTGGGTTTTCGCTTATTTGTAGGTTGTTTCAGTGGGCCTAGCTCATTGCTGATTGATGCCATCCACTTGTGGAAGAGTTGCGTGTTTTCTGAAGTGTCTTCTATTAGAGTAGGTATGGATGCATTAGCAAGAATAGGCAGCTTTGGATTGGTTACCAGTTTAGCCCATTTGCGCATTGGCTGTGGGGAGGGTATTTGCTTAAGGGGGTGTTTGGCAACTAGCGTCTTAATGCTGAAGGGAATTAACTTGTGATCTGACCAAGCTCGAGTGATGTGGGTGCTGACCGATAGCGAGGTGGAGTAAGAGCAAACTTCATCTAATGTATGACCTTCTTGGTGTGTAGGTGTTATAACCAGTTGGTGGATTCCAAGAGATTCTAAGATTTCAAGGAAGTTGTCCACTCCTGGTTAAAGTCTTATAGGAGGGTGAAATTAGCATACCGGAGCGCAAGGTGACCCAGTGTGTCTCCCAGTGATTTAAAAAAAAAAAACAGAACTGGGGCCGGGCGGGCGGTAGTTCAGGCCTCCTGTAAAGGAGAAAGAGGCATTGAATTTAAAGCAGAAACCTAGGCTTTCTGCCCCTTTCAAAGAGAGGAGATCACAATTAGTGCATTGCAAGGAGTGGCAAAAAATGATGGCCAGCCCCCCTCCTCTAGGTTCTTATCTGTCTTTCCTACAAATGGTATAGTGTGGGGGTTGGGAGCATGCAGCAATATCTGGGTTGTACCCTTCCTTGAGCCAAGTTTCAGTAATAAAGAGGAAGTCGAGCTGTAGGTCAGCGTCAGCTCTCTAATGTCTTGGGAATGTTTACAGAGCGAGCGTGCATTAATCAGCCCCCCCCCTTTAGTAGAAAGTTACTCAGTGTTTTGTCTTCAATATCTGTGGATTTAGGGCGGGTATCTGTGAATTTGAAGCATGATAAGGGGCCTTTGACCTTACCAGGTGAAAAACAGCAATCACATTTAGCACCGGTGTTCAAAGTTTTTAACAGATTTGGTAAAAACACAATACCTGGGGGCATTGAAGAGTGTTTAGGTGTTCAAACATGCGTACAGCCTTATCCAACACTCTCGCTAATAAATTCCTGCGGGGTAAATGGGTGTCGCTGGCTCCATTGTCTAAGGCGCCAACACTTCACACCTTTTGACTCTTTCAAAACTGAGATTTTTATTGTGAGGTCTGAAATGAGAGAGCTGTTTACCACTGTGCCCGCGTGTGTGCCAGCTTTGTCTGCCCCAGAGTGCATTGTGGGACTGTGGATGTTTGAGAGTTCCTCAATGCCACAAATGGTTACAAGAGATGTGGTCATGAAAAACTTCCCAAAGTCTTTGGAGTTTGTCATATCACAATGAACCTACAACCCACAGAAGATTAACAAAATGGCTGCATGAGGTCAGCGCTGTTATGGCAGTGTTCAGGAGCCGGTAGATTAAAATGAGGGTAGAAAAAAGTAGTTTTGTTTATGGAGGAAGATCAGTCACAGGTTAATGTATCAGCAATGAAATTATGACTAATTAATAATGAGAATGCATATAGCCACTACATAACCAATATAGGCAATCCGTGAATGAGTAAAAACTGATCTGACCATATGTATGCCCAGCTAACTAGGTTTATATGCCCTTAATGGGAGTGTAAAGTAGCTACGGCAGAGCTAAAGTCACTCTTGTGCTGGTTCGTGGTCTGAGGTACATCACTTTAAACAGGAAAAATGCAAAGAACCTAGGAAGTCCAAAAAGGAACACAAAAGCTAGCTAACTTAACGCGCTCCCCTACACTTACCAGATTAGATGATGGCTCTAGTCTTCCTCTCATTCCAGATGAAAATCCCTCCGTGATTCCAAGCTGGACAGGAGACATTCCAGCAAGGGAGTAGCCAGAAAATCAAAATACCCCCCAGTTTGAACCAATGCTAGAGGACACCAAACAGGCAAAGCAAGTGAGCCCAGTCCTCCCTAGAAGAGCGTCCTTGTCTCTTCCATTTAAGCATCCAGTCATTCACCTGTTCACCTTTCTAACCACCCACTGATATCCAATATTTCACCTTTACATCCTGTCATGTATTCATTCTTTCATCCATCACTCGATCTTTCAATATTCCATCTATCCATCAGCCATTTCATTCATCCATCCATATATTCACACATCCATCATCTATGCTTGCACCCATCCATCCATCCATCCATCCATCCATCATTTAACCTATTTATTAAGCCTTTCATACATTAATTGATCCTTTTGTCCATTCATCCACTCAGATTTCCATTTACTCTTCCAGCCTTTCACACACACACCCATCCATCAATCCACTCACTCACCCACCCACCCATTCTCTCAGATTTCCATTTACTCTGCCATGCTTTCATCCGGTCATCTACCCATCATCTCGCCAACTCATCCTTTCCCTCACCTCTCACCCACCTCGTCACCTGCTCATCTATCCATCCTTCCTTCCTTACACCCACTCATCTATAGTTTCATCAGCCCAGTCAGCCATCTTTTTACTTACCCATCCTTTCATCTACTTATCTAACTCTTTCAACCATCCATCCTTTCACCCACTCATCTATTGTAGGAAGCTGGCTCTGTAAATATTATACCAAAATGAGGTATAGTGTGCACGGAGTCCAGTGGAACCCCAAAGGTAAGCACAGGTAAACGTAGATAGCACCTTACTCTCTATTTGTGGTGGTGTGGGCGAGCAGTAAGGCTTTATCAGAGGGTAGTGTCAACCATTTGGTGTACACACTCAAAGACTGAACTCAGACCAATTTGTTTGTATCAAAAATATTATTTAGTTATTTTATTTCTAGAGCCAAGCCTGGTGCAGGGAAGTGAAATAATACTTTGAAAAATCGTATGCAGTGTTTACAGTTGAATGCAGGGTCAAATGCAGTTGGTTAAATTACACGTAAGTCAACAATTCAAAATTACTTTCTGGTTACTTTACAGATTACTGTGCACGTTAGTTTTTAGGTTACCTTTTAAGTTACTTTTGCTAATCAGTGTGATATGCCTAGATATCACACTGAGACATTTCCTAGACAAAAGGTAAGTAATTCACTTTTAATACATTTGAAGTTTTTCAATGTTTTATACCAACCAACTCCACACTTAAAAGAATTTTCAACTAGAAGCAGCCAATGCAATCCTATGGAAGGAAATGAAGGTAACGGTTTGCAGGTTAGTACTTTTTTGTGGGAGTTGGTATTTTGTGGTTAGAGCCAAGGTTCCCCCAGGGTCGAGGATGCACTCTTCGAACAGCCCCAGCTGCACTAGGGCGGCTAGTGCAGAGGCCCAATGTTATCCAAAGGGGGATAGGTGGCCTCTGGTTGGTGGCTACTCACAGGCAGGCCACAAGGTTGCGGGAGAAAAGCTCCAGGTGTTAGGCTCAGGGCAAAGGGGGATCCGAGTTAGCACCCAAAGTACTCCCGCAGCATCACAGGGGCGGCTGGGTGAAGGGTGCTGTTTTGCCATCAGGTGCCCTGTTGATTTCAATGGGGATTCTCCGATTGCAGCAAACAAAGCAGGCTGGGGGACAAAGATCTTCTGGAGGTGACCACTGGGTGGAGAGGTAGGTTGGGATGCCTGAGGCTGCTGGGACACCGTTGGTTGGACCACCCAAGGCTGTGGGACGTCGGGTGCCGGGGTGTCTTCAGGCGTCGGGTTTTCTTTCCAGCTCCAGTCGCAGTCAGAAGGATCCTTCAGAAAAGGGCTGCAGGCGTAGATTGGAAATTCGAGGCAGGCCAGGATCGGCGGGAGACCTCCTCGTGGTGTTGGGCCACTCTAACTCGAGCCGTGGGCATCAGGTGCAGAGTGGTGCGGACTCGTGGATTTGGCCAGAGTCCGTGGGTGAGCAAATCCGGCGCTCACAGGAGACAAAGTCTTGATTTTAGAAGGCAGGGCAGGTCCTTTGTGTTCTTGAGGGCTGCTGGCTGCAGGACACACCGGGATTTCGCTGGAGCAGGTTCGAGATGCGGACAGACCGGTAGGGCTAGGGCCAAGTTAGTGGCCGTCGTCCTCCTCTTAGTTCAGCACAGCTTCTTTAGTCCTTCTTCTGGTCGGTTCTCGTCTGAGAAAGCAAGGTTCAGGGGTGCCTCTAAATACTAGATTTAGGGGCGTTACAGGTAAGTAAAGGTCGGGACCAATGGGTCTCTTCCTTGGGGTGGGTACACCCCCCTATTATACCACCCTCCAGTAAGAGGGGGGCATATGCCTCTCTCTGGTTGGCTGCGTTCCCCATCTGTAAGATGGCGGGGACTGAGAGTTGTGCTTCACCTCGCCTTCCCCACCTGAGGGGTGGGGTTGGCAAAGGTGGGCAGACCTCCCTTCCTCACTTGGTTTTCCCGCCGATTCTCCCGTCCAAAGTGGGGGGTCAAAACCGGTGGGGGCCAGTTGCTGGAAGCAGCAAATGGCTGGGGTAGCTCATAAAGGCGGTAAGCCTTTGAAGCTTCCCCTTTGTGGACCCTGCCCATCCTGGAGGAGGAGGTTTGGCACCTCTTCCCAGCATGTGCATTGTTTCAGACCCCAGAGAGCAGCAGGGGTCCAGAAAAATGTCTGGTGGTGGCAACTGGCGAGTAACAACTCAGCCTGGACACTAGAGTTAGGTCGTTTTTCAGGTGGCATCTCTAAGATGCCCTCCGAATGCATTTTTCATTAAATCCCACACTGCCACCAGTTTGATACCAAACTTCCCAGTTTTCAGTAAAGCCATTATGGTGCTGTGGAGTTCGTAATGACAAACTCCCAGCACCATATACTCTTAATGGCATTACTGTACTTACAATGTCTAAGAATTGGTTTAGACACTGTAGGGGTACAGGGCTCATCCACCTGTACCCTTACCACTGGTATAGTGCATCCAGCTAGAGGGGTGGCCGACCTATGCCAGGGCAGAGGGTTGTAGGCATGGCACACAGGGATGTGTGCCATGACGAGTCTCCACTTTGTTCTGCACCAAAACACGCAGCCTGCAATAGCAGTGTGTGTGTGTGTGTGTGTGTGTGTACAGAGGTCCAGGGCCTCTAAGGGTGGCACAATAAGTGCTGTAGATCTTAAGGCTTCCCTGGCCACAGGGCCCTTGGTACCATTTACAAGGGACTTACATGTGGCCAGAGAGGTGCCAATTGGGTTTTGTATTAATGCAGTTTAGGGAAAGAACATAGGCCCTGAGTACCTGGTTGGCAGGAACCCAGGGCACACTCAGTCAAAGTACATCAAAAGTTTGGCAAAAAGTGGGGGCAACCATGCAAAAAGAGGGCACTTTCTTACATCTATCCATCATTCCATCCACCCATCCTTTCACCCATTCATGCATCCACTTGCCAATCCTTCTATTCCTTTTCTTTCACCTCATCCTTCTTTGTTCCTTTTAGCGTTATGTGTTTTATCTGCTAAGTTGCAGATTAGAGGTCCATAAAGAACCCCACATCGCTGTAGCTGCTAAAGTAGGGCAGGGGGTACACTACCCTCCTGGGGTTTTAACGTAGACAGTAAAGATCCTACTTCCACAGACCTATTGAGTACGTTTCAAGCTACCTCCCCTGCACAGGCTTTGTGTAGGTCATCGTTAAAGCTTTGTAGAAGTACTGGGTCTGAAGGTGATCCTGATAGTCTGCTTATAATGACAATGTTGCAGAATTATTTTTCAGAGAGGGTATTGAAAGTATTAAGTGTCAGAAGACTGGTGCTATTCATCTTTGTGGTGGTTGTGTCATGTGTAGGGAGGCAGGCTAGCTGTGTGTTCCTAACACTCTTTTTAGTATCTTTTCAATGTTTGAGATCAGTTCGAAATTTTGTCATAGAACGATTGTGACTGTAGCATTTCTGCATTTTAGCATTCTGGATTATGGAATTTGGCTAGAATTTTGTGGAGTTCCTTAGGTGGGCATTCCACTTCAAGTATGCTTGTGGAGAAGTGTTGTCTTGATGGCTGTTTTGTACTGCACTGGTGTAGTGTGATTTTATCTTTTTCACCCTTTGATTTCCTCCCTTCCGTTGTACTATGCTAAGTTTTCATTCTTTTGATGTTATTGGTCCATGTGGGTTCTTCTTTTGGTTAATTCTGGATGTGGAATGCACTGGGGATTCATCAATATCTGGATGCCCAATGCAGTGGCGATCCAGCTGTCGATGTAGACTGTGTGTATGTCTTGCGTGTGTGTGGACGCACCAATTAAAAAGCTTGTTGGTTTTAAGGCACTCTGTTTGGCCCATAAATCTCTGCATAATACAGGCCCAGAGTATCTGAGGATGTCCTTCTCCTGGTATATGCCTAGGAGAGCCCATCGTTCTGCGGCATCTAAAACTGTGATCATTCCCAAATGTAATAAAGTCTCTTGGAGGACAGAAGTTTTGTCTTTTTAACCACACATCCAGTTACATAAATCTGCATAATCTTACAAGTTTCAGGAAACAGCTGAAATCTTAGCTTTTTGTGCTACAGTATTAGTCTTTACTTAAATCTCAGCCTTTTAAACTCTTCCTTTATCGTCTATCTCTCATATGCCAGCGCCAAGTCTCCCTTGAGCATTCGCTACACTTTATAAATAATTTCACTATCAATGTCTTAAAGTCACATATTTATTTATTTTTCCCCAAGAATGGGTTTTTAGTGTTAGGAGGTGTAGTTTTTTCTACTCTCTTTACGTGCAGTAACTGCTGATCATCAATTTGTAAAAATGTATAAAGCATTTCTAAACGGTATGAAGGCTATCATTCCACAGTGGGAAAGATTAGTTACAAATGGAAAATGTTTAAGATGGTTGCCATTCTACCCAGGAGGAGGTTTCTCAAATTAACCCCATTATCACACTGTATCTTATTTGCAGTTGGAAAGAAACCCAAGCTACATGCAGGGATCTACAAAGTATCAGTTTGGTACACATTAGAGTTCATGATTTTACCATTACGAATCCAATGGAAAAGTACTACCTTCATGGAAATGTCTCTAGGAGAAAGCCGCTCTTATTCAAAATGAACACCTCTGCGGGTCTTCGGTTTACAAGCAAACAAGAGTTGTTAGGCTGCACTGTGCAGCAACATACTTGGTGAAAACGAAACACTGCATAGCACCAGAAGAATCAGATTATGAACCATCAAGTGAGGTGGTGGAGAGGTGATGATTTTTGCCCACCTTGCAACTGCAGACTCTGAACTCCTCACAGTCATTAAGCCCATCATGAATTTATCTTCACACCAGCCCATTCTAGAGAAAGATCAGAAACCATCTGTTCATCAGCTAAAGTTTATCTGAAAGTCGATCAAACAACAGGGCCTTGATCCAAAAACACACCATTTTATCTAATACAGAATGGGTGAAAATGAAATGAAGAAGGTTTTAGGAACAGTCACATCTACACCCAGAACTCAGCCCCACTGAGAAGCTGTGGAGTAGTAGAACCTAAAGAGTGGTGCGCATAAACAAATGTCCTCATACATTATTACGCTCGAGCGGTTTTGTAAGGAAGAATGGCCTGAATTCTTCCTAGGTGATGTGAGAGACTGAACTCAAACTCTTACAGAAATGTTCCATAGGTTACTAAATCACAGTAAAACTTTTTTACACAAGCCTACTGATTGGAGGCTGAATTGCTTTGTAGTGAAATGTGTGTACCACAGGAGGTTTGCTTTATATATGATTGGGATTAGATGTATGTTTGTAGGTAAAAGCATAGTATTTTAAGAGAGTGTACTTTCGTTTTCACATCACTTTACTTTCAAAAATACTGACCAGTTAAATATTCTTAAATCCAACCAGACTCACTGCTCACCTATTGAAGGACTAAGTTTAATTATTCTACTAACTTTAGTCCAAAATGTTTGAGTCAAGATTTTGGTGCCGGCATTAGATGCATATTGATATTTAAGTAGGTAAATATTTTTGGATGGTTCTTGTTTTGGAAGTCTACATTGTTGAGTTGTTTATTTTTTAACTTTATATATTCACATGCTTCTCTGGTACTTCGCAGCACTATGCTTAAGCTGTAATGGGGTAAAAGTTGGGAGTCCACAAAAATGTTGATTTACTTTTAAGACTGCATTGGTGTTTGCACCAAATACTCAACAACATTTTTAAGACTTTGGAGACAAAAGAGTACTTAAGATCATCCAGTGGTGATTTTTTCTTGTTATTTTCCCAGGAGATTGTCAAGCTTGCGGAAAAAGCACTTCAGAGACTTCAGCAAAAAGGTAAACTGGCAGAGTTCCAACCACAACACAGCATTTCTTTTCAGACACATAGACACTATAAGTCCTCCCGACAAATTAAAGTATCTTTCTTTTCTGACAGACGCAGCTTCTCGATTATCACAGATGCCCACTGGCATGGTCTCTAAGGGGCTATCCCTCTCTCGCAGTGCCCCAGTGGTCCTGTTTCCCGCTCACAGTGCCATAGAGCAACTGCCTCGCTCTCTCAGTGCCCCAGCGGATCTGCAGTCCTTACGTCCCACCTCTCTCAGTGGCACTGGGGGCGGTTTCCTCTCTCACACTACAACCATGCCTCTGCTTCACTCTCATAGCACACCAGTGGACCTGTACGCTTCTCCTAGAGTCCTTGCACAGTTGCCTCACTCTCTCAGTGGCCCAGCAGATCTGAAGTCCTTGCGTGGCATCGTTGTGAAGCTTCCCACCTCTCACAGTGGCACTGGGGGCGGTTTCCTCTCTCGCACTACAACCATGCCTCTGCCTCACTCTCATAGCACACCAGTGGACCTGTACGCCTCTCCTAGAGTCTTTGCACAATTGCCTCACTCGCTCAGTGCCCCAGCGAAACTGCCATCCTTCCATCCCACCTCTCACAGTGGCACTGGTGGCGGTTTCCTCTCTCACATTAAAACCATACCTCTGCCTCACACTCCTAGCGCACTACTGGACCTGCACGTCTCTCCTAGAGTCATTACACAGTTGCCTCTCTCTTTCAGTGCCAAAGGAGATCGGCACTCTGCAGGTGGCATCACCATGAAGCTTCCCGCCAGTGCCACCTTGAAGCATTACCTCTCTCCGAGTGCAATTCCTGAGAAGACTACCTATGGCACTGACATTTTACAGCTGCCTACCACCCAAGGAGCCACCATGGAGCTGCCAAGCTCTCTTACTAACATTTGGCAGCAAGCCCACCTTCACGGTCCCTCCTTGCAAAAGATGCAGTCTCACCCAGTCAGACCAGAGCAGACCCCTACTGCCCATGACATCCTAGGGCAAACCCCCTCTCAAATCACCTCTGAGGAGAAGAGATCTTCTGATGGTGCCACCATGACGCAGACTCCCTCTCAAAGCATCGCAATGCAGCAGGCCTCCCCTCGAAGTATTCCAGAGAAGCCGACCCCATCTTTCAGAGCCACTGCTAAACAAACCCCTTCTTACACCGCAACTGTGGCACAGACACCATCACTTATTGCCACTGTCAAACAGACCCCGTCTCACATTATGACCAAAGGGCAGACACCCTCTCATATTACAGCCATGGAGCACACCCCATCTCTCAGTACCTCTGTGAAACAAACCCCTTATGAAACGTCCATTAAACAGGAGACTCCTCATCTCGGCGCCCTCGTAAAACACGACCCCACCATGCAGCAGAGACCTTCTCTCAGTGGGAGCAAGGAGCAAACCCACTCTCGCAGTGTGACCCAGGAGCAGACCCCCTCTCATACTATCTTGCAGAAGACCCCCTCTCACACAGATACCTTGCAGCAGAAGCCATCTCACACGATCTTGCAGCAGCCCCACTCTCACACAGCTACAATGCAGCAGACTCCCTCTAGCACAGCTACCGTGGAGCAGAGCTCCACTCACAGTGCCACCTTGGATAAGACCACACACAGTGCCACCATGGAGCAGGACCCGTCTCATACTGCCACGTTGGTCAAGAGCGCCACTCGCAGGGCCACCTTGGAGCCTTACACTATGGAGACCACTACTCATAGTACCACTGTTGAGAAGACCAGTACTCACAGTGCCACTCTCAAGACGACCCCCTCTCAGAGCACCTCTCGTGGTATCAGAGAGGGCCTGACCCCATCTCCGAGTGACATTGTTAAAGGCACTGCCTCTCATACTGCCACCCTGGAGCACACACCCTCTCACATTGCCACCACAAAACAGGTCCCCTTTCCCAGTGCTGTGGAGAAGACCCTAACAGGGACTACAACCACAGAGCAGGCACCCTCTCTCAGTCCAACCATGGACCACACTCCTTCTCAGAGAGTCACAGGGGAGCAGGTCTCTTCTCGCGATGCCACCATAAAACATGGCCCTACTATGCTGCAGGGCCCCGATCACAGTAGGACAATAGAACGGACCCCCTCAGTCAGTGCCATCAGAGAGCAGGCCTCCTCTGGAAGTGTGACAATGGATCAAACCCCTTCTCGCACCTTGACAACGGAGCAGACCCCTTCTCGCACCATGACAACAGAGAAGACCTCACACAGTTTGACAGTGGAGCAGACCCACTCTCAAAGTTCCACCGTGGAACAGACCCCATCTGGGAGTGGCGCAATGAAGCAAACCCTCTCTAGCAGTGTGGACGTGGAGGGTACTGTGCGCAGTGCCACAGTGGCGCAGAGTCAGGTCTTGGAAAAGTCTGCCCCCCACAGAGACATCTTAGACCATACTCCCTCACGCAGGGCTACTTTGGAGCAGACCCCCTCTCACAGTACCACCAGGGATAAATCCCCCACTCACAGTGCCACAATGAAGCAGGCCCCCTCTAATGGTCAAACCATGCAGCAGACACCATCTCTCAGCGCCACATTAAAGCAGACTGCCTCTCACAGCACCACTGGGGCGCTGACCCCCTCTAGTAGTACCGTTGTAAGACAAGCCGCCTCTCACATTGCCACTGATGAGAAGACCTCCTCTCGTAGAGCCACTTTAAAGACGACCACACACAGTGCCACCTTGGAGCACAGCCCCTCTCTCAGTGACACTGTGGAGCACACTCCCTCTCACAGTACCACATTGAAGAAGACCTCATCTCGCACCGCCAGAGATAAGCAGACTTCCTCTCTCAGTGCCACCTTGGAGCAGAGCCCCTCTCTCAGTGACACTGCGGAGCACACTCCCTCTCACAGTACCACATTGAAGAAGACCCCATCTCGCACTGCCAGAGATAAGCAGACTTCCTCTCTCAGTGCCACCTTGGAGCAGGGTCCCTCTCTCAGTGACACTGCGGAGCAGACTTCCTCTCTCAGTGCCACCTTGGAACAGACCACATCTCATGATCAATTAATGGATGAGGCCTCCTCTCGCACTGCCATGCTGGATCAGACCCCTTCAGGCACCACCATCGAAGAGCAGACCCCCTCACCCACTGCAAGTGAGAAGCACACCAGGAAGAAAGCACATCATTGCAAGTCCACCACTGAACAGCCTGCACAGTGACCTTTCATTAGCACAAAGACAGTCGCAGAATAAATTAACTCAAAAACGTTTTATTTGATTTATTTCTTCTAGTTAAAAATACTGAAAGTAGTCAAATAGCATCTCCTGACCCCATTTTCTTAATCTAGATCCCTCTTCTCCAGACTCATGTGTTTTGCACATCAGCTGAGAGGGCTGTGCATGACAGCTACCAGAGGATGGATAGAGGCGTTGGTCATTCATGAGAAAGGTGATGTGAAACATCTGCTAAATGGAGAGTACACTTTAATGAAACAGACAAGACAATACTTTAAATGACCGAAAGGACCATGGTGCGAGGTTACACAGACACTTGCCATTTGTTTTAGGCTACAGAATTCTACAAACCAGGAAGTAGGAAGATGGTATGCGAACGCTGTCAATGACCTGCCAACTAGAGGTTATGGCCTTCAGGTCATGATGCTTGTAGATCCAATGGTATCTTGGGAGTAGGACATCACAGTTTGTTAGAATGCACCTAAGAGAACGTTGAGATTGCACTCACAGCAGCTCTTCCCGCTTCATGGCTTTTAAGAATCCAAAGGTGTAAAAACATACAAACAAAAGGCTCTATTTGAAGAAAAGAGGGTATGTGCTGGTCAGTATTGTACTGTTTTTGAACAGAGATTTAAAGTACACACACTGCTTGTAGCACTTGGTTGGGAGACCACTTTCAGGAGTAATAGCCTCTAACCTTTCTGCCACAGGAGACAGTCTTGGCCATATGCCTCATACCAGTTAGAATTCCCCTCTTCCTGTCAACAGCATATAAAACATTGGTATCCAACATAGGTCCACGAAGGCTGTATTAGTGTCAGATATTCAGAATATCCATCCTATAATTTACATTTTATAAAACAAATCTATGTAGAACTTATTTACATTGTCATGGTTAGCCTGAATGTATTTCATGGAACTGCCTTCCTGGATCTAGATAAGCACCCAGTAATTAAGAGGATATTTTCTTATATTGGCTATCCTAAAACCTGCATGTTATTTTCCAACTTTTTAAAGACTATTCTGGTACCAATCGCCATTTTCAGAAGTATGCATTATTTATCAAGGTACCAACCTGCAAACCTTTCTTTACAGGTAAGTAACATATCTTTTCATATTTTGAGCACTCAATTTGCCAGGTGGAATTGGAGCAGGGTTATTTTGGGACCTATAAGTAGCGAGTTTAAAGCATCTTACTTCTTCTCAGCATTTGTGGAGCATCGAGTGGCCAGATTATTTCTTTGTGTGCAAATAAGCTGAGCCGTCAGTCTTAAACACCAGTACTCACAAATCACATCACAATTAATATTACCTGTAGATTGAAACAACATCAAACTGCGTGAAACTGTAATGCTTTTATACTGAGAGATCGTGTTTCCCAGCAAGTGGGGGGTTTACTTACAGACGTTTCGCCTGTTTCCCAAGGACCTTCATCACATCCTCTTTTCCTTACAGAGGACAAGTGATCAGGTCACACATCAATCCAGACCTGTTGCAGTGCCGTGCAGATATTAACTGTAGATGGAAACAACCTCAATCTGCGTAGAACTGCAATGCTTTTATACCAAGCGATCGTGTTTCCCAGCAGGCGAGGGGTTTACATAAAGAAGTTTCGGCTGTTTCCCCAGGACCTTCGTAACATCCTCCTGTCCTTACAGAGGACAAGTGATAAAGTCACACATCAATCCATACCGGTTTCAGTGCCTAGAAAAAACTGTGCTTTGAAGTGCTTCCACCCTGGTGTCTCCCAAGATCGATCTTTCATAGATCGTTTAAACATATACTTCAGACATCAAGATCAGATATTAGAGTATATGAGCATATGAGGCGGTTTGTTCTTCAGTTTTATTGTTATTTTATAGACTTGGGTGCATTTTTAATACTTCTGAAGCCTCTCTAGAGTCCTCACTTCAGGTTAGGAGATATTCTAAAAGCATTTGAATCTATGCAAGATACCAAAGCGAAAGAACTAGCTTTAAATGCAAGTGTTTTCTCTCTTGCATCATCTCCTGCTTCGTCTACAAAACCAGCAAGCACCATGCGTCGGCTACTTGCAGTTGTCAGTAGGGCAGGAGAAGGGGGGATGCATTCTTCCTTATCCAGTCCTCTCTTCCTGTATGATCTACAGTGGCTAGAAGTTGCCCAGGAGACTATGGTGAAGTCAGAGTGTGAGAGTACCTCCGGTGTCCTGTCTGTCTGGTTTATTATGTGTGATTAAGAGCCTCCAAAATCCACCGCACCTCTGCAAGAACATGCTCACACTTTGCACATAAGGCAAAAGGTTGAAATTACAGTGATAAGCTGGGCGTGTGGTGTGGTGTGTGAAGGTGTGTATTTGACACATAGCAGATATTGTCAGAATCCCCTTTCCTTTTGCTTCTTGCTCCTAAAAGGTTTGCATGGTACAGTTCAGCCAATCAGCGGTGTTAAAAGTTTAAAACAAAATATTGGTCTCTCATATGTTGATCTTAAGCCTCGGAATCATCCTTGGTGCTGCAGGGCCCAATACGTTTCTGGTCTTCAACTCAGGAACTCACTGCATGGCTGAGAATCTGACAAGCTTCAGTAGCTTGTCTTAGAGCATTTCACGAACAGCTGGACAGAGCACAGGAGTATAAAACGTCTCCTTAAGAGATTTTCAAAACATACTCTGCTTTGTTTAAGTCAAAGTGTCAAGCTGGGTGGCTGTCAATCGTTGTGCAATCGTGAGGGGTCAGGGGTTTTTCAGGAAGATTTACTCTGAGGCTTGTCGTTGTTGGTCTGTTTCTGTTCATTTTGTTTGGCCTTGATGCTGGCCTCCCACTGCTTTTTATGTAGCGTGTAGAGTCGCATGGCTGCCTGGGCATCTTGTACCTGCACAAAGAAAGAACATAGGAATTTGCAAAGAGATCAAAGTCAGCCTCAGGACTACAGATGTCCTAACAACCACTCCAATGTTCAGCTGTTATGCACAAGGTGTTGTGTCGGTGACTCTGAAACAAATAAGAGCTTTCTAAGCCCTTTCACTGAGCTAATGCCCCATAAACACCCCCAGTAAAGGTGGCTTTTCTGTCACAAGATGTACATATACACACACACAACCACAAAGCAGGATGGGGTTAACTACCTTGATGACAGCCCGGCGGGAGTGACCGTCAGGTACATTTGGAAACATAGTGCCTGGAGAGGGTATGTGAGTACACAACAGATGCACAAGAATTTCTTCATGTGCAGGCCTCGTCAGGAAGCGAAACTGTTCTTGCCCCTCCAGGAGTTGACAGACATGCAGGAAGGATCATGTTATATGATACAAATAGTTGGTCTTGTTCTGCAAGAGGCCAATCTTAAGTTAGGGTTAAGCAAGGGAGACCAGTCTCTGCTTTTAAATTATCTGCTAGTCAAGTAACTGTCCTATGTAAAATATTCAGAAGAAGAAACGTTATTGTTAAGATCTAAAAGCCACTGACGCTGGCCACGTATGGTAAGTTACAAAACCATAACTCTCCTAATGTACTTCTCATGACCTTATGCAGAGCCTCAAATGATATCATATGAATCAACAATCACACTCGAGGATGCTGCTCAATCTTTGGCCGGACCCTCCACTCAGTCCCAATAACCCCTTATCAGCATCAGGGATGCCATCATTTATCTCAACGGTGATGCGATATGTGGTGCCCCAGTGAAGTCATCAATTAGGCCATTTTTTAAAGTCATCAGTGACATCCTGTGTAAGGTGCTAAGCAGTTGGAAGGGTGGAGTTTTGGTTCGTTTGTCCAATGGTGAATTCCAGGGATGACCGTGTAGGCTGGGTGCATGGGGGGATGGGCGCTTGGCAGGTGCTGCCTCTAGAGAGATCACAGCCCTGCAAATGACTTCAGCAGATGCAGACACCAGCCCGACGAGGATGGACACAGCAGTGTTACGGGAGCACTCGGGCTTCCGATATCACCAGCAGCAGTACTGTCTTTCAGCTGCAGGGGCTCCGATCTTGTTTGATGTTTGCTTTCTGTAGAAGATTGGATGTGGCTCAAGGTGACAACGTCTGGAGAGTGGGAGACTCTCTTGCATACTCTGGTCAATTCTGGCTTCGCTCTGTGGCAATCTCTTTCTCTCTCTGGCTGGTCCCCATGCCGGGAACACTGGGCTTCTTCTACTGAACTCTCTCGCCTGCTACCAGCCAGGAACACCGGTTCCCTGTCTAACCAAGCAGGCTGGGTTCTAGGCTCTACACAGCAGATTTTACAGCAGAAAAAGCGGATTTAAGGCGATGTACCCTCACCTATGGAAGATTTGCTCAATTGCATACACCCTCCAGATAAAAGAATACAAGCATTACACTTCGACTGCTTTGGAGAAGCCGTCATCCTCCATCTTGTGCCATACTAAACCAGGGGGATCTAAAATTGATGCTAATGGCCTTCGTACTCAAACTTATACAACACACAGAGGTCTCTTACAATATATGTGCTACAAATGTACTACACATAGTCAATCACTCAACCTACACATGGAATGCCGGCATAAGGTTCTGGTTTTCACTTGAGAGCAGTACTTTACACAAGAAGGGTCAGCAGACCACACTCTCACTGAGAGAACAAGCATTTGCAATGCAATAGGTCTCGCAGTTACACGAGTTTAAGCTACTGGCATTGTAAATGACAATGCCTTTTATGTATTTTTTAAAACAACAATAAAAGGCATAGTTATTTGCAACTTCAATAGCTCAAATTCGAGTAAATGCGAGACCTATTGCATTGCAAATGCTTGTTTGGATAGGCACGGGGAGATTAAGTTATTTGCCCAGAAGCACAGGATGTTGAGATGAGACTCGAACCTGGTTTCCCAGTGCCAAAGTCAACAGCTCTGGGGTTACGCCACATCCTATCCCCACCTTCTAGTGCAATGTCATAGGAGTCTCAAGTGATCCATCACACAATTATTGATCTAGTAAGCTGTTCTAAACTTAGGACATTCTGGTGGACACAAGAGACGCCATGGCGTTAGACTGTGTTTAACTACCAGCACACATGAGCGTTCCATGTAGTGAAGTCCGCATGCCTGAGCCAGGGCCGGGCTGCGGGGCGATGGATGCTGACGCGATGGAGCCCTTGCAGGCACTTAGCAGCAGACTTCTCGTGTATCGGGTTCAGCCTGAAAGAGTGCGTGTCAGTGGCTGAGCTGGAAATGTTTCTATGTATTTCTGACTCGGGGCTAATGACACCTCGACCTGAAATCAGACGTCATGAGTGGTGTGAGGTAGGTGTGATGTAAAATATTATACAAAAGAAACAGGCTTGAAAGACATAAATACCGCATGTATATGCAAGCGATCCTGGATGTAAGTATAACAAAGACCTCATATTGTTGAAAAAAGCATTACTGTAGTATTTATACTGGTGTTGCTTTCGTCGCCGGAACTTAAGTGACACTGCTCTTTGGAAAATAAACCTTTTTGAAAATAGAGGAATTTTCAGGGACTAATTACTAGACGGAGATTTGAATGTGGGGTCAAATTTGAACCTGCATTGGTGGAATGCACATGATGTGAGAATCTCTTTGTAGGTCGTAAATCCAGCAAAGGCCGTTATTATATTTGTGCAGTGAACATTTTTGTTGTAGCAGGAAGGACTACACCATCAGATGCAGCATATAGAATGTCAGGTCAGGTGGGATCATGTACATGGTCTGGCTGGGTCTAGAATACGACAACTTCTATAAAATGCAGACATATGGGGAATGAATATGCTACTTACCAGTATGCATCTGTTCTTGGCATGTAGGGCTGCTGACATTCATATCTGTGCATAGATCGCCGCCTAGTGTTGGGTCCGGATGTTTGCACGTTGTTGTCCTGGAAGAGTCTTCGAAGTATCCTGAGATAGGTGACTCCTCCCCTGGACCACAGTGCGCATGGGCATCCTCTCCATCCTCAGATTGTTTTTCGCCATTGTGGCAGTGATGGAGTAGATACAGAAAGTGATGACCATGCTATACAGTAATTCTGAGAGCTGCAGCTGCTACAGGCGCCGGGGAGGAGGGTGGGCGATATGAATGTCAGCAGCCCTACATGCCAAGAACAGATGCATACTGGTAAGTAGCATATTCAGTTCGAGGCATGTGGGCTGCTGAATTCATATCTGTGCATAGAATACATAGCAGTACCTCCCATTAGCGGCGGCTACCAGTGCCAGCTGCAGCGGTCTGAAAAAGAGTTTTGAGAACAGCCTGTCCTACAGCTGCCTGCTGTTTTGAGTGTACATCTACACAATAGTGTTTGGTAAATGTATGTATAGTGGACCATGTGGCTGCTCTACATATATCATGTAAAGGAATGTTTCCCAGGAAAGCCATGGAGGCCCCTAACTTACGTGTTGAGTGGGCTCGTGGGGGAATCGTTAATGTGCGTTTAGCCTTTTGATAGCAAATTTGAATACATTTAACGATCCATCTGGCTATACCTGCTTTGGAGATGGCGTTGCCTTTGTGTTGTGGAGAAAAGGCAACGAAAAGTTGTTTTGTCTTCCTAAAGCCTTTAGTTCTGTCTATATAGTACATGAGGGCTCTTTTGACATCTAGGGTATGGAGCATTCTTTCAGCGACATTTTGTGGATTCTGAAAGAAAACAGGCAGTTCAATAGTTGAATTTGGGGTTGGTACGTAGTACGACCCTGTTTGCGTGAACCTGTATGAATGGCTCTTGAATGGTTAGTGCCTGGAGTTCACTAACTCTTCTCAACGAAGTGATTGCCACTAGGAAAGCTACTTTCCAGGTGAGGAATTGAATCTCACATGAGTGGAGAGGTTCGAAGGGTGGACCCATCAGTCGGGTGAGGACCAAGTTGAGGTTCCACACTGGTGCTGGTGGGTGTCTTGGGGGAATTACTCGTTTAAGTCCCTCCAAGAAGGCTTTGATGGCAGGCACTTTGAATAAAGAGAGGTGCTGCCTGTTTTGGAGATAGGCTGCTATTGCGGTTAAATGGATACGTATTGAGGTGTATGCCA
This sequence comes from Triturus cristatus, assembly GCF_964204655.1. Lineage (NCBI taxonomy): Eukaryota > Metazoa > Chordata > Amphibia > Caudata > Salamandridae > Triturus > Triturus cristatus. The sequence continues at coordinate 1,138,692,243 of NC_140580.1, read as the reverse complement.
GATTGCATCGGTATAGGTGTAAGAGGTAACAGATTATGTTTTGAATGGATGCGTCTAGCGGGTTAATGTCATTGTTATTGCAATAAATGACAAACCTCTTCCATTTGGCTGCATAGCAAGCTCTGGTAGTGGGTCTCCTAGCTTCCTTAATGATCTCCATACAGTCAGGTGGCAGGTTTAGGTAGCCAAACTCTAAGACTTCAGGAGCCAGATTGCCAGGTTCAGCTGTTGCGGATCTGGGTGCTGAATTTCTCCATGGCTCTGCGTCAAATGCACGGGTTTGATCCGCAGCCTTTGATGCGGCACCACGGGAAGTTCCAGAAAGGTGGTGTACCATGGCTGGCGTGCCCATGTTGGAGCAACCAGGATGAGTGTCAGTGAGTGCTGTCGCAGTTTGCGTGCCACCAGCGGTATCAGCGGCGCTGGGGGAAAAGCGTACGCAAATCTGCCGGACCAGTTCATCCATATCGCATTGCCCTGCGACTGTGGATGTGGGAACCTGGCGGCAAAGCTTTGGCATTTTGCGTTTTCGCTTGTGGCGAATAGGTCTATCTCTGGATGACCCCACCGTTGGAAGTACGGTTGGAGTACTGACGGGTGTAGCTCCCACTCGTGCATCTGGTGGCTGTGTCTGCTGAGCAGATCCGCCATCTGGTTGTCCTTGCCGGGGAGGTGTTCCGCCATGAGGAATATGTTCCTCTGAATGGCCCACTTCCACATGCTCTGAGCCAGATGAGACAACTGTGGAGAGTGCGTTCCTCCCTGCTTCTGTATGTAGTACATGGCAGTCATGTTGTCCGTCCGTATCAACACGACTTTGTTGCACAAGTGTACCTTGAAGGCTTTCATTGCCAGGAAGATTGCCATCAGTTCCAGAAGGTTGATGTGCATCTTCTTTTGTTGTGTAGTCCATAGTCCCTGCACTGTGTAATTGAGTACATGAGCTCCCCATCCCTGGAGAGACGCGTCCGCTCTCAGTATAATTTGTGGAACAGGCTCTTGGAACGGTCGGCCCTTGCAAAGGTTTTGTGGATTCCACCAATGCAGAGAGTTGTATGCCCGACCGCTCACCAACACTAGGTCTTTTAATTGCCCGTGAGCCTGATTCCATTGACGTGCCAAGCACTCCTGAAGCGGGCGCATATGTAGTCTTGCGTGTGGGACTATGAAAATGCAGGAGGCCATCATGCCTATCAACTGCATGAACACTCGCGCAGGAAGGGAGTGTTGGGGTTTGAACTTTGATATTAGCATGCCGTTGATCCTCACTAAATTTGGCTGAGCTGTGGCTGCCAGAGTGTCTATGGTCGCACCTAGGTACTGTTGTACGTGTGCGGGTTGGAGATGTGATTTCGGGTAATTTAGTGAGAATCCCAGACTGTGAAGAAGGTGAATGGTGCGGGACATGTGGCTGGCACATTGCTGGGCTGACTTTGCCTGAACAAGCCAGTCGTCCAGGTAAGGGTAGACGTGAATGTGTTGCCTTCGTAGATGTGCAGCCACGGTAGCTAGGCACTTTGTGAAAACTCTGGGTGCTGTTGTCACTCCGAAGGGGAGGACTTTGAATTGATAGTGCTGCCCCTGAATGGTGAACCGGAGATATTTTCTGTGTGACGGGTGTATGGGTATGTGGAAATACGCATCTTTGAGGTCTAGCGTGGCTAGGAAATCTCCCTGTCGGAGGAGCGGGAGAACCTGCTGTAGGGTGAGCATGTGAAAATGCTCTGAGAGAATGTAGCGGTTGAGGGGTCTCAGGTCTAGGATAGGTCTGAGTGAGCCGTCCTTTTTTGGTATTAAGAAGTACAGAGAGTACACCCCTGTTCCCTGCTGGTGTACGGGCACGACCTCTATTGCGCCTTTTTGCAGCATACTTAGCACCGCCTGCTGTAATAACGCTAAGTGCTCTGAGGACATAGGACGGTGCCTTGGCGGTATGGTGGGTGGAGTGGAGGTTAATTCGAGACAGTAACCGTGTTGGATAACATCTTTGACCCACCTGTCCGTGGTGATGGAATCCCACGTGGACAGGAACCGCTGGAGCCTTCCCCCGACAGGTGTTATGTGGGCGGGGGGAAGGGAGAGGGCGTCGCTGTTTGTTCTTGGGGGAGGACCTGGTATTGCCGTAACCACGTCCTCTGCCCTTGGTGCTGGAGCCACGATATCCACCTCGGGTGTTTTTATCGTAGGAACTCTGTGTGCCCCTTTTATTGTAGGTTTGCTGTGCCCCCTGTCCTCTACCTGCACCTTTATTTCCGGGGCGACGAAAGGAGCTACTACGAAATGTCTGCGTTTGCAGAGCCCCCATTGACTTCGCAGTGTTCGTGTCTTTCTTTATCTTTTCTAAGGTGGCGTCAACCTCCGGCCCAAATAAGTAGTCGGGGTTGACTGGCTGATTGAGGATGTTATTTTGGACCTCAGGTTTGAATCCGGAGATTCGTAACCAGGCGTGTCGTCGTAGCATGACGCTGGTGTTTATTGCCCTTGCAGCAGTGTCTGCGGCATCTAGTGCACACTTGATGGATGCGTTTGTGAGCAGTTGTCCCTCCCTGATGAGGAGCTCCGCTGCCTCTTTGTACTCGTCTGGCAGGTGTTGGAGTAGGGTCTCTAACGTGTCATAGTGTGAGCGGTCGTAGCGAGCTAGGAGGGCCTGTGTATTGGCGATGCGCCATATGTTTGCTGCCTGGGCTGCAATCCGTTTGCCGGAGGTCTCTAGAACCTTGGACTCTTTGTCCGGGGGAGGAGCATCACCAGTTGTCTGAGAGTGTGCCCGTTTGCGAGCATTGGCAACTACAATGGAGTCCAGAGGCAACTGGCTTCTAATGTACGTGGGGTCCCCAGGTGCGGGTTTGTACTTCTTCTCGATCCTGGGGTTTATTACCCGTGCCCTGGTGGTTTCCTTGAAAATGTCCTTTGCTGGCTTGAGGACACCTTTTAACATGGGCAGAGTCTTTACAGTCCTCTCGGAGGATGCGAAAGTGTCCACCAAGAAATCATCCTCGATAGTGTCTGAGTGGAGTTGCACTCCATGATTGGCTGCGGCACGTTCAATGAGGGCGTTGAATGCAGCAGTGTCCTCTGTGGGGGACGTTTTTGCGCCATAAAGTTGCGGGTCCTGTGTATCCAGAGCGGCACCTGGGTCTACAGGGTCATCCCAGACTTGATCAGGGTCTTGCTGCCCCTCAGGGTCTATGTCCTCGGTTTAGGTGGTGTCGTCACCCATGTAGTCCTCCACTGCATCCGTGTCGGAGTGCGTTGGAGAGAATGATGGATCTGTGTAAGAGGTGTGGACGCGTTCATAAAGAACTGGTTCCGATTCTGCCGGCATTTTTTGTTTTAGCGGGATCCTGTAAGAGTCTAAAGCTTGCTCTGAAGTGATCTTCCGCTTTCGGAGCATGAGCCTGCCGGTGTCGGCGTCGATGAAGTGGGACGGCGATGTCCCAGTAGTCGAGTGTTCTGTAGATGGGGACCTTGTCTGGGTAACGCGGGTTCTGATTTCGAACATTTTCGGCGCCGTGGATGGCGGCAAACCAAAGGTGATGTTTGCTGGTGCCGAAGGTGCCTTCTGTGCGCGTGTCGGTACGGAGCCCGACGAGGTCTGGAGGGCTGCCTTTTCCCTGATGCGTTGCAAGGACGCTGCCACTTGTCGCACCTGGAACTCCGACGGTTCTTTGGCACCGAGTGGTTCCGTAGAGGCAGGTGTGGACTTCTTCGAAGTGATTGGGTCATCGAGTCGAGGAGGGGTAGGAGCCGTCGACGGCATTGATGAGTGTACCGTAGTCGTTGCCTTCGAGGTGGATAGCGATGCAGTGGCTATTCTCACCTTGGTGGTCGGTGCCGATTGCTTCGGTGCCGGGGGCCGAGGCGCTTTGACGGTACCGACGGCTTTCCTTTTTGGGTCGGCGCCGACATCGGCTGCAGCGAGTTCGGCACCGAAGTCCCTTTTGGTGTGGTCGGAGCCGACGGGTTTGGCTGGCGTCGAAGGTGTGGTGGTCCTCGAGCCGACCAGTGTCAGTTTCACTTTCGGTTTCTGTTTAACCGGTGCGATGATTGGTTTCGGTTTTGTGGTAGGGAAACCAGTCTTTTTAGGTAACAATGGCTCTTGCTGTATGTCCGTGGCCGGGCCGGGGGGCGGGGCCGAAGAACTGCGGGATTGGTCTTGGGTAAGGCCCGAAGGCGATCCCTCGACCGGAGCTGTCGACTGACACACTGGGATAGCCTCAATTTGTACGGGTAGGCCTTGCTCCTCACCGGAGCTACCTTCTTCGGCCCCTAAGGCCTCATCGTAGTCTCCTACCTCGTCGTCGGCTTCTTCCCTGTGAAAAAGCTCTTCATCGACATCTTCCGATCGGGTACAGTGTTCGGAAGTGGGGCTGGAGGGTATATTTTTCACGCTTTCCACATCTTCGTCCTCGGTGCTGAAGATGTTGGTCGGGGCCGGTGCCGCTTGCTGCGCTTCCAGTCGCGCGGCGCGTCGATTCCGGAGAGTCTTCTTGGATCTGAATCGGGCACAGGCCATGCATTTCGATTCGTCATGATCCGGTGAGAGGCATTTGTTACACACCGGGTGGACGTCGATATGGGGGTATTTGGCGTGGCAAACAGGACACCGCTTGAATGGGGTCCTCGATTCCATCGTCGAAGTTCGGTCGATGGTCGGATTTAATGGATCTGAAAAGTTGTTAAAGCCGTGAAAAACTAGCCTGTAAACTGTCGATACCGATCGGGAACAGTACCGTCGAAAACTAAAGGCCTTTTGGCCTGCAAACTAAATTTTCCTAACTTGAGTCAAGATAAGCACATCCGAACCCAATGGCGGAAAAAAACAATCTGAGGATGGAGAGGATGCCCATGCGCACTGTGGTCCAGGGGAGGAGTCACCTATCTCAGGATACTTCGAAAACTCTTCCAGGACAACAACGTGCAAACATCCGGACCCAACACTAGGCGGCGATCTATGCACAGATATGAATTCAGCAGCCCACATGCCTCGAACTATCCTGGCCTAACCTAAACATGTGTCCTAAATCAGAAGCAGTTGTCAGCAGGGGAGAAGGAAAGGCGGGAATCCTCAGCGGTTTAATGTCACTTCAACGACCTTTCTGCGTAGAAGCTGTTTGACACATCATCGCAATTTCAACGCCACAAAGCCAGACTAAACAGCTGAGTTATAAATGAAGCACAAGCATGCTTGATCTAAGTATGGGACTGAAGCTTATGATGAAACAGAACATAATCGGACACAGGAAAGCGTTGAAGTAAATAAACGTGGCTTCTCACGTAAATACACCAAATGATATAAAAATACATCTTTGTTATGTCATATTTTGTGCAGTGCAGGCTTGGCCCCCAGTAGCTGGAGCAGAGGAGCTGCACTTTCACAATGTCGTGATGAACCAGCCCCGCTGTCGAGCGTGCATATCTCTTGTCCTGAGTGCGCGCAGACAGGGAGGGAGAGAGGGAGCGACTGAAGCCCTACGCGCTTGCACATCTGTCCTCGCACGCCTGTTGTTGCGCGTGCCCATGTGCTGTCCGGGCCCAAGCTTATGCAGATGCCATGCGCGTGCACATCGCCTGTCCGGGTACGCACATGTTTTGTCTCCCTTCGCGCACCAAACCGACAAAAATAGTCTCGCCAAGGCGAAGCAGCACACCTGCGCTGCATTCGCTAGGCGAGACCTAAAAAGGTCAGGTTGCACTACAAACTCACCAAACATGGTACACTGCTATCACTATATGTTGTACCCGGGGCAAGGACAGTAGTGCACTGCCTAAATTTAAGGCACACTTGGTTTGTCCTTTCAGTTCACAGGACAAGTCCTGGACCTCGCAGTACCAGGGACGAGTGTAAGCCGCTGCACGCATGTTAGATTAACATGAATCCCAGGGCCAAGCTAAAACCAGGACCCCAGTTTCACATGCAGTTAAGCACTCCAAGAAGGGGTGCAAAACTGTTTGCCATGCAGAGGACATTCGCATAATATCACTAACAATCAAAATCCATAGCTCAAAAAAACCAAACTGCACAACACCAAAGCGCTCTCCCTCATAAGGCCAAACCCTACATACCTGAAGCAGGTATCAGAATCAAGCATTGCCCCGCTCTATGTGGCAGCTACAACACTTTCCTGTCAGAAGTCCATGGTTTAACTATCTAGCACCAAAGGGGTGTGTGTGTGTATCTTAGGCTTCAACCACAACTACCAATAAAGATACTACCAGAAGTGAAAAAGCTAGAATGATAATTTACATGGTTCTGTAAACAGGACAACCGGCCACAGACAACTGGAAAACTATCCTAAGGTGAAGGGACAATACCTTTGTACCCCTCTCAGATGGACGTGGGTAGATACAGGTTCCCACATAAGCACAGACTGGACTGATGCAGGGTCACCAGGCATGAAGCCCTCCAATGCTCTCTACTGCTCCTGAACCTGCTGGAGGGTCAATTCTAGTCAGCCGAACCTCAAGGAAATTACAGCTTGTGAACATCACACTAATTCACCATATCTTTAACCCCATCTGCGACGTATTCACCCCGACACTCAGCGGCTCCCTCAAAAAAGCCCCTGTCTCAGACATCTGGAAACGTGCCCCCATACTACCCCTTCTGAAGAAACCCTCAGCATACCCGAAGACGCTAGCAAACTACAGATGAATTTCCCTGCTACCTTACCCAGCCACAGTATTGGAAAAGCTCGAACATCTGGCTGGCCACTTCAACGACAACCACCTCCTGGATCCCTCTCAATCTAGATTCAGACCAAATCACAGCACTGAGATTGCGCTCATCCCTGTCACCGACATCTGCCTGATCATGGACAGAGGAGATACAGTGGCCCTGTTCCAGCTCGACCTCTCAGCCTCGTTTGACACATCCTCCCACCCCATCCTCATCCTCATCCTCATCCAATGTCTCCACGAAACTAGTATACGAAGACCCATCCACTTGCATGTCAGAAGTCACTAACTGGATGAAGACCAGCTCCCTAAAGCTCAACTCCAACAAGACGAAGGTGGTGCTCTTTGGAGAGTGGCATGCCAAACACCCAACCTGCCTAACCAAGCCAGGAACCTAGAGAGAATATTGGACAACCAACTCTCAATGCTCAGCCAGATCAACATGGTCACCTCCTCCTGCTTCCTCCCCTTCAAGCGCCTAAGAAAAATCTTCAGATGGCTCCTGCTAGACATCCGCAGAATTGTCACACAGGCTTTGGTTTACAGGAAGCTGGGCTATGGGAACACACTATGTTGGCATCCCCATACATCTCACCAAGAGACTCAGGTCATTAAAAAAGCTGCAGCTAGACTCATGCCTAAACAAACACCCAGCGCACTCACATCTCCACATGACTAAACGACCTCCATTGGCTCCCAATTCACAAAGGTGTGCTCTTCAAGCTCCTCATGCACACACAACCCTACACAACATAGGTGTCACCTTCCTGAGCATCAAATTCCACACCGAACGGAAATCTTCACCTTGCCAGCCTACTACTCGCACACGTCCCCCTATATATGAAGAATTCGAGCTGGTGGGGACAGCTTTCCCATAACTCGCTCCCCAAAGCATGGAACATCTCCCTGCACATCTAAGCCAGTAGCTCACTCCTAGAATTCAGCAAAAAGCTGAAAACCTGCGTTTAACAAAGATCCCTGTGAGGGCCATACCGTCCTTCATTAAGTGCCAAGATACCCTCCCAAGTGAGACGGGCACCATACATAGAACATAACATCCTCCACACAGGTTTCTGTCTACTGTTTTTGTTTGTGGATGCTTGTGGTCAGACGCCTGCTTCTCTCTATATATGACTGTGCAGCTTCTTGTTCTTTAAAACATTCACAATTATAGGACAGGTATGTGGGCACAGGCCTTTTGAATGTAATTGAGTAGAGAAGGATCTCAAATGGGTCAATATCTCCCTGGACCCATTATCACTGGGCTAAAACTGCCTACTCCTCTTGGTGATGAAAGCATCAGTTTATGTACAGAAAACAGTAGAGAAAGTTAACATGGTGCTGTCTTTTCAAAGATGCTCTTGGCAGTATGCATACTGGGTCTATGGAATTCTGAGAATCACTTAAAACAAGCAGTATTTGGGAATATGTGGACAAAGAAAAGAAAAATATCTAATATCATTCTCTAGCACCAACAGTGCATACTGGAGCATTTGATCTCCTATTCTTGCAAAGTTGTGTAAAGAACAAATGGATGTTGAGGTCTATGATCGGAGAATGTACTCACCGAGGAGTGCTCTGATGTCTGCACCTTCACATTCAAGAGCTTGCTGCACAGCAGTTTCAGAGACGGCCTTCCAGACTAGAAGCAGAAAAACCAAACACTAGAACTGTGAAGTATTTGTAATCAGTAACAGTCCAGAAGCAACATTTTAAAAGAAACATATTCTATATGGTGCACAATGTGCCCTGATAAAATGTACACACAGTCAAAAATGCTAGTTTTTGGAAAGGGAAAGTTGCTACCATGTGCAAACTACCCCATTCATTATTGTACAAGCCCATATAATTTGTGCTACAAAACTACCAGCTGAAAGCATGTTGTATGTACCCTTTCTCCCTTGTATATAGTTATCTCCTGTCAGTAGTTTTCACTGCCCTACTACCGGTTAAGTGATAAGTCCCACAAGATTAGGACTGCTCTATGCTTTGTCGTAAAGTTCCTAAGGAGCCTTGGGATGAAGTAGCTCCCGAGATTGTAGGACTGTGGTGCTTGGGACACTCCTCAGTGCTCATCATTTTCTAGGTGCTCAGAGGTGGAGTTTGAAAGTGAAATCACTACCACTTCTTTTATTATAATTTTTTTATTGCGGTTTTGGGTTAAGGTTTTGATTACATCATGTCATGTGAAAAAATAGCCGACAGCCATGTTACAGCATTGAAAGAATCATAGGTGGATGTACACGCATAACAAGCAGTTCAGGTAACAAACATTGTCTCAGACATATTTTGTAGGTTATACAGTAGCACGATTTGAGCAATAGGTCACCGGATGTACATCCACATGAAATGTATCAAACAAGGCTCTAAACTTAGTCATCCCATGTGCCCTATAGGAACGGATGTGGTGAGAAAGGAAGAGAAAACCTCCGTCATTAACACGGGTGTCAGGGAAACTGGGGGAAAGTGCGAGGAGAGAGAAGCAACAAGGGGGATCAGCACGAGCGAGATCTTTAAGGGGATATACAGGAGAGAGGAAGTAGGCGTGGGCTGGGCGTTGTACGAGACTGGGTAAATGGGGTGATGGTCACATGGGTATCCCGGTCACCATACCCCGGCATTACGTGAGGGGAGGGATACTCTGACCTAGTATGGAGGGGTTTGTGAAGCTGATGAAGGTGGGGTGTGGCAACGATGATGGCATAGCTATCTCAGGGGGTAAAAGGGAAGGGTGGGGGAAGGTCTTCTCTAACCAGCTCCTTAAATTGGGTAAACATGGTGTTCCAGGCTGCTGCAGTGGAGCGCCTGCGATGTCTTCTTACTGATAATAAAATGATGGGTGAGTTTTTGGGACATAAGTGTTTTACACAAGAGGTGTACAATATAACATCGTCAAACGGATGAAGTAACAGAGGTTTAATGGGACATTAAAATAAACCACGTATCTAGTCAAATTAGGGGGAAAGAATTGAATAGAAGTGTTGCTGAACCGCACTGAAGACTATAGGTTCACTCCCCTTTCCACGTCAGGGGTGAGTCCTTTTGAGTTTTTCAGGCAAAGAACACCATGCATGAAGATTAGCTGACCGTTGATGGGAGACATTCTGGGAGAACCACATATTGTGGAAGAATTGGAACGTTTGAGTAGGACACGATAAGTTAAGCAACAGGGTAGGAGGAAGAAATATTATGAAGAACGCAAGGCTGTTAAAACATGGAGTGTCAGTGTATGAGATACGGTGAGAGTTAGAATACCAAGACCTTCTCAAGATTCTTCTAATCTTGGCAAGCAAAAGTTGTAGCAGGCGGGTTGGATTAATGCCAGATTTTCATCCCAGTGGGCAGAGCCTTATTAGTTGGCGGCCACCTCAAAGGCCCCCTCCCGCAACTTTCCAGGTTATAATGCATTCAGTAATCCAATCTCCAACGGATGGCAGACACAACTTTTCAACCTGCAAAGTCTTTCTTGGACACTGAGGTGTCAGGGCAGCATTCATCATTATCTAGCCAAGGTGAGAAGTGTCACTCTGGGGGAAAGGGATGATACTGGTTGTACCAGCTCAGTCCTTGGTACTGAAGAGCATCACTTAGCAAAATGGAGGGCTTCCTAGCATGTAACTGCAAATGGCTGGATTGCATCAAGCACTCAGTTAAAGCACTGAATGGGATACTGAATGCATTCCAATTCATATAAGCATGTGTGTTGCCTGCATGGGAGTGGCACTTAAACAGCAATCTTTCCACAAAATGCTTCTCCCTGCGAGTATTCCTGAGACACCTCCAGTCTAGCAATCTGGGTGGAACCCTAACTCATTGTTCATAGACCTATTTCAATGATTACAGTAATTCTTTACATTACCTTGACTTCCTGTTTGAAAGGTTTATAACGCTGCGTATCACGGATTCTTTTTCTTGGATGGTCAAGGAACAAGATCTATAAGAAAAAGAAAAACTGATGATATCACATGGAAATTATGGAGCAACATTCTAAACAGGACATTGCACTTTCACATGAAGGTGAAAATAAATAGCTCTGACTCATTACATTTCCTGAGCAATTTAGCTCTTTGCCATAAATTCCCATCCAGAACCAGCAATGGCAGCAACCCCCTGCATCCTTGTGACCCGTTTTAGAAATAAAACTACCTACTTCTGATGAATACTTCCTACTTCCTTCTGCCTTCCCCTTCTTTGAATTGAATTACCCATCATTATCCTGAAAGTGATATTCCCTAGCAATACCTCCACCCATTTCAGGCAGGTGGCATCATTAGAACTTTAGTCATGGCTCTGTTCCTCCACCGATGAGACAATAAGGCGCCATAGAAGGCACAACCTCACACCCTTAAGAGGCGTATCTGGGACTAACTCTGTTCTGAAGCAGTGTACCTTAACATTTATTGTAGGGGCTCTGTGACACTGTTAGGGGTCATTCGTTTTTTGTTATTTTTCAAAAACAAACTCCTGCTTTGGGAGTTAGTTTTTGAAAAATAAAAAACTTTGTAAAAGTTAAACCACTGGCCATCATGTTTGACAGTGCCATCCATCAAACCTTTCAAAAATGTTCTTCCTACCTTCTAAGCTAGCAGTGGTAAAGGATACCTCGTCTTTCGGTTGACAAGGGCATTTAAAAACAAACATCAATGTGCTAGAGTTGATGGTCATTTGTAAGAATCTGGAGGCCTTTCTGTGAAAGGAAAATAGATTCAAGTGCTTACAGACAGTCCTTTTTGGGTTCAGCAGCTAGACTCATCCTTAACCTCCCACACAGAACTTACATCACACCACAAATCTGGGAGCCCCAATGGCTCCCAATACACAAACACTCATTTCAGAAGTCTCACACACACATTCAAGGCACTACACATCAAAAGGCCCCAGCTACACAAACTGGTGCATCTACTTCTACCAACCGCCCAGATGCCACCGCTACCAGGACTCCTACTCGCTCTCATCTCACCTATACACTGTACCAGGTCAGGAGGAGGGGCGCTCTTACATGGCTCCTAAAGTGTGGAATAGCCTCCCTCTCCACATCAGAGCCTACTGCTCTATTTTTTCTACAAGGAGCTGAAAACCTGGCTTTTCAATTAATAAACCTACCATATGCAAGGATAGGCCCACACCTGCTCAGAGCCAGGATACCCTCGCAGTACACTTTACAAATACACAAAATAGGGCTCTCAAGTTCTGGTGCCGGGCCATTTTGAATCAAGTTTCTTTGAGAATCAATCACTTAGTGGATCAATAAACTCGAGGGTGGATGCTCAGAACCTTTATGGCAGATCACAAATGGGAACCTCATCTCAAGTTCACCTGACTTTTGTGATCCTGCCTGTAAGTGGACCTCTTTGCTTTCGGCAAACGCAAAATTCCAGATCTTTTGTGCCTTCTAGTTTTCTCTTTGGATGTCCTCAGCAATATGTTCCAAATGCATTGAAATGTCAGTAACCACTATGTGTTTCTCCCAATTCCAGGGATTACACAAAACAAAATGGCACTGCGTTTTAGGGTTGCACCTGAAGCACTGGATTGACAAGAGATGTTCTGGTATTTAAAACTGTTGGCATTCAGTACATGCCCTCTGATTTTGTTTCCTCAAAGAGAAGATCTTCTCTCACATCTGATGGGGCCAGGTCCTGCAGCCTAGGGTGCTGAATGTACATGCCTCAAAACTGAAAGGTGGACAGAGACCTAGATTATTTTAGTCTACCTTCTGACAGATGTTGTTCTGGTGAAGCAGGAGCCCCAAAGATGTTTCAAGTATGCCTTAGGCCCTACTGTAAGTAAGGATAGAAAAAATATGCCTTTAAATGGGGCTCAACTGCACAAGGGCCACGAATGCCCTCTACTAAGTCTGTATAGCCAGGCTGTCGTGCTAATGTTTGGTGTTCTTCAGAACATGTGGATCCTCTACATCGATCTGTTGGATTTTTTGACATTCGTTCAATTTTTGGCCAAGCAAGACCTCACGTCACGGACACTTAAAGGCTACTTTCCCACTTTTTCTTCATTCTTATATTTACTAGATCAGCCTTTGCTGTTTAAATCTCCGTTAGGGATTTGCTTTGTGAAAGCACTGAGGCATACATTTTCTCACACTCCCTTTGTGGTGTCCTGTTGACCTCAACTTAGTTGGGACATTTCCAATAGCATCGCCATTCGAGGTGATGCACACATGCTTTATGATATTGTTGACACTGAAAACAGTTTTCCTAACTGCAATCACTTTCTCATGAAGGTCAACAAACTCCAAACGATTTTGGTTAATACACCACATACACAGCCCTCTAGACAAGCTGGTCATGCACACTTGGTTTCCCATTTATATGCAGATCAGTAATAACTTTGCCTATGTTTTTCCTCTTCACCACTCAGACTATATAGAATGGATCCTAGGCAGGCTCTTGGGTTTTAAATAGATAGGAGCAACGACTTGCTTGTGGTTGACCTGCTGTTTGTAGGTTTTGCAGGAAAGAACAAAGGAAAAGCTGTTCAACAGTACCATTTCTTGGTAGATCATTCTCTGTATTAAGATATATTATTACCTGGCAAAGAAAGAACCAGCAGAGGGCATTATAACGCCTTCCAGCAGAGAGAATGTGTCTTCGACATGGGCTAGAGGGATTCCTGTCTCTGATATGTGTCTTTTGCACTGCAATCTGGGATTGCATACATACATTCACAGCACTACTGTTAGGATTTGCAGGGCTAGAGTAACACTGATTTTCCCTAATCAGTACTTCAGTGCAAGAAATGCCTTTTAGAATGCTCATCCCCTAGTTTTTTGACGCTAAAGTAAATATCAAATTGGCTGTACCCAATTGCAAATGGTAAACTTACCAGCAAGGCCCTAGTAAATGGTACCCAGGACATGCAAGTTAGAGAGGTACCCCAGGGCTTACAACACAGATTGTGCTACCCTGGAGGTCCTCCAACTAAAACAAGTCCCCCGGTCCGCCACTGCCCTTCTAGCCCGACTCTGCCATGAGAGCAATGGCAAAGCCACCACTTTCCCTGAACATGTGTTTAAGTCACCCCTCTGGCAGGCCTACCGAGCCCCCAAAGGCAAAGTGCAACATATGACACAGGCAGAACGTGTACTTTACATGTCCTGACAGTAAAACATGCTAAACAACCGTTTATACTGTGGAAAGATTTGATCACCCAATTGGCGAGTACAAGGTTACACGCCGACCCCTCAGCTGAGCTAACTCTTGAATAGTGCAGCCAAAGTGAGCACTCAAAGTATCAAACAACTTGTTATATTAAAACCGACTTGTATCTCAAGTCAAAACTTATGTAACTTGTTGCAGTGTGCAGCTTTAGCAAAGCTGCCACTTTGTTGCTTTTAAAACTCCTGTGCATTCCCGGGCACAAATGGAGCCTACTTCACGAGACCGCTTTCTGACCACCAGGAGAGATGCGCCAACGACTCTCAGGAAGGAGAACAATGAGAGAATTGCAAGCCAGGGATATGATATCACCTCCCTCCTGCAGGAAGCCACTTGGGGGGCAGCCCCAAAAGGCAGGCTTCAAAGGTGAAGCTGCATTTGAAGGGCAGATGTGCAACACCAGGGGAGGGCTGCCCCATTGTTATGAGGCAGGCATGCACAGGGTGAAGAGAGAGGAAACCAGTTGCCAAACCGGTTTCCCCAGATGCATGTAGCCCTGATGTAGCCACACCCCAGGGGTGGGCTAGTGAGGTCTGAAAACTGAGAAAGGTGTATCGCCACCTTAGGCGTGGGCAGAATGGTGCATTCGGGGATAGCCAGATGTCACAATCCATAGGGAGTGGTCACCAAGTGGGAGGACACCTCTGGATTAATTTTGATAATGGCTATTGCATAGCCCATTGAAAAGTGCTCGCGCCAGCAAAAGGAACTCTTCCTTCTTGCACTATAGCTTGGATGTTTACCGGAAGTCGTCATTGGACAGGCGCCTTGGCGTTAGTAGCACAACCCATAAACTGTTGTAATTTGGATTCAACAGCTTATTATTCGTGTGCATGTTGGCATTAGTTTTGTATCAGGACACCTAGTAGCCCATTAACTGCCAATTGCATCCTGGCATGAGGGCTCTTTCCGAGCATAAAGAGGGTGCCCCTGACCCTCACACCGTAGATCTATCCAGGCTTGGAAGGACTGCCCTGCTGCACCAAGGGACCAGCAAAGAGGCTGCACCGATGAGGACTGCACCTGCTGCATCTGGTGACTGGCAAAGAAGGTCTATACCTGCCGTATCCTGCTCGAGAAGAAGCGGTCTTCAGAGCCCAGTCCAGCCAAGAGAACTCCAAGGGTCAGCTTATTGGCCTCCTATTCACAGCACAGGGATACAACAGCTGAAGAAGCCTGCAGGGGCAAGTAAATAGCCTAAAATCGTCACAACGCTACCACCACCGCTGTGCAGCTCTGAGGACCAATGCACAGAGTTGCACCAGAGTTCACTGAGCCCAGGTGTGCTGCTGGAGAGTCGCTGCGACCCTTAGGAGGCAAGTTATCGGCATGGGAAGGACAGGACTTCGGCCAGATCGGAGAGGACTTCATGGGGTGTCAACCCTCTTCGTGGACCTAGGAATCCCTGCAGGAAGCCCCCCCGTCAACCACATCGCATCCACAGAATCCTTACAGCATCTTCAGAAGCCTTCATTGCATCACTCCATAGGAATCCATTGCAACACAGATAAAGTGCCTAGAACTGATGGAGGACTGCTTCTTCTGTGAAGGTAACTGTTCGTGAGGACCTTACTAGTACCCCCGACTAGTTTCCTGCCGGAATTAGACACCCCAAGTACTTCTAATCGACTGCATTGACACTTACCTTTATTTTCTATTAAACTTTTTCTCTGTGTCCAATTCGTTGACTTTGCAAAGGCTTATTCGCGATTGAGTGAAATTGCTTTGATTTAGTTTTGCTAGTAAAATCTATTTCTCCGAAACCCTTTGGTAAGTCTGTTTTGTTATAGTGTCTAAAAACTTATAAATATACAATCCATTTTTATAAATTGGTGTCGGATGTCTTAAGTGTGGTGTCGATTGTAAGAGAGTAGGATCTGCTTCTTATGGTTACCCCCACTTTTTGCTGATGTTTCACTGTTTTTAGGTCTCGGCTAGCGAAGGCTGCGC
Source organism: Triturus cristatus (assembly GCF_964204655.1). NCBI lineage: Eukaryota > Metazoa > Chordata > Amphibia > Caudata > Salamandridae > Triturus > Triturus cristatus. The sequence goes on along the minus strand of NC_140580.1, from coordinate 1,138,676,440 downwards.
TTGCGCAGTCTCGCTCGCTAGACATAATGACTTGGAGAAGAGGGGCTTGAACCCGCCCCTCTTCTCCCCTCTTCTCCATTGGCTGGCCTCTTGAATGCTGGCCAGCCATTGGAGAAGAGGTCCGTCACTCCGAACAGGCCCCGTCCTTTTCGGATTCGGGGGCGTGTTTTTTTCAACTTTTCTAATTATCTCCTCCAGCCAATGGCAAGAGGAGAGAAAAGCAAAACACGCCCCCGAATCCGGAAACGCCGCTGCCTTTCTCCGAGGCATTTCTGCTTCGCCTCGGAGAAAGGCGGCGGCGGAATGCTATGACACTGCAACGGGGATGGTGTTCCGTTATTTGCACTACGGGGATGGTGTTCTTGGTCGCCCTCCCTCTTCCGCACTCCCGACTGACAATATTCCTCTCTGACAGGATGCCCCCTCGCAGCGTGGGAAATCCCAGCAACGCCCCCCGCTATTTCAATTCAACCACAAGGTTTGGGTGCAAAGATACATTCCCGGCTCTGAATGTGAGGTAAACTGTCTCTGTGAGGAAATATCCAAATTTTACAGTCAATGGCACACGGTTTTCCCACGTTCAGCACATGCGCCCTGCCTTTGATGCCTTGAAACGAAATGGGAGGGATCAAGAAAGGTCGATGGACTGCTCCCGGGAAAACTGTACTGGATCAATCAGCCGAGAAAGGCTAATGCATTTTAACAAAACCCGGCGCTCGATGGCGCCTTGGAAAGAAGCAGAGCAAAGGGGCGCGGAGTGTTTATGCCGCTATGGGATTATTGTGCGAAGTCCCTCACTGTGTCTCCTGCGCACACAAAGCTCGCGCTCCGTGAATGGCACGATGCCTTTGTGCCCAGACATGTGACGCTTGACACAGGCTTACTGTGAATGGCTAAACATCTGCCCCTGCGCCTCCAACGCAAGCGGTTGAAAGACAGCGCGAATTCGGGCCCCGTGGGGCGAGATACACACAGGCGGGGGGAGGGGGGATCTTGGGGGAGGGAGACACGGCCTGGACTGAGGGAGCTAGTATCACACTTTAGCACACTACCATTCTAGTTTGTCTATTGTAGTCAAAGTGCTTTAAGTTTTGAATTGCATTTATATAAAGCATTTGTCCTGCCACCCACACAACTCAGAAGATGCACCTCAGTCCTGACCGGCATTTACCCTGCCACCCGCACAGCTCAGAAGATGCACCCCAGTCCCGACCGGCATTTACCTTGCTACCAGCACAGCTCAGAAGAAGCACCTCAATCCTGACCGGCATTTACCCTGCCACCCGCACAGCTCAGAAGATGCACCCCAATCGACATCGGCATTTAGCCTGCCACCCGCACAGCTCAGAAGATGCACCTCAGTCCTGACCGGCATTTACCCTGCCACCCGCACAGCTTAGAAGATGCACCTCAGTCCTGACCGGCATTTAGTCTGCCACCCACACAGCTCAGAAGATGCACCTCAGTCCTGACTGGCATTTACCCTGCCACCCGCAGCACAGCTCAGAAGAAGCACCTTAGTCCTGACCGGCATTTACCCTGCCACAACCGCAAAGCTCAGAAGATGCACCTCAGTCCTGACCGGCATTTGTCCTGCCACCCACACAGCTCAGAAGATGCACCTGAAGCTTTTTTGTTTGTAATGTACATTATTTTTGTACCTCCGCCCTGCCCTGCAGTACTAAGTGCGATTCTATTACAGGCAACCACTCGAAATGCTAAAAATGTCCTGGAATCCTGCTCCGCAGCACTCACAGCTTCACATTACTGTCTGTAAACCATACAGCGCTTAAAAGTGCACCACAACGCTCCCTGCAACCACCTTGGCTATTCGACTACTGTCAGCATTCCCACGCAAGGTTACGAAAACGCGCATCAGCCCTGCCTCGAAGCGACTCTCAGCTCTGCCTCGAAGCGCCTCCCGCTTCTGCGGTCGCGGGCTCTCCCACGCTGCTCGTGATAAGAGCGCAGGGTGTTGCCCCTCAGCTGTGTTGCTACAACAACTGACCTCACCACAGCGGTCTGTTTAGGGTGCCTACCACTGCGTGGGACTACCTGTCAATCAACCACTGTGCTCGTCTCGGGGCACTGCCTGACGTCAGCACAAGCTCCGTGTGCCCCTCAGCAGCCAGAACTGACAGGAAAGAGGTCTCGGCACCCCCTCTCCTCTCACGTACTCCTAGGTACCCGTGGGGCTGCAACAAGGCACAGTGGTACAGCGGGTCGTGGTGGGGGCATAAACACGTTTTTGATTAGGACTAACCAAGACAAGCAACATAAAACAAGCATTTACAATGCAACGGTCTCGGCATTGTTAAAGTTAGAGCTATTGGCATTGCTCATGACATTATTTTAATTTATGTTTTTGTTTTTAAAACATGTAGAGAAACGGCATTGTTATTTACAATGTCAATAGCTTAATCAGTGTGTGTAAAGGTGGCTCTGTGTGTGGGTGCAAATGCAATAGGTCTCGCATTTGAGAGTGATTCTTTAAATGTTTTAAAAACATAAACAAAAATAATGTCATGAGCAATGCCAATAACTCTAACTTTACCAATGCCGAGACCATTACATTGTAAATGCTTGTTCGACTTTAGTCTGGCTGGGACCCTGCTATTCAGGGTCCCAGCTTTTCCTGATTCCTCTCTAAATTGATTGCATGTACTTTAAGTACAGCACAGATTGGATTCTGGGATACCCTTATAAGTCCCTAGTATGTGGTATACTATATATCCAAGGCATAGGTACCCCAGGGGCCTACCAGGGGCTGCAGCATGTATTATGCCACCCCTGGGAAGCCATTCAAAATGACAACAGGTCTGCTACAGCAGCCTGTGTAAGGTGGTGTATGCACCCCTTACTTAGATAGAGGTTCCATATATCTATCCATATCACTGCATATATAAACCCATCAGTCACCCCTATGGCAAGCCTTATCAATCCTGAAGGCAGGGTGCTGGGTTTTGTGTGAGAGGGTGCCCACGCATGAGCAGAGCCCCTCTGCAGCATTCGGAATCTTTATTCCGGGGTTGTTTGTGATGCAGCCAAATCATATACTCTTAAGCGCATTATAACCGCACGGTAAATGCTAACTTTGGAATGGCTGCACGGAAACATGTCGTGTTTGGTGTCAAACACCTTGGAATCATACCTCCACACCAGTAACTGGTGTGGGAGGTATGATTCTACCCTACTAGAGGGAGAACCATGACATCACCGGTACACCCGGAACCAGCTTCACAGACCCTGGCATCACAAAATGGATGCTGCCAGCCACAGACACGTGTCTGCCCTCCTGCTGCTGGACGAAACTCCGGCAGGGGCAGCCTGAACAATAGGTTTTCTGTCACAGGGAGGTGTAACCACCTCCCAGACAGGCTTTAGTGTATTGGGGCTGGGTGGGTGCATTTCAAGAGTGCTTTGATGTCTGCACTGAGGGCACATTTGGCACTCAGCCCCTGCTCTGGTGCAAAACTGGACAAAGGACATGGGTGTAGCTACCCCTCTGTCCTGACCCACCCATAGGTGGGTCCCCAGAGTTTGTCCCACCCCTTCCTTGGGTATAACGTAGGAACCCCTGACCAGAGGACTTTAGATTTACCTGGACAAAACTCTGCTACAGAATACCAGAACTTCTACTATCTACACGACGTTAGATGACCGAAGAATCTCCCTTGGAGTAAAGGAGTTACTCCCCTGAAAGGCAGGCACCAAAGACGCATCTGTCCGGTTTGCATCTACGCAGCTCCTGAAGGACTCCGAAGACTTTGCAACACAGGAGGTGCGTTTCCAAGCTTCCCCGAGGCCGATCCGTGCTCTCAGCAACTCTGAGATCCAAAGCCCTCGTGGGGACCGTGCAACCCGAACCCCCGGACACCATGCACATTTTCAGCAGCATATGCTTCTTGGCGATCCCTGAGGCTGTGCTTTGGGCTACTTGTAGTCCAGACCCGGAGCAGTGATTCCACCGAAGATTGCTGGCCTACACTCCTCGAGTGACCTGTGGTCTGGTATCTAGTGATTCCTCTCGAAGTCCCTTTGCGATCCCTTGTCAGTCGGCTTGTGGGTCCCTGAGAAGGGTACTTTGACTTTCAACGGGTTTATCTGGTTGCTCCACACGTGCCCTGACTCTCCATCGCTTGGGGAGTCCACCGGACCTTGCTGGTCCACACCGAAGCCGTTTTACTCTCACCGCGAGGGTTGCCGTTGCCAAGGCTTGTTGGTCTCCAATCCAGACACCGACCCCCCAGCACTCGACATCCTTTGTGGGACAGCTCGCCTGCAGACTTGCGGTCGTCATTGACGCTTCCTGGTCTCCGTGACAGTGGAGTCAAGCTTCACCTCATCGCACCTGAAACACCCGACATCGGTGGGCATTAGTCTATCGTGCCCCTGGTCACTGGCAAGTGACCCAGACTCTGTCCCCTCTGCTTTCAGGTTCTTCTCATCTTCGATCCAGGCTTGGATCACAACGGACACTTTTCCTTTCCACGGCAGCAGCCCTTTGCAGCAACTCTCCATTGACGACATCGAAGATTCCCAACACCATTTGACACCTATGCACCCGGTTTCTCTGGGTTAGGTAACACGAGTACTCCGGTGCTCACGTGGGTGCTGGCCTTAGAACCTTTTAAGTCCGAAAGGGTTTGCTCCAAGTCCTCTCCTAAGTGTCCTTAAACTCTAAAATTCAAACCGCGACTTTCCCATAGGATTGTACGGAGCTCGCGACTGTGTTCTCACACTGCACGCGTCCCCGTGGGTCCCCTGTGTCACTACCTTGGGTGGTTCCTTGGGGTCCCAGCGATTCTACGTGCTCTAGGCACTGTGTCTAGTCAAGTTGTGGTTCTTATACCACTTTCTTAGTATATGGTTCGGTCTCCCCCAGGAGCCCGCTGTGAATTGTGCTATTTACTGTCATTCTAGTGCTTTAATATTGTGTATCTTGTTCTCTAATCTCATAAAGAGGTTAGTAGAGAGTGCTTAGTAATAAATACATATATTTTATATATACACCTTGTGTGGTTCTCCTTTCATTTAGTTATTCAAGGTTATAATCTGGTAAACCAAGCTGCTTTACACTCTTTCAAGACTTAGCCCGAAGGCTGCTCTCCATAGCTACCACTAGGATAGCTTTCAATAAAGGTTGTCTTAACCCCTTCAGTGCCCATGACGAGCTGGACTCGTCATGGGCTGCGGTGGCGCTGTGCCCATGACGAGTCCAGCTCGTCATGAACTCCGCCCGCTAATACAAAGCGCGGCACTGGGCGGGGAAAGGGGCGGGCATGCAAGGGGTTAAACCTAATCATCAATAAGGGTTGTTTGGACTGGTGCAAGGTGCCCACTATAACTAGCAGACAACATATACCAGGCCAACTTCTCACAACAATTTCGTCTTCAATTGTCTTGGTGCTTTTTAAATGCTTTAAGCTTGTTTCTCTGTGTAAGCCTTGGTGCTCAGTGCCACAGCTACCCAGGGGTTGAGCTGAGGGTTTTGCAGAATAAACCTACCAGACCTCAGGGGGTAAGTGTATTACGTGGTGGGGTAGCCCAACCACCCCATACAATACACCATGTTTCCTCACATTCAGGATTTCATGTTTGTAATTCTTTTCTACCCTCACAAATAGGCTATTTATTCAAAGATAAGGAAACTACAGAAACACGTATCTAAAATACGTTGTTACTTAGCTTCAGTTATTCTCTTTTTCTTGTGGCTACGCTTTATTCCTGCATATTCCTCATGTTCTGTCCCCTTCCCCATTCTGAGGAAGGAATATGCTACTTACCAGTATGCATCTGTTCTTGGCATGTAGAGCTGCAGATCTACACACTTTTGCATAGATCGCCATCTGGTGTTGGGCCCGGATGTTTGCAGTTTGTTTTTCCTCTTGGAAAGTCTTTGTGAGTCACGAGTTCGGTGACTCCTCCCTTGGATCGTATTGCGCATGGGCTTCGGCTCCATCCTCAGATTGTTTTTCGCCAACAGGGAAAGATAGAGCGTAGTAATAACAGTGAAGAAACCCATGTGTGTTGTATCTAAATAAGATAGACTGGAACAGATACAGGTAGCCGGGGAGGCGGGTGGGCGTGTGTAGATCTGCAGCTCTACATGCCAAGAATATATGCATACTGGTAAGTAGCATATTCTGTTCGAGGCATATGAGCTGCAGATTACACACTTTTGCATAGACTATATAGCAGTTTCCAGTTGCAGTGGTTTGAAATAGTGTTTTTAGTATAGCCTGGCCCACACTAGCTTGTTGCTTGGTTTGCACATCTACACAGTAATGTTTAGTGAAAGTGTGCGGCGTTGACCATGTAGCTGCTTTGCAGATATCATCTAATGGGATGTTCCATAGGAAAGCCATAGAAGCCCCTATCTTTCGTGTAGAGTGGGCTTTAGGGGGAACAGATAGCGTTCGTTTTGCTTTGTGGTAGCAAATCTGTATGCATTTTACAATCCACCTAGCTATCCCCGATTTTGAGATGGGGTTGCCTTTGTGTGGTGGAGAGAAAGAGACACATAGTTGTTTGATCTTTCTGAAAGGTTGTGTTCTCTGGATATAGTAAAGTAAGACCCGTTTAACATCTAGCGTGTGTAGAGCCCTTTCTGCAACAGTTTGAGGTTGCGAGAAAAATACCGGTAATTCTACCGATTGGTTTAGATGAAAGGGGGAAATGACTTTGGGTAGGAATTTTGGGTTGGTACGGACAACAACCTTGTTCTGGTGTATTTGGAGAAAAGGTTCTTGTATAGTAAGTGCTTGTATCTCACTGACCCTTCCAAGGGAAGTGATGGCTACAAGAAAAGCTGTTTTCCATGTGAGAAATTGCAGTTCGCATTTATGCAAAGGTTCGAAGGGCGGTCCCATTAGCCTTGTGAGAACTATATTTAAGTTCCACACAGGTGAGGGTGGTACTCTGGGGGGAATTATTCTTTTTAGGCCTTCCATGAAGGCTTTAATGGCAGGCACTCTGAAAAGTGATAGGTGCTGTCTGTTCTGTAGGTAAGCCGCAATTGCTGCGAGGTGTAGCCGAATGGATGTATATGCTAGGTTACACCTTTGTAGATTGAGCAAGTAGCATATGATGTGCTGTATAGATACGTCTAGAGGATTGATTGTGTTGTTATGGCAATAAACAACAAATCTTTTCCACTTGGCAGCGTAGCAGGCTCTAGTGGTAGGGCGTCTAGCTTCTCTGATGACGTTCATACAGTCAGGGGGAAGGTTAAGGTATCCGAATTCTAGGATCTCAGGAGCCAGATCGCAAGGTTGAGCTGAGCTGGGTCCGGATGTCTGATCTCTCCATGGTTCTGGGTTAGGAGGCATGGTGAGAGGTGTAGCTTTTGGTGTGGTACTACCGAGAGTTCCAGAAGCGTGGTGTACCACGGTTGTCTGGCCCACGTTGGAGGTACTAGGATCAGTGTGAGGGAATGCTGTTGTAGCTTTCGCACCACTAATGGAATTAGTGGGAGAGGTGGAAAGGCGTAGGCAAATTTGCCTGACCAGTTGATCCATATCGCATTGCCTTTGGACAATGGGTGTGGGTATCTGGCGGCGAAGCTTGGGCATTTTTTTTTCTTTTCGTGGGTGGCGTAGAGGTCTATCTGTGGATGCCCCCACATCTGAAAGAACGGGTGAAGAACCTGTGGGTGAAGTTCCCACTCGTGGATCTGCTGCGTCTGTCTGCTGAGCAGATCTGCCATGGTGTTTTGGACTGCTGGGACATGTTGGTCTAGGAGAAAGATTTTGTGTGGAATTGCCCATCTCCATATGCTCTGTGCTAGTTGAGAGAGCTGTGGAGAGTGTGTGCCGGCTTGTTTTTGAATGTAGTACATGGCCGTCATGTTGTCTGTGCGAATGAGGACTGCTTTGCCTAAAATCTGTGTTTGAAAGGATTTTAGGGCTAGAAAGATTGCCAGTAACTCCAGATGGTTGATATGGAGTAACTTTTGTTGCGGCATCCATGTGCCCTGCACTGTGATGTGTAATAGATGAGCTCCCCAGCCGGAGAGCGATGCGTCTGTTGTTAGTATTATTTGTGGAACCGGGTCCAGGAACGGTCGACCTCTGGAAAGATTTGTGGTGTTCCACCACTGCAGAGAGTGATGGGTGCGACCGTCTCCCAACACCAGATCTGTTAACAGACCTTGGACCTGGTTCCATTGGCACGCTAAGCACTCTTGGAGAGGACGCATCTGGAGTCTTGCGTGAGGCACTATGAAAATGCAAGAGGCCATCATCCCTATCAGTTGCATAAACACTCTTGCTGGAAGAGAGTGTTGAGGTATGAATCTTTGACGCAAAGCCTGAATGCTTGCAATCCTGGCAGGATTGGGGTAGGCTATGGCTTTTGAGGTGTCTATGGTGGCACCGAGGTATTGCTTTATGTGGGATGGTGTTAGCTGGGACTTTTGGTGGTTCACCGTGAAGCCTAGCTGGTGAAGTAGTTGGATTGTAGTGGCGGTGTGGTGTACACATTGGTTGTAGGACGTGGCTTTTATCAGCCAGTCGCCCAAATATGGGAAGACGTGAATGTGCTGTCTTCTGAGGTGTGCCGCCACTACCGCTAGGCACTTGGTGAATACCCTTGGTGCTGTTGTGACCCCGAATGGGAGCACCTTGAACTGGTAGTGTTGCTCGTCCACTACAAATCTGAGGTACTTTCTGTGAGCATGGTGTACCGGAATGTGAAAGTATGCGTCTTACAAGTCCAGTGTGGTGAGAAAGTCGTTCTGGGAGAGGAGCGGAAGTACCTGCTGAAGTGTTACCATGTGAAAATGGTCCAAATGTATGTATGTGTTTAGAGGCCGGAGATCTAGAATAGGTCGTAGAGTCTCGTCTCTTTTTGGTATCAGAAAATATAGGGAGTAGACCCCTAAATTTTGCTGATTGGCGGGAACCTGTTCTATTGCCTGTTTTAGTAGGAGGGAGATTACCTCCTGTTTTAGTAATGTGGAATGTTCTTGTGACATTGGGCGTTGCTTGGGTGGAATGTTTGGGGGGGTAGATGTCAATTCTAGGCAGTACCCTGAGCGAATCATTTGGTTCACCCATTTGTCTGAGGTGATGGTCTCCCAGACCTGAAGGAAATTTTGTAGCCTGCCCCCGACCGTAGTGGGATGGTCTGGAGGGAGCGGAGGGGAAGTCATTGGGTAGGCGGTGTGGCAGAGCAGGCGGTATTTGTTTTGCCTCTGCCTTTATTGTTATTGCCCCTATAGCCGCCTCTTTGACAACCCCTTGTGAAGGTGGACTGAGCAGGGGATTTGTAGGAAGTGGACGCGCTATCTGAGGAGTAGCCTCTAGTCATACCCCGAAAGGAAGAGCGGCGAAAGGAGCGCCTAGGAGGGTGTGACTGCAGGGCTCCCATAGATTTCGCCTTTTCCGTGTCCTTCTTCATTTTCTCGAGGGCCTCATCTACCTTTGGGCCGAATAGGTGTTCTTGGTCAAAGGGATGATTTAGGATGGAAGCCTGTACCTCAGGTTTGAAGCCTGATACTCTCAGCCAAGCATGGCGACGGAGGAGGACGCTAGTGTTAATGGCCCTGGAGGCTGTGTCTGCTGCGTCTAAGGCACAGCATATAGAGGTGTTAGTTATAGTCTTACCCTCTTGAATTACTTCATTGGCCCTATTTTTGTAACTTTCTGGGAGGTGGTCCATTATGGTTTCTAATTCATCATAATGCGCTCCATCGTATCTGGCCAATAGCGCTTGAGTGTTGGCGATACGCCATATATTGGCTGCCTGTGACGCAGTGCTCTTTCCTGACGCGTCCAGTAGCTTTGACTCTTTGTCAGGGGGTGGTGCTTCGCCTGACGCCTGGGAGTTTGACCTCTTCCGTGCAGTGGAAACCACTGGGGAATCCAGTGGCGCTGGCCCTTTGATATAGGCAGGATCTGTGGGGGCAGCTTTGTACTTTTTCTCTATGCGTGGGTTAATGACCCTAGCCCTGACTGGGTCCTTAAAAACCTCTGGCGCATGTTTTATCACCCCCATAGGTAGTATGGAGGTAGACCTATGTGTGGTATAAAAGGTGTCGAGGAGGAAATCCTCCTCTCACGGGTCAGTGTGTAGCTCTACCCCGTGATAATGTGCCGCCCTCTGAAGTAGGTGGTGGAAACCTAATGAGTCTTCCGGTGGAGATGGCCTGGAAGGGTAAAGGTCATCTTGTGGGACGTCTGGAATGTCTGGATTATTGTAGTTGTCCCATGGGTCTGGGGATCCTGTAGGGGTGGGGTCTTGGGGCACATCCCCTGGATCGTAATATGGGTCCCCCTGATCATCATCGTCTGGAGACGGGGTCGGGGAGCGATGAGGTGGGGGTGGAGAAGGCAGAGGGGGCGGAGGTGGAGAGGGTGGAGGAGGTGGGGAAGGCATTCTGAAAGGGGAGGTAGCAGAGTCCTTCCTCTTTGGAGGTGGAGGCGGAGCCGGTTTGTCCAAATGTCTCTTTTTAGAAGAGAGTGCCAAATGTCCAGTTTTTGGATCCTTGGTAAGAGTCTTTTGCAAGGGATCCGGTGTAAACAGTGCCTGTGACAATGTTTGTTCCGTCGGCGCCGAAGGTTTCGGGGCCGATGACTTTTTAGGCTTGTCCGTGCCGTGCTTAGCACTGGGCTTGGGAACCTCCGATTTCTTGGTCGGTGCCGAGGTGGACTTCGGCGTAGAAGTGTCGCTGCAGAGGGCCTTATGGGGTTTGGTCGGTACCGAAAGGCTGGGTTTCGACACCGAGGACTTTGGTGCGGAGCTCGGTGTCGAGGTAGAGGCCGGTCTCTTTTTCGGTGCCGAAGTGTGTTTCTCGGCACCGCTGGAGGGCTGGCTCGAGCCCGAGCCGCCGGAAGGCTTATTTGGCTTCTTCACCGGGCCCGAAGGTGGGGTGTTTGAAGCAGTGTCTCTGGTCTTGCCTAGGCCCGGAGGCGAAGGCGTGACCGAAGCCTTTTTGGTTGTCGGCGCGGGTGCGGGAGGGGGTATAGTACTCACGACCCTCTGCGCCGGGGTGATGTCCTCCACATCTGAGTCGTTGGCTTCGGAAGCACTGACGAGGTCCTCTACGGTGTGCTGCTGTCCCGGCTCTTCGACGTCGTCCCCGAAGATGTCGACTGGAACGGAGGTCGAGGAGTGCGACATGTTTCGTCTGGCCCTTCGATCTCGAATAGTCTTTTTCGATCTGAAAGACTTGCAGGTCGGACAGTCTCGAGCCTCGTGTTCAGGGGAGAGGCAGAGGTTACACACCTCATGAAGATCGGTGTGGGGGAATTCGGACCCACATCGAGGGCACTTCTTGAAAGGAGTTCTTTCTATCAGCCGGGACCAGAGCTTGGGTAGGCCCGAAGGCCGCCGCGACTGGAATCGAAGATGTGTCGAAGAGAAGGTGATTGAGGAGATCTGGATCTGAACAATACCGCGATGAGCGAGGATTCTGCTTCGATTGTCATACTGGAAATGTTCGGAACCGGAGCGCGAAGTATTACATCCAAGCCCGATGGCGGAAAAAAACAATCTGAGGATGGAGCCGAAGCCCATGCACAATACGATCCAAGGGAGGAGTCACCGACCTCGTGACTTCCAAAGACTTTCCAAGAGGAAAAACAAACTGCAAACATCCGGGCCCAACACCAGATGGCGATTCATGCAAAAGTGTGTAATCTGCAGCTCATATGCCTCGAACAGTGTTTTTTTGCGATTAACAGCTCGATATTATGCTACGTAGTTCCGATTGGTACACTGCTCTATTTTATATTGTTTTGTACTTGGTTCTCAATTATTCATCATGCGTGGAACAATTATGGGAAATGGAGATCAGGGAACGAGGTTGTGCCTTATACACATCTGAGTCAGCATATATGCTCACGGAACAGATCTCTGACTAGAATCTCATTGACACAACTGAGCACTACTGTGGAGCTATTGCTAGGGAAATGGTTTCCAGATCCAGTGCGGCACCTGCAGGATTTTCAAAAGATGAGGATCAGCAGAAACAGTATCCAATAGAGAAAGTATTATCAAATGTAAGCAATTTGTGCCACCTATTTCTGTAAGTGATAACCAATGCATCCCAGTTTCACAAGGTTTAAAATAATCTATACAAGTAACAATTGGTGCCTGTTTGAACGTATCAGCCCAGGAGTTGCCAATTCCAACAACTTTCTGCCACCTTTTCTAGAAGCAGCATCCCCATCATCGCCTTGCTACCAAGTTGTAAAAGTGACAGCCCTATCAACACTGTACCACCAGACCTAGGAGTGTCGGCCCCTATGTCTTTGTGCACCAGACTTGATAGTGACAGCCCTGTTATCTCTTTATCATGAGATTTTGAAGAGACGGCCACATATGCCACCAGTCCTAGAAGCAACAGCTCCTGAATTATTGGGTCAGAGATCTCAGGATCGACAACCCATAATTCTCTGTGCTTCACGTCTTGGAAGAGACACCTTTGTGCCATCAGTGATAGCCCCAGCAGGTCCGTGCCGTCCAGTGTAGAAGTGAAAACCTCTACCTCTGAGGGACAATTCTAGGAAACACACAGTTCTGAAGGGAAGCACCCCTCATTTACCACCCGTCAGTGGCTATGGTTTCCTTAGATTAACATTGAATCACACCTATCTGACTGCACCAATGTACGGAAGTAGTGACAAACTCTTCTTTTAATGTCAATTGCCCCTTAGGGTGAAAGTTTGTGAATACTTCGGCCAATTAGCACCAATTCTATATAACGGCAGCAGTAAACAACTCATAGGAGGTCTGTTGTACTTTGTTACCACCAACCCAAATCCCTGAGGCCCTAGAAGGTAAAGGCTCTACATGACTGAGCCAATTTCCCCAAACTACTCCAGTCCTACAGAGAGGTCCTGAGCCTCCCTGTGTGAATCCTTAAGGATATTCTACCCTTGAGGGTGAAATTGCCCCAACTGTTGTGTGAGCGTGTTTCACTTCCTCATCACCACAGTCCTAGAGACAAAAGGGTCAAAATGGCATCAGAAAGTGTATGTGGACACGAATGCTTGAGTTATTTCAGTTGGCATGAGTCAGCTGTGCTAAATGAAGTAGGAGGAGCCCAGATACCAAACTGTGATTCACACCGTCAGGGAAAGTACAAGTTACATCACACACCTTTAAGTCATTGTGCAAGGCATGGCCAACCAAAATCCGGCCCTCGATGATGCTAGCGACATCCCTCTGGACATCTTTGAACGGTACGCCTGAAACAAATGCAATGAAGAAAAAATATTGTGCATCACTATCAATTCTGTGCGGTGCCCAATAAAAGATCAGTTTCTTATTTTGTGACCGCAATGGCAGAGTTGACAAGTTAGGACAAATATTCAGGAAGAAGCCACACCACTTATGAAGGACTGCCTATATTAAACAAGGGAAACAACATTCGAGCAGGCCCTCTTCTGTGAGCCTGCTCAGAGATAATTGAGCCTGTCACACTATATATATCCACTAGGGAATTTGGCAAAGGTTTTAAAAGGAAAGGAGAATGCACTGCATTCTGTAAGAGAGAGAAGTCATATGTTTCTATAATTCACAGAAGTCTTAATTAACCCTTTTGGAGAAGTTGTTGTGGTAATTAAAAAACGTTTTCACAAATATTCTTTGATCCGGAGAGAAAATCTCAGAAAGCATATAAACTGGTCCAGCATGCAGACACCAGAAATGTCAGGAACAATTCCAGAGACGTGACGAAACGTCTTCCAATCCTTGTATTTTGAAGAAGAGAGGAAACCTGTTGGTTGGAGTAGGGAATCCTAATGTGAACTGAGGAAACAATTCACATTACATAACCTCTGCTTGGTTCAGTTTCAGGCACTAGCTCAAGGCCTTGGTTAGTATGTTATTTAATAGCTTCTCTTATGTTTTTGGGCCTTCATAGAGACTGTACTGTTTGCATTCCAGGGGCCATTTCATGGTCTGAGGGACAAATGAAATGACTGGATGTTACAATAAAGAATATCCCTCAGAGTGGTCCTGAGAGGCCAACCAGTCACACAGAGACCTACCAGTAGGTATTATGGAACATTTTGAGTTTAAAAAAAAGGGTTTAGTCATCTTTTTTTCCAATTTCCACAGGCTAGACATTTCAGTCTTTAATAGCAAGGTTATGGCACCGGGATTATACTTATGTGCCCAGTCCGATGCTTAGGAGAAGGTTGCAGAGGACAAAGACATTGTCTTTTGCAGGTATATCTGACTCTTAACTAGCACTGTGATGGGAATAGCCAGGAAGATAAAGTTGATACACAGAGCCACTGGAAACCAGTGATGTTTTATAATGCCAGAGGAACATTATCAATGGTTCTCAGCCAATAGATACTCCTTCCTGGATGGTTCTTTACCATCTAAAAACTATCACCAAGATATCCTGGAAAGCCGAAGTACTGCAAGTTTGCAAAGACTAGCAAGATTAAGGATGTTCTGCACTGGGAGCTATATGTACAGTGGTGTTTTTTTGCATATTTTTTTACAACTTGAGTGACTGATTTCAGAGGACCAGCTCTAAGTCAAAGTTGAAGTCATGGGAGCTGATAACTCAAATGTCAGGCTTTTCGAGGATTCACATCCAAGCCCCATAATCTCATCAATTGTTGATGTTATCAAAACTGGCTACTCAAATGAAAGGATTTCAATATCATCAACATTCGATTTTATCAGACCTGGCTACTTGAACGCCTGGTTGTGGCTATAGTCTGACCAACATGCTCCACCAGATCAAACAGTGAAGATGAATAAGATACTTCCAGATGTTTCCTTCCACTAGTCTGTTCCATTTTTAATCTCCAACGCCATCTGCTATCATCAGCATCTATAAGGAATCCAACTCCATATAACTATTGAAGGGGGTTGGGGAAGTGCAAACTCCTGAGGGAGCATCAACTCAAGATCATCAATCTTGAGAAATTATACCCAGGTCTCAGCAGCTGCTTGTGTGACTTTAAAAAAGGCCACATCTATAACATGGCCTTCAGGACAGTCCAATTACTTCTTTCAACCTCCCCAAAACAGTGTTTTACTTTTTTGCATCCTACCATCTCGCTGGCACCCAGTATGACATTAAAAAAAACACATTTTACATTTTTGTCAAGTGCTTTTATATTTACTGCTTGTATAAAGAACAGAACTATCTGACAGTGACTTGTAGCCGCAGATTCCTTACCATGGAATATTTCCAAAGCGTTAGACTGGATCTGGAAAACCTTGAGCATTACCCCTGCCTGCGGGTAGGTGGTGTCAGACGGCTCTACCTGCAAATATCCACCCCAGATGCGACGTGTGCATTGCCTACACAAGCGATACACCAGCACGTGGACTTCAGATCCTTTCTTTCAGCGCCAACAGTGCGTATCCAGAAGCAGAACAGCTACCCCTGTCATTTTCTACCAAACTTTTGTTAGCCCTTTTTAGAGCAGTTTGCTCCCAGTGTTCTAGAACCCCCCTCATCTGGTTTGCCTGTGGTGCCCTGAGCCGGACTATGACTCCATTAACTGCCTTGCCTGCCATACCATGAATCCAAAGGTGATTCTGAGCAGGAGACAAAGCTCCTGGCGGCCTGACTTGAAGATTCTGCACCGTACCACGTCCCCGTCGCATGGAAAGTCCCAGGCCCGCTCTCGGAGTTGTTCCCATCAGTTGTGGCCGAAGTCGTCGTCCTGTAAATCCCACAAACACAATAAATATAAGAAGTCGAAGCACTTTGACTTTGCTGCGCTGGTCCATGTCGTCGTACGTAGCGAGGGAACTACGCCAAAAGTCGAAGTCTTGCTCTCTCAGTCCTCCAGCAGAGCCTGAGCCTTGGTCTGTTCCGGTCTCCATTAATTTCCTGGCTGGAGCGGGAGCAGCCCCAGTCCAACTCAGGGCGTTTTAAGAGGCCAACACCTCATATTTGGGCAGCCTGACCCCTCTGGAGCACCTTCAGGTCCCATGGATTTAGGAGGTGCCCTGACTGGACTACCGCCAGTGGATTTGCCCTCCGAATCCGCTACCACTGCTGGCAGCATCGCACCCTTTTTCATTCACACCACCAATACAGAGCTGGACCGTCCTTGCTGAATGTCGACATCGGTGCCTCCTTTCTTTGATAGGCCGTGCGCTAACTTTGGCTGAGGAATCGGAGGATCTTTTTGGCTATTTCAACCCCACGAAGACCCTTTGGCCCAATTGGATAATGACAAATGGTATGAGGAGCTGTCAGACACCAGTGGCATGGACACCTCACTGAACACGGACCTGGTCTCTCTTACTAATGTAGTTTTGGAGGAAGGGGCTCCTTTGCTTTGTTGGTTTGGAAAGTGGCTGAAGTCCTTGACCTCCAACTACCCACTGTGACAATCAAGGCTATAGTCTTTTTGGCGGTGCTTCAGCTGGAGGTATCCTACATGGAACCCCTTCTGTACTTCAATGAAGCCCTACCTGATGTCCTACTCGAGGCCTGGCCCAAGCCCTGCATGGGCACCCCCCATGCACAAGACGATTGCGGGTTGCCACCACACCGCTCCTGAGGACCTAACTTTCATCACCCAGCACCCCCCTGAGAGCTTGGGGTAGCAGGCCTCAACTTCCAAAGGTCAATCCTGGCACGTTCCCTACCACTCCACTGGATAGGGAATCCAAGAAGCTAGATACGTTTGAGTAGAGGATTTTCTGATGGATGCATCTACCTGTAGATTCCTCACCTTTTGAATATCCCAATGTGCCAGCATTCCACGTAAGCTTTTCTTACTCGCTTTCCCACGTTGATGAGGATGTCACAATGCCCATGGCTCTGCTAGCGCTCCGCGAGACGTCAGATCCCTTTTTTCTGTTGCTTCGACACGTTACTTTTTTTCCTAGACTCTCCATAGTGTTAGGAGTTGTGCAACATTTTTTCAGGAACTCGCAATGTTGTTGCAGAAAAAAAATTCTCCACCAAGCAAGTCTGAGTTCAATTCCTGCAGGGATTGTGAGGGTCAGATGTCAATCACTGATCCTCATGAAGATTGTCTTTGGTGTCTTAGTTCGGCCCACAACATCAACTCATGCTCATCATGCCTAAAGATGAACCTCAAGACACTGAAGGAGAGAGAAGTGAATCTCCTTATGGCCAAGGCAAGGAAGGAGAAGAGAGAACATAGGAAATCTTGTCTTCGTTTGGAGTAACCATCTCCCCATTCCTCGAAGTCATCAAAGAGGAAATACAAGAAGAAGCGGAGTCATAGTTCCCAGTGTCGATCTTCGAGGGAGGAGTCTCGGAGGTCAGGGTCTCCACATCCGAAGTCGCATAAAGGTAGTGGTGAGATGACTCTGACCCAGTCTCCAGTAGCCCTTTCGGCATTGCGGTCGAGTCCTAGGCAACCTCAACTTCCCCTGGAAGTCCTGAGCCAAAGATAGATCTAGTTACTCCTCCTGATCTACCTCCACCACCTCGTCAGGAACAGGAGTATCCAACTTTCTCGGCTTCAGGATTTGACCCTTCCAATTGCCTAAATGCTATGTACAGTATTTTTAGCTGTGAACTGACTCCATCAGGTGCGCCAGCGGACCCCCATGGGTCTGCTTTTCTATTCGTTGGGTGGTTTTTCAGCGGAATATCAGCAGGCGTTGTTCCTGCCATTTATACAGATGGCCCATGTATCCTTGTCTCCTCCAGCACTGAAAAAGGCAACTTCTTCGCCAGAAGAAGTTCGACAGGAGTCTCAAGTGTCACCGGTTGGGCCTTCCTCGATGTCGGCTGGATCCACTCTGGCATCACATCACTCGACTCCAGTACCGTGAGCCTCTTCTACACAGGTGCTGAAGTCACCATCGCGGACGCTGGTACTGGCTTCATCGACACCATTGTTAAAGTCAAGAAATAGATCTTGAAGGAAGGTGCAGTAGTTTTTTGAAAAGGAGCAGTACTGTTTTGGGGGAAAGAAGTCTCGAACTGGAAGAGCGAGAAAGTTTCATTTGATCCAGAATTTGAGGGTTTGGAAGTGGTAAGTGGTTTAGAGACTTCCCAAGAACGGGAACTGTTGTCACCAAAAGGCATTCCTCCACCTGAGTTCACATTATACCATTCAGTGATAAGGAAGGCAGCTGATATGTAGGAACTGCCTCTTCCTTCAACTGAACTCAAATCTAATTTACTTACAGAAGTGCTGCACTCTACTTCTTCGACATCAGAGCCTTTATTGCCTTTTAATGAGGCACTGCCTGAGCCAATTCTGGAAATTTGGCGGAAACCTGTGTCATCCTCTGCAATATCTAGGCTCATTACGAGGAGATACAAACCTGTTCCAGGGAATCCTCTGTTTTTATTCACTCATCCTTCAACTGACAGTTAGGTGGTACAGGCTCCCTGTTCTTCTAAGTTAACTCTTGGTTCTTTTCTAACGTCCCCAGCGAACAGGGAATCAAAGAAAATGGAACAGGCTGAGAAAAAAGTATTTTCCTCTTTGTGCATTGCTTTAGAGTCAACCAATGCAACCGGTTTGCTGGGACGGAACATTCATGCTCTGATGGAATCAGCCAAAACGGTGTCCCCAAAACTACCCGAGGATGTTTCTGGACACTTTATAGAATTGTTGAATGACAGTCAGTTTGCTGCTCGACGAGTTATTCAGTTGTGCCTGGGTACGGCCGATTCGGTGGCAAGAGCGATGTGGACTTCAGTCACTACAAAGAGGCACACATGGCTGAAAGAGTGTGGTTTCTCCAGACGTGCAGGCTCGATTTGCCATTTGATGGCTCAAGACTGTTTGGCTCCAAAGTTGATTCTGCCTTAGAGAGATTCAAGGACAGTAAGCTTACTGCAAGATCTTTGGGCCTTCAATCACAGCCCAGAGATTACAGGGAATTTTGGAGGGTCCAGGGGTTTGGCCGGGACTTCTACTTTTGTGGAAGGCAGCAATACCAGCAGCAATAGCAGCCGTCCAATCCCATCTATAGGAGTTATAGAGGGCGAGACAGAGGTAGACAGCGAGAAGCCACCCATCAACCACCTTCCTTCTCCTCCTCTTCCTCCCGTGCCAACGTCACGGGAAAGCAGTCCTAGTTTCGCCATCTCTGAGCATACTTTGCCACTGGGAGGACGGTTTTCTTATTTTCTACCACAATGGTGATCCATAACATCGGATCAGTGGCCGATTTGCATATAGCTGGGTCTGAACTGGGGTAGTGAAGTGAGCTAAAGAACGATGATGGATTCAACCCAGATTCGTGACTGGGGGTGAGTGTCTGAAAAGTTTCAGTGCTCCATCCATCATCATCTTGTGTTTGCAATGTTTCAACCTCAGTCATTTATTTGGATGAGACAGACTCTGAGACTGGGTATGATGGCTTCCTGCATCCTGCTGATGAAGTATGCTCAATGGTATAAGCGGGCTCTGCTGTGGGACCAGAAGTCCCAGTGGGCACAGCATCAGGGTAATCCTCCAACCTGGTACAGATTTCAAAACGAGACTGCAAAAGACCTGCAGTGGTGGCTAACGGACCACGATTGGGTCAATGGCAGATCCCTCTCCCTTCCTCACCCAGAGCTGACCGATGCCTTGCCTCTAGGCTGAGGCGGCTATCTGGGACAGGTGAAGATTAGGTCTCTGGTCTTCGGCAGAGACTCGGCTCCCCATCAACCTTCTGGAGCTGAGGGCAATTCACTTGGCATTAAAAGCTTTCCTGTCATCTGTCAAAGGGAAGCTGGTCCATGAATTCATGGACAACACTACTGCCATGTGGTACAGCAACAAGCAGGCGGAGTGGGGTTTTGGACCCTGTGCCAGGAGGCTGTGCGTATCTAGACATGGCTGCAATGGCAGGACATTTTCCTAGTTGTCCAGCACATGGCCGGATCTCTAAACACCAGGGCAGACAAACTCAGCCGCCAATGCCTCATGGACAACAAATGATGTGTGCACCCAGAGATGCCTCAAGTTCTCTTTCAGGACAGGGAACAACCTTGGCTAGATCTATTTGCCACAGCTGAGAACACGCAATGTCAGCACTTCTGCATGCTGGAGTTTCCAGTGTGGCTCTCGCTAGAAGACGCATTCCAACTAGACTGAAATACATGACTCCTACACAGTTTTCCCCTAATACCTCTCTTCCCCGGAGTTCTGAAGAAGATCAGAAGTGACTGGGTCCAAGTCACCCTGGTGGCTCAGAATTTGGTGAGCAGTGTATGGCATCCAGAAATAGTGGTCATGTGCATCTGTCCTCCGATCAGCCTCCACCTTCGGGAGGATGTATTTGCGTAGCAACAGGGGCGGGTTCTGCACCCCAAACTGCGCACTCTTCACCTTCAGGCTTGGAGATTGAGCGTAGTCAGCTGAGAGTCTTTGATCAGCCTCTTGAAGTCTGTGAGGTCATCTTAGCAGCCAGGCATCGATCCACAAAAACTATATATGCCTGCTGTTGGGACAGGTTTGTGGCTTGGTTCACTCAGAAACAAGTTGATCCACTTTCTGCACCCTTGTCCGAAGTACTGTATTTTCCTTAGACTAGCAAGGTCTTGCTCCAGGGTATATTTCAACCATCTCAGCATTTTTGTGGTTGCCCTCCCTTTTTAAGTCACCCATTGTGACACGTTTCATGAAAGCTCTTCAACATGTTTCCTCCCAAACCTTTCATTATTCCTCAATTACCTCTTAATTTGGTTTTTAACTATTTGATGTGTTCCCCTTTGAACCCATGCATAGCTGCCTTCTAAGACTTTTGATGAACAAGACACTCTTTTTGGGGCCATCACATTGGCCAGTAGGGTCAGCGAGCTTTATGCTCTTACTGTTCACCCTCCATACAGCAGCTTCTTCCCATACAAATGGGTTCTCTGAGCCAGAGTCTCTTTTCTGCGGAAGGTGGAGGTACCTTTCCACGTCGGACAAAAAATAACTTTGTTTACTTTCTTCACTCTGCTTCACTCCTCCAAGGAGGAAGAGAGACTTCAACATCTGTAACCTAAAAGGGCTCTGTCTTTCTATATCGATCGCACCAAAAAACAAAGAGTGGACGATCAGCTCTTTATAGGGTTCACTGGAATGAAGAAGGACTGTACTCTGAAAAAAAGATCAGCTATGCATTAGCCAAGAGGTAACCCCTTCAAGGCCTGCAGGCTCATTCCACCAGAGCCTAAGCTGCATTTAATGCGCTTTTCACAAACCCTTTTAATTAATTTTCCAATATTAATAGTTGGTTACATCTTGTATCACACAGCAGTGTGCCATTATTCGTCATCTGGGGTATACCAACTCAAATCTTCTTCCCTTCCCACCCCCCACTCCTCTACCCTTATGCAGTGCTCAGGTGTAGAAACTTGGACGATAACATTTTAGTTTAGATGAAGATATGCAGCAAGGCGAATTCACAGTATGCAATGAATTGACTTCAGATTCGTATTCTCAGGCACCCAATCTATTCCCAGGATCTCCCCAGACCACATATCAGAAAATTGCATGCATCATGTTTCACAGCAGTATGGTATTCGTTTGTGCCTTCTGAGACCAGTGTAGCCACCTCCGTCTGCAGGCCTACGTACATCTGTATCCATGCTCTCAGATCATCTTCTAATTTCTCGTCTTTTCTAAAGCATTTCATTCTGACAGCATCTGCAGTCGCCCACTCCATCATATCCCGCAGCCATTGCCCGTGTCTCGGTGGGTTTACATTCCTTTAATTGAGACCTGTCATTTGGCAAGTATCAGTCCCAAACTCAGGAATTTACGACTTCGCTTTCTTTTGACCGGGGTCAGGAGAAGGCCCAGCAGTACTTCTTGGGGGGGGGGGGGACCCTCAAATTCTCATCCTGTAGCTCGTTTGTCTGTGGAACCTCCCTCCAGGACGGCTGCTGCATCTAATGCATTAGTTGGTGGAGTTACTGTTCTGGAACTCTGTCAGACTTCTACATGAGCATCCTTGCATACGTTTACCAAACACTACTTCCCTAACAGTCAGGTCCGCCGTGATAGACACTTTGCCCATTTGGTCCTCTGGGACATTTTGGTCTTAGTCAGTTCGCAGGCTCACTTCCAGAGAGGAAGTGCTTTGGCATCTGTTCTAAGGTAAGGCATCTGTTCATCAGATGAACACGTTACTTACCTTTGGTAATGCCTTATCTGGTAGAGACTATCTAGCCGCAGATTCTTTACAGATAATTCCATCCTCTCTCTTCTGTGAACGGAACTTTTACACCTAAAATGGTCCTCGTAGATCCTTAAAGTCTGCACACTGGTCAAAAACCTTCTGCCGTGGCTCCATATTTCTGGCACGGAAAAAGTCACAAACTGAAGTCTGCACGCTGGGGGGTGCCTAGATGGGCACCGGGGATGTCACATCCAGCGAACACGATGCAGACATAGAGCCATCCAATGCACCTACCGGCGTGCAGGGGTAATGCTCAAGATTTGCCAGATCCAGCCGGGCTCCTGTGGAACATTCAACAGTAAGGAATCTGCAGATAGATAAAGTCACAACCAGATAAAGCATTACCGATGGTTAAGTAACTTATTCACTAATGAATACTTTACACTGGCACCATATGGCCTGCAGGAGGATGGCGTCTTTGGAACTTAATGTGGACTACTCCGGCAGCAGTCTGTGAGATATCTAGTAATTATCCACTGCCCTCAGGAAGAAATTCAGACGGGGGCTCCAATTTAAACAAGGATCTGGAGCGGAGTGCAAAAAAGAGGGGCACATCAGGCTCACCCACCATTCTTGATGTCGTCAGGCCGAATCCCACTGACAGCTGTCCTGTAATCTGTCACCTTTTCTGTGGGCTTCACATATTTATCATAGATGCACTTCCCAAAGTGGTTGACAATGGAAACGCGGGCCACAATGCTGTCTTCACCCTCTGGCCCAACTCCAACCATCTCACAGTCAATCGCCACAGCTTTGGTGAGCCTGGGAAGAAATGAAAAGAGAGGCTCCTGTAAGAAATAACAAGGCCTTTCTCTGTTGGGGGGGTGGATGGGGGGGAGGGGAGAGAATCAGAAGGTAAAGAAGCATAAAACAGGAGACATATGGGTGTTTGTACCATGTTAGTGAAAGTAAAAGAAGACCTGTGTTCAACATAAGTAGTGCGTCTTCAAACACTGAAAAAGTCAAAACTATAATTCCTCTACCTTCAATTCTAACCTTGTAAGATTTCCTCCACCCTGAGCTTGCATCTCTGACAGAGGCTCCAAGTACTACTGCTGCGGGCAGATTCTGCCACAATACAACTATTTGCAATCTGAAAACCATTTGTCCAAGATTATGGTTCAAACTCCTATAATTCTCCCTGCTGTGACCCATACAAATGTGAATGCAGGATAATTCTAATTTCATATCGGGACTCATCCTAGGACACGAAAACCACATCCATGAGCGTAGGGAGTGGAGGAGACAAGGAAGCTAGGAAAGACGGTATAAACATGAGAAATAGAATACTTTTCAACAGGGTACAGTTATTAAGTTTCTGTATTAAGGCCTAAACATCACATGTGGAAAACGGGAGAAGCTACGATTTTAGTAGCTAAAGTGTTGAGTGCGGAAAAAACGCTTCCCATTTCTATTCCATTGTTCTCCTCTGTACCGCATTGTGTGATGACAGGAACATCAGGTCATCTATCTTCTCATTAGCTTCCTTAGCTGATTATCTGTACAAGTGATAACTCTTAGAAGCAGACCATTCACCGGCTCTTTAATGCTTATTTACTTTCGCTATCTGAAGTTACTGAGACATTCAAGATGCCTTTTCAAACTGATAGCATGCTACACAACTAAAATCCACCTTAGAGAAGACAAAGGACACCACTGCAGACAGCAACTCATGCAGAATGGAAAATTGAAAACCACCTTTGTATCAATGGCTCGAGAACAGAAATGCTACTCTTTAGAAAACTCAACATAAGGCAGCTACTATTGCAATGGTCAACTTGATTGGGGAAATCACCTACCCCAGTGTTGAAGCTGAAAAAAAGTTCATTGAGTGACAATAGGCCAACGGCACCACCATAATAGGTTTAGTTAATAACCATGCTAAGCTCCCACTGATGTGGCCTCATTAGCTCACTAGTTCTATCACGGCTGGACTATTTTAATAGCATTTACATCGGCCTCCAAAAGAAAAACCTGCAACTAACTCTAGCACCAGGCAGCAAACCTACTACTTGAACAAAAGCCAATCGGTGTAGCCTAATCTGAATGTTCTGATCTCTGCCTGTCTGAAGGACCCTTTCACTTCCTTCTCTTTCTTTTCACCATCCCTCTGTATCTCACATTCTGGAATGGCTCCCAGAGGCATGTAAAAGCAAAGAAGCGCATTACAAATAACCAATATATAAATAAATGAACAGCTATCCAACAGAAACAATTTACTACTGGCTTGCTGTCTAGTAGTAATGGTAATTTTACAACTATTGATTATTAAAAAACTCTACACAGCTGCAACCCCCTTAAGATATACAGTGAGAGTTACTACTATGGAACTCTAAAGGGTGATGGTTAGAATTAGGGTTTCTGTCAATGTTGGGTTATATGAGGAATGTCTAGAGGGCTAGTTGTTACAGAATTTTGTGTAATGTTATTCTCTTTATTGGTCTTCCTTGTAAAGACATACATTTGTAAAAAAAAGAATAATTATAATAATAAAGACACTCATTTAAAAAGGTCTACTGTGCACAATGTGCCAAGAGATCATAACATTAACATGACACAACATTTTGGAAGCAAACCTTTGAGAATTTTATCAGTGCATAGTGAACATAGTGAGGGTCACATAGAGATAGCCAGCAGCCATGGGCAGGGGGACATCCAACAAAAGTATGAAGAAATTGGCAAAGGGTCACAGTATGGCACTGCAGCGGGTAGGAACTCATAATGTAGTTGGCTGGATCAAGAGGTACCACCACTATTTCCACTGGGGTAGTCCCACAACTTACCCTTCAAAGGCTTTTTCTTTCACCAGCACCTGCTCCACCTCTTCAGGTGGCTTTTCTTTTGGTAAACCCAATTTCTGCCGGGCTATTTGAGCTGCCTCAGGACCCAAAGCTGCCTCAATGTCTTCAGGGTCCACATCATCAAACCAGATGTCCTCCCTGGAATGCAGAGAAAAGGTACAGAATATATGAATATTGTGAAACTCTTTACCATGTAAGCAGAACGTCTGCTGCAGAGCTCTTCGGTAATTATGCAACCAGGATTCATTCTTAGTATTTTATACAAACATAATGCAGACTTTTTCTTAAACACTGGGCATTCACCCCCCACACCCCCTCCTAAGGGCCAATTGACTTATTTCTGTTGATCGCCACATGCAGCAAGGGCTGTGTTCAATGCCTGCACATGCCAACATAGAAGGTCTGCCAGACTGTAGAACACATTCAATAAATCCATCGGTTAGAAGACCTTCAGCCAAAGAAAAAGAAAGTAATGCGGTGTCTGAAAACTACATAAAAGCAGCCGTGTCGTGTTTTTAGGAAAGTAGTCGATTCATGGCGTCTTTGGGACTGTACTGCAGTCAACATTGCTTTTCACTTGCTACACTGCTGCAGGATAAATGCCTTCCAATTTCCTCTGCAAGGAAATTAGAACTTGGAAGGCAGTTGCAGATATACTTTACTGAAAGTCTCTGAAAGTGTAGATCTGATCAGCAATAAGGGCATTTCTTTAACGAAAGGACTGAACATTTCTGTTGAGAAATATTTTACATAATGTGATGGCTTTTAAACTTGCCAGATTAGTTTGCCGGTGTAGCTGGTTTCAATATCAACTGGTCAAAGTCAATTTTTTTTCTGCTCACCGATGTCACGCAAACCTTTGCTCCAAATTTCCCCTTGACGTGGGCCACCGATTCTGTCCGATACATGGGGATATGGCTGAACTGGAACACAGAGATGGTGTGGCGCGATAACTATGGTGGCTGATGTCGTAGCTCGAGGATCAGGTGACAGTATGGTCGAGACCACAGCTGTCTCTAACTGGCAGATTGGCCATTGCTAAAATGGTCATACTCCCTAAATTCCTTTATCTTTTTATTAATCTGCCCTTTCCTCTTCAGAACAGGGCGGCCTTGGAGCACTTGATATGGATCTCTATTTCCTCAGGGCCCAGGCCCACTTTGCATATTTCTAGCTGCACCCTATCCAATTTCAGCCATACACTGCCCCTGAAGTAGACCATGCAGCCCCATGTCTACTACAGACTGCTGTGTGGATCTCCCCGGAGGGTGCGCAGATAAATTGACACTGTGGCACTGGGCGTGGAATGAGTTGCAGAAGAGAGCATGTTTGGACCATCTGTTCGCCCCATTCATTCAGATTCTGGGACACCCGAGGCTCCCTGCAACATCAGAAGCTGGAATGCGTGAGCAACTGCACCATCTGCCGCTCACTTCCTTTGGATCAGCATACCCGGATAACAATTTTGTTACTTATCAACAGCTATTTCAGATCCCCTTGGTGCCTCTTCTGGACACAAATACTTATTATCAACTCCTACCATCCATGCGTGAACTCCATGATACCTTTCAGGTGCCCCCGTGTTTACTGTGCTTGAGGAGATGCTTGCTAATCCCTCGCCACGCAAACTGATTGCGCACTTACACTGGTATGCAGCGGTCTGTGCCGATTCTGACTGCCTCTGCCAGACAGATCTGGTTGGACAATATTTATGTAGCGATCAGTCAAGAACAGTGGTCTTTCTGCTACACACAATCTAAGGTCCTGTCTCCGAACTACAGGCTGAGCCTCATCCACTTCAAGTTCCTATGCAGAACCTATCACCCACTGGTGCGATTACAACGAATAGGCCTGATAGAGGACACGCGATGCCTGCGCTGTCCTCCACTGCGCGCACACTTTATGCATTTGGCGTGGGAATGCCCTAAAGTCCGTGAGTTGCCAGGAGTTGCTAGATGTGTAGTGGGTATTGATGCCCACCCGCTCCAGCCCCAGGGACATCTGGAGTCCCTTGACAAATTTTCTTAGGCCACTTGACGAGCCACTGGAGCAACTGCCAGATCCTTAAGTCGGAGGCCTTCCAACCGAGATAGTCTGTTTCACTTCCAACGGGCTGATTACAATACAGCCAGTCAGAATCGAAACTGGCCAGTCATTACAGCTTGCTTCTGACGGGCTCAGTGAGCCCGTCGCTAGTCGGAACCGGCCTGTAATGCATATGTACGGCATTGCACACCGTCCAGGTTACGATGCACAGTTTCCGGCAGGCTTTCCATGCTTGGCTTTCCGACATGGAAACCCTGTCGGAAAGCGTGTTTGGGGGCCCCCAGCAGGGCCCACTTTTCCTTGCGGCCTCCGGGTGGGGGCAAAGGGGGCACCTATGTCGCTCCCCTGTTAATCCCTGCACCTTGTGGCAGGCACCTTGAGGTGCCTGCTGCGGGGTGCAGGGATTAAAACAATCTCCCATTTCTCTATGGGAGCTTGTGTTACAGCCGGTTTACGTCCGTAACACATGTTCCCATTGTGGAATGTGACCACACCGTGTGCGGTTGCATCGTAATTAGGTGGTCAGGACTACTGACCGGAGATCGGTCGGTCCCGTTTCTCCACGATGTCGGTCGTAGGAAACTTGGACCGACATCGTAATAAATAAGCCCCTTCGTGTTCACAGTGAAGTTACCTGTAAAGATGTAAAACAAGCATTGGCGTAGACAATAGGTCTCGCCTTTGGGAACTTATAAGTGTTTAGTTATCCAGCACAATATCCTTGGTGCAACAACATCAACTGTTGCATGGCTAAATACTTATAAGGTCCCAAAGGCGAGACCTAATGGCTATGCCAATGCTTGTTTTTCTTCTTTAGCTATGCTGCTCAGCATCTGGGAAGTTGTACCACATTGGTAAAAAAAACATTGGCTCTTTAATAGCGGAGACCAAGAAAGCTAGGAACAGGGAGGTCGCGGGGCTTGAGGCTGAAATACTGGAGTTGGAGGCTGAGCTAGACTCGGGTGTTACTCATGAGGGGCTTCATGCCCTTAGCTTGAAACAGTTTGAATACAAATCCCTTGTCACTGATGCCGCCAAGACACTGTACAGGGAACAGCAAGGTAGACTGTATGATGTCGGGGATAAGGCGGGTAAACTGATTGCTTGGCTTGATAAGAAGGAGAGAGTGAATCGCGTGGTCCCTGTGCTTCAGAACCCCGATGGGGTGCGTGTGACTGACCCTGGCGAGATTGTGGAGTGTTTTGCTGACTATTTTCGTGTGATCTACTCCCCGGTGTCCGACAGAGATGTGGCTGACTCTTGTTCCCTGTTGAGGGATATTGCGCTGCCTTGCCTGTCTGAAGAGGATCGAGAATGCATGGATGCGCCGTTGTCAGCCGACGAGATCGCGGCCGCGATTCGTTCCCTTCGTACTGGTAAGGCTATGGGCCCCAATGGCTTGCCCATTGAATTGTACAAATGATGCCCTGATAAAGTGGCGCCGTTTCTCCGTGATATGTTTTTGGAGTCGCGTGAGCTCGGTTCCCTCCCTAGTGACCAACGTCTGGCTACCATAGTTGTGATTCCTAAGGAGGGCAAGCCTCGTGATCGTTGTGCCTCATACAGGCCCATTTCCCTATTAAACGCTGAACCGAAGATTCTTGCCAAGGTCCTCGCTAATCGCTTACTCGCTGTTATCTGTGACTTGATTCATCCGGATCAGTCCGGTTTCATTCCCCACCGGAACACTGCTCTCAACCTGCGGCGTTTGCATGGCGTTCTCGCCAGGGCGGAGTTTCTTTCCGAGCCGGCCATCTTGGCTTCGTTGGACGCCACGATGGCCTTTGACACGATCGAATGGCCATACCTCTGGGCCGCACTGGCGAAGTTCAGTTTCGGGGCGGGATTTATCAGTTGGGTGAGACTTTTATATACGGATCCGCTAGCTCAGGTTGTTGTCAATGGGAGGGTGTCCCAGCCCTTCGCTCTCGGGAGGGGCACTAGGCAGGGGTGTCCGTTGTCCCCCCTGCTCTTTGCTCTTGCTTTAGAACCGCTTGCAGCCTGGCTCCGATGGGAACCGTCGATAAGGGGTATTCAGTGGGCCCCTGGCTTTGAGGACCGAGTCTCGTTGTATGCCGACGATATTCTCTT
Source organism: Triturus cristatus (assembly GCF_964204655.1). Lineage (NCBI taxonomy): Eukaryota > Metazoa > Chordata > Amphibia > Caudata > Salamandridae > Triturus > Triturus cristatus. The sequence continues at coordinate 1,138,647,413 of NC_140580.1, read as the reverse complement.
GTACCTCACCTCCCCGCGTGAATCCCTTAATGTCCTTTTTGATGTCCTCACTTCTTTCGGGAAAAACTCCGGGTTGACTATTAATTGGTCCAAATCTTGTGTGTATGTCATTTCCGGTGGCCTTCCCCCCCTGCCGAATAGGTTTCCCATCCAAATTTCGCAATCCGGTTTCAAGTACTTGGGGGTCTATGTATCGTTGGACCCGGCGGTCCGCCATGAGCATAATCTCCTTCCTCCTCTTCGGCGCTTGAAGTTGGATGTGGCCCGCTGGCGTAGGTTGCCGTTGTCGCCACTCGGTCGAGCGGCACTTTTTAAAATGATGTCCCTGCCCAGATTTCTCTACGCACTCCAGAACTCCTTTGACATTATTCCGGCGGCTTATTTCCGGGAGGTAGAGGGTTTGCAGAGGAGACTTATTTGGGATGGTCGCGCTCGTATAGCTCTCGCAAAACTGACTCTCCCCTGGTACGACGGGGGCATCGCGCTCCCGGATATCAGGAGGTATTATTGGGCCTCCCAGCTGTCCGCTATCAACCATGCTACTTACGCACCGGGTCCGAATCCGGCTTTCGAGATGGATAAATATCAGTTGCCTGGTGGTGACTTCAACAGAGCACTCTATTCTCGGGCGGCTGAGAGGAACCTAACGGGACCCACTAAGATTGCAGTACGTGTGTGGAGGGCTGCTAATGTTGCCATGGGTTGGAATGAACGCCTGACACGAGTGACCCCCTTGTTTGCGTCGGACGGATTGGGATGCCTCTGGACAACGAAAGGCTTTGAGAACTGGGATATGATTGGCATTAGCAGAGTGGGTGACCTCTGGGTGAAAGGTGCGGTCAAATCCTTTGCGGTGCTTCAGAGTGAGTATAAGTTGAGTGAGAGGGAGTTCTTCAGGTACGTACAGGTTCGCCACGCTCTGCTGTCGGCCTTTGGGGCAGGTACCACGATCCCCGCAGCTTCCCCACTCGAGGACCGTATACTTGATGGTCATCTGCCCGATAGTACGATTTCCTTAATTTATAAGAAGTTAATTAATAATCGGGCAGACCTCCTTGTGCATCTTCGGGAGGCCTGGACCGGAGACGGGTTGGAGTTGGATGACGAGGACTGGCAGTCTGCACTGTCCTCCCCGAAGGAGGTCGCCATTTCGGCCCGTCTCCGTCTTGTCCAGCTAAAAATTCTTCACCGTGTGTATGTGACGGGTCCTCGGTTGGTTGTGATGGGTTTTTTTTCGGATGGGCTGTGTAAGCGCTGCTGTGGATTGAGCGCCACCTTCCTTCATATCCTTTGGGAGTGTCGCGAGGTCGCGGCTTATTGGCGCCGTGTGCATGCGGTGATGGAGGATGTCACTGGGGTCGCTCTGTTGCCTGAGGCTCGTCGATGTCTGCTGAATGTATGGGAGCCTAATGATTACAACGTTGCCCAGGCCCGGTGGGCGGCACTTGGGAACATGATTGCAAAGAGGGATATCGCGTAGCTTTGGTGTTCCCGACGGCCTCCCACCGTGTCAGTGTGGAAGGAGAACATGGATTGGTGCATGTTCAGAGAGAAGACGGTATATCTGGTTCGGGGCAAGCCTGGGGCGTGGGGTAAAATTTGGGGTCAATAGAACGACTACCGAGGTAACATTTGTACGCCCCCTTTTGAAGATACTTCTGACATTCCTCTGTCCCCCTGATCTGTCCCCCTGATCCTGGGGTTCCCGGAATACTGTACTTGTTATGTGGATGGTTCTGACTTCCTCGCTGCCTCCCCTCCCCCCCGGGTTGACTTTATTAACCTCCTGATTCTTTATCTGGTATGGTGGGGTCCCCCCGTCGGCGCTCGGCACCATTTAGATTGTTTCTCGCCTTGAGTTTTGTTTTTTGTTTGTTTTTTTAGTTCTCTTCAAAATTTAAAAATGTCTGTATCCTGTCTAACTTTTGAGTTGCCGAGAATAATTCTATATTCCTGCTGTGCCTTTGGAGATCAGTTGCTGCTCTGCGACGCTATGTAATTGACTGGCACAAACTAGCGGCCGGCCCTGGTGGTTGTAGGCCCATGTCTGTAATTTTGACTCTCTGCACAATAAAGTTTTTCAAAAAAAAAAAAAAACATTGGCTAAGCCATTTAGGTCCTGAGTGAAGCTTCAAGCTACTTTGTTTTGAAGAAAAGCTTCAGAAAGGCTACTTGTTTGGATTAATGGCGAGGTGACCTCAGATTTAATTTAAATTACATTTTCTGGTGAGCATGCATTAATGCATTATTTACGCAAGAATTCACATTGGGAAAAGTAAAAAAAAAAAAATCATAACCTTTTCTCAGGGAGAGCGTGTAAATGCATGCACGGTGTGCTGTAGGCAACTTTTAAGCTTAAAATGGCTAACAGGCTGGCTTCGATATTTCTCACAATTTACCACTAGCATTACTTTGATAGTGAAATTATGCTAGAAACCAGAAAACTGATACCAAATATGTTCAAGCGTGATTGCTTTCCTGGGTTCACAATTCACAGGGAAGTCCAATCTTCAACACAGACTCCCTATACGGACTGCAGGGGTAGGACACCGCTCTCTCCTGGACAAACACACACCTTTGGTACTGAGAGCGCTGCGAAGCTAAGCAACCGGCGGGATAACAAATACCTATCATTTCACACAGCTGCTTGAGACAGAAAGAGCAGCATAAAGTGCGTGAGCTGCCGGTAGGATGGCTCAGTGAGTTATTGAAACGTGATGAGTAGGATTTTGGGGTCAGTAAAATGAGTAATACTAAACTTTTTTTTTTAAATTTCTTTTTATTTGCATTTCAACAACAGTACAAACACAATACACTGCAGAATGTATAGAATCCAGTATAGACGAGACAGTCACCTCCATATACAACGATGTCCATAATGCCAATAGGTATCCACACAATAGTGCCAGAGCGAGACACAAGAGCAGAATCTCCCCTCGTCTCAGCCCCCAATACACCCCCAACATCTCCCACATCTTCAGCGTCAGCCGCTGCAACCCCTCAGCAATCTCGGCATCTGTCTCCCCCCGGTCATCCGGCTCGAGGGTCAGCGCCCTACAACGGATCGAGCGGTGTTTGAAGCAACCACTGTGAGAAAGGGCCCCATATGTCCCGCGGACGCGTGCGTGGTGGCAGGAGCTCCCAGAAGAGGGTGAGCTGCGTCTGGCAGTATACAGCACTCTTAAGCCACTCCCTGATAGTAGGCGTTGTGGTAGCCCCCCAGTGTATCGCAACCTGGCGCTTAGCAAGTAGGAGGAGCATGGCCGGCAGTCGGCGATGTTTAGGCTTGACCATATGTAGGATCCCCAGCAGTGCAGTCTGAGGGGTACATGGAATCGGAAGCTCCGTAATAAGACACACCAGCCGCAGCACCTCTTCCCAAAAGGGGGCGATCATGGGACACTCCCACGCCATATGCAAGAAGTCAGCGCCACGCGCAGTGCATTTCCAACAATTGTCCGTGTCTCGTAAGCCAATACGATGAAGTCTGCGTGGGGTGCGATATATCATATGTATGTACTTGAAATGGATAAGCCGGAGTCTGTAGTTAGGGGATAATGTCTCAAGCATTCTGCAGCATAGGTCCCAGTGGGTATCGAGAATTTCAGTTCCCAACGCAGCGCTCCACAGATCGCACGCCGCCGGGGTCACCACTGGATGATCGCTTTGCATGCGGCTATATAGCCGAGAAATCAGCTTGCGCCCCGATTCCACCTTCAGGACATTTTCCAGAGCCATCAGACTGGGCGGCGGCTCCGGGAATGTCGGGAACAGTGCTCTACATGTGTGGCGAAGCTGGTGATGAAGCAGGACGTCTAGCGCCGTCGGGGCCTCCGCAGCGCACATCTGCGGTAACGTGATGAAGACACCATCAGGAAAGACGTCTCCCGCCGTATGGAGACCCCGAGACGCTGCGCGCTCTCCCGTTTTCATGCTCTGTAGCGGGGGCCACATGGGGTTCCCGCGCAGAGGGATTGCCGACGTATAGAGAAGATCTAACTTGGCCCGGCGGCGCAGTCCGTCCCAGGCCCACTGAAGCGCACGCACCGTATCGATTTCGTTCCGCCTGCTCTTGTGTGGCGCATATAGGGCAGTGCGGAGCGGGAGCGGGCCAACCATGTCCGCCTCTATCGCCACATGTGGCTGATACGGCGTGGGGTGTACCCAATAGTGCAGGAATTGCGCCTGCGCACAATACGCATACAGCGCGAAGTCTGGCGCCGCCATACCTCCCTGTCTTTGTGGGAGGGTGAGCGTCTCCCATGCTACCCTCGGCTGTCTACCCCCCCACACCAGTTCGATCATGAGCGATCGTATCTTGTTCAAGAAGGGTTTAGGCAAGGGGAGGGGGATATTAACAAAGAGGTAGAGGAGCTTGGGCAGTATGACCATTTTGGTCACAGCTATCTTACCCGCCAGGGACAGGGGCAGGTGTTTCCATCGGCCTACCCTTTCCTCTATCCACTGCACAGCCCTCCCGTAGTTCTCCGTCCACAGTTCCTGCATGTCCGTGCTAACCCATACGCCCAGGTAACGCACCGGCCCGTCCGCCCACTTCAGCGGGCAATCCGGCGTGAAGCGGGATGTCGCCTCCGTTAAGGGCAGGAGGACCGACTTCTCCCAATTAATAGTCACCCCTGAAAGCAGACCATACCTCATCAGTTCACTCGTCATTGGGGAGAGGTTAACCTGCGGGTCAGTCACATAAAGGGTGATATCATCCGCGTACAGTGAAATGGTCAGCGCACGGGATGAAAATCCAATTCCCCTGTTCGCATGATGTTGCCTGATCCGGGCTGCCAAGGGCTCGGTTGCAATCGCGAATAGTAGGGGCGACAGAGGGCAACCCTGTCTCGTGCCCCTACCGATGCCAAAGGGCTCGGAGACCAGCCCGTTCACCCTCACACGGGCAGTGATGTTGGTATAGAGCAGGCGAATATATCGGATGAACGCGACGCTTACTCCCATTCGCTGCAGCAGGGTGAACAGAAACGCCCATTCCAAGGAATCGAACGCTTTTGTGGCGTCCAATAGGACCACTGCGGCCTTGACATGAGGAGCCAAGTAGTGTAACACTCCGAACAGGGTCCGTAAGTTGTGGGTCGTGGAACGGCCCGGCACGAACCCCGATTGATCTGGGCGGATCATTAGTGGCATCACCGGTTGTAATCGCAAAGCGAGCATTTTCGCAAATATCTTTGCGTCTGTATTTATAAGGGACAACGGCCGATAAGAGTCACAGCTCTGGGCGGCCTTCTCGGGTTTTAAGAGGGCAATAATGAGGGCCTCTCTCATGGACGCGGGGAGTATCCCAGACTCAGCCGCCTCATCGTATACAGCCAGCAGCCGGGGGGCGAGGATGTCAGCGTATTCCTTGTAGAACTGTGCCGGAAGACCGTCCGGTCCAGGCGCCTTGCCAGGGGCCAAGGACCCCAACGCCTCCTTCACATCGTCAATGTCAAAGGGGCGATCGAAATAACCTTGTTGATGCGCATTAAACCAGATCAACTGAACCGTGTCTAAGTAATCAGCAACGTCTGCTGCGTCAGTCCCACCCCTGGAGCGGTATAACTTTTTATAGAAGGACCTGAACGTATCCAGTATCTCTGGAGGGGAGTGCACGGTGTCGCCCTGCGCCGTTTCTATAGAAGGAATGTAAGAGGAACCTCTTTGCGAGCGCAGCAGCCGGGCCAATGTTCTACCCGGGCGATCCCCTTCGCCATATCTGCGCGCCGCTGCGTGTCTGTGTAGAAATTTAAGCTCCCTGTCCGCCTCGGCCTGGTATTCCGTTAGGGCGGCGCGTGTTTCCGCTAGAGTGGTCGCTGAGGGGTGCGAGCTATATTGTACTTCTAGATTATGTAAGCGGCCCTCCAGTCTCTGGAGTGTATTTCTAATGGACTTCAGCACTCTAGCCTGTCCCGCAATGCAATGGCCCCGGATTACCACCTTGAACGCGTCCCATAGGGTGCCAACCGACGCCACTGAGTTTGTGTTGAGTTCAAAGTAATCAAGTATATGTTGGTGTACCTCCTCGCGGAATACCGGATCTAGCAAGGCCTGCGTAGGTAGCTGCCACGTGAATGGGGCAATGTATGGTTTGGGGACCCGTAGCACCAGTTCAACCGGACAGTGGTCCGATAGAGTACGCGCTCTGTGTTGCACGTCAGACGTCCAGGCTTGAATATGTGGAGTTATTAGCCAAAAATCTAATCTAGACCACGCCTTTCTGTGTGGGGTGAAGCATGTGCCCTCACGCTCGCCGGGGTGCAGGATTCTCCACGAGTCCAACAGGTTATATTCTTCCATTAGACCTCGAAGAAGATTTGCTGTTTGCGGATGATGCGTGCGCGCCGCACCTTCCCTGTCATTTTCCAGCGAGAGTACGGCATTGAAGTCCCCTCCCCATATGTACTCCCCCGCGCCAAGGGATTGTGCCTTTAGCCAGACTGTCCGGAAAAAATCCGGGTCATCCGTGTTGGGACCGTAAGTATTAATTAGGATTATCTGTTTATGGAACAATTTCCCCAGTATGATTAAATATCTGCCCTCCGAGTCGGCAGTTACTTTAAAGGTTTGCCATGGTAACCCTTTGCGTATTAAGGTGGCCACCCCACGAGAGTAACTGGAGCATCCAGACGTGTGTACCTCACCCCACCTAGCATGTCGCAATCGGTCTCCCGCTTTCTGTAACAGGTGGGTCTCTTGTAAAAGACATATGTCGATGTGGTGTCTGGCCAAGTGCGCATGCGTCAACCTAATCTTGCGATGGTCATTAAGACCACGTATGTTCCAAGTCAGACAGCGTAACTCGGTCAATGGAGCAGTGGATAATAGTCCCTACGCAGCAGTGTGCCAATGTGCGGGGCTAGGGGCAGGGCGAGCAGCCGGGTATCCAGTGTACCAGTCCCGACACTTAGCAAGAGAGCGTGGATGTGTAGAGGCAACACCGAGTCGTCCATCAAAAGTGTATGACATTTCTGCAGGTTAATAACAACAAACAAAACAATCCCCCCCACCCAACCTCCCACTCCAACCCCCCAATTAGGTTGAGATGCCGTACCCCTCCCCAATTTAACCCATAAAGAAGTCAGTTTCACGGGAATCATCCCTTCGAGGGCGTGGGGTTACCTGCACACTCCCCCATCGGTGAACAATAGGGTGGCCGAACATTCCACCTACCAAAGCCCCAAGCAGATCATACACAACAGGCAACGACTTATGCATCACCCTCAGTATTAACGGTGTCACCCGTGGAATCTATGTCCAAACATGAGTCTGTGGGATCCCAGATGCAGCTAGTCTGTTCTACCGTCACCACCCACCACAGGCAGCAAGATATAAACATTCAAGTAAGTTATGGGTACTCATCCGCAGATTGACCTGACATCATGCTGCACAGTAGTATAACAGGGGTCACAGAAAAGTCCGGCAGTTCATTCCACGTCGCTCAGCTGGTCCACCGGGGAGGTCGCACGACTTGCGCGCTGTTCCCCAGTCGTTCGCTCCGCTCTCCTGGCAAATTTCAGCGCCTCCTTCGCCTCCGTGAAGATCAGCTGCTTCCCTTTGTGGTGAATTTTTAACTTGGCAGGGTACAACATGGCATATTTGGTCCCCACTTTTTGAAAGAGTTTTTTGGCAGGTATGAATTCGCGCCTCGCTGCCTGCACCGCCTGTGTGAAATCGGGATATAGGGAAATGGCCATGTTCTGGAAAGTGAGGGCTCCCTTTTCCCGGGATAGCCGTAGTATAGTGTCTCGGTCACGGTAATTGAGAACGCGAGCCAGGATCGGTCTCGGTGGTGCCCCAGGCACCGGGCGAGGACCAAGTGTTCGATGTGCACGCTCAATCAAGAACATTGCCGACAGTTCTGCCCCAAATAAATCGCGGAACATGCCTTCCACAAATTGCTCCATGTTGCCGATATTTGTGGACTCCGCAATTCCGAGAATGCGCACGTTGTTTCTGCGAGAGCGGGCTTCCAAATCCTCATTGCGCCCACGTATTATATCCAAGACTTTGTCCATGTGCAGCAAACGTTCCCGGGTTTCCCCCAGGCCTTCCTCGCAGTCCGCAATACGCGTCTCAGCCGCCGTTAGCCTTTCCCCATGTTGATCGACTGTGCGCGACAGGCCCTCCATTCGCTGTGCCATTGTGTCAAGTTTGGAGTCAATTTCCCTCAAACAGCCCTTTAGTTCACGGAACATACCCTTTATGTCGTCTTCTTGTGAGGGCTCCATCTGTGTCTCAGGGACCACTGTCTGCGATGCCGGCCCCACTTCCACGTTACGGGCGGATTTTCGCTCGAACTGTAGCCGCGGCTGTTTATTGTCCGGCTTGCCCATGATCCCGCAGGGGAGATCAGCCAAGGGGATCCGATGTTGGGGGCGATCACAGGCCAACACACTTCGCAGTCAAGTGCCGCTTCCTCGGGAGGTCTCCCCTTGCAATTCCCAGGCCAGCGGCCGCGACGATCGGCCCACCGCGTCGACAGAGAAGGACTAGGCCAGGCAGATACGCCGACTCAAGGTATTAGAGGGAGCGGCCCATCACCCTCGCCCAGCCCTACAGCCGGGTCGCCAAGTCTCCCCGTCCAGTGGCGTGCGCCAACTCCACTTTGGCGCGAGGTACAAGGAGATTGCCGCCCTCAGTGGTACACCTATATCCGGCCGCGTCGCCACCAGGCCTGTCGCGAGTGTTCCTCCGGCAGCAGTAGGCAACAGCCCCAACCCCAAACAGGGCCGGGAGAGCGAAGAACAGGCGACCTCCTCCAGCAGCCAGGCCAGCGCCGATCACTCTGGCTCCCCGGAGCGCGGTCCACACGGCGGCGGCGGCGCCAGCCGCGGCAGAACTAGCAGGCGGCTCCGCAGCGCTCAGGTCCTACCGGAGTCATCGTGGTGTCCTCGGGTCTCGAATTACTTCCAGGAGCGGTCCGCACGCAATCTCCCCAGGCTCCCGATGTGGCTCACCGGCCCCACGGGCCCCGATCTCAGCAGCGCCGCAGGTCCTCTCCGCCTGGTCTCCCCACGTGTCCGAGCGAGGGCCCAAGCCGGGGACTCGCGCTACAGCGATAGCCGACCCTCGGCTCGCGGGGTTTCCGGCAGCACAGCGCAGGGCCAGCGCGGCTGCAATACTGCACCGATTTCCTCCGCGGAAACTGCCGCCAGGTCCCCAGGTCGTCAACACCACGTTCCAACCGCTCTGGCTGCCCGGGCAATGAGGCAAACACGGATGGGTTGACGGATGATGTGTTCGGCCGGCAGAGCCCCGTTAAACGGCGGCCATCTTGCGGCTCGGCCACGCCCCCAGTAATACTAAACTTTGATGTCTTAAAATTGGCACAAGTCCCTACAAAGTTCTATGTAAGAATTATTGTCACTGTTGTGGTTGTTATTGAATAGTGAAGAGACCAGAAGAGGGCGAAGAACGGAAGAGAGGCGAGGGCAGAGAAAGCGCTTGTTAGTAGTACTGGGAGAGATGACATTGCCTCGTTTGTCTAGGGTTTGCGATGTAATCTAAATTATTGAGAGAGCCCCACTTTAATACCAGCCCGACTACAGTCGCATAATAGAAGAAAAATACGATTCAAAGTGCAGTACTCGTGGGCGCCTTCTTCTAGCAGGAATAAGCTTGGCATAATGTCCCATCCCACACTTCGTCGCACATTTGCAGAAATTTGGAAAGCCAAAAAGCATCAAGCAATATGTGAAAGGACATGTTCAGGGTGAGATTTCAGAGAGTGACGTCAAGAGAGTGATCTCCAACACCTATGCTAGTTCACAAACATGCTGCAGGTTCAATGGAAATGGCACCAAGAAGTTAAATCGTAGCCAAATATTTACGTACTAGGTAAGAAGAAAGGACGCCAATGGCCTTTCCTCTCTGATGAAAGTTATTTCCAACGCTATATGTGCGTGCCCAGAAAGTAATAGAAAAAAATCAAACTTGTTATTAAGGTGTCTAAATAAGATTTAAAAAAACTAAAATTGTGAAATGCATGTGAGGGGTTGCAACGCGAGCATAATGCCGCATCCTTGCCTTCTCAGGTGACGTCACCTTTTATCCGGCACACCCTGCTCAGTACCCTTCATACATTACATACATGCGATCATTCACACACTGGGCACGGATGGCGGTGAAGTTGCCAGCAGCAAGAGCTGTGCAAAATATGAAAAATATGTAGATATGCGGATGTGTGTGAACGAATAGACACAAACACGACGCACAAAAGCACACATAACAACATACTCATTACTATAAGTAAAGCCACTGTTTGAGCGAAGAATGTAGTGGGTTTAACAAGTGGATTCCTTCTATTCTAATGTTTTCTGTGTAATCATAACAATAAATATATGTTATGCCACTAATAATAATACGTTTTTATCAGGCTTGCTAACGTAGCTCAATATATGAAACTATGCAGTGACGCAATTGAAAGTTATTATGCGTGTTTGTATGTTTAGTTATATTTACACCCTAGGGGAGAGGAGGGAACGCGCTGCTCACTGAGCTCCCTTCCCTCTTTATATATGTGTATACTATTTTCCGTACAGGCACATTAAAATTGAACCGCCGTGGTTTTGAAGGTTTACATGTTTTATAGTTTTCTATAGGTCCACAGATGCATGCATTGATGCATTGCAATGGCTGAAGAAGACATTGTAGTGATTGCAAATACATGCATTACATTTATATTAATGTTATCTGTATATAGGACACATGGGACAAATAAATAAGATGTAAGATAGAGATAATATTATACTTTTATCCAGAGTTTGCGCTGATTTTCAGTTGCTTTGGGTTGCATCATCGGGAGCAGGAGTTGGTTAACATTTACAACCAAACTGATATGGACTGATGTGTGTTTGTGTGGGGGGGCTGTTTAATGCATCCATCATACAGTAAAAGATTGCGAGCGTCGCGCTCACCACAATCTCCCTATTGTAAAACTCTGCTGTGGCACGTGGACACCTGCATGCAGGTGACCACAACGGGCGTCAGTAGTAACTGCATCCACTCAGCGACGCCACGCCGTACAGAGGTGCCCCACACCAAAGATGCCCAGAGATGTCAGGTGGATGCGCAACGACCACAACAAAGCTCATCGCGCGTATTTGTACATAAACTATTTTATAGTGTGCATTTATTTCTCTTTTGCTTTAGTGTGGTAGAGCGCCGTTCTAGCTGGTCAACTGCACCCTCATGCCCCAGCACCCCCACACCTGCCTTCTTTCTGCCAAACAGTATGTACATAACCTGCAATGAATCGTTGCGCGCTCGTATAAATATAAGGGATACGGCACATTTTCAGAACCGTAATACCCTTGGTACTGTTACGTCGTTTGCCACCACAATTTTGCAAAGTATTGTATTGCAGCATTTATGAAGGTTTTTATTGTATGGGGGAAAACATCGAAAATCCTACATGTTTTGTATATTATCAGTTTAGAATAATAACCACGTTTAAATTAGTTAAACATTTTACAAAGAAAGGGTTTCTGAAAAAGTGAATACAGCCTACTTTTTCAAAATTAATTAAACCGCTGAACCTCACCTATGTCAACATTGCAAAGTTATTTTCAAAACAGTCAATGAGCTTAAAGTTATGCTAAATATAGAAGTGAGGGGGGGGGGAGGGGAGTGCTGCCGGGAACACACACAGCGTTTCCCTTGCGGGAGCGAGCAGGGGCACCATCCAAAGCTCACTTCCGCAAGGGAATCGCCAAACGTGCACGCGTTGCCATTGAAAGCAATGCAACGTGTGCACGTTTTTCACCGAAAAAGCGACTCGATTACAAGAGGTCCCCTCCTAATCAGCGCATGCGCGCTGCGCAGGGGAGACCTAAAAAGGAAAACTGTCTATGTTCCTGTGTATTTGTAACTGCCAAAACCGTTGCATTACCACTTGCTTTTAATAAAAAGTGATTGTAGGAAGCTGGCTCTGTATATGGTATACCACTATATTCTTACACCGTGCACAGAATCCAGAGATTCCCCATAAGGGGCCTTAGTGCCAACACAGAGCAGAGTAAGATGTTTGTTAATGACTAATGGATGAGACACGACTCAAAAAGGAGAGCCAAACTAATTTTAGAAAAATACGCTTCTTTCTAGATTTATTTTGAGAGCAAGATGTTCGCAAAGAGGTAAGTACGTTTTTTAGGAAAAATACTTTATACTTTAAAAAGTGGACACTTTGTGCAATTTTCAAGCTTTGCAATTTTAACCTATGGGATGAAAACAAGAATGCAGTTTTTGCAGGTAAGTACTTGACTTACAGATTCAGTCTTCAGGGTCTTTGGTCATTACCAGACAGGGTTCAAATTAGTTCCAAGAGTGCACCACCAGTGGCACAGGGGCGGCCGGGTGCAGAGGTCAAGTTCGAGGTCGGGCACCCAATGTTAACCAATGGATTCTGGGGGTACTCGAAGTAGCACTGATCACAGGTAGTGTCAGGGGTCAATCTCCTGGAGTAAAGGAAAGTACAAGTGGGACCAAAAGGCAGCACTAAACTTACACTCTTAGTGGCACAGGGGCGGCCTAGGGCAGAGTGCCAACACAACGTCGAACGCCCAATGTTAACCAATGGGGGAGATCTGTCTTGAAGAAAGGCTGCAGACTCAGGCCTGTAGGCCGAGCAAAGAAAACCCACAGCTGCCCAGTTAAGTAGAGATGTTTGGGGAAGTAGGGACACCGATGGTTGAGGTCCCCAAGGCCCAGGGACTTCGGGTACAGGGATGTCCTTAGGCATCCGAAAACTCTTACCGGGCAGGTCGCGCTTTCAGGGGGTGTCTTCAAGTTGAGGCAGCAGGCGTTGAGGAGGAGTCCGGCAGGGGTCAGCCCATGGTGGACTCGGGCTCAGAACCGCTGGGAAACTTTTGCAGGACCAGTGGGCTGAGGGTGTCAGGAGCAGAGGTGGATCCGGAGGCGAGTTCTCGGATCCTCAGGGCAGAGTTCTTTTTCTTAGCAGATGGTTTCTTCTGGACAGGTCTGCTGTCCACGGGATATTAGGAGTCTTTCTTGAAGGCAGGCAGTCCTTCCAGGATTCTGGAGGTCACTTGTCTGCGGGGTGAATCACTCTTCTTCACCAGGATCTTTAAGGACTGCAGACAGGCCGGTAGGGCTGGGGACAAGTTAGTTGATGTCTTCTGTCTGATTTCAGGGTCTGGGGGAGCCAGGAAAATACTAGATTTTGGAGTGTCACAGGGGAGTAACAGGTAGGGACCAATTGGTTACTTACTTGGGGTGTCCACACCGACTATTATGCCACCCTCCTGAGGGACAGGGCTTAGCCCTGGCCATGACTGGATATGTCCCATCATCTTCAAGATGGTAGTCACTAAAAAGTGTGCTTTACCTCGACTCCAGCACCGGGTGGGGGGTTGGCGAAGAGAGGCACACCTTCTATTCTTTTCAAGTTTTCCTGCCGGTTCTCCTGCCAAAAGTGGGGGATTGAACTGAAGGTGGCCGTATGCGGCTAGAAACAGAGGCTGGGGTTGCAATACAAAGGCGGCAGACCGTTGAAGCTTCCCTCTCGAGCACTGTGCTATCCTGGGGAAGGTGGTGTGTTTCTGTCCTCAGAGAGCAGGGGCTCTCGACTCATGGGTCCAGAAACATGTCTGGTGGAGGCAGGCTGCCTAAAACTTGTCAGAGACCACACCAGGATTGGTAGGTTGTCAGGGGGCACCTCAGAGGTGCCCACTGGGTACATATTTTAATAAATCCCACACTGGCATCAGAGAGATCTTTACAGTCCACACAAAACTTCATTTCTTTCTTTCCACCTCTGGAGTGAGGTTTGGAGACTAAGACAACGGGGCTGGCCCAGGGGCTCTCTGAAGGTTCAATGACATCCAATTCCAGCATCTTGCTTACTTCAGCTTGGATGCTCTCTCTGACATGATCGGACTGCCTGTAGATTTAGCTTTTAACAGGTAGGTTGTCACTAGTTCCACATCATGGGAACACCAGGTAGTCTAACCAGGGGTCGGAGAGAAGAGCGCAGCATACTGATTGAGAACGTGCCTGCAATCAGCCTGTTGTTGGTCAGTGAGAGTGTCTGACAAGACCATTCCATCAACAGACCCATCTTTGGGATTGCTGGAGAGGCGATCAGGGAGGTTCATTCTCAGCTTCCTGTCCCTCATCTGCGACAATGAGCATGCTCATATCAGTTTTGTCATAGTAGGGCTTTAGGCGGTTGACATTGATATTGGGATATTGAAACTGCCACGGTCTACCAAATAGGTGACCTCCCCTTTTCTTCCATGGACAGGGTAGGGCAGACTCCACTTATTCTGAACGGGCCTAGGTGCCACAGGCTCCAATACCCATATCTTTTACCCTGTTTGAACCCAACAATGGCAGCCTTTTGGTCATACCACTATTTCTGAAGCTCTTGGCTGGCCTGAAGGTTTTGGCTTGCTTTCTCCATCTACTCATCCATCCTGGAGTGAAGGCCAAGCATGAAATCCAATAGGGCTTGTTTTGGCTCTCCGAGAGGCTTTTCCCATCTTTCCGTCACAAGACCCAGAGGACCCCTAACAGGATGCCCAAACAGAAGTTCAAAGGGTGAGAACCCCACTCCCTTCTGTGGCACTTTCCTGTAGGCAAAAAGCAGGCATGGAACTAATACATCCCATCTCCTGAGTTTTTCAGGGTGTCTACCAATCATGCCTTTCAATGTCTGGTTAAATCTTTCAATCAGGCCATTGGTTTGAGGGCGGAAGGGGGTAGTGAACTTGTAAGTCACCCCACACTCCTCCCAAATGTGTTTTTAGTAAGTAGACATGAGGTTTGCACCTCTGTCTGATACCACCTCCTTATGGAAGCCAACCCTGGTAAAAATACAGAGGAGGGCCTTGGCCACTACAGGGGCCGTGGCTGATGTAAGGGGAATAGCTTCTGGATACCTGGGGGCATGATCCACTACCACCAGAATATATGTGTTCACTGAGGCTGTTTGAGGGTCTAAGGGGTCCACAATGTTGACCCCTACCTTTTCAAAGATTACCTCAACATTTGAAAGTGGAATTAAGGGGGCCTTTAGGTAGCATCCTGCCTTACCACTGGTTTGGCAGGAGACACAGGACTGACAAACGTCATTCAACTTCTGGGACATCCCTGGCCAGTATAAGTGACTGACTAATCTACTCTATATTTTATCCTGACCAAGGTTCCCAGCTAAGGGTATATCTTGGGCCAAAGTGAGGAGAAATTCTCTAAACGTCTGAGGTACTACCACTCTCCTGGTTGCACCAGGTTTTGGGTCTCTGCCCTCAGTGTATAGGAGTCCACCCTCGCAATAGACCCTGTGGGTTCCACTGATATCACCCTTTTCCTGTGCAGCAGCTTGCTGCCTCAGGGTTTCAAGAGTGGGACAGGTTTTTTTGTCCCTTGCACAGATTCTTCCTAGAGGGTCTTTCTGGGCCCAAGAGCTCTACTGTGTAAGGCCCAATCTCCTCAGGCTCAGTTCCCTCTAGGGCTAACAGGTCGTCTTCCAGAGAAGAGGGGTTCTGAGGTGGAATCTGTTTAGAAGCTGGTCCCCCGGTCTTCTTGCCTTTTCTCTTGGAGGGCTGGCCCACTCTTTCAGAATCAAGCCCCTCTTTTTCACTCTTGGCTCTGCTCTGTGCTCTTGTTTTACACAACCTCATTCTGGGAGCCCTAGCATTTTCTCATGAGTCCTCAGCTCGACTCCAGCCCAAGGGGAAGTCTCCAGATCATTTCCAAGCAGACAGTCTACAGGGATGGTTGGGGACACAACCACTTCCTTTTGTCCAACTACTCCTCCCCCTGACAAAAGATACTATAGCCATAGGATGGATCGTTGTGACATTGTCAGCATTGGTGACTGGATAGGTCCTTCCAATCAGGTACTGATCTGACTGAACCAGTTGATGAGCCACCATGGTGACTAGCCCCAGTGTCTCTCAGGGCCTCTACTATTGTACCATTAATCTAGGGGTGCTTCAGGTATTTGTGTAGATTAGTGGGCCAGGCTGCACAAGATTAGGTCTACCCCACCCTCAAAGACTAGAGTTGCCTCATGGGGGGGGGGGGGAGGGGGGGGGGTCACTGACCTGGCCATACCTGGGGTCCCATCTGGACATTAGCAACTGCATGTACTGCAGGTTGGGTGGAGGCATTATTCTTATTTTTTACAGCTAGGGTCTCCAGTTCGGCGTTCCAATGACCTACAATCATGACACCAAGCCTTCTTGGGATCGCAGTTTTTACCCTGGTACCCCCCTTTGGCTGTGAAGAGTCTCTGGGTCCACCCTCCTGAGCAGATATTTGGGGGCCTGAAGAAGACTCTTTGTTTTTAGGATTATCATCTTTCCCTTGGGGGGCTTTTTAGCCTCTTTCTTTTGGTCTCCCCCACCAGAGGTAGTTTTGGTCACCTTTGTCTTGACCTAATGGTCTGCCATCTTCAATTCTTGAAGAGAATGTGGACCTAGGACTACAAGGAATTAATGTAGTTTTTCTTGGTGACAATTACTTAAAAGATGTTCCTTCATTATCAAATTATAAAGCCCTTCAAAATCATGTACATTGTTACCATCTAACCAAGCTCTTAGTGATTTCACTGTAGTCGACAAAATCTACCCAGATCTGGCTCAGGGTTTTTCGAGCCTCCCTGAATCTGATCCTATACTCCTCACTACTAAATCCAAAGCCCTCAATACGTTTTCCCTTCATGTAGTCATAGGATGTAGTCACTTTATCATGGAGTGTCAGGAGTCAATGAATTTTGGGACAATCCCTTTGGGGATTTTAGAGTCAAAAGATTCTATTTGCTCCTTATTTATTATTTTGCTGTCACCAGAGATGGGTCCAAGGCCCATCTCAGCTCTTTCTTTTTCTATGGCTAAGAGTTTAGCTTCTAGAGTTATCATATTGGCCAGTTTCGGAAGATCTGCTTGTCTCCAGTATCTACCTCATCTGGGACACTGCTGGGGTCACTCTCAGTAGTGTCATTCTCTGAGGGGGTAATGATGGGGTCAGAGTCCTCTTAGTCCACCTCTTGGGATTCATCATCCTCTTCCCCAGTGGGGGGGGGGGGGGGGGGGGGGGGAGTTTTACTTGCCGGGGCCTTGTCATTTTCTGCCAGCAACTGCTGCAGATGAGCACAGGTCTTTGAGTTGGTGAACTCTCAGATGTGCGTAGGGGCCCAGGTTGAGTTCCTGGGAGGTCCCTGCATTCTCAGATATGGTTTTTAAAGTAGTTAGGGTCTTATTAGAGACTTACAAAAAAAGCTAAGGACTGCAATCAAAACCACATCATTTTCCAGGCAACAAGTGGGGGGCTAGCAATGCCAAAAGAGGCGCTTTCTCATAAGGATCATCTTCACAAGGTCTGAGAAAAACCAACATGCCCTGCTCTCCAGGGTCAAAAGCAAATCAAACCAACTCTTTGTAACACTGAGAGGCTGCAGAGTGCAGCCTTCCAAATGTTATGAAGTCTGGTAGTGGATCTCAGCAAGCATATAAAACATACTCTAGTACTATTCTGTTTAAAACCTACTTAGTTTATTTTACCAGTTCTAGATGTGTATATAATATGCACATTCATCATGGCATAAAATGGGATTTTCATAGCAGTCACACCAAGAACAATCTGTTTTTCCACCAAAGACTAGGAGTTTTTTAAATATATTTTACACCAATCTCTCCTAACAGAGGTGAAGAGGAATATCACATCTAGAAGGTTATTTATATTAAAAGCCTTTTATCACTGTTAGCATAGAGTAACCTTGTTTGATACTTAACTTGAAGATTTTTCTTGCCTTACAGATTGAGCCTACGAAATATGAAGTTACAAGACGACAATCCAGAACAAGTACCTGGATATGATGCTGGGAACTTTTCCTGTTTCGCCAATATTTTTCTTTCTCAAAACAGACTCATTTGTCTGTGAGGAGAAAGTATCTGCTTAAGAAGAGGAAGGGGGTTGGGGGATATGGTCCATTGGCGAAGATGCAGTCTGGGGATCGAAAAGGCTACAGTTCTAATTCCAGCTTCCATTTTTTGTCCAAACGGTGTAATCCTGTGTAAATGGTTTCATACTATGATACACTGTAAGCACTTAGAGGCACGCCACTTGCAAGATGGCTCAGTGAGTTAAACCCTCACTTCTATCGGCTATGATTCGCAGGTGACAAGTTTGAATACCAACATGGCCACCTCAGCCTCCCATCATTCTGATATTGATAAATTGAGTATAATTAAATTGGATGACAGTAACATCTATTGTTGCTAAGAAATTGCAGGAGTGCAGCTGTACAGGCAGAGTTTGACGTATTTAACCGGACAACAGGAAGCGCAAGAGGGGACAAGGAAGCCATGGAGGCTGCTTTTTGTTGAAGCTATGGTAAGCCCTGTTCCAAGGAAGGGAGCACAAAGTTGAACATTGTTCCACAGTTAGAGGTACAACCACGAAAAACCAAATTGTTATAGGGCCAAGATATACAATGGAGAGGACAAACTAAGTGTTTGCAGTCCTGCACGGAAGTCGGATACCACCAAAAATGGGAATGATATTCACACCTTCTATAATTCATGCCTTTAATAAAATCATGCTTTTCTTACCAAAGAGGAAGGGGGAAATGCTACATTATTCAGTAACTCCATGCAACATCAGATACCAGCCTGCAAAGATTTAGGAGGTGATTACCCTTACAATCAGCATGCCACTGTTATTTTTTTTTTACGCTATCTTCCTTTCTAATTAACACACTGTTGATCCTGCTTATTATTGTATCGTCTCCCATATCAACTGTGCTGCCCCATTAACAAAACGCCTTTGAAAATGCACATTTTTATTTACATTTTTGATGTCATGATAAATACATACTTTTTCACAGAGGTTTACTATCACACAATACAGTGAATAAAGACGAAGCAATTTTACAAAGTAAAAAAAAAAAGTCTTGAAATGTGTAAAAAGCCTATAAAAAAATGTACCTTTTTCTGTAATTGATAAAAACAATACTGCATGTGGGATTAATTCAGAACCTGTCCAGTAAAAACAATGGTCTAATGTTACGATGCCTCTGAACAGTTAAAGTAGGAAATAAAAATAAAATGTGATTTACAGTCTGCTCTGCTCCATGATATAATCTACCATTTATTATCAACAAACCAATTTGCTCTGTCACTAAAAGAGGAAAGTCTACGGATTCAAAATGTAAGTAAAAACACTGCACTTCTAGCCATAGAGAGCTCAGTAGACAGAATTGTGTTTCTCCTAAAATAGTTGTATCACAAACCATAGCTAATCTTTATTGAAATAGGAAGGAGTCAAGTTAATATCTTTATGTCAATACTTGCTCCTTTAATTTCCCCTTAAGCAGGCGCCCTCATAACCCATATACACATATTCATCTTTGCTGTTGCCAGTCTAAGATACAAAACCCTAACACAGAATTTATGTCCAGCTGAAGATCCAAGTATATATTATGACAAGGAAAGGCAGCAGGCACCTACCTGCCTGTGCTGGTAACAGAATGCTTTGAACACATATGTTTGACAGTGTAAGCATTTTAGACAGTCAAAGCTTTACCATTCTGCTGTAGCCCAACTCTAGTTAACTCAAGTAACAGGCACTGATCAGCATACATTAATACAGGCAGGTTTAACCCCCTGCTGTGGAGAAAGATTTGAAAGGTGTAGATAATTAGAGTGGAATATGGGATATGGGCTAGCAGGGAATGTACTACATTGTCACCTCAGTAAAGAAGCTTAACTTTCTACCAACTGTCTTTGCAACAAGAACTGCAACACCATCCAAACTGGAATCCTGGAAACCTAGCTGTGTTTCATAATAGCCTTACATCTGTGAGCCGAACAAAGCAACATGTCCCATTTTAAATATTTCACTACCATACATACAGTGCCCTTTACAGGACTTGTGTATACAGAAGGTGTTTGTTTAGTGCAAACTTAGCTGAAAGGCAGCAGAGTGCTGTACAGGTCAAAGGTAAAAACACAGTCACCGTGTGAGAGTATGGGGAGCTGTTCTGTGGACGGTTACTGAAGGATACTGTAGTGATCTTTAAAGAGGCGTGTCTTTAGCTCTTTCCAAAATTAGGGCACTGTAAACCCGTAACATGATCAACCTGGTACTAAGGGGGGGAACAACCTTTGAGCTGGGGGTGGGAAGAGTTACAAGTATAGTTAATTGTGAAGGCATTTCGCATTAGTAATGCTGACATAATGAAAATGATAGTGCCAAATGTCATATGTAAAACTTAATATTTTTTTTTTTTTAAACATGCGCGACCTGGTAGTGCAGCTTTTCCTTCCATCCCAAAGAACACCCTGCCATGCTTTGATCTGTCAAAAAGTCAGTGTAGTGGATCACAGAAATGCGCTTCTGCACCGTAACCCATTTTCCACCTCTCTCACCTACCCACCTCTATGTCTATTTTAGGTCACTGAAGCCCTTGTACCCTTTGTAATGGGTCCTAGCACAATTTAAGCTCTTGTTGTAAAATCACCTGACGTTTTGTGGCTGCAGCATAGAATTCACTATCAAACAAGCATTGGCATAGCCAATAGGTCTCACCTTTAGGACCTTATGTGTTAAGCCAGAACTTTTGGCTATGTTGTAGAGCATTGTGGCTGCTGTGCATTATGTTGAAAAGTTATAATAAATAGTGTTAAGCATTTTTCTTACCTTTATAAAAACCAATATGACATTATAAACTAAACAACTTGATTAAAAAAAGATTTTAACATAAAAAATGTCTTCTAGTTTTTTGTACTCGCACTGCCAGCTACTTCTTCCTGCCTGTTCTCGTGCTCGTCTGTTATAATGTTTTCTGTTATGGGGGAGCAGGACATAAATAACAGGGGAGAGGAGGTTGGAAAACAGCTTCATATTGAAAATGTTGCTTGGCATCGTAATGGCCGGGCAAGTTAAACGCTCTTGGCTGACGTCTGCTGAGCTCAGCAACAGGTCGTAGTCTACTGACTGAGGTAATGTGAGCGCTGCAAAGTTCTGGTAAATGAGGCATTGCTTGTAGAGTCAATAAAAACGGCAACAGTGCTGTATACAATACCATGTTTAAATCGTTTTGATATTACTATTAGACCGTAACTTCATGTAGACTATAGGATGGAAGCCTCGCGTTGTGTGCCTCATTAGCATGTCTTTAAACGTAAAAGCTGGCTATTCACGATCTAGCACGAACACACCGTAGCTTCGTATTGAAAATGTTACTTGCATGCATGCTTCTCAATACACGATCACTCATCAAATACACAACTGAACCATTGGACTTGCTGAGTAGAGATGCACCTGACATCCTCTTTATCACAGAGACCTGGCTCAACGCCTCATTGGCTTCCGTAATTGCCACAGCAATCCCAGTGCGCTAAAAGAGTCCTTAACAGGACCGCCTTCACAAGCAAGGAAGAGGATTCACTTACATCTACAAGCACATTCACAGAGAGCACCACCCCATTAATGGAACATTTGCACTTCAAGCTGCACTTCAAGCTCCACTTTTAAGAAAACAAAACTTCACTCTGAACTAAACCCTCGATACCGACCATGAGCCACCTTTACCAACTTCATCAAAAACATTGTTGCTCCGCTCATCCTCGACTCGAGAACCAACATTCTCCTCAGTGGCCTCAACTTTCACCTAGAAGTCCAAAACGACCCCTGCTCCATAGCACTCCTCAAAAGCTTGAGCAACATCGGTCTTGTTCCAGAACCAACATTCACCGCCGGACACTTACTGGACCCCATATTCACCACACGCAACTTAATCAAATAAAACTACATGACACCACTCATATGGACCAACCACTCCTTCATCCACTTCAAAATCAACAAACCGCAATTCAACACCCCTACCAGGTTTAGCTTTCCAATCTGCAGCTGGGGCAAAATCACAGAAGCACCTCAGCACGGATCAACCTGGCCCCAAAGACAACCTCGTCTAGGACATCAACAACTGGATCAAGAACTGTACGGACTTCCTCGCACCCATCATACACAACAAGCAATGTAGATCATACAATCAGCCCAGCTAGTACACAAAAGGCCTCCGACACAGCAAATGACACTGTAAACAGAAAGGAAATGGAGAGCCAGCCATGACAGCACCAACAGAAGCACTAACAAGGCTGCACTCAAACGCTATCACTAGCAACTAAAAGACAAGTGAATTACATCGAAGGAAGCTCCAACAGCTGCAAGGAAATCTTCTCGATCGTTAAGGATTTCACCTTGCCTTCAGCCACGGTCACCAACTGCACTGCCTCCCAGTAACTCTACAACAACCTATCCAACTTCTTCCACAGCAAAACCGCAAACATTTACAGCAACTGTGCACACCTACCCAACCCCAGAGAACGTGTTGCTAACCCTCACCAACTACGGCGCCTACCTGACTGGACAACCCTCGGCAGAAATGACACTGCAGCAATCATGCGAACCATCCACTCATAACCCCACCACATCTACAAGTTGGGAACATCACCAATCAGCACCACCCTGACCCACATCATCAACACCGCAATCTGATAGAAACATCTAACCGCAGATTTTTTACCTTAGAACTTCCAGGCGTCGGGGTGGATCCGGAAGATTTTTTATATCAGTACCCCTGCGTGCCGATTGGTGGAGTCAGTCAACTCCGCATGTCGCTGTAGGTGTCTTGTTTGTCGTTGTGACGTCCACATCTATATAGACACCATTCAACGCGCTGACGTCAGTTCTTTTCTTTCCAAGACAGCCAGCGCAGAGCAGTCAAAGAGAGCAACCCCCTGTCACTTTTTGACAGACTTTTTTTTTTAAACGTTTTTGGTGTGTAGGACATGTCAAGTAAAAAGACCTCGGAGTTCAAACCGTATAGCACTGGTCACCGCGCCATGTCAGTCACAGACCCCCATCTTGTATGTCTTATGTGCATGGAGCATGACCACGACCCGAAATAGTGCTCCGACTGCTGGGCCACAGCGCTGAAAACTTTAAAGGAGCGGTCCCTAAAGTTGCTTGCGGCCTGGCGTCAGGCGTTGGAGATCTCCCCAAAAATCTCATTCACACTCCAGGTTGAGAGGAAGGTCCGAGCACTGCTCCTGTGGATCCAAGTCTTCCTCCCCTCACTCGAAGTCACTGAGGTCAAGGAAGAAACACTACAAAAAAACATAAGAAGTCAAAGCATGCTTCAACTTTGACCTGACAAGACGGAGGAGTCTCGGCGTTCGAGGGCCCCCTCCGCAGAGCTGTTTCCCTACCTTTCCGGGCCGGGAGTGACCCCTGCTGAGTTGAAAACTTTTTATGACACTATATGCGCCATATGAGTGGCCTGATCCTGCGGTGAGCCTTCAGGCCCTACAGGCTCATCAGAAGGAGATACCCTGGGTTCTACGCCACCAGCTCTCGCCCAGGGCTCCTCTTGGATTCGGACCAGCACCAGTCGTACCACCTCGACCATCCCCAAAGCTGCTTCCGAAGCCGAGACCCTTGACATTGCCGGTGCCCACTGGTGACGCTTCCCCCATCATTATTCCAGACGAAACAAAGCCGGCTGGGCGACCACCAACGCCATGACCAGCGCCAGCGGAGCAGTTGGGTTCCATGACATATCCTGTGCCTTATTCTGAAGGGCTAGGATAGGATGAGGATTGGGAGGGGCAGAGGATCTCTTAGAAATCCGACCTTCCAATGAAAAAATGGACTGGGTGATGCCAGCGGCGTGGACACTTCCCCAGAGCCTGGCATGCTGTCTCTCCCTAACCTGGCTACGGAGGGGGCTTCATTCGCAATGGTGGTGCATAGGGCTACAGCGGTCTTGGACCTACAGCTTCCTGCAGTGGCGGTCAAGACCAATGTCTTGACAGAGGTCCTGCAGCCTGGTGTCTCCATCCTGGAACTCGTGCTGCCATTTAACAAGGCCTTGACAGATGTTCTACTGGGCACCTGGTCCAAGCTCAGCACAGGGGCTTCTGTAAACAGAACTATCGCCCGTCGCCATTCCCTGCACCGGATTGCCCAGCTTTCTTCTCCAACCACCCAACCCCTGAGAGTTTGGTGGTCCAAGGCTCTACTTCCTGTGGCACGGTACCTTCCGCACCCCTGAAGAGGGAATCCAAAAGACTGGACAGCTTTGGTAAGAAGATAGTCTCTTCCACCAGCCTTGCTTTGCGGTTGGTAAACACTACATGCCTCTTGGGCCATTTCTCCCACTCCCTTTAGGAGACGGTTGCACAAGTGCTGCCACAAGTTCCGGTGGAGGCCCGGGCTGTCCTCTCCCAAGCACTTGTAGATGGGAGGGATGCAGCAAAGTTTGCCATACGCTGTGGCCTAGACACGAGAGACTCGCTGGGCAGAGCGATTTCCTCGATGGTGGCTGTTAGGCACCATGCCTGGCTGAGAACGTCTGGCTTTTCGGGGGTGTCCAAGCCAACCTTATGGACATGCCCTTTGATGGCTCTCGTCTCTTCGGGGACAGGGCAGACACGTCACTAGAGCACTTTAAGGAGTCGCGGGCTACGGCCAAGTACTTAGGCCTCCCAGTGTCATCCCGGCCTGCGTTCGCCTTTCGCAGCTACGGAAGGGGCTTCCAACCGCGCCAGCCCTATCCCAGCCCGAGGACCGCGTATGTTTTGCAAACTCTGCATTGCCGTGCAGGCGCTTCACCCCGACGCCAAGAGTCCGGAGGCCGGAAGTCAGGTCAGGCCACAAACACCTCCCTTTCCGCCGCTATATCTTCCTAGTCCAATCCTCCCAGTTCATGGGCGCCTAGTTGGTGGCAGGATATGCAATCACCTCCACCACTGGCGGGGCATCCCCTCGGACAGGTGGGTTTTGCAAATAGTCAGAAGGAGCTACTCCCTCACCTTCAAGATTACCCCTCCTTCCATACCTCCCACTTACGATCAGCTGGCGAAGGGTCCACTAGTCTACTTCGCACGGAAGTCTAACCTCTCCTGGCCAAGGGAGCTGAAGAGAGGGGTTCCCGGGCCAGAAATAAGCGGAGGTTGTTGTTCCCGCTAATTTTTTGTTCCAAAGAAGGACGGAGCGCTTCACCCTATCCTCAACCTCAGAGCTCTTGCTCAGGTCTTGTCTGCCCTGGACCGGGAGACTGGATGGTAGCGTTGGACTTGCAGCATGCCTATTTCCATTTCCTCATCCTGTCTACAGTTTACGGTGAGCCATGAGCACTTTCAGTTTACCGTGCTCCCCTCAGCCTCACCAGTGCCCCTTGTGTGTTCACCAGGGTGATGGCGGTGGTCGCAGCCCATCTGCAGAGATCAGGGGTTCAAGCCTTCCCAATATCTCGACGACTGGTTGTTGAAGGCGGGCTTGCCCCAAGCAGTCGTCTCCTACCTCCAGACTACAGTGAACCACCTGCATTCACTGGGGTTCACAATCAACTTGCCGAAGTCACACCTGACTCCCTCTCAGATGCTCCTCTTCATCTGAGCTGTTTTTGACACGGTACAGTTTCGAGCTTATCCTCCCGAGCGGCGAGTCCAGGATATTCAGGCTATGATACTGATATTTCAGCCTCTTTCCTGGATGCCGCGAGACTGACTCAGAGGCTGCTGGGCCTCATGGCCTCCTGCATCATGCCAGATGCACATGCAGGCACCCATTGGAACCTAAAGTTCCAATGGGTGCAGCATTGGGGGAATCTCACCTACCAGGTCCAGATCTCAGAGGGCACTGCGAAAGATTGGCAGTGGTGGTTGACAAACTGCGATTGGGTCAGAGGCAGACCCCTCTCCCTTCCCCAGCCAGACCTCACATTGGTGACAGATGTGTCACTTCTGGGATGGGGCGTCACCTGGGAGATGGGGAGATCCGAGGACTCTGGTCACTGGCAGAAGCAAGGCTCCACGTCAACTTGCTGGAGCTTCAAGCGATTAGTTTGGCACGGAAAGCCGTCTTACCAGGTCTCAAAGAAAGGTTAATTCAGGTGTTCACAGACAACATCACTGCCATGCGGAACTGCAACAAAGTGGGATGAGGTCGTGGACCCTTTGTCAGGTTCCCTACGCTTCTGGACATGGCTGGAACGACAGGGCATATCCCTGGTGGTTCAAAACCTGGGTGGTTCCCTGAATGCCAGGGCAGACAAACTCAGCTGTCGGTGCCTAGCGGATCACAAATGGCATCTCCATCCGGAGGTGACGCAAGGTCTCTTTCAGCAGTGGGGAGAGCCCTGGTTAGATCTTTTCGCCTCTGAAGAGAATGCACACTGTCAGCTGTTTTGCGTGTTGAAATTTCCAAAATTGCTCTCGCTCAGTAGCGCTTTTCGTCTCAAATAGAGCACAGGCCTCCTGTATACCTTTCTACCGATACCACTCCTGTCCAGAGTGCTCAAGAAGAAGAGTGACCGGGCCCAAGTTATCCTTGTGGCTCCAGACTGGGCACAGAGAGTTTGGTATCCCGAGCTTCTACAGAGGAACATTGATCCTTCTATCGGGCTTCTTCTGTGGGAGGATCTTCTGTCACAGCAGCAGGGCAGGGTCCTCCACCCGAACCTGTCCAACCTCCTTGCGTGGAGATTGAGCAGCAAAGGTTGACAGCTTTTGACCATCCCCTTGAAGTCTGCAAAGTTATTCTGGCAGCCAGGCGTTCTTCCACCAAGAAGGTATATGCCTGCTGATGGCAAAGGTTTTGTAAACATTGTACAGAACAGTCTGTTGAACCCCTGTCTTCTTCCCTCTCTGGCATTCTTCTGTTCATTCTTCCTCTGGCCCAGCAGGGCTCTGCTCTGGGCACTACGAAGGGTTACCTTTTGGCTCTTTGTGCTGGTCTACGGTTGCCAGCTCAACCGTCACTTTTTAAATCTCCTATTGTAGATAGATTCCTGAACGGGGCTTACACATTTGTTTCCCCCCCTCACCATTTGTCATTCCCCAGTGGGACCTTAACCTAGTTCTCACCCATTTGATGTGTGCACCTTTCGAGGCACTGCACAATTGCCACCTCCGGCTGTTTGCTATCACAACAGCATTCTTAGTGGCAATAACTTCTGCCAGGAGGGTGAGCGAATTGAGGGCTCGATCCTCTCAGCCGCCTTACCGGACAGTCTTTCCAGACAAAGCAGTATTCTGCACTGGGGCTTATTTTTTGCCTAAAGTGGTGACACCTTTCCATCTAGGGCAAACTGTCACCGTGCCCAACTTCTATGCTCCTTCGCATCCTTCTATGGAAGAAGAGCATCTCCACCATCTAGACCCAAAAAGAGTGTGATCAATCTACCTTGATCGCACTAAAGATTTCCAGGTGGATGACCAACTCTTTGTACGGTACATTGGAGCAAAGAGGGGTTGTGCTGTACAGTGGAGGACCATCTCTCGTTGGGTTATCCTCTCCATAAAAATCTGTCACGCTTTGGGAAAGAAAAGCCTCCAGGAGGTCATAGAGCTCATTCAATCAGAGTTAAGGCAGCCACCAAAGATCTTCAGTGTGGTGTTCCAGTCCACATCTGCCAGGCGGCTACATGGGCATCCCTGCACACCAAACATTATTGCCTGGATAATCGGGTCCATGGGGAAGGTCTCTTTGGCCGTTGGGTCCACAAGACTTTCTGGTCTAACACTTTTCCACAGTCCCTCCTCCAGGGATGGTATTGCTTGGGAATCTGTTCTATGGTAAGGAATCTGCAGCTAGATGCCTCTATCAGATGGACAAGTTACCTACGTTTGGTAAAGCCTTATGTGGTAGAGACATGATCTTGCTGCAGTTTGGGCAATGGAGGTGTGAGGCGGGTTGGAGCCATGACCAGGGAGCGGGGCCTTGGGTACTAGTTCTTTGGGCCTCGAGACGGTCTTCGTACAGCTCCCTGTCGAATGGTGGCCTCTGCTGGACATTCCCCCATACAGAATTGGAGATATTAACACATCCGTCTTACGTTTTGATGCCTACAACGTCGGTGGCACACTTGCTGCCCCCCCCTCTTATTGTTATGAATACTTTGTTTGGGCAACCGGCACTCTGCATGTTGGGGATATGGGGGGGGGGGGGGGGGGGGGGGTCTGTAAATCACCAAGCAGGGATGCAGGGAGGGTTAGGAGTATTGTTTGAATGTTATGTTCCGATGTTCTTTGTTGCTCATGATCAAGATAACCACCGGCACGCAACACATGTACACACCAGGGTCACTGCGGGATGTGCCAGGGTCACAAACGGAATCAGGTATCCCTGACACAAAGGGAGGAATGTCTAACGTGCGGGCATGGTCCTTGAACGTAAATGGCCTTGGGAACAAGGCCAAGCGCACACTGGTCCTCCAGCACATTAAAGGCCACTCTCCCAACGTGGTGCTGCTCTAGTAGACCCACCTAAAGGGTAGCCACAATAAAACCCTAGACCGCTTCTGCTACTGACTGGCGGCTCACTCTGGATACTAGGCGGGGTCCCAGGGTGTGGGCATTCTGGTGCGTAACTCCCTGCCCCTTATAATCCATGGGATGCGGTGTAGCCCTAACAGGCAGTTTGGAGGGTCGCCCTCTCGCCTTGTGCTCAATTTACATACCGCCTGAACTGCACGCAGCCATACTCCCAAAGATTGGTGCCCTACTGTTGGAACTGCCCACAGGCACTCTCCTAGCAAGAGGTGGCATTACCGCAGTAATGGACCCAGACCTGGATAGATTAAGCGCGGCAGAGGGACACATGGGTGGGCAGGCAGGCTCTCCCTGGCTTCCTGGAAGCAATGGGACTAGTAGATATATGGAGGGCCCATAACCCAAATGTAAAGCAATTCACATATTATTCGGCACACCACGGGTCATTTTTGAGGATAGAATATCTATTCACACAGCAGGACCCGGTTGGGAGCTTTGAGAACCCAACACACTCTTCCTTAAACGTTACTCTCAGGGGGCCAGCTATTGATAGGGCAGGATTCCCAAGGATAGATCCCGGATATCACCGAGACCCAGAGCTACTAGATAAACTAGATGAGGGAGTTGATCTGTATTTCAGGGAGAATGAGGGGACGGTGGCATCTCATCAGACTTTGTGGGAGGCTTTCAAGACTGTATTGCGAGGGCAGGCACAGGTGCTCCTAGGTGGGAAAAAGAAAGAAGAGCCATCTAAAATCCATACCTTGGAGCATGAAATAGTGGCACTGGAACAAGAGGTGGTGGCGGGTAGGAGGGCAGACCTATGGCATAGACTAGCTCTGCGACAGCGGGATCTACGTGCCCTGGCCGACAATGCAGTGCGGGCGCATGCCCTTGCCACGCAACGTCAATTGTATTACACAGGAGATAAAGCCTCTAAGCTACTGGCCACGTTAGACTAACTAGATAAGGATAGATCATGGATAACTGGAGCCCGGGATAGTGAGGATGTTCTTCACACTACCAGTGCCCAAATTGCAGAGACGTTCGCATCCTATTATGAAAACCTGTATGCCCCAGCTGGCATAAGATCAAACCTGGACAGCTATGAATTTGTAGCCGATATCTCGACGCCAACACCGCGAAGATGTTGACACCCTTGAGGCTGACCTTAAAGAAGAGGAACTGTCTGTGGCCCTGGGGTCCCTAAGGTCGGGGAAGGCGGTGGGTCCAAATAGACTGCCATTCGAGCTATTTAAGGGCCTAACCGCCAAAATCACACGACCAATGCTTAATATGTTTGAGGACGCCAGGGAACCCGGTTCATTCCCTGTAGACCAGCACATGGCCACAATTGTGGTGACACATAAGGCGGGTAACCCCAAGAAAGTTGCAGCTCGTACAGGCCGATTTCCCTGTTAAATGTGGAAGCAAGGGCTATTGGACAAAGCCCTAGCAAATCGAATGACCGTTGTCCTAACAACTGTAATCCATATAGACTAATCTGGCTTTATGCCACACAGAAGCACTCGTCATACCTTGCGGAGAGTGTACGGAGTCCTGCACATGACGGCCGCCCACTCGTCCGACCAGTCGGCGCTGATGGCGTTAGATGCCTCAATGACCTTTGACAGCATAGATTGCCCTATTTATTCGCCGTACTGACTAAACTGGGTTTTGGTCCGAGGTTTTGTAGTTGGGTAAAACTGCTATACCAGGGTCCACTCGCAAGAGTGAGAATTAACGGGGCGGTGTTGCAACACTTTGCGCTGGGCAGGGAAACCAGACAGGGATGCCCCCTCTCACAGCTATTGTTCGCTCTGGAATTGGAGCCCTTGGCGCACTGGATTAGAAGAGACACGATGATATGGGGTATTCCAGCATCAGGCAGATAGGAGGAGCGTATATTTGTATATGCCGATTATATATACTCCTGTACTATTCGAGGCCCCATTACTCCATAGCAAGAGTCCTCCACATTTCTGAGCTTTTTGGAAGTTACTCTGGTTACACCATAAACTGGAATAAATCAGTTGTATTGCCCCTGTCGGGCCCTGCCCCCAGATTAAAGGCAAACTGAGCAGCTCCACTTGTGGAGGAAGGATTCAAATTCCTGGGCATATATGTGAAACGCAGCTCTCAGACATTTAAAAAAAACACAAAAAAACCTCTTCCCCAGCTGCATAGACTTCATGAAGTGCATTGGCGCACTCTCCCGCTGTCCTTAATGGGTAAGGCTGCTCTACAAAAAAAAATGATGACTGCCGCACCTCCTAAATGTTCTACAAAACACTCCCTAGCCAGTTCCTGCCTCCTTTTTCAAACAGATTGCACAGGAACTCCACACCCCGCTATGGCAGGGAGGGGTGTCCGTATAGCCCTAAATAAACTACAGAAGGGAGCGGGGGTCGTCTATAATGGCGGATGAGCAGTCCTGGATGTTTGACTATACTACTGGGCTTCTCAGTTAGTAGTGATAAACAATTGGGTCTATCTGAGTAAGGACGAGCCGGACTATAAAATGGATAGAGATGTAATGCCGAATGGGAACCACAAGCCTCTCTTATATGCCTGTAGGCCTCATCAACGATGGCCAACCCACACAGCAACAGTGGTCAAATGCTGGAAAGAGGCAAACAAGTAATTGGGCTGGCACGAGTGCTTGACAGCAATGACGCAGCTGTGGGTGGGAGACCAATTGAAGGAGGATTTGGCAGGTTTCTTGGCGTGACGGAATATAGGCATTGAGCACCTAGGAGACGTGTGGAGGGATGGAGCGCTCCTCTCCTTTGACGATTTAAAGCAAGAATTCGACCTCGCACCTACTCAGATTTTCCCTTACACACAGCTCACACATGCTCTAAATAGGCACATAAAACGGGGAGACTGTCCCCGACCATTACCCTCTGGAGGACAGGCTACTGGTAGACCCCACTCGACAAAGGGAAATCCACGACATACAAGACAATAATAAATAATGCTCCAGATCCTTTGACCTCCCTCAGAAACGCCTGGACAGACGAGCTGGGCAGTATTGAGGATGAAGATTGGATGGAAGCGGAGAAGAGCCCTAGAGAGATAGCGATACGGGCACGATTCAGACTGGTACAACTCAGGCTCTTGCACCGCTCATATTACCCCCGCACGCTACTTCACAAATGGGGAAAAGCAGTCACCTCAATGCATAAGAGGCTGCCAGCAGAAGGGATCCTTATTCCAAACTCTATCATCATTTAATTCTGGTAAGGGGTGACAACAGTGATGTCAATGGTATTGGGAGTGAGAGAGCCCGTAGATGCCAGGTGGCCCCAATTGAAGATTTGGGGGGGGGGGGGGGAGGGAGGAGGACTGGCCGGCCTTGGAGGCCGGGATGGCAAAGTGTAATATAGTGCGCAGATGGGGAATGCACATTACCCCATCAGTGACAGAATGGGAGGCCGGCCTGCACTGGTGTCAACAAGCTCCAATGGTGATATACGACGGTAGGGGTTGTAGGAGAAAATCGGAAAAACTATGGTGCCCCTGGGAGAAATATAGAAACAAATGAGAGGAACTGATGACCTGCAGGCGCACACATCCACCTGTCGCTCACGAGTGAGAAACGCCAAACCAGATGTGTCTCCACACTGGAGTACGGTCGATTTGTGATGTAACCCGCCATGTGTGAACCATAGTGGCCGTTTTTTGTTTGCTTCGACATGATGTAACATAATGCTGTATACATGACCGATGATGCACATGTGAACACCTTCCGTCTTGCTTTACCTCATGAGCCCGTTTAATAAAAAGAGCTATAATTTTTTTTTTATAGTAAATACAGTCAACCATCACCACTTCATCATCAGCATGGGGTTGTTATACCCCATTCATTTAATCCATTGTAAACATTGCAAATAAAAGAATGGAGTAACTGCAACCTCTCAGTTTGGTGTGCATATCATGCATTCATATTTACAGATCCAAAGAAAGTGCAAGATAAAAACAAGAAAACAAAAGACCAAAGTGCAACATGCACGCAAAGAATCAGGGGGCATATGTATCAACATCTCCATTTGCGATTCTCAAATAGCGATTTTTTGAGAATCGCTATTTGAGAATTACAAAACAGGATGTATCTAAAAATTCGCACAAATTTTGCGAATTCTTAAAATTCCTTAATTGCGATTCGCAAATTGCGAAATCGCAATTAAGGAATACCTTCCCATTCATTCCTATGGGCCAGGAGGCCCATAGCAATGAATGGGAAGTCGTTCTCAATTTGCGAATCGCTATTTGATAATCGCAAATTGAGAATATTTTCAAAGGTGCAAGGGTGTCATGATGACACCCTGATGCACCCCTGAAATCAGCATGTGTGCGCATATGGCGCACATACATGCCCTAAGGGCATGTATATGCGCCACATGGCACTTTGAAAAATGCCAAAAAGTGAATTTTTCAAAGAAATCGCAAATTACCACCAACTTGAAGTTGGTGGTAATTTGCGATTTCTTAAGGAGAAATCGCACAACTTGGGTGCGTGTTACATTAGAATTTAAGGAATCGCAATTTGCGATTTCTTAAATGCTTTTGCAAACGTAAGAAATCGCAAAATTAGCGATTCCTTAAGAATGCGCTGCTGAAATGCCTTATACATCTCATTTTGCGATTTTGTATTCGCAAACGCTGTTTTTTTGCGATTCGCAGCATTTGCGAATACAAAATCGTTTGATACATATGCCCCCAGATGTATTATAAGATCACCACTGTGCAACCACTATCAAAAATACCAAAAAGTGCACTTTAACCCTGACGGGGAACTCCTGTGACAAAGTCAAATCATTTAACAAGACGAGACAAGATATATAATGCCTCTTTGTATCAAGTTAACCAAATGCCGATAATCAAACCTATCTTTCTCACCTGAACTCCTTTCAATTGTTGCTCATATCGGAACATCCAAATTCAGGATATATTGTGTTCCATTTTGCTTTGCGCTTACACACAATTTGGAGTTAATTTTAAGAGATGAAAGTATGTTTAGCGAGGGTACGTTTGGGATACTTGTGTAATGTTGTAATAACACGGCAGTTATAGAATAATGGTTTTTGTTAGCCAAAGCAGTTGCAGGTGTAATTGTTGATTTTACATTACACTTCCACACGTGGATACTTTTACAGCTGGAATTCTCTGACACTGCAACACGGAATAGGTGAGAAGTACCAATGTGAAAACATGCCTAAAGGGACAGTTTTACCCAATAGAAACGCGGGAAACACTGACTTTGGAACTTTACGTTGCAGAGTGATTTACCTATACATATCGATGTCTAATTGCAATCCTTACAATATGAGCAACTACAAAAATGAGTTTAGGTGAGAATAATGAGATGTTTGATTATTGGCATTTGGTCAACATGATACAAAGAGGCATTATATATCTTGTCTCTTGGCTGCACTTTGGTCTTTTGTTTTCTTGTAGTAGTCTTGCACTTTCTTTTGACCTTCTTTGTAAATATGAATGCATGATATACACACCAAACTTAGAGGTTGCACTAACTTCATTCTGTTATCTGAAATGTTCACAATGGATGAAATGAATGGGGTCTCATAGCTCCATGTTGATGATGAAGTGGTTACGGTGGTCTGTAATACTATACGTTTTGATTATGGATGGTACAATTTGCATATTTGTAGCCCTTAGGAAGTTAGTGGTGACTGAAACCATAGTGACGAAACACAAGTTGGCTCCTGCATATTTCTGGACCCGTTTGGATGCATATGGATGGCAAATGAACTGAATAAAACAAGAGAACAAAAGGACACTGTATAAGTTGAAATTACTGAAACGGAAGAAACGTTTATTGAACATTGGTGCTCAGGAGGATTTTTTGCATATGTTATAGGGGGTTCTGTCTCCCAAATGAAGGTTTTTGTTGCTGTGGCGATTTGTAATTTACAGGATATTATTGGTACACATATTTCCGCTCCGACATATAACCATGCCACTTTATTTGTTGCTCTTCGTAAAGGCACCCTGGGAACCACAAATCTACACAACTGCCCAAGCGCCTATATGTCCGCTTGGGTGATTAGTGCACTATACAAATTAATATTACATAACAGGTACTGCATGCTATGTAGACACTCACTCAGTTAAAGGCTTGGCAACCGTCTCTTCTTGCTTCCTCTTTTTGTGCTTGACATGCTCTTCTTCACTTTCAATTAAACCATTCTTCCTCTTTTTCTTCTTCCCTGATCGGTCCTTCAAGTCTAATGAATGGTTCTCTTGGGCAGTGAGATCTTTCTTGGTGCTTTTCAGTCTCCCTTTTGTCTTTGAGATTTTGAGTTTCTCTTCTGTCTTGATATTGGATTTGGTCTGAACTTTACTGCTGCTTTCTTTACCCACGGAGACGTCTTTGGCCTTCATTTTTTTGGTTATATTTTTCTTGTTGGTACATGTTGGAAAAGGGAGCTTCACAGGAGAAGAGTTGGTTGTTTTCGGTTTCAGCAGCTAGTCGAAAAGAATGGCAGTACAATTAAAAGACAGAAATTGATGTAAATATGTATTCACCAGACCTCTTTAATTTATTTGGGCCTTGACAGAAACAGTGCCAAGCATGTCATAAACTGAAGGAGAGAGGTGCACCTTCATAGTCAAGCACACCGTGAGATACACAGACATTAACTACTTCAGTGAACTTGCATTTCTGGTGAACACAGTCACAATAGGTTCACAAGTCAACATAACATACTCATCCACAACCCGAGCAAAGTAATGGTATTAGCAATTAAAGGTTTCCATATTCCACTTCAGAGTCCGTTTTTAAATTGAACATCTCAAAGAGTCAGTAGACAAGTATCCCAGCACAGAATCCAACTAAGCTGACAGTGTCAGTGCTAAGAATTGCGGCGCTCTAGAAGAGAAGTGATGAGCTTTCTATACTACTAGAAGCTATATGTACAGACCCCATCAGAATTTTTCTGCGGTGCTAACGCTCTGAGATAAAGGATTCTCTGACATAAGATGCAGATTGACAATATATACGGCCAGGCGTGGGCGGCTTCATTATATGGCCCTAGATTTAGGTCCATTAAGACAGCTCTCAGAAGATACCGATCCAGGGATACCAGTACCGAAGAGGGGAAGAGTTATAACACGTAGAACCGTGGGGCTACCCAAAGAAATGAGGAATTACTAGGGGAACCAGTGGTTCTGGCTCTTATCCCCCCTCCAAGTCATTCCTTATTTTGTACTTTGTTTTCACCCAGCGATTTCAGATACTTTTAGCAATAGATAGATCTGTATATTCAGGTGGAGTTCACAGTTCCAACAAAACCTCTAAATGCAGTTACTGGTTCCACTGGAATTAGGTGGCGTTCATAATGATTGCCTGTGGGTGGTAGTTTAAAATGCAATTTAAACTATATAACTTTCAGTAACAACTCCAGCTTTTGCAAATTTCTGCAAATGAAAGATGGGCATGCTATTCTACTATAACCTAGAACTAGGCAACTTTCTTCCTCTCTGCAGGTAACCTTAAGCACAATACAAAAGTCTGCCACTTCGTGAAGCTCAGTGGCGGCTGACAGGGAACAGGGATGATGGGGCGGGGAAGAGGTGTGAAAAAAACAAACTACAAAACACTCACCTCTTCGGCCGGCCACGCCTCTCCTTGCTTCCCTTCAGACGCCCCAGAACAGAAGCAGGAACTGGAAGCACACAAAGGCTCCCTCCCATGAGCCAATCACAACTCAGCGATCGGTCGGAGCGCCGTGCTTTGGCACTCAGACGGGGAATGTGAGCCTGGGCATGTTCCTCACCAGACTGTGTAATGCAGCCTGATGGGGAACAGGCATAAAGTGCATGACTGTTTGGCTGGCCCAAGACGGCCAGCCAAACAGTCATGCACACTTAGATTGTGCCCACCACTCCTTCCCCTGTGACCCCAACCCTGCCCCGCCCTAACCCAGCCCAGCAGCTTCCAAAAATAAAAAGATAATATTGAAGTTATTAGGATTTTATTTTTTCACTGTTTTGAAAGCAGTGGGGTGGCGCTCCTCTGCCTTAGCGAAGGAGCTCCCCCTGGTGATGGTGCTGACTTTTTTGCTTTTTACTCAATTCATGATTTTGTTTCTAATTCTAACTGAGGTGTGTGTCATTGCCTCACAGAAACTGAATTAACAGCATTGTTTTCTGCAAACTGAAACAATTTGAAAACGCCCATGACTACGAGTTTACTCATTTTAAATAGTCTGGCATTTTAACATAAATGCTTTACATGCAATCAGCAAAAAAAAAAAAGGTTGCATGTTTGAATACAAAGAAAGGTGATAGGGATGGTGACACTGATGGGTTAACAACAAGACGTGGACCAATTAATTTACAAGCTAACTCACTCAAATGTTTCAAATTCACAGGCTAAAATGTGGCATTTAAACCATTACTAGGATATTTGACCGACATCAGGTGGAAACAATGGGATGTCTCCATGAGTGGCTGGAGGAAACTGATAGCGTGTTAGTCAAACCGAGAGCTCTCCAATTAAGAGGGGGAAGGAGGGAGGATGATGGGCTGAAATCTGGGCAATGCCAGGCGGGGTAAGGGTTACACTGAATGTCCAAGCTGGATGAACGCGCATTGCGAATGACGGTGTATATGTTTAACAATAAGGATGTCATGGGTAGTCTGAATGCTAAAATGACAAGACTGTAGAAGAAACTGGGCCATGTAGACAAGCAAGCAGTGTGGTGTCTATATGTGAAAATCAGGGAATGCCTAAAGAAGTTGAAAGTGTTTACAAGTCAAAGTTA
The DNA here is from genome assembly GCF_964204655.1 of Triturus cristatus. Classification (NCBI taxonomy): domain Eukaryota; kingdom Metazoa; phylum Chordata; class Amphibia; order Caudata; family Salamandridae; genus Triturus; species Triturus cristatus. The sequence continues at coordinate 1,138,610,308 of NC_140580.1, read as the reverse complement.
ATGACTTGACTGAACGGAGTGGAACAACCAAGTATGGAGATGACATACAAGAAACTGTTACAGTTGTCAATTTTACTCATGACAAGGCTGGTAAGATTGACAGGGAAGAGATGCTGCATACCTAATATTCGGGACTTAGAATATCACGGTACAGGAAGATAGAAGTTCTTCGTGCCTTGTGCTGGAATGAAAGAGTAAGAGAAGGCACCTGGAAGCAGTACATAGGTACACCGTTCCGTGGCCTAAATAGCTAGAAAAGGGTTATCTGAATTAGATGCTTGGAGGAGTTCAGTTTGAAGAAGCAAAGGAGCCTCCAATGTCAGATAGCTGGTTCGCAATCGGACACGCGAGACCTATAGTCAGGGGAGAGAGGAGCAAAAGACAATACCATGGTGTCATCAGCATATATCCTGTTTGAGAAGGTAGGAAGAGATTTAGCAAAGATGTATACTGAATAAATAGAAGGGGCTGCAGGACTGAGCCATTGGTGGTATCTACTGGTAGGTGGGAAAAGCAAAAAGCACCAACAAACAGGAAATGAGTACGGCAGCGTGAGAACCAGTTGATGGCGGTTCCGACAATGCAGGTCCATGAAAATGACATTAAGAATAGGTGATTACCAAAGCCCACCTGATGTAGGAAATCCGTGAGGGCAACGAGAAGGAACAGTTCTTGGGTTGCAGGAAAACAATTGCACTGGTAAAGTGTGAAATAGGATGAAAGGTACTGGGGCACAAAATAATTACTGAAGCAATATGGAGCTGTGTTAAAGAGGGCATATAAATAAAAGCAGATGTGAGGTGGCAGATAAGGAGGCCAACACTTTGAAGTGGAAGCAGCACCTACCGTAAGGAACAGCAAGAGCCAGTGATCCAACATCAATGGCAATGACAATAAATAAATGTGTTGGGGTAAATACAACCCAATTTTATTTTATTCATAAAAGCGGTTTACAAGTTGCCACAAGTTGTAGTTCTTTACTAAAATATTACAGAACTTATCTTGGATACAAAGTCGCTTTGTGGTAAAAGAGAAACAATGTTTCACGAGTAAGTAAATATTTTGGAGCTCGCAAATCAAATATAGTAACACATTATTTGAGGCGAATTTGGCAGAGTTAAAAGACTGCGACTTCCCTGAGGTTTTACTCAGTTTCGCATATTGAATGAGGAAGTAAAGTTTAATAATATCAGAGTTTTACTTGATGTGGTTTTAACATAGTTTTTGTCACTACGCGCCATTAATCCATGCACTCTACCCCACGCTGGACAGGAATATAGTATGCATTGACTTACCACTTGTAAAGCCTTCCAGTTGGAGGAAAACTCCTGAGGGACTTTTGGCGGCAGGAGGGGTACTATTTTGGTGTCACATGGTTCTTTCCCAGGGTCTTTCTTCACTGTGTGCTTCCAAAATTTCTTTTTCTTCCGCTTGAGGAGTTTTGGTTTATTCGATAATGCTGTTCCAGTGCTTGTTGGAGGTTTGGTGTCTGTTATTTTTGTCATTCCGTCCTTACAAATCATCAAGCACTCAATAAAGCACGATTACTTCTATTAAAAAAAAAAAAGTAGATCCATAATCAGTGCTCAAACAGACAGTACAAACAACATTTCAGAAAACATGACTCCGTTTCATTTAAATACGGAACAAACGCAGACAACAAGTAACCAGTGTCGCCAAATGGCAGTCCACCAGCAGCCAGTGTCGACCTACCAGCAAACAAAATATGGCCAGTTCCAACCTATATCCGCGCGCATTGTCACGGAACAGTTGATCAGTGACTGCTGAGCTCCCAAACTGCAGGCTAGTTTCCTCCAGTGACCATGTCACTATAGCCCAAAAACAGACCGGTGCAAGTCACTGCCCCCCAGCAGCAGGCGGTGACCACAACCAATGCCTAATAAGCAGATCAGTGACAGCTATGGTCATCCAACATGAAATAAGTATCCACCAATGTAGCCCAGGAGCCGATCGGGGACAGCCACTAATGCCTAACCAGGAGACTGGTGACAGCCACAATAACCCACCACAGCACAATTACCGTCACTCTCGCCCAAAAGAAGACCACCAGTAAATGAGTGCCCAGTAGTTGATGTGTGCCCCCAGTCACCAACACTTTTGCCCATTAGTAAACCAGCGCTGTCGCCCTGTACTAGATCAACGACAGCCGGTGTAACAGCAGCAGACAAACGATCATCACCGTCGCAAGTGTTTGATCAGATCCAAATCACGTTGTCAAATAGTAGTTCAGAGATTTCTAACGTGTACAGTTTCTTGGGAAGGTCAAGGATTTATCAACGAGCTTTTAAGTGTACGCCCATCACTCACTGCAAAGTCTCGAGCCAACTTCATTATGAATGAACGTTGAAAAAAGCAGGTTTCTCTAGATTGTTTGGCCTTGAAGGCAGTTTCATTGTTGCTCCTTTCAGGGCCAAAATGCTTTTTAGCTTGGCTTGAGAAGAAAAATGGCACACTAGAAAATAAGTGGCCATCAGTGTTGCCCGATAGTGGATCTAAAACGGTTGTGTTACAAAGTTTTTATACAGTGCATGCCCAACCACTAATGGTCCCCAAGCTATTCTTCTTCTAGACCTAGGCAGCTTTGGGTTTGCCACATGGAGGGTCATTCTCAGGACTGTCCGTGTGAAGACAGACGATGCATAAGTATAGTAAGAATGGTGTTGTGCTGCATGTTGGCTTTTTCCTGTGGATGTCTTCGAACGTAGAAGATAGCGTTCATTGTGAACTTCTGACCCAGCCCCTGGGAGGGTGAGGAGTTTTTGGGGTAGTCTCTGTGGAGTATACAACAGTGGGAGTGTGGTCATTTGACCCTCCGCCTAACCGGTCACCTGTGTTGGTCCGTCTAGGGTTCCAACAGACCCCATGGCGCGTGTGCTGCAACATTACTTTCTGGGGTGTTAATGGATTGTGTGCTCGATTGGGCATGAGGATGCAAGGGGGGGGGGGGGGGGGAGAATGCATTGATGAGTGTTTACGTTGATTCTAATGTCAGTCTGCTGGGTTGGTGATCTGTGTATTCCTAGCCTAAGGATTTTATTTTGCTGTCTCGGTCAGGCAAAGCAGGTCTCTCCACAGCTGTGATTTGGTCAGAAGCACAATCCTCTCACCCCCCTTCCCTTTCTCCCTGTACTCACACCAATCGTGTTTTTCCGGGTCCCCTTCTCAACAGAATGTGGTTTTCCTAATGTGCTATGGACATCTGTGTACCTCAGTGACAGTCAATTTGGTGTGCTCCTTGGTGCTTTGTGTTCTCCTAGGCAGTCTCAGATTACAATAGTTGGTTTACTCAATAGAGGGTCTCCAAGTGGTAGGACGTGACGTATCAACCTTACCCTGACGACTGTGGTCCAGGGGCTCTGCGGGGAGTTTGCAGGCCTCCACATAACCACTACCAGCTGCATGCTTACTGTTTGTAATGAGCCCTCAGTGGGAGTTATGGTGCAGATGGATGTAGATAGACAGCTAGGCAGAAGGGATATTCATACAGACGTGCTGGCACCTAGCCAGAGGTCGATCACTGGCGCAGGAGAAAACTCTTCTTTCATTAAACAAAAGGAGAGAGCTCTGCTGTCTACGATCGGCCAGGTATTTGCTCCACTGACTGCTATTGCCGACCAGCAGGAAACAAGTGTCTGTTCGTGTTTACCAAGTCACAGAATAGTCACTGTCCCCTTTAACCATTAACACCTACCAGTAAGGTGAGTTTGACTGCTGTGATTGAAAGTACACCTGGTAAGAGTAAAATAATGTTTCATTTAATAACTTTAGAAACAGAATTTGCCTTAGACCTCTGCAGGGCCAGAGGTTTACTAACTAGATCCTGGACCATGTATGCTTTGCACAACATTCAATGTTTTTACTTTGTAAGTGCAAGTTTCTATGATGTGGAGAGGTTTGCAGCGTTACTCAATTGTCAAACATGAAAGAACAGATCCTGTCCGTTCTTTCGCGTGCTCTAAAATGTTCTTACAGAAATGTGCTTGTACGATAAAGCAGTTGAAAGCATGTGTCAGGCAGCTGTGCAAGAGCAGCATCTCCGACCAAAGAAAATCAGAAATTGGGAAGCGTGGCAGCCAAAAAGAACATGCAAACGAGACTGAGGCAACCAAGTCCCCCCTCAGTTTTGAAACTGAAATGTTACTTTTGTGAGTAATTGATAAGTCAGATCTTTGATTTGATTGATAACCGAGTAGGAAAACTTGCTACAAAGTCTTTTTACAGTTTGACATCAACCTGCTCACAGCAGTACTTACTATACCACACACCGAAACATAGAGAGCTCTGTGACAGGACAGTGCCAACCAATGGCAAGCGTAAATTTCAATAGCAGACCTGTTGCTACCTCTAGGGTAGGCCAATGGCATTTACTGCCACACAATAATGGTCTTGTATTAAGTTACATTTCCAACAGGTAAATGACTGGAGCAAATCGGTGTCAGTGTCATGCAATAGAGCAGCTACATCTGTGGAAGACCATCTACTGTCACCCAACGGTAGGGCTGTGACCATCGCTGTTTCCAATCGCAGCCTCCTAAGGCTCTGTGGCACCTCAGCAGCAGTTAGGGTCATGTAATAGAGCTCTGGCCCCTCTGTGTCCAACAGCAGACCTCTCAAGGCTCTGTAGCAGCTCAGCAGCAGTCACGGACTTGCAAAAGAGCTGTGACCACCCCTGTTTCCAATAGCAGATCTCCCAAGGTTCTGCGACAGCTCAGCAGCATGCAACAGAGCTGTAACCACCACCGTTTCAAATCAATGCCTCCCAAGGCTCTGTGGACCCCAGCAGCAATCACTGTCAGAGCGTTCAGCAGCTGCCACGGTCATGCAACACAGCTGTGACCACCACTGTTTCCAATAGCAGACCTCCCAAGGCCCTGCGGCAGCTCAGCAGCAGTCACTGTCAGAGCAGCTCAGCAGCAGTCACTGCCATGCAACAAAGCTGTGACCACCACTGTGTCCAACAGCAGACCTCCCAAGGCTCTGTTGATACTCAGCAGCAGTCACCGTCATCCAACACAGCGGTGACCACCACTGTACATCCAAAGGCTCTTTGGAAACTCAGCAGCAGTCACTGTCAGAGCAGTTAAGTAGCAGTCACTGTCATCCAACAGAGCTGAGACCACCATTGTGTCCAATAGCAGATATCCAAAGGCTCTGCGTAAACTCAGCAGCAGTCATTGTCATTCAACAGAGCTGTGACCCCCTCTGTTTCCAATAGCAGACCTTCCAAGGCTCTGTGCAAACTCAGCAGCAGTCACTGTCAGAGCAGCTCAGCAGCAGTCACTGTCAGAGCAGCTCAGCAGCAGTCACTGTCAGAGCAGCTCAGCAGCAGTCACTGTCAGAGCTGCTTAGCAGCAGTCACTGTCAGAGCTGCTTAGCAGCAGTCACTGTCAGAGCTGCTCAGCAGCAGTCACTGTCAGAGCTGCTCAGCAGCAGTCACTGTCAGAGTTGCTCAGCAGCAGTCACTGTCAGAGTTGCTCAGCAGCAGTCACTGTCAGAGTTGCTCAGCAGCAGTCACTGTCAGAGTTGCTCAGCAGCAGTCACTGCCAGAGTTGCTCAGCAGCAGTCACTGTAAGAGCAGCTCAGCAGCAGTCACCGTCATCCAACACTGCTGTGACCACCACTGTGTCCAATAGCAGACATCCAACGGCTCTGTGGAAACCCAGCAGCAGTCATTGTCATCCGACAGAACTGTGACCACCACTGTTTACAATAGTGGTCCTTCCAAGGCTCTGTGGCTGCTCAGTCACTGTCAGAGCAGCTCAGCAGGAGTCAGTGTACTCCAACACAGCTGTGCCCCCCACAGTTTACAATAGCAGACCTCCTAAGCCTCTGTGGCAGCTCAGCAGCAGTCACTGTCAGAGCAGCTCAGCAGTAGTCAGTGTCATCCAACAGAGCTGTAACCACCACTGTTTCCAATAGCAGACCTCCCAAGGCTGTGGTAGCTAAGCAGCAATCACTATCATTCAACATAGTTGTTCCAATCATTGTTAGCAACTGCCGATCTATGCCCGCGTGGCACATACGATTGTCTAGAACCATGCCCCCCGGTTTCCAACAGCTGACATACGACTGCCTGGTAGAGGAGTGGCAGCCGCTGGTATCACAAACTGAAGAACTGTGACCAATGCTACTTAATTCAAGATCCGCGAGACACCAACGTCCACCATCGGTCAGTGGTAGACAAATAGCTCACAGGATGGCAGTGCCCAACCAGGAACCAGCCCATAGCATACTACAGTGCCTACGCACCTCCACGTCGGCTTTGCCCACCATTACCTTCTCTCCTCTCACTGCAGAGCTTCCATGCTGCCGGAAGTGCATCACTGCAACAAACTTCTCCGACGGGAAAAACTTACCGAGAGGTAGAGAGCGACGAAGGACTAGCTAGATCAGCCGCCATCTTGGGTGAGGACACCCGTTTACGTGAGGACTCGGAGGACTACGGGAAGCGTACACATCTGGAGTGCTGCTGTCGCAAGTACTCCGTTGGGTACCCAGTGCGTCCAGTTTCAAGATGGCCGTCAGTAGAAGTGTTGCTGTCAAGAGGCGGAAAGGCCCGCTCACAAATAAGGAAGTGCCGCCTTCCTTATCTGGGGTTGTGCTGGGCGCCTCTCGGGTAGCCAACTTATCATTACTATTACGCAGTCCGTTGTGCGCATGGTTATGAGATGATATTTATCTAAGAGGTTATGAGTTGTACTAGAATGCTTTTTAGGTTTCGCCAGCACACAGCGCTTATTTTTATCTTGCTCTTAAAGGGGGCTTACATCCCGCCCCCTCACTTTCCTGGGTTTTCATTGGTTCTTGTGCTTGCCACTTCCTTGTCCTCCATTTCTATTGGCTGTAGCATATTTTCCTGCATTTACCAATGCTTGTTCCTCATCCGCTTCTCACCAGTTTCCCGTTGACACTATACAAACGTTAAAACAAGAGTAAGGACCTATGTATTTGGTGATTACATAGTGATTTTTACCCTTTTATTCCCTTCTGAGCTTGTATTAAATTGCTGTTGTGTGTTTTTTGCACAAATTGTATTTTTTTGCAAAGCAGCGTTTTTTAATCTCATTCACAGGGTTTTTACTTTCATCTGGGACAATTGTTCAGAGCTCTTCCTGGTTCTTTCTTTTAATTTCGTATGTGTGGTTTTTACATGGGGGAAGAAGATGGGGAATACATTTTTTTCTAGCTGACGTGTCAAGAATTTTCTATTCTATTAAGGACACGGAGGAGGAAATTATGCTTCTCTTTTCTTTACTGAAGCAATAGCAGCCAATAAACATTAAACTACATAACCCATGAGATATAGCTTGCCCCTCTCTCCACCAATCAACATGCACCCTGCTGGGTAAATAACAATAGAACATCAAAGTCCGTCCTCTTTCTTTGCCAACAGTCCTTAAACATGAACCGACATCATAACATCGGGTCTTCCAACCGCTCTCCTGCATCTTCTCCGAAACCGGTTGCCTGTTCTTCAAGACCATTCAGGACGCCTTGCTCTCTGTCTAATGAAACGTCATCAATATTGGGCGAAATTCTCTAACATTTCAACATGACGAATATCAATAAACCGTGAACATTCCACATCTCTCCCAATGATCCAATGTTGGTATAGAAATGTTTTAGCCGAATTCTTTATGCACTGCATGTCTTAAGTTAGCATTCGTCGCTCCCACAGAATATTTCAGATACTTACAGATCCGTCACGCGTTACAATCCTGTTTACAGAACGGAGGCGTCCTCCCGGACTCTTCACCCCTTGAGGACAGGCTCCTTGACGGATTATTACCAACGAAGGCCATATCACTCACCTACAAAAAGTTAGTAAACCATTCTGGAGATCCCCTCTTGAAACTGCGGGAAAAATGAGAAAGAGACGGTATAATCCTAGACGATGGGGATTAGATAAGCGCACTTGCCTCAGCACGTAAGGTTGCCATTGCAGTTAGGTTAAGGCTGGTACAACTTAAAATATTACACCAAATCTACATCACGGGGCCTGGTATGGTACTAATGGGAGGTGCAACGGATGGCCGGTGCAGGAGGGGGTGTGGGAGTGAGGGCACATTCCTCCATATACTGTGGGAATGCACATTTATACAAGGGTACTGGAGGAGGGTGCATGAGGTGATGGGCGAGGTATTAACTAATGCACTTTCACTGGAGGCTATGAGATGTCTCCTTAATGTGTGGGAACCCACAGATCTCAACAATACACGTATCACATGGGCCACATTGGGGTTTATGATAACAAAACGTAATATAGCACAGAAATGGGGGGCAGTACAGGCACCTGCGGTGTCCGCATGGAAAAATGATATGGATTGGTGCATGCAACGTGCAAAGTATGTATATGTGGCTAGGGGACGGCCCAAAAAATGCTCCCGCATCTGGTCTGACTGGAATGAATACAGAGGGATCATCTCCACTCCGCCGCTATTACCAGCTCACGAGGAAACAACCTAGAGAAGTAACATGTTACAGACTGCTGTAAAATATGCACTTTCGCTGGTTTAAACTATATCGTGAAGAGATATGTGAATGTACTGTGATTGCTTACAATGTTGATTCCTATTGTTAATAAAAAAGAATTATAAAAAAAAAAAAGTTAGCATTCGTGGCACCATTTAGTATTCAGCTGCCATTTTTAGCCATGCTGCAATATTTTCTCTTGTATTTCTCCAAGGTTAAGCTTTACTGTGCTAATGAATGAACTGTTTTTGTCATCTCATACCTTTCTCACTAGATAGGCCTGCTCCCACCCTTAGAGCGGCGGACGCAGGCAGAGTAACCTTGACGCTGAGATAGCATGTACCCGGTCCTGGGATTGCAACTCATTTTTGTGTATCCCCTTTGTTCACCAGTTACCAACTGGAAATTTCCAGTCTGGGCGTGTCTTTAGTGATTCTGAAGATGTACATTATGTGTTATCATGTTGGCAGAGGTTAGTACCTCTGCAGCAATCTAGGGAGGCTGGTCAGACCGGACTCCACTCTAGTGTACTTTTAATAAATAACTTTGGTTTGTATTCTCTACTGTCTGACCGACTCTTCATTTGCGAGGAAGGTCGAGAGGTGGTTGTGAGTGACCCGGGTGGCCCTAATCGGACCACTTCCTTCACCAATAATTCAAAATATCCATTCTCAGGGTGGGATAATCCTCGCCTCCGTGTTCTTAATAGAATTGAAAATTCTTGACGCGTCAGCTAGAATTGTTTTAATTCTATGTCAGGGCATGGAGGCATCTGATTATGCTAGTTTAACGTTTTGCAATTACATTAGATGCTACATCCACAATTGGCTTGTGGTAGAGTTTTCTAAATGTCGAATCAGAAGACCAATCCACCGCAGTCATAATGTCCTCCGACCGATAACGAGTAACAAAGGCCTAAGAAGCCATAGCTCTTCTCACTGACTGACCCCCAAATATGAAGACGTCAATACCAGCTTCACCCAACAACCATTTAACCCATCTGGCCAACGTTGCTGCAGAGACTGGTCGGAAAGGTTTCTGTAAGGAAATCAACAGTTGACCTGACACATCATTTCTGAATTCACGAGTACAATCCTCGTAGCATTTCAAACATTGCACTACACATAATTTACTACGATGTGGAAAAGCATGGTAACTCACACATCTCTAATTTGTTTTAGTTCTTTTAGAAATTGTGAAAGATACCCCGAGGTAGTAAATAATCTACCTGCCAAATCCAAGGCTTGTACATCAGAGACGCGTCGGCAGGAAATGAGACACAACAACAGAGTAAGCTTAGCCGACAATGCTTACGTGAAAGACCTTCGTCGCTGGCCAGTTTCTAATAAAACAAAGTACCACATCTACATCCCACAGTGTGGAATGTCTGGGTTTTGGTGGTTTCACCAGTCTAATGCCCCTCAACAATTTACAGACCAAAGGATGTTCCCCCACCGGTTTTCCTTCCATGTGGGGATGTCCTGCTGAAATTGCAGAACGAAAGTTATTGACCGTTCTATATGCCATTCCCTGACTTGTTCCGTCTGAAAGAAAATTGACGATCATATGTATGCTGAATCCCACGGGATCCACCTGTCGTTCATCACACCAACAAACCCTTCTACGCCAAGCCGATTCGTATCACTTGTGTGTAGAGGGAGCCCAAGATTGCGACAGAAAAAAAAAAACATTGCGTCCTGCAAAACTCTCAGCACTTGTCATCATCTTCGGAAAGTCTCCATGCCATGAGGGACAACTGACCTTGCATCACCAGCGAATGTGGTTGACCCAATGGGTAATATTCCCGGGAATGAGAGCAGACATACCGGTGGAGCACAAGTCAACGTTAATGTCACCGTAAACCATGACTGTGCCTTCCAATACGGAGTGATCAAGATTATCTCTTTTCCCTGTCAGGAAACCTGCACTAGTACTCTCTGAATCATGATGAACAGGGGAAAGGCATAAAGTGTGCCTGTCGTCCAAGATTGTAGGAATGCATCCGAGTTCAGCGCTTGAGGGTCCGGTCGCCAACTGTAAAATTGGGGTAGCTGAGTGTTCAATCAGGATGCAAAGAGATCTATCATGCATGGACACCACTACAGATTCAACTGTTGAAACACTCTGGGATGCAGTCTCCAATCATGGGAATCCCGAAGAAATCGGAAGTTCAAGTCCGCCACCACATTGGAATATATTCAGCCGTTACTGAAATATGATGTTGAAGGCAGGAATGCCAGAAATACTTGGCAATTTACACCAATAGACGAGACCTTGTGCCCCACAAGCGACTGATGTATTGAACTACTGAGACATTGTCCATCCTCAGCAGGCTACAATAACACGTTTTCTGTGGGGATAGAGTTCGGATCGCGAATGATCCTGCTACTAGTTCCAGACAATTTATGTGCAATTTCAGTTCCTCTGGGGACCACCTGCCTCCCATCTCCACTGACCCACATCGGGCTCCCCAGCCCCACCAGCTGGCATCCGGCTCTTTCACTACCTCTGGGGTCGCAGCAAAAATGGCTTGGCCATTCCAAGCATTCATGTGTTCCAACCACCAGGATATTTCCGTCCTCACCTCCGCGGATGAGAGAATCTGTTCTGAAAAACTCAAACCCTTGCGCAAATGCATATTCTTCAGTCTCTGTAAAGCCTGGTAATGTAGAGGACCCGGGAAAATCGCCTGAATAGACGAGGCCAGAAGACCTACTAGTCAATCCAAAATCCTCAAGGCTATAGTCGGAGAGGCAAGCGCTCTCCTCAATTCCTTCTTGATCGAAATCCCCTTCTTCAGAGGAAGCAGTAGTTGTGTCAATATAGAATCCACTTGAAACCCCAAGAACTCTATCGATTGGGAGGGGCTCAGGATCGACTTGTTCGAGTTGATGACGAGACCCAAGTTCTGAAGGAGTTGGATCGTTCAAGATAAGTGGAGTAACACTGTTTCCACGTTCTGTGCCATGATCAGAACATCGTCCAGATAAATGATCAACCTCACTCTTCTCTCTCGCAGATATTGTACTACTGTTTTGAGCAACTTAGTAAAGCACCAAGGGGCGGAGGAGAGACCGAAGGGCATGGTGATAAATTCAAACCATCGATGTCGCCATTGAAACTGGAGGAACTTTCGATGAGGAGAAAAAATCGGTACTGCCAAATACGCTTCTTTCAGATCTAGACGCACCATCCAGTCCTTGTCCATCAACAGATCTCTCAATAAGTGTATGCCCTCCATTTTGAAATGGCGATACATAATCCAGGAGTTGAATTCCTTGAGATTTAAAACAAGGCAGAATCCCTGATCTTTCTTTTGCACAAGGAAAATTGTGCTGACAAACTCGTGTGGGTGAGGAGTTGACTCTATAATCACCCCTATTTTCAATAATGACATTACTTTATTGTCTATGAAAGAGCTTTCTGTTAGGGAATAATGTAGAGACTGAGGCCTCTGATTTTTATTTGGCGAGGAGTAGAACTCCAGTCGAAAACCCTGCACTGTTTGAAGGACCCACGGGTCTTGCGATAAGGCCTCCAAATTTTGATGGAACAGACCAATTCTTCCTCCCATCTACACCTCCCCAGCCTGTATAATGTTTACCTGCATAGGAGGTGTCACCGGCATTGTTGTTGTTGCTGCCTCCTCTGTAGCCAACTCAATTCAGCCTGCCTCTCTCACCTCTGTTGTGGGTGGGGTAGAAGTTTGATCGGGTGGAGCTGCCACGACCTCTGTTATCGCCGCCTCTGCAGGTCTGATAGTATCCTCGGCCGGTCGCTCGACCCCTGAAGTGTCCGGCCCTGGTAAAAAGGCTACTGTGAAAAACTTTTTTAATTGAAGATTGGGCCTTGACCAGGGTCGAAAAGGTGGCAACATATTTCCCTATATCCCTGACAAACTTGTCGCCAAACAACAGACCATTAGCCAACAAACCTGCTTTGGTAGTGGCCACGTCCACCAATTACGGATCAATTCTCATTAGGAAAGATTTTCTGCACTCGATGGACAGCCCATAATTTGCATTTCCGAGGAAGCACAAAACTCTTGGCGCCCTTCCCATATCTCTGTTAGGTCGAGATCTGTGTTTGAGTCCTTAGGCTGGACTGCTATATCAAGAATTATGGTGAGGGGCCCTGATACATCCAGTAATGTATCCTGGCATCCCTTCCATGCCCTGTCCAACCCCTTCTTTGGGTCCTTAGCAAACTTTTTAAGGAAGGTCACCATGTTGGGGTCTAACTCTGGGGTGTCTGTCACTTTACCTAATAAGGAAGGTCTTGGGCATTCTGATCGTAAAGTACTTCTCACCTCGCACCCAAAACCCTGCCTCATATTCTTTTGGACATAGTAGGCCACTTCTGCGCAGGGCAACTATTCCTTTGACCTCGGGTGAATGATATTTTTGGATCAAACAAGAAATTTTTATTCGAGGTCTCTGTTCACACATAATGAGTCTTACATCTGAGCTTTGCCGCCTTTTGCGGTTTCTCTGTGTCTTTGTCTGACTCTGACGTATCTTGCACTGCAGGAGATGACTTCTCCGTTTCCCGTGGGTTAGAATTCTGACATGGGAGTCCAGAGCCTCAAGAAACTGCTCCTTCATTTGGTGCTCATTAGGCATAAGGCCAGTGTTGATTTTATTAAGCGATGCCTTTGGGCTATCCCAGGCCTAGAGCCTCCAGTCAGCAGGCCTAAACTGCAATATAAACTTTGAAAAATATGCTTGCACCATAAATAAATGATTTTACACAAGTGGAGGGAGCCACCCCTTTTTACTCTCCTAGGGCAGTGCCCTACCACGTTTTTGCACCCCGTCGGGCGCTCCCGGGACTGAGGATTGAAAGAGAATCATCCGTGCGAAGAGCCGGTCGGAGAGTAATTATCTCTGATTGGCAGTTCACGCAAGCGCGTGGCTATCGGCAGGGAAACAGAACTGCCTTCTCACACCGTGCGAGACGCACGTCTGTCCCACGCCACAGTTTTCACTCAAAAATAACACAGTAAGTTATACTGCCTAATCAATGGTATGCGATCGCCTGCTTCGCGCATTCGAGCGCTGCGCTGCACAATCAAATCACTTGTTCAGAAAACATATAAGAATAACATGTACTTATCTCGCTTGCTGATTATTTCTTTTACGTGCCTATACTCTTCTCACTAATCTTCTCCTCCTTTCTAAAACATTATCATAAAACTTTTCTTACCAGCATACATTATGTGAGCGGTTTTGGGAGAAGACCGTTTACAAAATATATTTGGGGTAGCATAAATCACTAGAAATCTATATTACACATTCCCTTTCTATATTTCATTACTTTATCTAACTTTGTCACATTTATTACATTAAACCGCACAAGTGCTTTGCAGATTTAACATAAATTCTTCTTTAAACACATACTTCCATGTTTTCCAACTCTCCAACAATAATGTACTGTTAGCGCCACCTTACCATATATGGATTTACAGTACATCACACTAATGATGAAACTTTTACATTCATTGGTGCTTTTGCTGTTCTCTTTTCTTTCTCTTTTCTTCCCTGGCCCTAATCTAACTTCTGGGCAATCACTTGAATTCATTCCCTGATGTCCATCCTCAATCTTCATTACACCCTCTTCTACTCCGCCAAACACAACAAAAATGAAAATATTATTAATCATGTAAGCAAAACCGTATGCATTGCCAATGCTTGTTTTTAAGGTCTCGCCTGACCCAGTGCATGCGCTGGTCTGGCAAGACTTTTAGTGAGGGCTTAAAAAAATGCTACCATGGCCGGCCTACAGCTTGCGTGCATGTGCGTGGGCGCGTGCTTTACGAGCAGAGGCACCATATGGCTTTCCTCTCGCTCTCCCGTGCGCGCGCCTCGCTCTGCCTCTCTGTCTTGCTCGCCAGTGATCCGTGCCTTCAAACACCGAATAGGAAAGGGCTGTTGAGCCACTGAAGTAGAAAACATTAAAGATGTTAAGGTACAGCTCCAAAAATAGTGATACATCTACAATAAATTATAAACCTGAACTTTGGACACCCCAGTTTCTAATCGTAAAGGTTGTGACCTCCAGCGGCCATTTCAAGCCATCCGTTACTGTCAGTGGCTCGCGTTTCCTTGTGGAAAGTAGGTTTATACTGATTTCAATGAGAACTCGCATCATCAACTCACATTCCTTTTTCTCCATCCCATATTCCTGTACTGTTACATGTGTATTATTCACCCTCTCTCTGTAAAACGCCTACAAGCCCAAAGATTCCATGAGGGAATTTTCCAGAAAATGCACTTCTGCTTATTGTGGCAATCCTGCCACCGGTGCTTTCCCTCTGAACTTCGACGGTCTAATTACCATGCCATTAATAAATATCCTGTTCCCAACACCGTTGTCCCTTTTCCATGACACCTAGGTTCACACCATCTCCTCTTCGATAAGTTTGAGATGTACTATCGATTTTTGTCCCCCCCCCCCCTTCTTTAACTTTTCTAGGGAATGAAGAGAGGAAAAAAGCCTATGACCTGCAGCAGCGTGGTAGGTCTCTGCACGTTCTGCGGCAGAAGCAGCTTTTCGAGCACAGGGCGTAAGAGCGCTTGGCAGATATTTCAAAGTGCTTTTGTGTGATCCGTGATTTGAGTTTAATTACTTTTTTTTGCTAGCAAACTGACGGAGGCATTATTGTTTTTAATCTTGCGTGCACTCTGCTATTTGTCGGCGCCAGTGATGTTATTGTGTGCCTATTGTTAGGAAAACAGTCCTGCTCCCTTTATCATTAATATTGGTAACATATTTAGATTTTATTCCAAGGATGTTCCACTTCCATTATAGGCAACAGAACACTTTGATAATGCCACACCAACCATAAATGCTTATCATTAGGTCAGGCGTCCGCATTAACCACATTTTAAGGTTCTGGATAATGTTAAGGAGGCAAAGGCAAACCAGTGTATATAGAAAGACGGCCGTATGGCGCAAATACAGTGAGAGCCACAGCCGTCAGATTAGCTCTTGTATTCTTGACAGGCTTGACCAAACTGTGAGAATTGTGTCGAACTAAGGGGCATATTATCAAGCACGGCATTAAAATTATCGCCGCTTTAGGGGCAGAAAACTGCAGCTAAAGCGGCGATAATGGGCTTAATAATATGCCGCAGAGAATTCCAATAGAAGCCCATGTTGACATCAGAACATGGGCTTCTATGGGAATTCTGCGCGCGCACCACTCGCGGGCTTTTTAAAAAAATTACTTTTTGCGCGCGTGCCCGCACACAACTCGCTCACCACTCGCGTGTATTTGATTAAATTTCATTTTTTGCGCTCGCACATAACTCCCGGGCTTGTTTTTGCTTCATATGAAGAAACCGGGGTGTTCACGAGGGAACTTTCTACTAAAAACGCGGTACAATAATGAGATGATTAAAATAAAGGGATTGGGGAGTTCGTGTGAGTTTCATCCTTCCTGAGACCCATTTTGCATTGCGCACCGACCCTGTTTTACAGGCAGCATCTGCCTCCTTGGTGCTATTTCGGTTCTGTGGTCACTTGCCCTTGTCTGTGGTTAGTGTTTTTAAGCCTGTTCTTCATTGCACACAACATCATAATTAGAAGCAAAGTGACGTAGGCGTTTACCCTCAAGGGCTTCTGGCGGGGGGGGGGCTGAACAAGGCTCTTGCCAGGGAAAGGAAAACAACATATTATTGTCAGGTATGGGCAGGAAATCTCTGGGCGTCATTGTTGGCTGAAAGAACCCCTCAATGCTTGCCGTGGGTTCCTTGAGAGCACAGGACAGAATTTGCCTGCGGGCAGTGATTATCCAGCCACGCTGAGCTTTACTGTTTACAAAAGTATGAAGCAAGGAGCGCCCAGGCCACCTCGGAGTGCAAGACTGGCAGCCCCAGGTCCTTTATCCCTGGCCATCCGCCTTGCACATTCTCCGCTAGAGGAGGGAGACGCACCGTCACCACTTAAACCTAGCCTGACAGTCATGCGCTATTTATGTAAGATTTATTTAAAAAACGTATGTCAGTGATGTAGCGCCTAAATGTATCGAAAATTGTAGGGGTGCATCATATTCATTGTTAGTTGGCACCCGCATATAATGAATGTATCTTTAGTTGTGCTGTGCGAAATGTATTAAGAAAATGTAGCTATGTCGCAATGTAGAAGCATTAGCAGATGCAGAAAACATATAATGAATGTATTTAAGGAAATGTAAAACGATAAGTTTCTGTTTAATGCAATGTACCCGACTAAATGTGTAATTCGATTGGATTAATTCATGTATGGCGTTTATTCATGTATGTGAAAGTAAAAGCACGAACGTTAGAATGTAATTTAATTTGTGTGTTTAACCCAGTAGAGGCCCGAAGTCACATATATCGTGGACGAGAAAGGCCTGGTATTTTCTTATGTTAGCTGTATGCGGTAGGCCGCAAGTGATTTATTTTAGCAGAGGTTTTAGGCTGCAGTAAATTGTAGAAGTAAGGGATGCGAAGTATTTCTTCACTCTGTGATCTCACCGCAGGTGCAAGGACAGTTGGTTCGTTAGTAAAAAGGTCTTTGTTTAACAGTTGAATTATGGAGAAAGCCAGACATGGGAGTGTATTGGAATGTGCCATTCGTAACTCCTAGTGCCGACGCTGTCTGGGACTCAAGGCCAAGCTGATGGACGAGGGAAGATGGACGGAGCTGAATGGAAAATTACTGGAAGAAGACCTGGTCGAGGAGGTGTGCCAGAAGGCGTGTTCTGTGTTTTGGGGTTTCGTATTAGGGACAGCGCCCCGAGGGTTGAGCAGAGAGGAGATAGGCGAGGAGCTAGAAGGAGCGTTTTAGATCGAGCTCTCCAAGTGAAGACTTCTTAGGAAGTTCACTTCTGACACCTTTTCACGAGTTCTTGGGTCTCAAGGGAATGGTAAGCAGGGATGACATCCAGCATAGAGTAGGGATAGAAATGCTTTGGTTTAATGATTCCTAATATCGACATTAGCTTGGTAGTTATCTACCTCATGCTTTTAGAAGCTGTGCTTTTGTTCATATTCAGTCGTATGCGGATTCTTCGCAGAGTGGCATTTGTATTAGTACCCATTTATTTGCTGAACCTTGTGCAAAGGTGCTTGTATCTGCAGATGTTTTTCCTGATAATAAAATTCCGAAAGGAATAGAAATTGATCTCCGAGTCTTCAATTATGTCAAATTGCGGAAGGTATTCTTTGATAATTGTGTTTGCTCCCTCCACTCTATTGGGCAAGTAAAGAGGTTCATTCGACCAGAGTTGGTTCTTGAGATAAATGATTCAAGAAAATTGGGCCCCAGCAGTTGGTAGCAGAGTAGGATGGTTACTTCCGATAGCGAGGGACGATTAGATAAGATAAGTGATCCTTGAGATCCATAGACGATAAGTAACGGTGAATCATCAGATGGTGAGCAGCGGACGACGGCGGATGATGAACATAGACGGCGAGTAGCAGTGCGGCAGGAAGCAGCAGTTCGTGGAGTGAGTATGAACAGGATGAGAGGTTGTAGATTGCGGTGTTGATTTGTTGTGTGATGTCTTGCGGAGTTAGAGTGAATGTTGAGTAATTGCGAGATCAGGCTGTGAGCGCGCGCAGCCCGGGAATCGTGGTGTAGAAGACACCCGTGGTAGATTTTGTTGACCACCCAAAGGAGATCGTGAGGTACCATCGATCACCTGGACCGAGATAGGGGGAGTGAATGTGTGAGTGTATGGCAACTTGACGCTGGTCGTGAGTTGCTGCATGTGGACTTGAGTATTTGTAACCTATCAGAGGCGACAGATAGTTGCCAGCCGAGGTCAACAATTTCGAGAGACTGTGGACGAACAGTCAGAGGCTGTGGACGGACAGCCAGGCAAGTAATTTGTATTTAGGGTATGAATGGGACGAGTGCGGGTGTGAAAGGTAAACGGTAAGGAGAGGGAACCGCTGCGAACGAAGACAGGTGACGTCAGAGAGTGTCGCGCTGTGATAGGTCGGTTGGTGTGAGTCGCGCTGTTATAGGAGGATTGGATATCAAGAGGTAAACAGTGTGTGAGACCGAATTTGTCAATCATGAAGTGTTTTAAGGTTTTTCGAGAAATGTGTAGAGGAGATAAGCATGTGGTTACTCGAGAGGGTGAAGAGGCCCCTCCCGAGGACACTCCAGCACATTATATGGCAAAGAATGTGGGTTTGCACACGATTATTTGGCTTGAGAATTGGCATAAAATGACCCAAAGTGAAGGGGAATTAGCATTCCTGAGATATGGCTCGTTTAGGCTAGCAGTGTTGTACCAGTTGAAATCTGTAATGGCGGGGTTACGACCTTTGCCAAGGCCCACACAGTTTGAAGCACTACATGCGTGGATCAGAGCAGCGCATGATAGGGATAGAGGGAGGAATCAGGAAAGAGTGAAGAAGTCGATCAGGGCTTATCAGGATGCTAGATGGGACGCAGCGGAGAAAAGATGGAGGGTGCAGGCGATAGAGGAGGAGAGACTTTTCCCCTTGTTGATTACATGAGAGGGGGTAAGGAATGTAAAGTCAGAAGAAGAGGATGAGAGTGACATAGACGATGACTTATTGGAAAGGTTATTGTCGGAGAGACCACCTCCGTATAACCCAGAAGTCCCAGAGGGGACATTGGTTCAAATAGAAGATACGAGAAGAGTAATAAGCAATTCAGAAATTAGAGTAGAAGGGAGACTCTCAATAGGAACAGAGAGTACGAGGAGCCCGTCTGAGGCAAGCGTAAAGGTAGAGAGAGAGGGGAGGTTACCGGACGCCTTTAAGGTACCGGTTACCATTGGACCCATAGTTTCGATTTACCACCCAGATACAGGAGAGGGCGAAAACCCGCAGCGGACAACCGAGGAGGTCAGGGGAGAGGTCGCAGAAAGTGGCCTGGCGGGTGCAATGACCCGGAATCCGAACCCTATAGAATGGAGTACACCTTTGCCAGCCATGCCAGATTCCTCAGGGGAGCAAAGAGAGCAGAGATCAGAGAGGCCGAGGTCCCTGATGGAGTCGAGATCAGATTTACGATCGTGGGTACCGCCACGGAGAGGCCAGGACCCGAGGGTAAGAATGGCAGAGAGAGAGCAGGTCAGCTTCGGAGATCGGTCCGCTCCAAGGGAAACGTTTCGTGGAGGGAGGTCGCGGGACCAGGAATGTGAGGAAGACGGTAGAGGAAGGATGGTCTGCCGAGAGGTCCTGAAAGGAGCCCTAGGAGCTGGAATGATAGATGTAGTAAAGCTAAAAGCAGAGGTGGATGAGATGATAAGTGGAAGCTTATCCCTTGAGAGAGTGGTAACATATGGACCGGACAAAATACTTTTTGTGGCGAAGGATGTGACTCGGAAGGCACGAGCGGCACATGAGAAATTGTCAGAATTGGCTAGGCGATATGAGGTAGATTTGTCTAAGACCAAAACCTTGCAAGGAAGCCATAGGTTGCAGTACAGTGACCAGGAACTGGAGGAGAAAAGGGTCGTTGGATTAAGGGCTCATATTAGAGAACTGATCCTGGCCATTCGAATATGGATGACGCTTGATAAATGGGAGGAAAAATGGTCCAGAAAGAAAGGTTCTAAAGGAATGATAGGAGGGACCCCACCTCCGGGTGGAGGCCAGGTGAAGATAGGAAATTTCCCTTTAAGGGAAGTGCAGAATGGAGGTTACGTGTACATACCCTGGAGTAGGGGTGATTTGGCGGCGTTTACCAATGATTTTACCCGGCTTAGGGAGAAGCCGGTAGAGTGGTATAAGCAAGTTGATCGTTTTGTTAAGATCTCAAAGGTATTGTGGACCGATCTGAATACTTTGTTCGACATCGTGGTCCCGGGAGATCTGTGGGTGGCATGTAAGACTGCCATTGATTGGCCAACTCAAGAGCCAGAGAGAAATGCGTACACAAATGGTCCATCACCGGCAGTAATGAGGATGTATGAGCGAGTGATTGCCTGGCTGAAGGAGAAGGTTTCTCCTCAAGACATCGATTGGGTAAAAATAGACAGGACGGTGCAGGAACCGAAAGAGACGGTGCATGAGTTTTATGAGAGACTCTTGCAGGCTTTTAAGCAGTACAGTGGTCTAGATGCGTTGGACACAAAGGATATGGGACAGTTTGTCTCAAAATTTGTGTTGGGATTGAGGCCAGAGGTTAGCCTTATGATACAGCAACATTTGATCTGTTGGCAGAATAAGCCGGTTGACGAAATTTTGCGGTACGCTAGGTACTGTGCTGATGAGATTGAATCTAAGCATAGGAAATTGAAGGACAATCTCATGCTTGTTCAGATGCAAACCTCTCAGGGACAGCCTAATGGCGGAGCAGGGGTAAGGAGACAGGGGAATTATCAGGCAGGAAATCAGAACGTCCAGGGGCAAGGAAGACCAAGACCAATAGACCCTAGAACAGGGATGGATGTGGCGATATTGAAAAAGACTACAGCTTGTCACCAGTGTCATCAGATTGGACACTGGAGACGCGAGTGTCCCCTGAATCCATGGAATCAGACGCAGCCGGAAGGAGAGGTAGTTCAGGTCCCTGGAACGGAGGCGGTACAGACAGTAACCAGACCCAGAATGGTGAAAGGGGGGACTGGCGTCCCGCAGATGCAGGTTCCCCAGCCACCCAGAATACAGACTGTACAGCAGGGAGCTCGCACTTATTTGCAGATGCCAATGTTTGAAGTGAGTGAGGGAAATGAGATAAGCTTGTTGGCCCGACTAGGGTCTAACAAGGACGAGGACTGTATGCTTAGGGCCATTCTAGAAGTGGACCAGGCAGGACCCTTTGTGGAAGCAGATCTTGACGGTCATCCTACGACCTTTTTGGTTGATACGGGAGCTACTAGATCGACTATAAGGTCGGCCGTGGTTCCACGGTTGGCCCTTTCTGGACAGAGTATCCAGGTCGTAGGAGTGGCAAATAAGAAGCTGGTTAGTCCGTTGACGGAGCCAATTCCGATCAGGATATGAAATTTCAGTGATCGGCACCAGTTCATGGTGTGCGACTCTAGTCCGGTTTGCCTGTTAGGAAGAGATTTACTGTGCAAACTCAATTGTACGATCTACTGTACCCCGAAAGGAGTGGAGGTACAGACGAGAGACGATGATGCGACCTTTAAGGTTGCGAATCAGAGCGCGTGCGTGGAAATGTACCCAGCCTTAACGGTGGAGGAACTTCCACTTGATCTGAGAGATTCAGTGTCTATTGATGTATGGGATCTTAGTGGCGAGGAAATTGGCCTAGTCAAGGGAGCAGATCCGGTGAAAATCCAGGTTAAGCCAAACGCAGAATTCCCGAGGACACCCCAGTATAAGTTATCCCTGGAAACAGTAGCAGGGATTAAACCTGTGATTGAGTCCATGATTAGGCAGGGAATACTCATGGAGATTATGGGTAGCCCATGTAATTCGCCCATTATGGGGCTACAGAAGCCAAGCGGGAAATTTAGGATTGTGCAAGACTTGCGAAAAATAAACGAAATAGTTGTTCCATGTTGTCCAGTGGTACCGAATCCATACGTGATCCTATTTCAGATCCCATGTGAAGCTGAATGGTTCACGGTGATTGACTTGTGTCAAGCATTTTTCTCAATTCCTCTGCATGAGGAGAGCCGATTTCATTTTGCATTTAGGCTGGAGAATCGCGTGTTAACGTGGTGTCGTATCCCACAGGGGTACACGGAGAGCCCATCTATCTTTCATCAGATCTTGAAGAAGAATCTCGAAGGTCTTGTGTTGCCACAAAACTCTGTTTTAGTGCAATACATTGATGATCTGCTTGTTGCGTCGGAGACAGAAGATGCCTGCAGAATTGACACAGTTGCTCTGTTGAATTATTTGGGAGAGAATGGTCACAAGGTGTCTCCAAATAAACTGCAATACTGTTTGAAAGAAGTACAGTATTTGGGGCACCGGATCGAGAAGGGAAAGAGGAAGGTGTCTCCAGATCGTATTGATGCGATTTTGAGGATGCCAGTTCCTTTGACTCAGAGGGAGGTCAGAATGTTTTTGGGAATGGTGGGCTATTGCCGCCAGTGGATCCCAAACTCCTCCTTTGAAGCGAAGCCTTTACAGAGGCTGACGCGAAAGGATGTGAGTGATCCGGTACCATGGGACGAAGACTGCTTAAAATCGTTCTTGAGACTGAGAGAAGCTTTGTGCACTGCTCCAGCTTTGGGGATGCCAGACTATAACAAGGCGTTTGCCTTATTCTGTTGCGAAAAGGATGGTTGCGCATTAGCAGTGTTGACTCAGAGTCACGGAGGAGTCCGTAGACCAGTTGCCTATTTTTCAGCTACTCTAGATCCAGTAGCTTCTGCGTTGCCCGGATGTCTCAGATCCGTTGCTGCAACAGGTGTCAGTATCGAAAGATGTGAGAGCATTGTGATGGGGCATCCGCTTACTGTTCATGTGCCACATTCTGTTGAACTGTTGATGACTAGGACTAAAACACAGCACCTCACGAATAATAGGTTGACTCGTTATGAACAAGTTATCCTTGCTGCAGATAATGTAACGTTGAAGAGGTGTTCTGTTTTAAATCCTGCTACCTTGTTGCCTATTCCAAATGTAAATGATGATGAAGATTGTGAGGACCATGATTGTCTCTATGTGACGGAACTATGCACTAAACCGAGGCCTGACATTGTCGATGAACCGCTCCCAGTTTCAGATGAGATTTTCTTTGTGGATGGTTCATGCTTAAGAGACAGTGTCGGTCGACTGAGAGCAGCGTTTGCTGTGTGTACCATCACAGGGGTGGTTGAAGCCGCTTGTCTTGAAGGAGTACACTCCGCACAGGTGGCTGAGCTTATTGCGCTGACCCGTGCCTGTTTGGCCGCTGATAAGATCCGTGTAACGATTTACACAGATAGCCAATATGGGTTTGGTGTAGTTCACGACTTTGGACAGCTATGGTCCCAGAGAGGGTTTATGACATCTTCTGGTTCACCCATCAGGAATGGGGATTATGTACGACAATTGTTGGAAGCTTTGCAAAGCCCAGATTAAATTGCTGTTGTTAAATGTTCTGCACACACTAAGGGAACTGATTTTGTGTCATTGGGTAATAATTACGCAGATGAGGTTGCTCGATTTTGTGCAGAACAGGGATGTAATTATACTGAAAATCATGTTGCAGAAAGCGAAGAGGAAACAGACTATACTGCGATGTTAGCTATGGCAGACTCATGGGAAGAACTGAAGCAGTTGCAAGATGGGGTCACCGACCAAGAGCGGGACAGTTGGATACGAGCGGGATGTGAGAAAGGAGAGGTGGATATATGGGTTTCGAGTGATGGACGTGCTGTGTTACCGGAATGTTCGTTGAGTCCCATAGCGAGACTGATACATGGCGCTGTGCATCTTGGCAGGGATGCGATGATGCGAGTGTTTCGCCAAATGTGGTATAATCCGAAGTTTCGAACAGTAGCTGAGGCTGTGTGTCAAAGGTGTGTTACCTGTCAGCAGACGAATGTCGGAAAAATAACCGCTGTGACGTTGAGTCACATAGGTAGGTCAGGTGGACCTTTTAATAGGATGCAGCTGGATTTTATTGAAATGCCGAAGTGTAATGGGTTGAGGTACATATTAGTTATAGTATGTGTCTTTTCCAGGTGGGTGGAAGCTTACCCAACACGTAGGTGTGACACACTCACCGTAGCTAAGATGCTATTGAGGGAATTGATCCCGAGGTACGGGTTCCCAACCTCTTTTGAATAAGATAGAGGGACTCATTTCCATAGTGAAATCATGAAGCTGCTTTGTGCTGCCTTAAATGTAGATCAAAGATTGCACTGCAGCTACCGACCAGAGGCTTCAGGGATTGTGGAGCAAGTTAATGGAACTTTGAAGGCCCGAATGGCGAAAGTATGCTCCTCGACATCCTTGAAATGGCCAGATGCATTACCTTTAGTTCTCATGAGTCTCCGGAGTGTACCCGATAGGAGGACTGGATTGTCACCCCACGAGATAATAATGGGGAGGGCGATGCGCTTGCCAGCAATACCTGCTACTGCTTTGATTAACATCACTGATGACATGATTTGGGACTATTGTAAAGGCCTGGCTGACGTGGTCCGTTCTGTGTCTCAGCAGGTGCAGACAGCAACGGTTCCCGCCGCAAGCGACCTGTGCCACGACCTGTGCCCAGGCGACTGGTTATTGGTGCACAAACACGTGAGGAAGAGTTGTCTGGATGCTCGCTGGCGCGGGCCATACCAGGTTATCTTGATAACGAATACAGCAGTGAAGTGTGGGGGACTGCCGAATTGGATACACGCCTCCCATACCCGTAGAGTTCCACCACCCTTGGAAGAAACAGCCCCTCTTGAGAACGAAAAACCAGTTGAGGTGGCAGAGCCAGCTGAGAGGGCAAGTCAAGCTGTAGGGGTTTCTGACGCAGCTGGTTGTGCACTGAACCTAGGACTTGAAAATAACGCTGAAAGAGACTCGGAAGAAGAAGAAAGAGCTGCAGGGGGCAGTACCGATTCGGATTCTGCCGAGAAAGAAAACAGTGCACAGGGTACCAGAAGGGAGCGCGGAGGTGCCACAGAAGCAGGAAAAGTTTGGCCCGTGAGTCAGAGGCGGGAGAACTTGAAACCAGCACCCAGAACTGATCTTGCCCCAGTCTCTGAAGAATCTGAATTAGAGCAAGAGGACGTAGATCGACCCCAAGGTGCTCTGAGAAGATCGAAGCGAACCAGAGTGCCGAGCCAAAAGTACGCCTCACCAGAGTGGGCATACACAGTGACTGATGCCAAGCTTACTGAACACGGGAAGATTGAGATCGATCACACTGGTCAACAGTCTCCCGTTTCCGAGAGTGGAAGTGTTGTTGAAGATTCCAGGCTTGGAGATCGAAGGAGTACTGACCATCAATATTCCGAATCCACCATTCCTAAGTATCATTCGTGGTCTGATTTTGGAAACACTAGACTTCCCAACCTTTGCAGTTATACCCGCACCCCAAGAACTGACAACCCTTAAGCTTGAAATACTGCAGGCGGTCCTAGAACTGTTGGGACCGGCAGTTATTCTGGACTGATTGTGAGGGTGTTGCACATTAAAGTTGAGAAGAAGATAACCTAGGCCCGAGTGGAAGAAGAATAAATTTAGGGATTTTCCGTTGAAGGACAAAGAAGAGTTAGGGAAGCCTGGTTGATCAGAAGAAACGAGAAATTGATCTTTGCCAAAAGTTCCCTGGGTCGAGAGAGCAGTTGGATTGAACTCCTTGGATGAGGAAGAGACTTGTGTCTGCAGAGACTGTATTGAACATTGAAAACATTTCAGAGATGGCGGAGCCTGGGAATACGCATCGTAGAGCCAAAATAGTGATAGGCACACTGTTATAAGTAGTGATAGCGGTCATATTTGCAGTAGTAGTGACTTCATACATGGTGGCCCATAGACAGGAGGGGGAGGTTCAGGGAGCACCCACACCTACCACTCCAAGACAGGGAGGGGTCACTGAAAGGGATCAGAGAGATCAGACGCTCGAGGAGAATCGTATGTTCCACATAGATTTGTCCAGAGCCGACTTCAAACTCAATGCTTATGCGAAACTGTTGTACGAATATGTGGATGCGATGGATGCGAAAGATTGCTATGTGTGTATGCAGTTGCCTGCTTCGGTAGATGAGGGTATTAGGTACCATCATCTCCCACTGACATATGGGATCTCTTGCAGCCTATTGCTTAGTTTGTTTTATGAAAGGAAACAGTTTGAGTATTTCTTCTCAAATTATGACACAGTACTTCCCGAAGTTCCGGCATACAAGCATTTGAATAAATATGACTATTATAAGACAGAGGATAGGCTTCGGAAGTATTTTAAGCCGACTGCGAAGCTAGATACTGCTTATGCTCATAGACATAATTTGACATGCTGGTTGTCCGAAACGGAAAAGAAGTTCATAGGCCAGATAGAGGATAGGTATAGAAAATTGACTCAGACACGAGATACAGGAGATAGTCCAGTGGATTGGACTGATGAGGAGAGATGGCATAAATCCAAGGGAAGTTCTGGACCGATTGCATTGGATGAGGTACAGAGGGGAAAGTTGTGTGTTGCCCGGCCTCAAACTCCTAAGGAGAAGGTCTTAGTGGGGCATAGTACGTGTGAACATACTTTTACTATGGAGGACTCGGCTAAGGATTTCTTACAGAAGTCTATACAGGTGATTCCGACTGTGTATTATGTGTGTGGAAGGAATGCATATGTGATATTGCCTGCAAATTGGTATGGTACGTGTTACTTGGCCATTATATTCCCAAAGATTTACCATACGGAAGATTTGAAATTGTTAGAGACGGGAAGGCACTCCAAAGTGCGAAGAGCTGTGAATGTAGGAATGGTGATTGGGGACATATACGGAGTGACAATACCTAGTTTGGGTGTGGTCCTGAATGATGTGAAGATAAGAAAGTTGGCGACTGTGGTGGATGAATTGTCGATGAATTCGGCGAGGTCATTGCTGTTGGTGAATGGAGAGATGTTGTCGATACAGAATATGGTTTTGCAGAATCGACTTGCGTTAGACGTATTATTGGCAAAAGAGGCGGAGTCTGTAATTGTTGAAGGTCCAAGAATGTTGCACGTATATTCCAGACAACAGTAAGGACCTGGCGAAGTATATCGTCAACATCACCACGATCCATAAGGAAATAGAAGATTTGACGGAAGAGAATGTGTGGGAAAAGATTAGCCAAGGATTTGGTCGAGTGGGACTTGGTTTGCGAACTTAGGAATGGGATTCCTGGGTTCTGTGTTGAAGCCAATTATAATTGCCGTGGTATGTGTGATCTGTTTGTGGGGACTCGTAAGGGCCTGGAAGTGGTATAGAGGGAATAAGGCCGAAAGAGCCCTCAGAGCAAATGAGCAGAGAATGGAGAGATTGCAGGATCATCAGTATCAGAATCTTAAGAGAATGGAAGGGATTCGACATGGTGGGATGGTAGCAACTGCAGTTTAAGTCAGCTATAGTCCAGGAGGAATGAGAATGATGGTGTGATGACAGTTGTCATCAAAGGGGGGAACTGATGTAGCGCCTAAATGTATCGAAAATTGTAGGGGTGCATCATATTCATTGTTAGTTGGCACCCGCATATAATGAACGTATCTTTAGTTGTGCTGTGCGAAATGTATTAAGAAAATGTAGCTATGTCGCAATGTAGAAGCATTAGGAGATGCAGAAAACATATAATGAATGTATTTAAGGAAATGTGAAACGATAAGTTTCTGTTTAATGCAATGTACCCGACTAAATGTGTAATTCGATTGGATTAATTCATGTATGGCGTTTATTCATGTATGTGAAAGTAAAAGCATGAACGTTAGAATGTAATTTAATGGTGTGTTTAACCCAGTAGAGGCCCGAAGTCACATATATCGTGGACGAGAAAGGCCTGGTATTTTCTTATGTTAGCTGTATGCGGTAGGCCGCAAGTGATTTATTTTAGCAGAGGTTTTAGGCTGCAGTAAATTGTAGAAGTAAGGGATGCGAAGTATTTCTTCACTCTGTGATCTCACCGCAGGTGCAAGGACAGTTGGTTCGTTAGTAAAAAGGTCTTTGTTTAACAGTTGAATTATGGAGAAAGCCAGACATGGGAGTGCATTGGAATGTGCCAATCGTAACTCCTAGTGCCGACGCTGTCTGGGACTCAAGGCCAAGCTGATGGACGAGGGAAGATGGACGGAGCTGAATGGAAAATTACTTGAAGAAGACCTGGTCGAAGAGGTGTGCCAGAAGGCGTGTTCTGTGTTTTGGGGTTTCGTATTAGGGACAGCGCCCCGAGGGTTGAGCAGAGAGGAGATAGGCGAGGAGCTAGAAGGAGCGTTTTAGATCGAGCTCTCCAAGTGAAGACTTCTTAGGAAGTTCACTTCTGACACCTTTTCACGAGTTCTTGGGTCTCAAGGGAATGGTAAGCAGGGATGACATCCAGCATAGAGTAGGGATAGAAATGCTTTGGTTTAATGATTCCTAATATCGACATTAGCTTGGTAGTTATCTACCTCATGCTTTTAGAAGCTGTGCTTTTGTTCATATTCAGTCGTATGCGGATTCTTCGTAGAGTGGCATTTGTATTAGTACCCATTTATTTGCTGAACCTTGTGCTAAGGTGCTTGTATCTGCAGATGTTTTTCCTGATAATAAAATTCCGAAAGGAATAGAAATTGATCTCCGAGTCTTCAATTATGTCAAATTGCGGAAGGTATTCTTTGATAATTGTGTTTGCTCCCTCCACGCTATTGGGCAAGTAAAAAGGTTCATTCGACCAGAGTGGGTTCTTGAGATAAATGATTCAAGAAAATTGGGCCCCAGCATCAGCTCTTTAATTTGTTGTCTTTTGCTGAACGATGCTGCCTTGCAAGTACCTGTGTATGTGTTTGAGTATGCACGCATGTTTTTGTATATAGGTATTGGACACTGGTGGCCACTTAGGGCCTTACCACATTCTTCAGCATCTGCCGTTCCACTGACTTCATGAACATTGGTCCATGGAAAAACAACTTCTAAGGATTTCGGTATAACATACAATTATGTAACACCAAACCCATCCATTTGCTTTGTTTTATGAATGAAAAAGATGACCGTGAGAAGCTACATTTTTATCTCTGGCCCAGAGATAGCTTTATTTGTCTCCCCAGCCTAATGTTTTAAAACAGATCAGAATAAAATGCATACAAAGAGGGGCTTTCGGTCAGTCCTCTTAATTCAATAGTCTGTTCAAACATGATTCATATTTTGCTTCCACCCACCACAGCAGACAGCATAGGGCCATGGGTCTGCCCACTTCATCCATTGGCTTTCTTGGACCGCATGTTTCTTGATCACAAGAACATGGCTGCCTTAGTAGGAGTGCACTTTTTAGGCGTCACCTTAGACAGTGCATGCACTTTTGAGATGTTTTGTTCCTAAAAGTTAACAAGCATTGCCATATCTAATAGGTCTCGCCATCACCGGCAGTAATGAGGATGTATGAGCGAGTGATTGCCTGGCTGAAGGAGAAGGTTTCTCCTCAAGACATCGATTGGGTAAAAATAGACAGGACGGTGCAGGAACCGAAAGAGACGGTGCATGAGTTTTATGAGAGACTCTTGCAGGCTTTTAAGCAGTACAGTGGTCTAGATGCGTTGGACACAAAGGATATGGGACAGTTTGTCTCAAAATTTGTGTTGGGATTGAGGCCAGAGGTTAGCCTTATGATACAGCAACATTTGATCTGTTGGCAGAATAAGCCGGTTGACGAAATTTTGCGGTACGCTAGGTACTGTGCTGATGAGATTGAATCTAAGCATAGGAAATTGAAGGACAATCTCATGCTTGTTCAGATGCAAACCTCTCAGGGACAGCCTAATGGCGGAGCAGGGGTAAGGAGACAGGGGAATTATCAGGCAGGAAATCAGAACGTCCAGGGGCAAGGAAGGCCAAGACCAATAGACCCTAGAACAGGGATGGATGTGGCGATATTGAAAAAGACTACAGCTTGTCACCAGTGTCATCAGATTGGACACTGGAGACGCGAGTGTCCCCTGAATCCATGGAATCAGACGCAGCCGGAAGGAGAGGTAGTTCAGGTCCCTGGAACGGAGGCGGTACAGACAGTAACCAGACCCAGAATGGTGAAAGGGGGGACTGGCGTCCCGCAGATGCAGGTTCCCCAGCCACCCAGAATACAGACTGTACAGCAGGGAGCTCGCACTTATTTGCAGATGCCAATGTTTGAAGTGAGTGAGGGAAATGAGATAAGCTTGTTGGCCCGACTAGGGTCTAACAAGGACGAGGACTGTATGCTTAGGGCCATTCTAGAAGTGGACCAGGCAGGACCCTTTGTGGAAGCAGATCTTGACGGTCATCCTACGACCTTTTTGGTTGATACGGGAGCTACTAGATCGACTATAAGGTCGGCCGTGGTTCCACGGTTGGCCCTTTCTGGACAGAGTATCCAGGTCGTAGGAGTGGCAAATAAGAAGCTGGTTAGTCCGTTGACGGAGCCAATTCCGATCAGGATATGAAATTTCAGTGATCGGCACCAGTTCATGGTGTGCGACTCTAGTCCGGTTTGCCTGTTAGGAAGAGATTTACTGTGCAAACTCAATTGTACGATCTACTGTACCCCGAAAGGAGTGGAGGTACAGACGAGAGACGATGATGCGACCTTTAAGGTTGCGAATCAGAGCGCGTGCGTGGAAATGTACCCAGCCTTAACGGTGGAGGAACTTCCACTTGATCTGAGAGATTCAGTGTCTATTGATGTATGGGATCTTAGTGGCGAGGAAATTGGCCTAGTCAAGGGAGCAGATCCGGTGAAAATCCAGGTTAAGCCAAACGCAGAATTCCCGAGGACACCCCAGTATAAGTTATCCCTGGAAACAGTAGCAGGGATTAAACCTGTGATTGAGTCCATGATTAGGCAGGGAATACTCATGGAGATTATGGGTAGCCCATGTAATTCGCCCATTATGGGGCTACAGAAGCCAAGCGGGAAATTTAGGATTGTGCAAGACTTGCGAAAAATAAACGAAATAGTTGTTCCATGTTGTCCAGTGGTACCGAATCCATACGTGATCCTATTTCAGATCCCATGTGAAGCTGAATGGTTCACGGTGATTGACTTGTGTCAAGCATTTTTCTCAATTCCTCTGCATGAGGAGAGCCGATTTCATTTTGCATTTAGGCTGGAGAATCGCGTGTTAACGTGGTGTCGTATCCCACAGGGGTACACGGAGAGCCCATCTATCTTTCATCAGATCTTGAAGAAGAATCTCGAAGGTCTTGTGTTGCCACAAAACTCTGTTTTAGTGCAATACATTGATGATCTGCTTGTTGCGTCGGAGACAGAAGATGCCTGCAGAATTGACACAGTTGCTCTGTTGAATTATTTGGGAGAGAATGGTCACAAGGTGTCTCCAAATAAACTGCAATACTGTTTGAAAGAAGTACAGTATTTGGGGCACCGGATCGAGAAGGGAAAGAGGAAGGTGTCTCCAGATCGTATTGATGCGATTTTGAGGATGCCAGTTCCTTTGACTCAGAGGGAGGTCAGAATGTTTTTGGGAATGGTGGGCTATTGCCGCCAGTGGATCCCAAACTCCTCCTTTGAAGCGAAGCCTTTACAGAGGCTGACGCGAAAGGATGTGAGTGATCCGGTACCATGGGACGAAGACTGCTTAAAATCGTTCTTGAGACTGAGAGAAGCTTTGTGCACTGCTCCAGCTTTGGGGATGCCAGACTATAACAAGGCGTTTGCCTTATTCTGTTGCGAAAAGGATGGTTGCGCATTAGCAGTGTTGACTCAGAGTCACGGAGGAGTCCGTAGACCAGTTGCCTATTTTTCAGCTACTCTAGATCCAGTAGCTTCTGCGTTGCCCGGATGTCTCAGATCCGTTGCTGCAACAGGTGTCAGTATCGAAAGATGTGAGAGCATTGTGATGGGGCATCCGCTTACTGTTCATGTGCCACATTCTGTTGAACTGTTGATGACTAGGACTAAAACACAGCACCTCACGAATAATAGGTTGACTCGTTATGAACAAGTTATCCTTGCTGCAGATAATGTAACGTTGAAGAGGTGTTCTGTTTTAAATCCTGCTACCTTGTTGCCTATTCCAAATGTAAATGATGATGAAGATTGTGAGGACCATGATTGTCTCGATGTGACGGAACTATGCACTAAACCGAGGCCTGACATTGTCGATGAACCGCTCCCAGTTTCAGATGAGATTTTCTTTGTGGATGGTTCATGCTTAAGAGACAGTGTCGGTCGACTGAGAGCAGCGTTTGCTGTGTGTACCATCACAGGGGTGGTTGAAGCCGCTTGTCTTGAAGGAGTACACTCCGCACAGGTGGCTGAGCTTATTGCGCTGACCCGTGCCTGTTTGGCCGCTGATAAGATCCGTGTAACGATTTACACAGATAGCCAATATGGGTTTGGTGTAGTTCACGACTTTGGACAGCTATGGTCCCAGAGAGGGTTTATGACATCTTCTGGTTCACCCATCAGGAATGGGGATTATGTACGACAATTGTTGGAAGCTTTGCAAAGCCCAGATGAAATTGCTGTTGTTAAATGTTCTGCACACACTAAGGGAACTGATTTTGTGTCATTGGGTAATAATTACGCATATGAGGTTGCTCGATTTTGTGCAGAACAGGGATGTAATTATACTGAAAATCATGTTGCAGAAAGCGAAGAGGAAACAGACTATACTGCGATGTTAGCTATGGCAGACTCATGGGAAGAACTGAAGCAGTTGCAAGATGGGGTCACCGACCAAGAGCGGGACAGTTGGATACGAGCGGGATGTGAGAAAGGAGAGGTGGATATATGGGTTTCGAGTGATGGACGTGCTGTGTTACCGGAATGTTCGTTGAGTCCCATGGCGAGACTGATACATGGCGCTGTGCATCTTGGCAGGGATGCGATGATGCGAGTGTTTCGCCAAATGTGGTATAATCCGAAGTTTCGAACAGTAGCTGAGGCTGTGTGTCAAAGGTGTGTTACCTGTCAGCAGATGAATGTCGGAAAAATAACCGCTGTGACGTTGAGTCACATAGGTAGGTCAGGTGGACCTTTTAATAGGATGCAGCTGGATTTTATTGAAATGCCGAAGTGTAATGGGTTGAGGTACATATTAGTTATAGTATGTGTCTTTTCCAGGTGGGTGGAAGCTTACCCAACACGTAGGTGTGACACACTCACCGTAGCTAAGATGCTATTGAGGGAATTGATCCCGAGGTACGGGTTCCCAACCTCTTTTGAATAAGATAGAGGGACTCATTTCCATAGTGAAATCATGAAGCTGCTTTGTGCTGCCTTAAATGTAGATCAAAGATTGCACTGCAGCTACCGACCAGAGGCTTCAGGGATTGTGGAGCAAGTTAATGGAACTTTGAAGGCCCGAATGGCGAAAGTATGCTCCTCGACATCCTTGAAATGGCCAGATGCATTACCTTTAGTTCTCATGAGTCTCCGGAGTGTACCCGATAGGAGGACTGGATTGTCACCCCACGAGATAATAATGGGGAGGGCGATGCGCTTGCCAGCAATACCTGCTACTGCTTTGATTAACATCACTGATGACATGATTTGGGACTATTGTAAAGGCCTGGCTGACGTGGTCCGTTCTGTGTCTCAGCAGGTGCAGACAGCAACGGTTCCCGCCGCAAGCGACCTGTGCCACGACCTGTGCCCAGGCGACTGGTTATTGGTGCGCAAACACGTGAGGAAGAGTTGTCTGGATGCTCGCTGGCGCGGGCCATACCAGGTTATCTTGATAACGAATACAGCAGTGAAGTGTGGGGGACTGCCGAATTGGATACACGCCTCCCATACCCGTAGAGTTCCACCACCCTTGGAAGAAACAGCCCCTCTTGAGAACGAAAAACCAGTTGAGGTGGCAGAGCCAGCTGAGAGGGCAAGTCAAGCTGTAGGGGTTTCTGACGCAGCTGGTTGTGCACTGAACCTAGGACTTGAAAATAACGCTGAAAGAGACTCGGAAGAAGAAGAAAGAGCTGCAGGGGGCAGTACCGATTCGGATTCTGCCGAGAAAGAAAACAGTGCACAGGGTACCAGAAGGGAGCGCGGAGGTGCCACAGAAGCAGGAAAAGTTTGGCCCGTGAGTCAGAGGCGGGAGAACTTGAAACCAGCACCCAGAACTGATCTTGCCCCAGTCTCTGAAGAATCTGAATTAGAGCAAGAGGACGTAGATCGACCCCAAGGTGCTCTGAGAAGATCGAAGCGAACCAGAGTGCCGAGCCAAAAGTACGCCTCACCAGAGTGGGCATACACAGTGACTGATGCCAAGCTTACTGAACACGGGAAGATTGAGATCGATCACACTGGTCAACAGTCTCCCGTTTCCGAGAGTGGAAGTGTTGTTGAAGATTCCAGGCTTGGAGATCGAAGGAGTACTGACCATCAATATTCCGAATCCACCATTCCTAAGTATCATTCGTGGTCTGATTTTGGAAACACTAGACTTCCCAACCTTTGCAGTTATACCCGCACCCCAAGAACTGACAACCCTTAAGCTTGAAATACTGCAGGCGGTCCTAGAGCTGTTGGGACCGGCAGTTATTCTGGACTGATTGTGAGGGTGTTGCACATTAAAGTTGAGAAGAAGATAACCTAGGCCCGAGTGGAAGAAGAATAAATTTAGGGATTTTCCGTTGAAGGACAAAGAAGAGTTAGGGAAGCCTGGTTGATCAGAAGAAACGAGAAATTGATCTTTGCCAAAAGTTCCCTGGGTCGAGAGAGCAGTTGGATTGAACTCCTTGGATGAGGAAGAGACTTGTGTCTGCAGAGACTGTATTGAACATTGAAAACATTTCAGAGATGGCGGAGCCTGGGAATACGCATCGTAGAGCCAAAATAGTGATAGGCACACTGTTATAAGTAGTGATAGCGGTCATATTTGCAGTAGTAGTGACTTCATACATGGTGGCCCATAGACAGGAGGGGGAGGTTCAGGGAGCACCCACACCTACCACTCCAAGACAGGGAGGGGTCACTGAAAGGGATCAGAGAGATCAGACGCTCGAGGAGAATCGTATGTTCCACATAGATTTGTCCAGAGCCGACTTCAAACTCAATGCTTATGCGAAACTGTTGTACGAATATGTGGATGCGATGGATGCGAAAGATTGCTATGTGTGTATGCAGTTGCCTGCTTCGGTAGATGAGGGTATTAGGTACCATCATCTCCCACTGACATATGGGATCTCTTGCAGCCTATTGCTTAGTTTGTTTTATGAAAGGAAACAGTTTGAGTATTTCTTCTCAAATTATGACACAGTACTTCCCGAAGTTCCGGCATACAAGCATTTGAATAAATATGACTATTATAAGACAGAGGATAGGCTTCGGAAGTATTTTAAGCCGACTGCGAAGCTAGATACTGCTTATGCTCATAGACATAATTTGACATGCTGGTTGTCCGAAACGGAAAAGAAGTTCATAGGCCAGATAGAGGATAGGTATAGAAAATTGACTCAGACACGAGATACAGGAGATAGTCCAGTGGATTGGACTGATGAGGAGAGATGGCATAAATCCAAGGGAAGTTCTGGACCGATTGCATTGGATGAGGTACAGAGGGGAAAGTTGTGTGTTGCCCGGCCTCAAACTCCTAAGGAGAAGGTCTTAGTGGGGCATAGTACGTGTGAACATACTTTTACTATGGAGGACTCGGCTAAGGATTTCTTACAGAAGTCTATACAGGTGATTCCGACTGTGTATTATGTGTGTGGAAGGAATGCATATGTGATATTGCCTGCAAATTGGTATGGTACGTGTTACTTGGCCATTATATTCCCAAAGATTTACCATACGGAAGATTTGAAATTGTTAGAGACGGGAAGGCACTCCAAGGTGCGAAGAGCTGTGAATGTAGGAATGGTGATTGGGGACATATACGGAGTGACAATACCTAGTTTGGGTGTGGTCCTGAATGATGTGAAGATAAGAAAGTTGGCGACTGTGGTGGATGAATTGTCGATGAATTCGGCGAGGTCATTGCTGTTGGTGAATGGAGAGATGTTGTCGATACAGAATATGGTTTTGCAGAATCGACTTGCGTTAGACGTATTATTGGCAAAAGAGGCGGAGTCTGTAAATTGTTGAAGGTCCAAGAATGTTGCACGTATATTCCAGACAACAGTAAGGACCTGGCGAAGTATATCGTCAACATCACCACGATCCATAAGGAAATAGAAGATTTGACGGAAGAGAATGTGTGGGAAAAGATTAGCCAAGGATTTGGTCGAGTGGGACTTGGTTTGCGAACTTAGGAATGGGATTCCTGGGTTCTGTGTTGAAGCCAATTATAATTGCCGTGGTATGTGTGATCTGTTTGTGGGGACTCTTAAGGGCCTGGAAGTGGTATAGAGGGAATAAGGCCGAAAGAGCCCTCAGAGCAAATGAGCAGAGAATGGAGAGATTGCAGGATCATCAGTATCAGAATCTTAAGAGAATGGAAGGGATTCGACATGGTGGGATGGTAGCAACTGCAGTTTAAGTCAGCTATAGTCCAGGAGGAATGAGAATGATGGTGTGATGACAGTTGTCATCAAAGGGGGGAACTGATGTAGCGCCTAAATGTATCGAAAATTGTAGGGGTGCATCATATTCATTGTTAGTTGGCACCCGCATATAATGAACGTATCTTTAGTTGTGCTGTGCGAAATGTATTAAGAAAATGTAGCTATGTCGCAATGTAGAAGCATTAGGAGATGCAGAAAACATATAATGAATGTATTTAAGGAAATGTGAAACGATAAGTTTCTGTTTAATGCAATGTACCCGACTAAATGTGTAATTCGATTGGATTAATTCATGTATGGCGTTTATTCATGTATGTGAAAGTAAAAGCATGAACGTTAGAATGTAATTTAATGGTGTGTTTAACCCAGTAGAGGCCCGAAGTCACATATATCGTGGACGAGAAAGGCCTGGTATTTTCTTATGTTAGCTGTATGCGGTAGGCCGCAAGTGATTTATTTTAGCAGAGGTTTTAGGCTGCAGTAAATTGTAGAGGTAAGGGATGCGAAGTATTTCTTCACTCTGTGATCTCACCGCAGGTGCAAGGACAGTTGGTTCGTTAGTAAAAAGGTCTTTGTTTAACAGTTGAATTATGGAGAAAGCCAGACATGGGAGTGCATTGGAATGTGCCAATCGTAACTCCTAGTGCCGACGCTGTCTGGGACTCAAGGCCAAGCTGATGGACGAGGGAAGATGGACGGAGCTGAATGGAAAATTACTTGAAGAAGACCTGGTCGAAGAGGTGTGCCAGAAGGCGTGTTCTGTGTTTTGGGGTTTCGTATTAGGGACAGCGCCCCGAGGGTTGAGCAGAGAGGAGATAGGCGAGGAGCTAGAAGGAACGTTTTAGATCGAGCTCTCCAAGTGAAGACTTCTTAGGAAGTTCACTTCTGACACCTTTTCACGAGTTCTTGGGTCTCAAGGGAATGGTAAGCAGGGATGACATCCAGCATAGAGTAGGGATAGAAATGCTTTGGTTTAATGATTCCTAATATCGACATTAGCTTGGTAGTTATCTACCTCATGCTTTTAGAAGCTGTGCTTTTGTTCATATTCAGTCGTATGCGGATTCTTCGTAGAGTGGCATTTGTATTAGTACCCATTTATTTGCTGAACCTTGTGCTAAGGTGCTTGTATCTGCAGATGTTTTTCCTGATAATAAAATTCCGAAAGGAATAGAAATTGATCTCCGAGTCTTCAATTATGTCAAATTGCGGAAGGTATTCTTTGATAATTGTGTTTGCTCCCTCCACGCTATTGGGCAAGTAAAAAGGTTCATTCGACCAGAGTGGGTTCTTGAGATAAATGATTCAAGAAAATTGGGCCCCAGCATCAGCTCTTTAATTTGTTGTCTTTTGCTGAACGATGCTGCCTTGCAAGTACCTGTGTATGTGTTTGAGTATGCACGCATGTTTTTGTATATAGGTATTGGACACTGGTGGCCACTTAGGGCCTTACCACATTCTTCAGCATCTGCCGTTCCACTGACTTCATGAACATTGGTCCATGGAAAAACAACTTCTAAGGATTTCGGTATAACATACAATTATGTAACACCAAACCCATCCATTTGCTTTGTTTTATGAATGAAAAAGATGACCGTGAGAAGCTACATTTTTATCTCTGGCCCAGAGATAGCTTTATTTGTCTCCCCAGCCTAATGTTTTAAAACAGATCAGAATAAAATGCATACAAAGAGGGGCTTTCGGTCAGTCCTCTTAATTCAATAGTCTGTTCAAACATGATTCATATTTTGCTTCCACCCACCACAGCAGACAGCATAGGGCCATGGGTCTGCCCACTTCATCCATTGGCTTTCTTGGACCGCATGTTTCTTGATCACAAGAACATGGCTGCCTTAGTAGGAGTGCACTTTTTAGGCGTCACCTTAGACAGTGCATGCACTTTTGAGATGTTTTGTTCCTAAAAGTTAACAAGCATTGCCATATCTAATAGGTCTCGCCTTTGGGACCTTATAAGTGTTTAGCCATTCAACAGTTGATGTTGTTGCACCAAGGATATTGTGCTGCATAACTAAGTACTTATAAGGTCCCAAAAGCGAGACCTATTGGCTATGCCAATGCTTGTTTATTATGGTTCGGTAAATGCTTATCTTTCTTTACTTTATTTTACAGCTCAGGGTGTGACTAGGATCGGAATGCCTCAGGCTGGATCTCCCCGGCAAGGTGACTGAAATCCCCAAGATGAATCCCACCATGGTTACTTTTCTTAAAAAGTATTCAAGAGACCCTAAGAGGCACTTTCCCGCGCCTGGCGGAACTCCCAGGATAAGTTGCTAGACGTCACTGGCCCTCTCACAAAGTTCCTTGAATTAGTTTTCCAGGCAAAGGATTCCGCAATCCCTGTCGATCCTGACGTCTTGGTGGGATTGGCACAAAAGGGTGTATATAAATGAAGCGAGAAGCCTAGGCTAATATTAGGCCCAACTACCTAAGGATAGGGGGGGGCATTCCTTAGTTTCTCATGTTGCCCTCACACACCCCGAAGGATGTCATGCTTCATCATTGGGCGATTGCTCCTCGTCGGGCCGGCGCTGCAATGCCCTACGGGTCCCCCGAAGGGTCACTTTAGCGGAGATCTTTTCGAGAAAACGCCGTTTGGTGCATGCGGGTGTGTGGTTTGGGTCCTAATAAAAAAGATGTGTGGTGATGGAGTGTGTTAGTGAAGTGGTATCCTAAAAATGTCTAAGGGTTACTGGGATAAAGTTTAATGTGAATAGCACCCTTGACATAATAAAAGACCCGTAGGTTGGGTGTTACCTTATTGAAAGTAATGTACCAATAGGTAACTTGTGTGTGGTCAAGCGGTCGACATGTTTCGCGCCCCAATGGTCCAAAAAAGGATCCCTGGCGCTTCTTCAGGACCAAAAAAGAGTGAAAGTGAATGTGCCCTAAGGGATACTACCCTCAGTTTACTATCCGGGCGTACACTCCGAAGTAGCACTGCTCTCTGTGTGAGAGTCAGGTCGCACCAGGATAGACAGCCTAGGAGAAAGTGGAAACAAAGAGAAAGGAGAACATCCTACCTATTAAAGACTGTTCACCTTTTCAAGATATTCAAAAAATGAGTGCATAATCAAAGTATATACAAAAGGGATATCACCTCCACTCACGGGTGGTGGCGTGATGGGGTCTCAACGGTAAGCTTACAGGTGCCTGGGCCAGGACAGACTCCTGAACACAGACGAAACGGCAGTCCTGGAACTGGGTTTAGGATTTGTACCCACCCCCAAGGAGGATAACTTCCGCATGAATGAGGAACTACAACAACTCTTCCGTAAGATCCGCATCAAATCCTTTTTTAACAACAACCCCACCCCTGACCGCCAGGACACCGGACTGAGACCACCCTCCAAGTTCACTCCATCAGCGGGTATGGTTCCGAGTGAAGTACTGACGTTTGAAAAAGCAGTCCTTAAGGAGGCAAACAACCTAAGAAGCCGGCATGTCTTTGACAACTTACCCAAGAAACTCCGTGAGGCAGTACACTCACTCACCGAGGATGAAGCCATCATTATCAAACCGGCGGATAAGGGAGGAGCCACTGTCATCCTGTCAGTAGAGGATTACGAAAGAGAATGCGTCAAACAACTCGGGAGATCCGAATACTACAAGAAGTTGGAAACTGATCCCACCGAGAGACTTCTATCACGGATACGTATCCTTATTAACGAAGCTACCAATGAGGGATGGATCACTGCCCACGAGGCGGCATTCCTCATTAACGAGAACCCCAGGATGCCGTACTTCTACCTACTACCCAAAATACACAAGGGTATCATTCCACCACCAGGACGACCAATCGTCTCTGGGATAGGCTCGCTATTGGAACCACTGAGCAAATTCAGTGATTTTTTCCTCCGACCTATGGTACAAGCAACTCCGGCATACCTGAAAGACACCAGGGACGTCTTGAACCTGATACAAGAGATCAACGAGAACAATACCGAGCCCATCGACCTCCTCTTAACTCTAGACGTAGAGGCATTATATACAAACATTCCACAAGATGCAACAATCGAAGTAGTTGAACAACTCTTACTCGAGACAGACTTACCTACCAACACCCCTGCGAGCTTCATCACGGAACTGATCATGCTGGCCCTGAAGAACAATTTCTTTATGTATAAGACCACCATTTACCATCAGATACAAGGGACCAGCATGGGGAGCACATTCGCGCCGAGCCTAGCAGGGCTGTACATGGCGCACTTTGAGGCTATTAACATCTTCACTGAGAATAACCCCTACAGAGAGAACATGATCACGTGGAAACGATACATCGATGACGTGCTCATCCTATGGAAGGGTGGTACGGAGACCTGCCAAGAATTCTACACATGGATTAACAACTTGAACCCTCACCTACGTTTTACCAAAACGGAGAGTGTAAAAGAGATCCCTTTCCTGGATCTTCTGATCACCCTCGAGAGTGGTAAACTCAACACTACCATCTACAAAAAAATGACTGATTGTAACAGCCTTCTTGATTTTCACAGCCATCACCCCAAAGCACTGAGGGAAAATTTGCCCTTTGGACAGTTCCTGCGGATCCGCAGGAATTGCAGTGACACCCAGGAATATGACATTCAAGCTAACTCCCTCACATCAAACCTGAAAGAAAGACATTACCCTAACAGGGTCATACAACGTGCATACAAACGAGCCAGGAACAACAACCGCCAGGCACTCCTAGAAGAAAAGACCAAGGAAGCCGACAATACCATCACCTGTGTCACAACCTTCACCCCTCTATCAAACCAAATTAAGAACATCGTGAACCATAACTGGAGAATTCTAAATACAGGTAATCTCATGCTGGAGCGCCCTAGGTTTGCGTTCAAGAGGACCACCAACCTACGGGACCAACTGATCAACACGAGACCACGCGTGAAGACCATTCGTCAGGAATCCACCTTATGGTCCCTCCCTGCTGTTAAAGGCCACTACCCATGCGGCAATTGTAGTGCATGTCCCTTCACCAAACATACTACACACTTGGAGCTGGACAAAATCAGGTGGGACCAACGGAGCCACACGAATTGCAACACAAAAAACTGCGTGTACCTCATCACCTGCCCCTGTACACTGCGCTACGTGGGGATGACCACGAGACAGGTGAAACTAAGGATAAGCGAACATAGAAGCACGATCCGACGGGGGAGAACAGCAACCAGACTTACGAATCATTACATGGAAAAAGGACATACATGTGACGACATCAAGTGGACAATATTGGAAAACAATCAACATTGGAATAATAACACCCTTCTACGTAGAGAACAACGCTGGGTACATCGCCTCCGGACCAATGAGGTGGGCCTGAACGACGATATACCATGGACTGAACTATAACCCAACATGAGGGTTTGGCAGCGAAATCAGCAGTATACACCCATGACTACCTGACCACGAGGTCCCACTGAACAACATTCATGTCCATGGTCCCCCCTATCCTCGCGAGACCTCTCCTCTTTGAGCATCTTTATGAGATCAGAGGGTCAAGAATAGGCTTCCCGGGGTCACTTGCCACACAACGAAACCCCCCTCTTACCCCCGTTCCCCCCACCTTCCTCGATCCCCCCTAGACTCACGTAATCAATCAGAATACCCTCTCGAGTTCACCATTGACTGTACTTCAGTGGCACCATGAGGCTCCTACAATTATACGAGTCATTCATACTATTACCGCCCGTTTATTACACCAGATGGGCTTTTTCGAAGCGTTTTGACAGTTTACGAGCACTATTCAGCTGGATATACATAACACTCAGTACTGCACAGACACATAACCATGGCAACAACAACACGTGAGCCGGAACCACTTTTCTAGATACACGCATGCGCCTCGCTCATCTGTCTACCCTCTGCGCATGCGCGGCAAACACACACTAGCGAGAACACAGCTGCTCCTCGTTTGAAGACCGGACACGGATCCCGCCCTAATTAAGTCAACACGGGCAGTACTTAAGAAACGCGGGGTGATCTTCGTCTCCATTCCAGGTAGGAGGACGACTGGGGTAGGTGGTATAGAGGCCACGCCGGAGCAAAACTGTGAGTAAAAACGCTCTTATGAGTACTGAGGAAACTGGCTATTTACTTAAATACAGTGTACAAGACAGCTCAGACCAGTTTGGAATCTATAGGAGTTGGATTGACTAGCAGTTGCCTGTCATTTATTCCTTTGTTCACAGCACTAGAAGGTGTGTACGCTCGTCCCCTAACCTATGGAGCATTATTCTCCGCGCCTTTAGGTGAGTGCTTGCAACATATCGTAGTAAGAATCGTAATAAAAGACCTATAGATTGTATGCCACTTTAGTCTGTGGACATTTGGTTCAACCTCTACCACGGTTAGTGCCTGCACATATGGGCGACTCCGGTCGGCGACGGGCTGTCTCCCTCCCAGGCCCCTTTTTTCCTGGCCCAGGCACCTGTAAGCTTACCGTTGAGA
Source organism: Triturus cristatus (assembly GCF_964204655.1). Classification (NCBI taxonomy): domain Eukaryota; kingdom Metazoa; phylum Chordata; class Amphibia; order Caudata; family Salamandridae; genus Triturus; species Triturus cristatus. The sequence goes on along the minus strand of NC_140580.1, from coordinate 1,138,567,314 downwards.
CCCCATCACGCCACCACCCGTGAGTGGAGGTGATATCCCTTTTGTATATACTTTGATTATGCACTCATTTTTTGAATATCTTGAAAAGGTGAACAGTCTTTAATAGGTAGGATGTTCTCCTTTCTCTTTGTTTCCACTTTCTCCTAGGCTGTCTATCCTGGTGCGACCTGACTCTCACACAGAGAGCAGTGCTACTTCGGAGTGTACGCCCGGATAGTAAACTGAGGGTAGTATCCCTTAGGGCACATTCACTTTCACTCTTTTTTGGTCCTGAAGAAGCGCCAGGGATCCTTTTTTGGACCATTGGGGCGCGAAACATGTCGACCGCTTGACCACACACAAGTTACCTATTGGTACATTACTTTCAATAAGGTAACACCCAACCTACGGGTCTTTTATTATGTCAAGGGTGCTATTCACATTAAACTTTATCCCAGTAACCCTTAGACATTTTTAGGATACCACTTCACTAACACACTCCATCACCACACATCTTTTTTATTAGGACCCAAACCACACACCCGCATGCACCAAACGGCGTTTTCTCGAAAAGATCTCCGCTAAAGTGACCCTTCGGGGGACCCGTAGGGCATTGCAGCGCCGGCCCGACGAGGAGCAAACGCCCAATGATGAAGCATGACATCCTTCGGGGTGTGTGAGGGCAACATGAGAAACTAAGGAATGCCCCCCCCTATCCTTAGGTAGTTGGGCCTAATATTAGCCTAGGCTTCTCGCTTCATTTATATATCTCCCTCTGTCTCTCTAGGAACAGTGTCTCCATTTAAATACTATAGATATAACACGGAGCACAGACACTGGACCATAACTAGCTCCCGGTCCCCCCCCCCCCCTCCTTCTTTAAGTACAGACAAAAGGGTGTATGCCAACTTGGAAGTGTGAGCTACGTGATTTCCACTGAACGTAGGCGCTCCATTCTTATCAAAATTGATCCTAAGCTTAAAGAGATGGCATCTTCTGATGCAGGGCCAGTGGCGCAAGGTCCCCTCTTTGTGGCCCCATTCCTCAAGGAACTCACCAAATTTGTCGCCACGTACAGTTCTCTTGACAATGCCCAAGGGTTCCTCAAGAAGGTGTTTCACCAATCACTTTTTGCCAGGGTGGGGAGCTTCAGCGGCATGAGTTCTGCCAATGTTTCTACCAAGGCCTGCAACAAGACTACTACCAGCGAGATAGAGGTGGTGGACAAGATTCCTCTTATAACTCTGCCTTCTATCCTTCCTGCAACCGAGGCGACAGGAGTCGCTCCAGGAGAGGTTGTTACAGAGGAGGGCAAGGAGAATCCCAGGAGACTGGAGCTACAGGTGAGAATTATTCCTCTCTCAGAGGTCACTTTTGGGGGGTAGAACTGGTTTATTCCTACACAATTGGCAAATGTTAACTGTAGGAAGCTGGCTCTGATTATGGTATTTCACTAGGTGATTATACCATACACAGAGTCCAGAGATTCCTCCAGAAGTGTACAGAACTCAATGCAAACCAAAAGTGATCTTTTTGTGGTAGTGTGGACGAACAGCCTTAGGCCTAACACAGAGGAGTGTAAGACATTTGTTGTGCACACAATGACCAATAAATGACACATGGCTCAAAAGGGAGATCCACTCCAATTTTTTAAACATAATCTTTGTTTGAGTTTTATTTTAAGACCAAGATCTTCGCTAACAGGTAAGTACGTTTTTAGGAAAAATATTTTAGTCTTTTAAAAGTCGACACAGTTCAACCAGTTCAATGTTAACCTATGGAGGAAAACAACAATGGAGTTTTACAGGTAAGTACCCAACTTACTGTTCCAGTCTTCAGGGGTTAAGGTCAGCAGATGGCAAGGTTAAGGTAAGCACAAACTCTACACCACCAGCAGCACAGGGGTGGCCGGGTGCAGAGGTTACATTTGAAGATAGGCAAAATGTGTTCCAATGGAGACTCGGGGTGCTTGAAGTCACGCTGCTTGCAGGTAAGTAGATTGGTTGCAGGGGCCAAGCTTTGGGGGTTAGAGCAAGCACAGGAGGGCCACAAGGTAGCACCAAACATACACCACCAGCGGCACAGGAGCGGCTGGGTGCAGGGTGCAAATACAGCGTCGGCCTCCCAATGCTTTTCAATGGAGAAACTCGTTTGGACAAACAGGCTGCAGATGTCGAGGTTAAGTGTGGCGTTGGCAGAGATGGGCACACCTCCTATTCTTCCTAGGTTTTCACGCCGGTTTTCACCACCCAAAGTGGGGGTGTAAACCGGGGGCTGCCATCTGCTGCTAGCAGCAGAGGCTGGGGATCGCATTACAAAAATTACAGGCCTTTGAAGCTTCCCTCTCGAGCACAGAATGTGCTTTCTTTCTGGTCCCAGAGAGCAGAGGCTCTCACCCCAGGGGTCCCAAAACATGTCTGGTGATGGCAGGCTGCCTAAAGCCAGTCTGTGACCACACCAGAGTTGGTAGGTTTTCAGTGGGCACCTTTGAGGTGCCCTCTGAGTACGTTTCAATAAATTCCACACTAGCATCGGTATGGTTTTATTGAGAGGAGTAGTTTGTTACCAAACTCTCCTGGGTAAAGAAAAAACATCATGGTGTTGGGGAACTCGAGTTGTTGAGTTTCTAGCCCATGTACTCTCTATGGCTTCCCTGGTACTTACAATATCTAAGAATGGACTTAAATATTGTAGGGGCATATCTGCTCATGCAGATATGCCCACACATGTGGTATTGTGCACCCTGCCTTAGGGCCATAAGTCCTGCTAGAAGGGTGACTTACCTTTACCTTAGGCAGTGCTAGTTGGCATGGCACACAGGCAGTGTCCCATGTTAGCTTTGTCAGTCAGTCAGTCAGTCAGTCAGTCAATAAGTCTTTATTCGATTAACATCATAAAAGACATACTATACATATTAAAAAAGGAGAATTCATATAAAATACAATATCATATTACAATACAAGATAAAAATATTAAAATCATGTAAGATATTTCATAGCAGTCAAATGATTAAGACATAATGACTAAGCATAGTAGAATTTAATAAAACACACGCCAATCTAACCTAAAAATCCATAGTGATAGCGCTAGTTTAAAACAGCTGAAGCCATGTGGGACACATATCAAGGATTGAGTTTCCATACCCTAAGAATACACGCCCAACTAATGAATTTGGCAACACCTATTACAACAGGTTTTGATGTGTCTGTTTTCAAAATTCTACTGGCAACCTGTGCAGAACGGGTGCTCATTAGTCTGCAAACGGGACGGAGCGATACACGTCGAGGAAGAAGGTAGGTTGGACAACAGAAAAGAAAATGATCCATAGATTCGATCATATCCACACAAAAGGGGCACTTATCACTACCAAGAGGACTCCAGCTTTTAGTGAGACCTCGCAGTGGTAGGGCGCCCACTCTAAACTGATGGTACAGTTTACGATCAAGATGTTTCATGATGGTGTCCCAATAACCTTCATAAACAGATTCGTCCTTAAAAGCAATAAATGTAGCAGTCATGGAGGTGCCTGAAAGGGAGGCAAATCTCCTGTTCTTAATCATACACCAATAAGCGTCCCTTCAAACATTTTTCGGCGGGAAAACTGCAGTGACTGGGTTGGCCCAAAGGTCACCCATCCCAAGATCAGTCAACATGGTTTTAATACCAGACAACCATGATATCCTATGTGAACCCTCCAGCCTTTTGACCTCCAAGAGGGCTTTAGCATAAAAAGATAATTCGGGAGTAGTCCACAGGCGTCGCCAAAACGCCAGGGGTCTATACCCTGCCAAGTCCTCTAGAGGCTGAATTCCCAAGTCATATAATAATGGAATGCGCGGTGTTGATTGTGGAAGCCCTATTGCTGACCGTAGAAATTTGTTCTGGGCAGTCATCAACTTGGACAGATTACTAAAGCCCCAAATTTCGGCACCATATAAAATGGCAGGAAGAATCTTGGAGCCATAAATCTTCATTAGGGGAGCTATTGGTTTTGTTAAAGAATGTTTATGCTCTTTCAACAAAGCTCCACCTAATTGGGAATGTTTAAGAGCGAGGAGATCCAGCTGGTTTGACCAGCTGCAAGTCTCGCTAAAGGTAACCCCTAGATAAGTAAACACAGCCGGTTGATCCAAACTGACGCCACCCAAACATACCCGCGCATTAATGCGCCTGGGGCCTCGAAAAACCATGAACTTGGTCTTCCCAACATTTATTTCCAACTCATGTTCGCGACAAAAAACCTCAAAGCGAGACAGGGCTAACTGCAAGCCATGTCTCGTCTTCGAAATCAGGAGAGTATCGTCTGCGAACATGAGTAGGGGAATCTTCATTCCAGCCAGAGAAGGTGCATCAGTTGGTTGGTTGGAGAAATAGCTTATAACCCTATTAATGAATAGTGAGAACAGAGTGGGAGCAAGTACACACCCTTGGCGAACTCCTTTGGATACTTTAAATCTGTCCGTCACCTTCCCTGGTTTGCCCCATTGAACACGGGCATACGTATTGTCGTGAATAGTAACCAGGAAGGACACCAATTCTTTGGGCATGCCCATCTCCAAAAGTGCTTCCCATAACTTGACCCTCGGCACGAGGTCAAACGCGGACCGTAGGTCCACGAAGGCCGCATAAAGCTTACCGCCCCCCAAAAAAACCTCCTTCCAATAAAGGAGTACAACCCCAATATGTGAACGAAACCCCGCCTGAAGAGGGGACAGCACATTAGAATCAGTCATCCAGGTTTGTATACGTCCCAGTACAAGGCGGGCTATAATTTTTTGTACTGCGTCAATAAGACTAATTGGTCGATAATTGGCCGGGGCAGAGCGATCGCCTTTCTTATAGATCGGCAATATCTCTGCCCCGAACCACGAGTCTGGGACAGCAGCACCACCCGCAAGGCCATTTACTAGCACAGTCAAGTACGGGATCTGAGGAAATATGAATTTTGTGATCAGTTATGTCCCCTATCGTAGACCCCAACGGCTCCATGTGCATGCTATAAGTACATGTATGTTCCCTCCAGTTCCAGTTTTGAAGACGCAAATACATGTGCGTCCACCGTCAACATGTCCTCTTTCAGATCCGCCATGAATGGGTCAGATATTCCATTCCTAAGTATGAAAGGCCACCGACTTTATGTGGTTCACTTTCCACATTTTACAGATTCAGGCGAGTAGGCCCAGAATTCTGTCATCAAGTCTTTTCCTGCCTTCTGCCTCTGAAAGCTCCAGTCTGAGCCTGCATCTGTATCCATGAACTTTGTCCTACTCCCTGCGCGGCTAACGGTGCCTGATCCAGCCTGTTGCCTTCCAAAAACTGTATTTCACCTTCAAGATTATCTGCTCCGCTCCTCATCCGATGCATTCCTGTCTAGTGGTTTAGGTAAACATTCCTCCAGCTACCGTGCAAAGGGCCAGGCCTCGCTGTCCTCATGCAAGTAATTCATAGCCCCCGTTACCATGGAATATTCCTACCCCCTCGCATCTCATGTAGACACTTAGACGCTTGTACACGCACTAACAGTCAGTATAGAATAGATTCTATCCTAGAGACCTTTCCTTTTGGATAACACAGTTCTTTAAACATAGGATATTAGATATGATTTGGGATTAGGTTGACATGACCCCCCAGACTTCTGTCTCCACATGTAGAGCTAAATGTCAAGTCCCCTTCACCCTCTAGTTGCACGTCAATTACACGTCATGCGGCTGCGCGCGCATCTCTGCCAAATATTTCTGCTGACATTGCAGGATTCTCTTATGGATCCACCCACTCGTGACATCATGTATAATGACGTTTACTAAGTTACGCCTATATGTCCGCCTCTATTAGTTACGTATGCACATTTTATCTGTATTATCAGCTGTTACGCCTCTTGCATCTGTTTCACTGTAATGCTTTTCCTATAAAACTGATTATCTGTCAATAATGTATGCCCTTCCTTCCTGAACTCTCGTGGTGATGGAATTTGAAGCCTGCAATTCGAATTGTATTTCCTTTGTCAAGGAATAAAGCCTTTTAGAACCTCTAATACCACGGATTCTGCCTCTTATATTTACTGAGTTATTCTTACTAGACTTTACCGCATAAAAAATAGTACCGGTAATGAAATATTTACCACATAAATTGGCGCCCGAACAGGGACACTTTCTCATCTCACGCGCCGGAGGTGCGTTGCAGGCCCAGTCTCCTGCCACAGCTGAACGGACAAAAACGCGTACCTGCAGGATTTCCTGTATCTCCCTCCGGCCAAGCGGGGGCGACTGAGGCTGCGATCAACACCCAGACGAGGCGGTGAGAAGTGCGAAGTATCCCGACCAGAGCCTAGCTGAGAGAGCAAGATCCGAGGTATACAGAGGCCCACCAGGTTCCGAAGTTCCGAGTCCAATCAAGTCGAGTCCAGTCCGGTCCAGTTTCAGTTCCGTTCCGAGGCCTTCCGTTCCGAGCTACCCGGTGAGTACCATTACCGGGGAGGCATTTAACGTGCACATAGTCTGTGCCGGTCAAGACGGGTTTGGGTACACAAATCCGGTCTGCACTGTTTCAGCAGTGTATCTGTACTGTTTAGCAGTATATCTAGTATGTCTTGCATATAAATAAGTATTATCTAGTGCCAGTATTATGTCAGTAACTAGTTTTCTATTAGTTATCATTGTTCGTTAAAACTGTTAAATGTTAAATGTTTTAATACGTTCTATACATTGTGGTGTGAATGACTGTTCATTATTGTGTTCATTTGTATTAAGTGTGTTTAAGATTAAGTAACCAGATCTCAAAAATGCCGCTCTTTTCGAAATTAAGACAGATCAAAACTAGAAAAGGGGTACTCGAAGAAGCTGTTCCCATCCCACCAAGGGACACTCCAGGGTACTTTATGTATCATAAGCATGGCCTAGATGCCGTATTATTTCTTGATTTATGGGTGGACTACACCAAGGATTTGCCAGAAAATCAGAGATGGCCCGCAGCGGGGACCTGGGATGCAGATAGCATCATGAGAGTAGAAGAAGAATTATGGAAAAAGAAAGCCAGACAGTCACAGAAAGATGCCATTGAATTATGGCGTAAAGAATCATATAGACGTACAGAAAAAGCGCTCAGACAGGAAGGGAAAGGTAGGGAGAATTCAAATAAAACCCGAGAAAATCTATTAATTGAGGAAGGTACCCGAGTAAAATCAGAACAAGTAGATAGACAAAGAAACACCCTTATGAATGGTATGTATCCTCTTCTGGCCGAAGGGTTACCTAAGGCTACCCCGGAAATACCAAAAGACTTAACTCCTCCATTGCTCCCGATAAAAGCACATCCCAAAACACATCCCAAAACAGCAAAGGACGTTTTCCTTTCCTCCTATTTAGATGACGTAGCTCCCGAGTATGCTAATACCATACCACACACACCGCTTGCCGATGGTGTTCAACACCAAGAGCATCCGTCTGTATCCCCGCAACTACAAACTCCTACACAAGTTCCCACAGGTCCGTCCGTTTCTACAGTTTTTCCCGCATCTACAATCTCTATCCTACGCCCAACGAATCCTTTCTTGCCCAGCACCTCAGATGGAGCTACAGGAGGTACGACAGACATGTTTGCCACCCCGCCGCGGAATAAACAGACCCTTAGAGATTTAGCACTCCAACGTACACCTCAACTAGCGACATCCGACATGTTTAAAGAACAGCTTGTGGATTGTAGATACGATCCAGTGCCATGTAGACAGGACAAATTGCTCATATCATCACTACGTATACGACGAGCTACATTGTATTTAATGACGATACCAGGAATGGTTGAACACCTAGACAATATATATCGCTTTGTCCAAACAGGGCGAGGTCCAGAAAGTATTAACGAAGCCATGGAATACCAGAAAGTGGATGTACAAAGACAACTACTACGCTTTTTCATAAATTGCGTGATTAGGAACCAAGACAGGCCTGGGGCAGATCATGATACCATGCAAAAACTTGCCAAATGGGGTCAGAACATATCAGAAGAGAAACATGATAGGCAGGCGTGTATAATCGCCATGTATCGAAAGATCCGCAAGGAAGTAGAACGAATACATAAAGAAAGACGAGAAGCAGACAGAGTAGAATCAGAAGAAGAGGAGGAGCAAGACTCAGAACAATTAGAAACGATAGCTTACGTAGGTAGAGGAAGACCCCATAATAATACTAGAGACTTTAATGACCCGATACGTCCGATACGTCCAGAATATAATCGACATTTCCAAAACCCTATGTTAAATACAAGATCCCCTGAACACCTATTCCAAGCCGTTGATAAATTACTCCGAGATCGAAGGGGGTACCATATGCTCGATTCCATGGACGAACTAGAATTAGCCAGGTCAGCAGTACAATGGGCTGATAGTCCCAGCGAATACAATGATGATGCACTAGCACACACGTTTCTAAATCTTGACCCATACGAACAACGTTTAGCTAGTATATACATGATTCAACACCTCCTTATATTATATAAAGGCCAACACTCCGATCCAGGACCCTTACCTGACATATTGACAGAACTACTCACGAACAAATGGAGAGGGTCAGGTACTGATTTAATTAATGAAATTTTAGAATTTCGAAACCAGTATATAACTTTCGTATGCCCAGAACACGTTCCGGTTCCCATTATGGGAAGAAAAATGTATCACATAGATAGACAGAATCCGTTACGCGAAGTACACCCAATAAGAGGTGAAGGTAATAACTTTACACGCGTGTTTGTGTACACGCCTATAACTAAAATTGAATTATTAGAAATGAAGAAAGTAGTACCCAGCCATGACAAGGATCCAGCAGGTTTCCACCGTGAGATAAAAGACATGTTACTCATGGGAGAGTATACCTACCCCGACATTATGAAAATATTAAAAGTCCTACTACCCGCCGGTGTTTACGAGAAACTGAAAGAAAAGGAATGGGAGGTGGGAGACGAAAAGATAGATTGGACAGCATTGGAAAACGAAGAAAGGGCCCGAGCTGCAGGAGCAGGCCTTGGGGAAAAGACTACAGCATTACCAGGATTACTAGTGCAGGTACTGCCACGTTTATTAACTACGAAAAAGGAGGACTGGGGTGCAATCTCAGCCTGTAAACAAAAGCAAGATGAAGACACTAGTGATTTCTATTACCGATTTGAAAAATGTTTTGGTATAAATAGTGGCATAAAAGCAAGTAGCGAGTCATATCCACATCTGTTTGTGACAAAATTAGTTGAAAATTCCCTACCACAAGTCAAGAATAGAGTATTGAAATTCGAAAGTACCTGGCAAGGTAACACCCCGTCACAAATGTTACAGATGTTACAATATCACCACAATAGAATTAGAGAAGAACAAGAACACGAACAAAGACGTATGAAAGATACAAAAATGAAAATGCTTGTTGCTCAGTCAGTTCCAGCTGATAGTCATCAAAAGGGTGATTCCGCAGGTCCAATGAAAGGGACATGCAACTATTGTAAACAACAAGGTCATTATATACACGATTGTCCAATCCTGAAACATAATATTGCCACAGGTAGAACCCAGGAAAGACCACGTCCGCCTAGACAGGATCAGAATCAACAACAAATCCCTCAGCATGCACAACCTAGGTCAGCTCCGCAACAACTAGCTCCGCAACAGCCAGCTCCACAACAGATCGTAGCACCACCACAAGCGCAGCCTATTGCTGCAACACAAGCAACGACACAACAGATGTACCAGTATGCACAAGCAGATTATCCCGATTATCAGCGATACACATGAAATAGCCTAGAGAGGGAAGTTGGCTTACCCCTTATTGAGGTTCCTGTAGACCAAGAGGGACCTTATGTACATAGTGAACTATTAGGGGAAGACAGAAAGTTTTTACTTGATACAGGGGCAAGCAGAACAACTATAAGACGCAGTGAAGTTCCAGGGGCACCCCTCTCAGGCTCACAGAATATTTCCCTTGGATTCTCAGGAAAACCTATCATTAATGAAGTAACACAACCTCTTCCACTGACGGTTGGTCCATTGACACGTACTACAGATTTATTGCTTACTAAATCATGTCCAGAAAACTTGTTAGGTATAAAAACATTGAAAGCTCTAGGAGCTATAATATGTTGTTCTCCGGAAGGAGTACGACTATTTCTACGTGACTTTAAAGGTCACTACGTGTCCAGAGACATGGATCACCGGCTGCAGAATTTACCTACACATTTATGGGCACAAGGCCCCACTGATGTTGGTTGCATGAACATTACACCATATCGAGTCACGCTGAAAACAGGAGTAGTACTACCACGAATGCGACAATACAAGTTACCACCAGATGCTGTTGTGGCTTTGCTGCAAATCATTGACGAGCTCATTGCACAAGGAGTGGTTGTGGAAACTGACTCCAATGTATGTAATTCCCCGATAATTCCGATTCTTAAAAGAACGGATCCAAAAGCACCACCAGTATATCGATTAGTTATTGATCTGCGTGAACTAAATAAATGTATTGTACCACAATACCCTGTGGTCCCAGATATCTCTTCATTACTAACTGCTATTGACTCAGAAGCAACGTTCTTCACTGTAATTGATCTTAAGAATGCTTTCTTTAGCGTCCCAATAGATCCGGAAAGTCAATATCTGTTCGGATTCAGTTTAAATGGACGAAGTTTTAAATTCACACGCGCACCTCAAGGATTTACAGAAAGCCCCAGCATCTATAGCCAAGCACTGAAACGAGAACTTGACAGTATCCACATGCCAGTTAACACTGCCTTGCTTCAATATGTCGATGATCTGCTGATCACCGCTCGAAGCGAACCTGGATGTGAAACAGCGTCACTGACGGTTTTGAAATTTCTGGCCGACAAGGGGCACAAGGTGTCCCCTTCTAAGCTGCAATTCTGTGTCCAGCGAGTTGTTTACCTTGGGCACTCGCTGTCCAAGGAGGGAAGACAGCTTACACCTGATCGTATCCAGTTAATCGCTAACATGCCACCACCCAAGACACAAAAGGAGGTGCGGGCTTTTATAGGCCTCACTTCATACTGTAGGCAGTGGATCCCTCAATATGCATTTCTAGCAAAACCACTCATCCAGTTGACAACACAGGAGGCAGCCACATCGACTGTCCTCCCTTGGACTCAAGAACATACACATGCCTTTGAAAGCTTAAAGATAGCTTTATGCCAAGCACCTGTTTTAGCAACACCATGTTACAGTAAACAGTTTACACTCTTTGTTACAGAACGCGAAGGTACTGCCTTGTCAGTACTCACTCAGGAACAAGCAGGATCACACAAACCATGTGCTTATTTCTCTAGTACATTAGATCCAGTAGCTCAGGCTCTTCCTGCATGCCTGAAATCGGTGGCAGCAACAGCTTTAGCAATCAGACAAAGCGATGCCATAGTGTTAGGACACCAATTGACAGTACATGTACCACACGCAGTAGAGGTTCTCTTGAACCGCACACAAACACAACACTTGACTATAGCGAGACTCACTGGTTACGAATTGACATTGTTTCAGCCACACATAGAAATCAGACGTTGTAATACGTTAAATCCTGCCACACTGTTACCAGTGGGCGGAACGGACCCCTTGGCACATGATTGTGTCGAAGTCATTACTATCACGACGAAACCCAGACAAGACTTGACAGATATCCCTTTATCAGATCCAGACTTGACACTGTATGTAGATGGTTCATGTATGAGAACAAGTACAGGAGAGTTAGTGGCCGCTTACGCAGTCACAACAGACACTGAAGTCATTGAAACAAATTGTATTAACACTTTGTCAGCTCAAGCAGCAGAGCTCATCGCTCTGACACAAGCCTGTATTCAAGCCAAAGGTAAGAAAGTTAACATATACACAGATTCACGTTATGCATTCGGAGTCGTCCATGATTTCGGCGTACTGTGGCGAGAGAGAGGTTATTTAACTTCTCACGGTGCCCACATCCAACACGGACCCCTCATTCAAGCTCTATTAGACGCGATTCATCTACCTACTGCAATATCGATTATGAAATGCAAAGCTCATACAAAAGTTACCGACATCATTTCTCAGGGTAATGACCTAGCTGACAGAACAGCTAAACAGACCGCTCAGAATCAGACTCACACAACACGACAAAGACAATAGTTCCGACACTAACACATTGCATGACAGTTAAGGATCCCGCCCTCGATGTAATTGATATACAGACACATGCTACACCAGAAGAAATAAAGAAATGGACTGAATTAGGAGGGATCCAAACGGATCAAGGATGGATGACGAAGGAAAATCTATATGGTTTCTTCCCGACTCCATGGTTCAAGTCATCATTAATACAATACATAGTCCAGCGCACCTAGGAGAAAAAGCTATGCTAGACAGCATTCAACACATTTGGTTCAACAAACACTTGCGAGCGGCAGCTAAACAAAAAGTTCGTACCTGTATGATATGTTGTCAGTTCAATCCAGGTAAAAGCATCCCCGTAGAGCAGGGTGGATTTCAATCTCCCGATCATGCTTTTGAAGTCCTCCAGATGGATTATATCCAGATGGAACGATGTCGAGGATTCAAATATGTTCTCGTAGTTGTCTGTGCTCTTTCCCGTTGGACAGAAGCCTACCCGGTTTCAGATTACACTGCCCCGACTACTGCCAAACAGTTAGTTCGAGAATTCTTCCCACGGTATGGTTTACCACGTGTTGTCTACTCAGATAACGGCCAGCCATTCTCATCCGAACTAATGAAACACGTTTCCCTTTTGTTAGGCTACCAATGGAAATTCCACTGTGTCCGACATCCCGAGGCAGCAGGTCTCGTGGAACGCCATAATCAAACTCTGAAAATTAGATTGTCAAAAATATGTAGAGAAAAAGGTGTCGATTGGATAGTAGCCTTACCAGTTGCGCTCTTTTACATGAGAATGGTAGCACATTCTCGAACAGGGCTATCCCCGTACGAGGTGATCTTCGGTAGACCACCAAATATGTGGGGGACGCCTATACCTCGCAAAATCACTGATGTTGACTGTAATATGCTGACAGATTACCTGGCTTCCTTGATGTCTGCACTACAATCTTGTCGTTCACAGGTAGCTGCAGCTTTTCCCGATAATACTGAGGTGAAGCCCCATGACGTGGTTCCGGGCGACCTGGTTCTGGTCCGGAATTTCGACCGGAAGACGCAACTGGAGCCTAGGTGGAAGTCGCCGAAGCTTGTTCTACTAACCACAAGGACAGCCGTGAAGATCGAGGGACGTAAAGGGTGGTTGCACTCGAGTCATATCAAGAAATTTTATGGACTACCATCTAGTGTGAACGCTCAGCCCTGCATTCCCTCACAGACAGACTCAAAGCTCCCCTTGGTTGAACCAACAAACACTGACCTTTATAAACTAAAATTAAGGTCTAGCAAGTCAGACAATTTGATTGTTTAAGTCCTCTCCAAGGTGAATCGGTTGAATTTGTCTCTGACATGTATCCTCTAGACCGGAATAGAGAAAGAAATCAACAGATGCAGCTTAAAAAGCATGCGTATTGTAAATCACTTCGTAGTCACTGCACAGTAACATTATTAATTTTGTTTTTTCTAAGTCTTCTGATCATCATTTCCAGCATACTATTACACATGTATTACCCTATTCTTAAGCGTGCTTACAATGTAACTGCAGAACATTCTTTTAGCGAATTACCTCTGCATGAGTTGTCCTATAAATTTGCGCTGCGCAACAACACATTCATTAGTATGTTACATCATTCCCATCAGACCAGCAATGCCACAAATTGTTGGATATGTGGCCGACTCCCTCCCTATCAGAATTATAAGGGAGTTTTGCCCCTCTTTCCATATCCGTTCACACACAATGGCTCCTGTGGAGCATGGTTTAGTTTGATTAATTCCCTAGATTCAAATTCCGCAGTTTATCAAGACAACTGGGTATGGGGAAACCTGAACCTAGTTTTGCTTAAAGTCTGCTACCCTAACAAGGAGGGACTCCCCAAAAGAACAGGAACTGATCTAGAAAATGAAGTATATGGATTAGGTAATTTTACACTTAACCTCATGATCCTGAACGTTGAATCTGAAGCTACACCAATCTTGCCCGCCATGTCAGTATTCCCAGTAAAAGGGGAATTATGTGTAAGTAAGAATGGTTCCATACACATGGGCCATAGTAAATGCACCACTGTAATAAAATTCAGTGATCAAGGCAAGTCTACATTTAGAGCTTCTCGCCATTCCTACTTCATATGTGGCCAGACCGCATATATACGTCTACCTCTAGACTGGGATGGTACCTGTTACATAGCATTCCTTCTGCCACCTGTTTTCCTAGCTCCTCCTGATTATCCTAGAAATACCCATTTAGTACACAATAGACAGCAGAGAGATCTCCCAATTGTCGATTACACTGAAACAGCATGGGAGCAATACACAGATTTCAATAAAGGTTTCTTTCCCTATATAGGTACAGTCACTAATAGTAAGCTGATACGTAGATTAACCAGAACCCTTGAAGCAGTAGTGAACGAGACTACTTCAGCCTTAGGCAATTTAACAGAAGAACAGTCTGCTATGCGGATTGTTGTGCTTCAAAATCGTCTTGTCCTTGACGTCATCCTGGCCGATAGGGGCGGAGCTTGTAGGGTCATCGGATCAAGTTGCTGCGTTTTCATACCAGAAAATTCGCCGTCAGTATATAAAGCCATAACTCGCCTTCATAAGATTATGAGCCAGATACACCAGAGTCCAGGCACCTGGACTTGGTCCGGTTGGTTTTGGAGCGTGTTGTCAGCCTGGGGATGGAGAATCCTATCCTTCCTAGGTATTGGCTTTCTCATACTATTCAGTTGCTGCTTATGTCTACAATGTGGGCCAGCGATTTGTGGTCTGTGTGCCACATCGTGTATCCCACATCCAAGTTTTCGTTCAAGATCCCGGAAGAAGAAAGAAGAACAAATGATGCTATATGAACAGATCGATGGATTGATGAAGATCGATATCTCCTGAGGGTCCGTAGGGGACAAGGAGGGAATGAGGAAATATGAATTTTGTGATCAGTTATGTCCCCTATCGTAGACCCCAACGGCTCCATGTGCATGCTATAAGTACATGTATGTTCCCTCCAGTTCCAGTTTTGAAGACGCAAATACATGTGCGTCCACCGTCAACATGTCCTCTTTCAGATCCGCCATGAATGGGTCAGATATTCCATTCCTAAGTATGAAAGGCCACCGACTTTATGTGGTTCACTTTCCACATTTTACAGATTCAGGCGAGTAGGCCCAGAATTCTGTCATCAAGTCTTTTCCTGCCTTCTGCCTCTGAAAGCTCCAGTCTGAGCCTGCATCTGTATCCATGAACTTTGTCCTACTCCCTGCGCGGCTAACGGTGCCTGATCCAGCCTGTTGCCTGCCAAAAACTGTATTTCACCTTCAAGATTATCTGCTCCGCTCCTCATCCGATGCATTCCTGTCTAGTGGTTTAGGTAAACATTCCTCCAGCTACCGTGCAAAGGGCCAGGCCTCGCTGTCCTCATGCAAGTAATTCATAGCCCCCGTTACCATGGAATATTCCTACCCCCTCGCATCTCATGTAGACACTTAGACGCTTGTACACGCACTAACAGTCAGTATAGAATAGATTCTATCCTAGAGACCTTTCCTTTTGGATAACACAGTTCTTTAAACATAGGATATTAGATATGATTTGGGATTAGGTTGACATGACCCCCCAGACTTCTGTCTCCACATGTAGAGCTAAATGTCAAGTCCCCTTCACCCTCTAGTTGCACGTCAATTACACGTCATGCGGCTGCGCGCGCATCTCTGCCAAATATTTCTGCTGACATTGCAGGATTCTCTTATGGATCCACCCACTCGTGACATCATGTATAATGACGTTTACTAAGTTACGCCTATATGTCCGCCTCTATTAGTTACGTATGCACATTTTATCTGTATTATCAGCTGTTACGCCTCTTGCATCTGTTTCACTGTAATGCTTTTCCTATAAAACTGATTATCTGTCAATAATGTATGCCCTTCCTTCCTGAACTCTCGTGGTGATGGAATTTGAAGCCTGCAATTCGAATTGTATTTCCTTTGTCAAGGAATAAAGCCTTTTAGAACCTCTAATACCACGGATTCTGCCTCTTATATTTACTGAGTTATTCTTACTAGACTTTACCGCATAAAAAATAGTACCGGTAATGAAATATTTACCACGTCTTGCTCTTGGATGAATAAATCAGCAGGGATACAGTCGGGACCCGGGGCCTTACCACTCCTAATACTTTCCAAGGGGGTTTCAATATCAATTAGACAAATATTATTAACCACCCTATCGCTAACCTTGAACTGCTCCTCGAAATACGCAACCCACTGCTGTGGCTCAACATAGGTGGTGGGCCGGATATCCGAGGGGCAGTTGCCCCATTTGAGAAGATGCCAAAATTAGACCATATTACGGTCATGACAAGCCTGATACAGGTCCCTCCAGCAGTCCTCATCCCAGTTTTGCTTAGCCCTAAGTTGGGCAGATTTATATGCAGCCCTACATTTTTGGATGGTGGTAGGAGAACTAGATTTAATGGCCTGTATCAAGGCACTTTGGGCCAGTCTGCAGTCCTTGTTAAACCATGTGCAAGATCTCAACTCTTTGCCTTTACTGATAGAAGAAGAGGTTCTAACAAAGAATGATTTAAGTTCGGTAAAGAGCACATTGTGAATATCCCGTATGTTATCCTTAATCAGTTCTTGGGACTTCAACCGGTTGAGAGTTACCATGGTATTGCTGACCAAATTCCTGATAGCCGCCCGAGAAGCCTCACAAGTGGCGATTTTCGGCCATCTCACCCTTCTTAGATCATTTGTAAGAAAAACATCCATAGAGGTACGGGCATCAGGAGAAGTAAGAGGGCCAGTAAAGCTATTATCATTAATCCAGAGGACAAGTGGGTTATGATCACTCTCGATTCTACTTACTACCACCATATCATCAATAAGCGACCACAACTCCAAATTGACTAAAATATAGTCAATTCGACTCCCAGTTCTACCATTGTCAAAGGTCATCCTCCCCAACCTATCAGATTTTGTTCGCCCATTAACTGCTCTCATTCCCTGATTTAAACATAAACCTTTCATGTGTCCATTTTCTTACAGGTTCCAGCTCCAACTGGGGAACACCCCAGAGAGAGTCTTCATCCTCTGTAAGATCCCCACTATCAACACCCAAGGGCTCAAAGCAAACATTAAAGTCTCCAGCCACTATCTTATTAGTGGATTTCGATTCGAACCCTAGATAGTTCTCCAAAAGGAAACAAGTGGGTGAACATTTGCCACCCGGGAGGCCCCTCACATAAATGTTTATAATGAGGAGATTAAGGCCATTGAGAGATTGAACCCTGATGATCAAAATGTCTGGACTATCGATTGGGACCTCTGCCACAGAGACACCCTCACATTGACAAACCCAAGTGGTTAGACCGCCCATCGGTCTACCCCTGTGGCCCTTAACAGCAGGTTTAAAAAAATTCAAGAAACCTATACGGAAATGGGGGACCATTGCCCAGGTCTCTTGAAATGTTCACATCTCGAAATCGTCAATAAAAGTGGCCCAATCAGGAATGTCTAGCCTAGATCCCAAACCTGCAATGTTCCATGAACCAAACTTCAGGGGTGGGTTAACAAGGCCAGTTTCCACCACTTGACCTGGCACAACCAGGGGGTCAGTCAAATTAACAGAAGAGGGCTGTATAGAAACAGAGAGGTTAGACGTGCAAGGAGTAACACTAGGAGGCAGTAACATAGTAGTATCCGGGCTCAGATGACAAGAGAGAGCCGAAACCCCAGGATCTATCAGTAGGGGACAAGCAAAGCTAGCCCTACGTCAATCATTGTCCTCCAGTGTTGAGAGGATATCAAAACGATTGGAGGTCAAAATGGGCTGATTAGACCTTGCTGGAAAACTCGAGAAAGCACGATTATCCCCCATAGATTGAATACACCCTGGCTTATAAAAAAAGCCTAGTGGGAGAATTTTAATCGAGTTAAATGCTGGAGGTTGGTTGGAAGCAACTTCCAATATGTGTTCGACCAGTGCCGGGGACCTAAAACTCAACACCACACAATCCCAAGGTAGGGACTTGTCAGACTGGCCAATCCAGTTAATACGCCTAACCATTTTAAAATCTTCGAACAAGGCCTTACTATTCCCTATTTTAGAACCCAAGTAATGCAGGGATTTGTTCTTAAGGTTTGACCAATGTTCGTAGGTTCCTTCTAAGAGAGGTGGGACATTAGCCAAGACTATGGAGTAGGGGGTGGCTTGCGGAGGGAGATGAAAGTTGGGAAGATTATTAAGAGCCCCAGCTCCCACCTCCTCATTACCAGCCCTATTACCCAAAGGAGGGCGACTTTGCTCGTCACAATAATTGTTGCCCCTAGCAGTAACCACTTTCAAACCTGGGTTATAACCCTTCGCTTCCCCTATAGGAGGAATAACTGGCAAGACCCCCACAGACTTAGATGGTCTAACATTACAGACCTCATTGGTCAGACCGACGGACATCACCCCGTTTGACTGTAAGGGAGGCCCTATTACAGAGATCTTATCCCCAAAGAGTCTGGCTTCTAGCATATCCAACCTTCCGGCCACAAGATCCAGTTTATGAAGGACAGGTTCTAAAAGGCAAGCTAAATGGTCCTTAAGACTAACAATTAGGGAATCCAGAAGAGGACCTGAGTCAAAGAATTGGTCTTACAATCAGGACACTTCCCTTTTGCGGAAGTCCCACTAGGCTCGGGTTGGAGCGTCACAACAGATAGCTTACTAGTCCCTTGGCCTCTCCTATTTTTGCTAGAAACCTCTTTTTTTTGCCTTTATGGGCCAACCTCCCTCTTGTTGTAACCCTAGGAGGACTCTGGATACTAACACAAGCCTGGGAAGTGTCCAATGACCACGAATCAGGAGAAATAAGCATTAGAGGGGTAATGGTGCCAACAACTGTACAGGGATTACCAGAAGGGAGTGGGTCTTTCTGACTCTGGGCACATGGTAGTGAAGAAGCGGGATCTAAAGAGAGTCTGCGTTCCACAGCTTGGATCTCAAGATTCAGTGCTGACTCAGCCCTGATTAAATAATCGTCTAATGTCCCCCCGCCTTATCAACAGCCCTCCTTTTAGTCATGTTAAAGCAAAACCAAAATCCACCCTACACAAAAGCAGCCCACCTTCCCCTGTGCCAACACAACAACCTAAGGCGATACGCAACAGACAATTACAACGATAAAAGTAATCAATGAGTTCATCAATGATGCAATTGCTATGCCGCTCACCTTCTCTAAGACACAACGCTCAGCCACACCCAACAGCTTAGCGGACAGGCCCTGCCCTGCCTCTTCCTGGCACTGACGGGCTAGGACGGGCCCGCCCTTGGCCCGGGTTTCGCCCGGGCACCGCCCGCGCGCTTCCCGCGCTGCGGAGCAAGTGAGTGGCTTAAGTGGAGCCCAGGCGCTGCCTTGTGACGTCTACGGCAGGGGCCCGGCGCTAGGGATGCTGGGGGATGTAGTTTTTCCCAAGGGCCGTTCCCCTCACGGCAGCGGAATCGATGGTAAATGTTCAATTCAGGTACGGACCTGAAAGTGCCCCCAACGCTGGCCGTTCCCCTCACGGCTGGCTCAAAGGATAGTGGCAGTGTCAAAAGAGTTCAGTGCGCGTCCCGCGCTGCGGAGCAGGTGAGTGGCTTAAGTGGAGCCCAGGCGCTGCCTTGTGACGTCTACGGCAGGCGCCGGGCGCTAGGGATGCTGGGGGATGTAGTTTTTCCCAAGGGCCGTTCCCCTCACGGCAGCGGAATCGATGGTAAATGTTTCAATTCAGGTACGGACCTGAAAGTGCCCCCAACGCTGGCCGTTCCCCTCACGGCTGGCTCAAAGGATAGTGGCAGTGTCAAAAGAGTTCAGTGCGTGTCCCGCGCTGCGGAGCAAGTGAGTGGCTTAAGTGGAGCCCAGGCGCTGCCTTGTGACATCTACGGCAGGCGCCGGGCGCTAGGGATGCTGGGAGATGTAGTTTTTCCCAAGGGCCGTTCCCCTCACGGCAGCGGAATCGATGGTAAATGTTCAATTCAGGTACGGACCTGAGAGTGCCCCCAACGCTGGCCGTTCCCCTCACGGCTGGCTCAAAGGATAGTGGCAGTGTCAAAAGAGTTCAGTGCTTTGTCATTTTGTCTGCACCAGGCCAGGCATGCTGCAGTGGCAGTCTGCATGGCCTAGGTGAGTGGTCCCTAGGGGACCCTATTCAGTCCCAAGGCCCTAGGTACCCAGGTACCATTTACTAGGGACTTACAGAGGTCCTGAAGGGCCAATTGTGAAATAGTTTTAGTGAAGAAGCACTTCTACAGGGGACCTGGTTGGCAGGAACCCTGTGCACTACAATCAAAATCACATAAATTTCCAGGCAAAAAATAGGGGGATAACCATATCAAAAGTGGCACTTTTTCACATTAACCCAAGATGCATGGGTACTCGAGTCAGTGCAGGGGTTCAGGATGGAGTTTTACTACTCCCCATTCCAAGAATCCCAGCCCAACGTTATGTATTTTTCCCAACAAGAACAAGATTTCATTATCTCAGAAATTCAGATTCTCCTAGAGAAATGGGTTGGTGGGTTGACTGGCCATAACCCAACCGTTTTTATCAGTTCTATCTTTCTAGTAGAAAAGGAAGGGTGCGGATTGCATCTGCTGTCAATCTGAAGGACTTCATTGCATGGTTGGTTTATCGGCACTTCAAGATGGAAGGCATTCATCTTTTACGAGGCATGCGTCAAGAGGGAGATTGGATGGTTAGTCTAGATTTAGAAGACACATACTTGACTATCCTGGCTTTTGCCCCCTATTATCATTTTTTGCAGTTTCTGTGGCTAGGTCATTGCTATGAATTCAGGGTCCTTCCTTTTGGACTCTCCTCTGCACCGGAGTGTGTCACAGAGATCATGAGGCCAGTGGTAGATTCCCTTCGAGCGAAGGGGGTACGCTTGCTCATCTACGTGGATGACATCATTATTATGGCCCAGAAACCTCAAACAGTCTTGTCTCACTTAGAATGGATGATTCTTCTTCTTCAGTATCTGGGTTTCATTATCAATGTCCAGAAGTCGGTTCTTATCCCAGCTCAACGCTTAAAAATTCCTGGGTTTTCAGATAGATTTGGTCTTGACACAGCTACTCCTGCCCCCTCAAAAGGTCCAGAAAATCAAGAAGGAATTGAGCTCTGCATTGTACAAACAAGCAAAATCTTTGAGGTCGATAGTTCAGCTTGCAGGGTTTCTAGCTTTGTCGATTCAAGCCATTTTCTCGGGGCCTCTCCACTACCTCTCCACTACAGGGACCTTTAATGGCTCAAGATCCAACACCTCTGCAGGGGTCTCAGTTACTCAGAACAAGTGAATTTGTCGGAGGAAGCCAGGACAGAACTGTCTTGGTGTCTGGATCACATGGAGGCCTTGAATGTCAGAGCATTCTTTGGCTCGGCTCCTGAGATGATTAAAGAATCGGACATTAGCCGATGGGGTTGGAGGTCAAGATGTGGCTGTAGGGGCATGGTGGGGGCCGTTGGTCCAAGTCGGAGCTGTCCCTTCATATCTGTTGCTTGGGGCTACTTGCGGCGTCTTTTGCAATTTGGAATCACTGTCTAGCAGCAAGAAAGCCCCATGGTTCACCGACGAACTCAAGAGCTCCAAGAAGAACTGCCGAGCCCTCGAGAAAGTCTGGAGAAGGGAACCGACACCGGACAACAGGACCTCCTTCAAACTTGCCACCCGGAAACACCACCAGCTGATCCGCGCCGCCAAGAAAACAGCATTCAAGGACCGGTTGGACAACAACGCACACAACTGCAAGGAACTCTTCAACATCGTCAAAGAGCTTTCCAACCCCAGCGCAGGAAACAACGACATCACCCCATCGCAAGACCTCTGCAACTCCCTGGCTTCATACTTCCACAACAAGATCGCGGACATACACAACAGCTTCAACAACCAACCAACGCACACCATGACCGAACAACCACCCCCCACCACCACCCTCCACGCCTGGACCCCGATCAGCACCGAAGACACCATCCGCACGATGAACTCCATCCACTCCGGATCACCGACCGACCCCTGCCCTCACCACGTCTTCAACAAGGCCGACGCTGTCATCGCACCCCACCTGCGTGACATCATCAACACATCCTTCGACACCACCATCTTCCCCGAGAGCTGGAAACACGCCGAACTCAGCGCTCTACTCAAGAAACCAACAGCGGACCCCACCGACCTCAAGAATTACCGCCCCATCTCGCTCCTCCCGTTTCCAGCCAAAGTCATCGAGAAGACCGTCAACAAGCAGATGGCCGCTTTCCTCGAGACGAACGGATCCCTCGACCCCTCACAGTCCGGCTTCCGAGCCAACCACAGCACCGAGACCGCCCTCATCGCCGCCACCGATGACATCCGAGCCCTGATGGACAACGGAGAAACAGCGGCCCTCATCCTCCTGGACCTCTCCGCGGCATTCGACACGGTCTGCCACCGCACCCTAGTACGGCGCCTCAGCAACGTCGGAATCCAGGACAAGGCGCTGGAATGGATCATCTCCTTCCTCGACGGGAGAACACAGAGAGTCCGCCTACCACCGTACAAGTCAGAGGCCACCGAAGTCATCTGCGGCGTCCCCCAAGGATCATCTCTGAGCCCCACCCTCTTCAACGTCTACATGAGCCCCCTCGCGGCCATCGTACGCAAACACAACCTCAGCATAATCTCCTACGCCGACGACACCCAGCTGATCCTCTCCCTGACCAACGACCCCGCCGCCGCCAGAGCCAACCTGCACGAAGGGATGAAAGAGGTAGCCGAGTGGATGACGACCAGCCGCCTGAAACTGAACTCGGACAAGACGGAGGTCCTCATCCTGGGCTCCTCTCCCTCCGCCTGGGACGACTCCTGGTGGCCTCCCGCCCTGGGCACCGCACCCAAACCGACAGACCATGCACGCAACCTGGGCTTCATCCTGGACTCCTCCCTCTCCATGACCAGGCAAGTCAACAACGTCTCCTCGGCATGCTTCAACATCCTACGCATGCTACGGAAGATCTTCTGGTGGATCCCCACCGAGACCAGGAAGACCGTCACCCAGGCCCTCGTCACCAGCCGACTGGACTACGGCAACGCCCTCTACGCCGGTACCACCGCCAAGCTCCAGAAGAGACTCCAGCGGATCCAGAACGCCTCAGCCAGACTCATCCTCGACATCCCACGAACCAGCCACATCTCCGGACATCTGAGAGACCTTCACTGGCTCCCCGTCAACAAAAGAATCACCTTCCGCCTCCTCACCCACGCACACAAAGCCCTACACGACCAAGGCCCGAGCTACCTCAACAGCCGGATCAACTTCTACGCTCCCAAACGCCACCTCCGATCAGCCAACCACGCCCTCGCCGCCGTCCCCCGCATCCGAAGAGCGACTACAGGAGGAAGGTCCTTCTCCTACCTGGCCGCCAAGACCTGGAACTCCCTCCCGACCGACCTGCGCCTGACCCAAGACCACCTCTCCTTCAGGAAGAAGCTGAAGACCTGGCTGTTCGAGCAGTAGCGGCTCCCCCCCCCCAGCGCCTTGAGACCCTACGGGTATGTAGCGCGCTTTATAAGTGTCACTGATTGATTGATTGATTGTCTAGACAAGGCAGATTGTTGCATCCTTCTGCGGGTGGGCAACATCTCTGCTGTTCTGTGTGTGAGAATCTTCTGGGCCAGCGCAATACGGTTGTGGATCGGTACTCCCATCGTCTACGGGATTTCAGCATCTGGAGAATTCACCCGAAGATCTATCACATGATTCAACACAGGTGGGGCCCATGCTTGGTGGACTTGTTCGTCTCTCGCCTCAACAGGCAACGTCTGAGCTTTTCCGTTTTTTGCCCTGGATCCGGAAGTGCAAGCCGTGAATGCCTTCAGGACTGGTCCCCCAGCCTGAGTTACACATTTCCCCCATTTATGATGATGCCCAAGGTTCCTTTCCAGGTTAAACGTCAGAGAGCGAAGATGATTCTAGTGACTCTGCTCTGGAAAGCCCAGGCATGCCTTCCTCGAATTGACATGTGCTTGCCTTGTCCTGGTTCCATTCCATTGTATTCTGTTGCTTGACCCACTTGGGCAGTCACATGCATTGATCCTCTTGGGACTCATCTCACTTTTTGCATGGAAGGTTTCCAGGAGAGATGAAGTCTCCCAGGCTTTTCGCAGGACTCTGCGGCCTTCATCGGACAGGCGTGGTCCGATGGTACACATAAACGTTATACCTTAGCGTGGTGGCGCTGGTGTGGTTGGTGCCATGAATGGGCTGCAGATCCTGTTGGACCAAATTACTGTTTAGTTGTAAACTTTTTATCTTCTTTGGAATCCCTTGGTGTGGCTTATTGGTCAGTTAACAATTTTAGGTCCACGATTTCTGTGGGTTATTTCTCTTTGGATGGTAAGCCCATCGGTGAACATCTGATTGTTTACAGTCTTTTACAATTGTGACATTCGAATGTCCAAGCCTCCTTCATCTAAGTATTCTGTTCTGTGGGACGTTACTATTGTACTAAAGATTTTAGTGAGTTGACTGGATAACAAGTATTTTTCACGCAAGCAACTGTCAGCCAAGTTGACAATGTTTTTATTCTTAATTTCCTGCAAAAGAGTGTCTGATGTTCGAGCGTTAGCTCTTTCCGGTAGTGTCCTCTCTGTTTTTCTTCACTATCACCAGGAGGGTGAACTATTGCAGGTCTGTTTCTTACCCAGAGTTCCCTGGTAATAGTAAAATGTCTGTGTTACAATGCTTGAAGGCTTATGAGATAAGTACCAGTGAGATCTGTTCTGATATGGGTGGGTCAATTGTTGATTGCATTACAAAAACCCTTTAGACCTGTAGCAGCTGCTACATTAACCAGGTGTATGCATTGGCTGTTGTCAGAGGCTGGTATTGATACTTCTATTCTTGGAGCACTTTCGACTGGGGGATGGGGGGGCGATGACCTCAAAGTCCTTTTCATTAGGGTCCAGGTTGGATGATATCCTGAAAGCTGCGGACTGGTCGTCTGAGTCCACTTTTAAATCCTTTTATTATAAGTCTAGTGTGGATGCTGCCTCAGTGGTGGTGGCTCAGCTTTGAACAAGCATAATCGAATCCTCCGGTCCTGACATAGAATAAAATATTTTCTAGCATTGGCAATAAGAATTTCTAATTCTATTAAGGACACGAAGGCAAGAATCATCCCACCATAGGCTATGTTTGTCTATGTACTTTTGTTTTCTTCGGGGTATGTCTTTATTAGTTTTTTTAGATATGCATACACTACAAATACATTTACATAGTACATAGCTGTAAGCCATAGTGTTTCCGCTTGTCATCACAGATGTACAACTATGCAAGGGTTTAGTATCGGAATCATATGTTTTACAATTATTCAATTGTGTATACATTACTGTTCACAATCTAGGGTGGGGGTTGTGCATTTTTTCCAATTTTGCAAGGTATATCTAACATAACATCAACAACAATACACTACATTCTAATAGAGATAGATGTTGGGGGAAGAGCGATGTGAGGGTGTTCTCTATGTTATTATAACTCTCGTTTCACCTCTGTCATTACAAGTTTCCCACTTTCCGCTGTCCCGATGCAGGGCATCGCAGAATAATGCGGAACCACTACCGTGTAGCTTGTTTACCATAGTTGCAACAAAGGTGTCATCGGAATATTCAGGTAACCTAGGGGTCGGTACATTGGGTGGGGGAAGATTCTGGCTTCTTATCCTACTTGTGTGATGCAGGAAGCTCTACTCAGGCGTGTCTGTGTTGGGCCCTGTCAGGGTGTCAAGTGTGGCACATGGGGAGTGTTTGTTGAACTTGATTGACTCAGGCATCGACAGTGGGCAATTTGTATTTCGGCCGTGAGGGCTTTGCGTAGGTCTTGCAGCTTGCTTAGGGGGAGGAGGGGAGGCATGCCTTAAAGCACATAGCCAATCTACGCTTGGCAACCACCATGGCTAGGTCTAAAAATGTATTCAATGGTTTACGTTTAGATGAGCGCTTGGTGACCCCTCATATAAAATGTTGCCCACTTATTGATGCTAGTGTGGTCTCTGTCAGTATTTCCGATATCTTTGTCCAGAACTTGACTATATTCGGGCACGACCATTCCATATGAACAAAAGTGGCCTCTGAGGAGTTGCATCGCGAGCAGTTGTCCGTTGCTCCTGGCTACATTTTGGCTATTCGATAAAGGGTTAAATAAGTATGATGTAGGTAATTAAACTGGGTGTATTTAAATAATGCATTTATTCAGATTACTTTTGGGGATCCTATGCATTGTTCTCATTGTTTATCTGTCAGAGTAACTGCTAGTTCCTCATCCCAGAAGGCCCTCAGAGAAGCTAGTGAGGGAGTTTCATCATGGAGCATTGAGCTATATAACATTGTGACAGCTCGGCGGGCTGTGCCATGTGTTAGTAGTGTTCGGAGGAGTCTGGATATCTTTGGCTCTGCGTGCATTGTTTTCCATACCATTCTCAATTGGTTTGCTAAGGAGGCATACATCAGGAAGGAACCCAGAGGTATTGAGTAATCTTCAACTAGGGCATCACATGTGTAAAAAATGGAGTCTTTGAACATGTCGCCCCATTTTCTAGTCCTGCGTTGGACCAACTCATTGCCACCGTTCTATGGCCTTGTGTTACATGTCCTGGCAACACCCTCAGTTGCAATGCGGGAGCATAATGGGGAAGGGTTTTTTTCCTGTACAGGTATTGGCGTCAGTATGATCTAGCGGTGTTCATCAAGAGGTGACTTGATTTTTTGGGCATGACAGTGTCTATACTCGACAGCCACTCCAAGAGTGGTTGGGTGAGTCGATGCTGTCGATTCTCCCAGTTCCAGTATATTTTGACCTGCTATCCACCTGGTCAGCCATTTTAACTGAGCAGCTGCTTAATAATATTCATAATTCAGGGCTCCCAAACCCCCTTCAGACAATGGTGCACACAATTTCTTTAGGGAGACCTGTTTCCTATTCTTACCCCATATTCGTGCTACCAGCACTGATCTAAAATCTTTAAACACTCTCTGGGGTACTTGTAATAGAATGGCTGCAAAGAAATACAATAGCCTTGGCAGTAAGAGCATTTTGGAGATGGCGATATGACCCATGGGTGAGAGGGGTAGGTCTGTCCAAAATGGAAGAGAGGATCTGGCCCTGGATACCGCCATACACAGAATCCCATGTAATAAGTCCGCAGGTGAGTGATACACCTGGACCCCTAAATATTTAAAGGAGTCATAGGTCCATGAAAGCGGTGTGGTCAGGAGCGCGCTTCTCTGTCAGGCGTTAAGGGACTCATAGGAAACAACAAAGATTTTTCCCAATTAATCTTGAGCCCAGAAACATCTCCAAATTGCTCTAGTATTGGCATCAGTTCAGGTAGGATCGTTGCACTACCGCGTAGGTATATTAGTGCGACATCCGCGTACAATGAAACCACTTGCCATCTATCATATGTGCTCATTCCCCAGTTCAAGACTTGCTTGCGCAGTGCGCATGTGAGCGGTTCCATTGCCAGTGCAAAGATTGTAGGTGATTGGGGGCATCCTGGTCGCGTGCCTCATTCGATTTTGAATGGGTCCGAGATAATGGAGCCAGTCCGGATTCTTGCCTTGGGGGCGTCATACAGTAGGGATATCCACTTCATGAAGTATGGCCCCATGCCATAACATGTTAGTACATCTTATAGATAGTGCCAGCTGAGAGTATCAAACGCTTTCTCTATGTCTAGAGATGCTACCCAACAGTGTGACTTGTTTTTGCCCAGTCCATCAACATGAACAGTCTACGTAAATTTTAAAAAGTGCTCCTGTTCGGTGTAAAGCCATTTTGGTCTGTGTGTACCAACCATTGGACCCCCTCCATTAATCTATTGGGTAATATGTTTCCCATGAGTTTGTAGTGAGTATTTAACAGGGACAATGGATAATATGATCCTAGTAATAGTAGGTCTTTGCCCAGTTTGGGGAGTACTACCAGGATTGCCTTTTGGAGGGCGGAGGGAAGTCCGCCTACATTTTATGCCTCCAGAAACATTTTGTGTAGGTCGGTTACTACTTGAGAACGGAAGGTTGCATAGAACTCTAGTGACTAGCCGTTTGCTCCTGGGGTTTTACCTTTTGCCGTTTGTTGTATGGCTTCTTCTATCTCTGTGGTTGTGGTAGTGGATTCCACCTGTGGTAGCGTGATGCCCTCCAGAGAGGATTGCAGGTCCACGATACTATTCCCCTGTTGTGCACTGTATAAGGTGGAGTAATATGTATAAAAGGCGTTGTTTATCTCAAGTTGTGTATTAATTATTTGTCCAGTGGGGTATTTAATGGCCATTATTGGGTTTCTAGGTGTGTCTGTGCATAGCAACTGCTCCAGCGGAAAAGGGCAAATTTACATATTCCCCCTATGTCAAAGACTCGTCACCACACTAACTCATTCATACATTCATTCATTGGTGGGGCCCATAACACCAACACTCATACGTCTCACTCGAATCTGCGCACAGGAGAAAAAGGAGCGCTGGACATGTGGGGGTACCTTGTTACCTATCAGAAGTAATTCCTTTACATTATATACATTATATACATTTGTACCTATAGAATCCTAACTTTAACATCAAGGCACTCCACCACTTGGTCGATGGACCAATTAGTTGGACTGGTTGATGGTGATTTAGAACCAGCTAAAACACATTTAAAGCTTCGGAACCATTTGGTTAACTTTCAATACCTTACTAAAGAATCACAAACTCATTTCTTATTAATCAATTATTTTTGTTTATCTAATTTAGTTCACTCTGTATTGGCATATTCAGGATTACAGTTCAAATAATTTCTCTATTTAAGAGACTTCTAATCTTTGATCTTTAACATAAAATTGACATAACATTAATTTTTACCTAATTTTGAACATTGGCGACCTTCCAACCACCCCGAATATTATTCCAGTCTCTGTGACAATCTCCAGAAGAAACCCGTCAACCCACAGCAATAATCAAACCCTTCAGATGGAATCGTCCTCTTGTAATCAAATAAAACCCAGGTAAACCAGGAAATCTTCTTCAGCTCGACGCAGTCCCCACGAATCAGCCAAAATGACCGGACGATCGAACCAACAACCCAACAAACCAAATCACTGACTTTTTATACCCTTTTTTCTCCTTACTTTTAGGTCAATGTGCAACAATTTGGGGGTAGAAAGTGTTCTGATTGTCTAAACCCTCTGCAATTTGCAAGTCTCCTGAATGTTCCCAGGTTTGCCTGATTCCCATGAGACGAGGCATGACATTTCTCAATTGTATTCTTTTTGGTAATTCACAGGCAAAAGTTCCGAAGTAACAACATGCAAGCCTTCTTGTACAGGTCCTTGATTGTCCCCTTTGTCATTCGCACCATTCTTCATCTTAGCAGTCCTCCTTGTTCCTATCCTTGACATGGAACACTTCAGTTCATGTCGGAGGTCGCTTGGAGATCTCCAGATCCATCCGATTCTGCGCAGTAGACATCGCGCTCACATGGCGGTGGCAACTTCAGAACTCCATCTTAAGTACTGCGGCCTAGTAGGCCCAAATGCCAACATAAGCAAAAACAAACATAACAGTAATTAAGATATAGAAATGAAGATTCTAATGTTTAAACCCACACTAATCCCAATATATAGTAGTATTTTCCTAGCTTATAGAAACATTTAAAGCAATAATACTGACCATTCTACAGCACTGGAAGCACAAACCATCACAAAAGCAACATGAATCATGCAATTCTCTATTTCACCACATTCTAAAGTTAGTTTGCGTACCACAGTTAATCATTTCATTATTAGCCATGCAATTAGAATTTTAGTCCCACGTGTATCTCGTGTTTATTAAGTTGCAGATGTTGATTAGTCATGCCACTTTACACTAATAAGTACAAGTTAATATTTAGAATGATTACGTAATTAAATGTCATGCAAAATAGAGGAGGTATACAACATTTTGCTTTATCTGCTCCATCAATCCCCCCTTTGGTGATTTTTTGACATCACCACAAATCCCAATAAATGTCAAAACTTTCACGGAAATGATTCAGTTCCCTTACATTTGTTACGTTACATCATAGTATCTCCCATCTCATCTTCTCTTGTTTTCTTGTACATATTTTCTTTCCATTCTTCTAGTTCTATATCTCCTACTTCTCTTTCTCTTATTTCCTTCTCCTTTCTTTTCGCAATTTCTCTTTGTATTCTGTTTCGTAATTTTCTTCTTTTTATACATACACACCCTAATCTTAAAATCAGTATCAGCAGTACCACACAAGTCACTGGTATGAGTATTTTACCTACAAATGAACTACCTAATTTTGTTAATAAACCTTTTATAGTAGAAAAACCTTTACCAAGTTTCTCCCAAACACTTTCAACCTCCAATGGAACAATTTCCTCATGCAAATCAGTTATATTCTTAATGTATTTCTTTAAATTTGGGCTCTCGTCAGGAATATAAGTACAGCAATGTTGTACCTTCAGCATTCCACAAACTCCTCCCTCTTTTGCTAATATAATATCAAAGGCAAGTCGATTTTGCATAATCATGGCTCTCATGGCAACCATTTCGGTATTTACCATTAAAAAACCATTAAAAAACCCTCCAGCTGTGCTTGTCGATAAGCGATCCACAACTGTAGACAATTTTTGAATTTCATGTGCATTCAGAGATATTCCAACGGCTGGTATCAGTGCTCCAAAAATATCCCCTATAATTTCTGACCAACTCACCCTCCTTCTACGTGTTAGCTGTCTACCTATTTCGTGCAAACCGTCCTCACCCCTTCCCACATGAAATATTTTTGGGAAGACCAGGCCTAGGTAGCATGTACCATACCAGTGGTCCGGTAACCTATAATAAGCCCTGTTCCCACAGATGTAATATATTCCAGGGAATACCGGATCATTTCCTCCTTTAAATCCCCATCCTCCCATGATTTTATACATATCATGGCATTCACTTGCACCTACAAAGTAATTATCATAAGCAGTGTTATCTCTACTGATGCACAATTTCCCTCTCTGAGGCCAATCCAAAGCCATTGCAGGATTTGTTCCTCCTGTTAAATGGTTTTCCTTTTCAGCATCCCAAAATGTTGATTCCATCTTTTCCACAGACACTTTTCTTTGCATCTTAATTCTCCTCTCCTCTACCATGTTCAAGAAGGTTTTTTCTTCTTTCCTCAGACTACAAGTAAGATTATTCTTAACTCTGCCAGCCTTATTCCCCTCTGCGTGCTGCGTGGCAATGTATTCTCTGTAGTCTATCCGGTCTATTCCTTCTTTGTAATTCAGTTTGATTTCTGTTAGGTGGGGTGTCAGGAGCTCCGTGTTCTAGGCACCTGATCTCTGATTCTAGGTATGCCATTTCCTTGCATAGTGTCATTATCGGACCATATACTGTCTTGACCATATGTCTCCTCAATACTGCATTAAGTGCATCCCATTTGATTCCTAAAGTTGAGGCAGTTTCTCCATGATCATATGTCGGGTCACTCTAGTGAGGGCGTCATGAGAGCTGTATATCATTTCGATTCGGGTATGTAAGTCATGCAGTCCTGAGTAGTGTGAGTACTCTCTAACTTCAGGGTGTAATCCCCACCACACCTCCCGTATCTGTATCTGCCTTAAGTCCTGTGTCTGCGCTATTGATTGCGCACCGGGAAGTGGAGGGCGTGAACGGTCTTTATCCAGACCGTGTATACAATTGAAATCAACTGACCAGTACACTGGTGCTAATGTGTCATGGAGTAATGTAGGTGTTAAGGTTTGTAGGAACGAATTTTGTTTGGTGTTTGGGGCGTATAATGATACCAACGATATTGGGTGTCCATCAAGTCATCCCCCCAATACCACATAGCGGCCCTCTGGTCGGTGTGTGTATTGAACCTCCAGCGGAGTCCCGGGGGCTACCCATATCAAGACCCCCCTGGCCTAACTTGAGTACGTAGTACTTATTAGGGTACCCATCCAGTGTCTGCGCATGTTTCCCAATGAATGTGCTGTAGAATGAGTCTCTTGTAAGAGAGCTATATAAATCTGGTGCCTCCAGAGGTATTGGTATATTCGGTAGCGTTTGGTGTACCCAGCCAGTCCGCGCACATTCCAGGTCAACAACACTATTTCAGTTTTACAATGTGCTTGCCTGTGGTTTCACATTAATATTAGTACGCGTTGATTCACTAAATCAACTTTTCGTATCTCCAGCCCACCCTTCAGTGATCTCTGTGTAAAACCTCCCAACATTTCTTCCTCTAATAGTAACCAGTTTAACAATAAAAAAACATTGTGGCTAATAATTCCTAATTCCCACTCACTAGCCAGAACCCCAACGGGTGGCCCGCTGTTCGCAATAAAATGCTAGACTAATGTAACAGTTATAGTAAGTCAATTACAGATCGTCTGTGCAGATGTGAGCGGACCATAATGGTTGATCACCCTATGTCCCTACCATTAATCTTACTTCCCACTCTGGTTCATTAAAATGGTGGAATGTATTTGTACCTTGTTACAGGCATCCCTTTGTTGTCCATACACATTCATGCCCCCACTCCAAACCTATTTGTGGCTGGTCCCATCAAGTCCTCGGCCGTCTGTGGTGTAACCACAGGACTGTCTCCAAGCGTTGCTGCGAGTTGCATAGCTGACATTGGCAAAGGTTCCTCTTGCTGTGTCTCTGAGTCAGTGTCCGAAGGGAAGGTGGGACGAACAAGTTGCTCTACATCTTTACGTCTTGATTCTTTCCGCCACTGCTTGTTCCTTGGTAGAGCCCTTCGGTCTATTGTTCGGGCGGGCTACGCGTCTAAGCTGCGACTGTCTCAGATGCGTTGCATTCGGTTCGGTTCTCTATTCAGGAGCCACCCCCTTTTGTTCGAGCCAGGACCAAACCTCCTCTAGGGCCATCCAAAAATGAGTGGTACCTTCATGCTGGACCGGAAGGGTTGCAGGAAATTGTAGTACATATTTTATGTCGAGAACCTGTAGGGATTTCTTTACTTCAAGGAAAGAGGCCCTGCGCCTCTGAACCTCTAGGGTGTGGTCTGGGTAAATATGCACCGCTGAGTTTTCAATATACCATGGTCCCTTGGCCCTTGCTACTTGAAGGATGTGGTCTCTGTCCCTATAGTTGAACAGGTGTGCTACTACTGTGCGCGGCATGGCGTCTGGGTGGGGTGGTCTCCCCGGTACCCTATGGGCTCTTTCTACTGAAAAGAAAGCCGAATGCCGCTCGGAGTACATGCGCGGCTCACGGCTCCGCCATTGCTAGGTGAGCTCAATTCATTTTGTCCATCGGTTCGTTGGCATACCCCCGGTTCCCTGAGTTGCCAACAGCTCCCGTAGTGCATGCCATTCGGTGTAAAGGAATATACCAGTGTGGGATGTAGGATATTGCAGGATTGTGTAGGGCCTTTTGCGGCTCTTTAAGATGCGTCTGCCTCGCTGCCATCTTGGCCACACCCCTATGTTTGTCTGTGTACTTATACTGCTTACATTTGCTGATAGTTATTGGAGCTAATGCCACTCCCTGTTGGTATTTGGTTATGACATTTCCATAGTGATGCCCAGTGATTACGGCGTCTGTGTTTTCTTTTCCTCCCAGGACAAGGAAACACTGTGAAATGCTCACTTCGTGGGTTGACGTTTGCAGTGTTGGAGGTGCTCCCTCTCTGCTTCTTGACCTCGATGGATGTTTTTCATCTTTAATGGAGGCCGCCAATGCCCTAGAGCAAGGGTCTTCAAGTTCGTCTCCTGTTGAGCCCTGCTTTTTTCTTCACGTTCATAGGGGTCCTTCGTTGTAGGATTCCGGAGTGATGAGCAGTTATTTCCCTCATCTGGGCAAAGAAAGAGGACACAAGATGGCGTTTTGGAGTTATATAGGGCTGCTGCGGGCTCTATGACCAGGGGCGGCTCTAGGCTCATGGTGGCCCTGTGCAGGGAGCGCAGGTAGGGGGCCCCAGAAGAGGGGTCCGGGCGGGGCGGAGCTCAAGAAGGTGTTTTAATAAAACATTCAGAAAAGGCGTTAGATGACCAGTAACATGGTAACAGAAAAACGACGTTTACTTTTTGAGTGCTCATCACTTGGATACTTTGTTTTAGAATCTGGGTCTCTGGAGGGACCCCTTTCAACAAGAAAAACACGTTGCGTGTCCGTAAGAGAGTTCGGCCACAAAGTAGGATCCCTCCAATCACATAAATCATATTCAGAACACGGGTCTGTAACATGGTCTTGCTCTTTGGCTTCCTTTTCAATACCAGCATCATCCGTCTGTAAACTCTGAACCTCCTTCAGAATGCCAGATGTTGATGGACCGATGAATGACGTTTCAGTTTCTCTGTCTGAGGGTCTTTTGTAATAATCCTCATCCTGAGTTGGTAATTGCTGCCTGTTTGTATCAATTTCAGAGTCACATTGTTCATTTTCATTGGTTTGCTCATGAGTATCATTCTGCTCATGGATATCATCATTGTTTTGTTCTTCTTTATGGTCGTCAGCGCCTGTTTTACCGAGTGCATCAGCAGTACTCTGGCCAGAGGATTCTCCATCTTTAGGTTTCCCTTGGGTGATAAAGTTCAGGATTGCTCCTTCCTGTGACACTACGAAAGCCTGCTGAGCCACCTTTCTCTTTCGTTTCGAATAACCAGATTTGTGTACTCGAATTCTCTTCATTTTGCTTGCAATGCAGCGGGCGAGGCTAGCAGTGGGTAGGGAAAAAAAAAGAAGACAATCAGCAGTGGCGGCTGCTGAAAGATTTTGATGTGTCATTTTTATTTTCTTGCAAAAACAACAGTTGATGGACAGAATGCAGAACAATGTCATACATTCACCCCAGTACAGAGATCTGGGCCTAAATCCATCGTTTTTTTGCTCACCACCCCAGTTCAGACATGGCCCTATGCAAATCAGCCTTGACCCTGTGCCTCATGGGAACAGTCCAGCCCGAACTGCCAAGCCATGTCTTCCCTGGACTACACAATGAAGGACCAGCATACCTTAATGAACGAGTGAATTTCCACCAACCTACCAGGAAAATATTTTCCAGAACCATCTCCCTAGCAGCCACCCAAGGCAGCCGCTGATAAAACAGTGGAGGCCGCTACTTCTCCCACCTGGCAGTGAAGACCTGAAAACCCTCCCCCTTCACCTCAGAGCCTCACCATCGCTCCAGCAGTTCAGGAAGGAGCACAAGACCTCGCTGTTCAACCAACAAGCAGCATGATCCAGCAGCATGAATCCCACACCGCCTCGAGACCCTTATGTGTGAAGCAGCTGAGCTTTACAAACCCTGACTGATTGATAGTAATTACCCTTCCCACTACATGTATGACACATTATGAGGACTAGCCACATATGGAAGGTTTATTTGAAGAGTGTTATAAAACTATAGGGTAGATCATGTGACTTGGCATACAAGGTCTGTTTTATCAGTCCACTGAGAACAGTAGAGCCTGGAGAATAGTTCATGATCTATTTGGGAAGTGACCTTAGCAGGAAGAGAGTAAGCTACCTTGAAATCATGGCACACAGAGACCTGTCTCAGTACGTCACTAACTGATCCTGAAGACAGCCTACAGGTAACCAAAGACTCGTCCACTTTACCACATTGTCAAAAGACAAAATACAATATATTTAATTAAGGTTTCTTGTATAGTGC
Source organism: Triturus cristatus (assembly GCF_964204655.1). Classification (NCBI taxonomy): domain Eukaryota; kingdom Metazoa; phylum Chordata; class Amphibia; order Caudata; family Salamandridae; genus Triturus; species Triturus cristatus. Next base: position 1,138,531,545 of record NC_140580.1, on the reverse strand, counting down.
CATATTACAGCAACCAGTTCTGCTCGCTTTACAGAGCACCTATTAAACAAGGATTAATTACAGTGAGTCCTAAGTCTATGAAAAGGCACTAGAGGTTCACTGAAGCAAAATTAATGTGCAAGGAACATCCAGTCAGGAGACAACTTTCAAGCAGACGTACGAATCACTAGCACAGCGTACCAACGACCCCATGGGCCGTGGCGTAAGCAAGGAAAATGGCCCCTTTGGCTGCTGCTCAGGAAGTAGAATATAGCAATTATCAGGGTTCAATGGGCCCCTGAGGGTTTTGGGTCTCAGTACCACTGTACTTGCTGAACCAATGGTAACTATGCCCCTAGTATGGACAGAGAAGGCTGCTTCACCAATTGCAAACTGAGGACTAGTTAAACTAGTTTTCTCTGCTAGTCACATGACAAGCACTGGAATGTAATTAAAGAAATGATCAAGAAGCCAGTCTCCTACCAAGGTCTCTGCAAAAGGGCATTAGATTGAGTTAACATGGGTAGGCACTGCCATCCTATTCCAGGCGTCCATCCATAGGTGCTTGCATTTCATGTCTGCCTCAACACCATATAAACAGACATATCCAAATGCCAAGTACATTCGAACACTCGACGTTTTAAAAGATTTGTGCAGGCAGATCCACTCATTAGATCACAAATATCAGCTTCATACTCTGTTTTCATGACTGTTGATAAGTAATTGTAATCATTTTAATGAATCCTTAACATTACGTCTAACACCTCGTACCCTGCTCTCCTCTTCCCCCCAATACGACCGTGCCTCCCAAGTTACACCTCCAAAAGTCACCATGCCTCCCCTCAGCCACAAGTAAACACCACCCCTGCACTCCTGACTCACTCTTCCCTCAACATACAGCGCCGATCTGTACCACTCCCTACCCCTGGTGCACAGTGACCACCTCTCCGACCCGCGCCCTCTCAGAGATGAATCGTGAGAGAGAGGCTCTCTCTCACGATTCATCATGCCCTCCCTTCCCATGACCACCAGAATACCTCCAGCTCGCCACCTCACATGGCTTACCTCCACCCAGACCCAAAGCACACACCATCTACAATAACATCCTCACCCAACCTTACCCACGCCCCCGGCTCCTCACCCCCACGGGCTGGGATACATTCCTACGCCTGATCTGCCCTCCTCCCCAGGGCTCCCCACACCCTCGTCCAATGGCTCACCTTCCCTCAGGTTCACTCTGCAGTGGCACACGCTGACCTCCTCACTCCCCCTCCCCATGCCCTGACCCTCGGGCTGCTCACCTTGCAGCTGGCACCAAAGGTTGCACACTGGCATGCTATCCTCTGCAAGGCGGCCTTTCTTGCCCAGGGTCTCTAGGCGCGCCTCGGCCGGTCTCGGTGCTGCTCGCTGCACGCCGGGCACGGGTGCTGCCACCCCTCCTGCCGCCAGTGATGCATGGTGCTTCTGTAACCCCTTCGCTGCAGGACTCGAGGGCACTGCGCATGCGCGCGCATGCGAGCCTCCGGAGGTGCCAGATCTGGACTATTAAAACAAGCTCGATTCTCCTGGAAAAAAAGTTCTAAACAAGCACAAGACCTACCAGAAGAGCCGAAACAAGGCCGACCCCACACAAAGACGAGACTGGGTTAGAAAGGAAAAGAGTATAAGAACAACCATTCAGCATGCATCACATTAGATTTAGCACGCCTCAGTCGTTCATGCGCCAAATCCCTGCCAGGGGCCGCCACGAATATGTATTGTATCCGATTCCTCATGGTGGCCCCTGGGGTTTGGTGGCCCTGTGCAGGTGCACAGCTTGCACATGCCTAAGGCCGCCCCTGCTATGACTGGTACATGTGACTGTGGGTATTCATGGGAAATGTAGTGTTTTCAGTTTTAAGTTTTGATTGGTTGCTGAAAAATAAAGTAAAGAAAGAGAAGCATAATCCTCGCCTCGGTGTTCTTAATTGATTTGGAAATTCTTATTGCGAATGCTAGAATTGTTTTAATCCACCAGCCCTGCCAAGTACCACTCATCAAGGATGGTGTAATGCATTTTAGTGCTGGTGCATATATGCCAACATTTCGAGGCAGGAGAGAGACACTGAAAATCAAATCGGGGTAATGTATTATCCCCATTGACTAACATTGAAACAGAGGCGATATCTATTTTGGCTTTAAAAAAACACGACTCTTCCACATGAATAAAGTCTGTGCGCATGTTTGCTGGAGGTCAGGTATATCACCACACAACAAGAATGCTTAGCCGTGCATTGCTGGTTCCTAGCATTGCAACACAGCGCTGCAGGCAGCTCCGCGGCATATTGCCATGTCAATAGTGCAGCTAGCTCGCGCACTGTGGGGTGCTGCTGCAGGCACTAAAAAGCCGGAGAAAAAACATTTCAAATTTACAGAGTAAGCAAACAGTTTTGCCTGGGCTTTAAATGTGCATGACTTTCCCGGAAGTGATTTAGATCTCGGGCGGAAAGAGGATCAGCATTCCTTGGATAAATGCATGCAGCTGGGCTCTCCAATTAAAAAGTATTAGGCTAAATGTTGAGTTATCAGATGATAAACAGCTGGGACATTTGACAGCACCCCTGTTAGCACCATACAAGGGCAGGGGCGTAGACTTTACAGGCCTTCACCAGGATATGTTGTGATATTAAAATGGCAGCTGGAATCCCCTCCTCGGGGTCATGATCATCTCTGGGGCATAGGCGTTAGTCAGTAGTGCGGGTGGTCACTGGGGGTGTGGCATCTTGTTGCAGCCCCATTCTTTGCTTTTACTGACAAAGAAGTGTCATTAAAAGTGCCTTAGGTCTGGCAGAACAGTGTCACTCACGGTCCACTGAAACCATGTCAATGTCACACATAAGCAAAGTATCATCTTGGCGCTTATGAATCCTATATATAATACATGGGAGCCTGCAATAGCCAGTCTCAAATTTCGTTATTACAGGCGATTTGTGACAAGCATAGTCACCTGTAATGAAGAAACATTGCACCCGCTCAACTGTAATAGCTTATTACAGTTGAATTCTGAAGTTGCAATGTCTGATGTCAGAGCCAGCCGCCAAGAGGAAAGGCAGGCCAAAGAACATCATTAAAGCTGTCCTTCAAAAAACAAACATCTTTTCCTTCTTCTGCTCTGTTTTTCTAGATGTACAGTGATAAGTAGAAATGAGCTATTTATGGCAGCATTTTTATTTTTTCCAACCTTAAGGTAATTATAGGACATCCCTCTGCACGTTTCTACACATTGTGAGCTATTGCATTTTTAAATAATCTGACTTGTATGAAACTCATACCAATAGCTTTTTAAAAACACAGATCCACTTGCTTTTTGGTGTGTTTAATTTTTCACTGGAGATTCTAATTGTATTCTTCATGCTTGCAAACATGCTATCTCTTTCATATGAAAGAACACCACAAGGAGTATTTAAGTGGTTTGTGGGAAGGGTTATGGTGTGACTCTCAGCCTTGTTCCTCTATATGGTCATGCATGTCCTCTGTGACTTGCAATAACCTTATAACAAGAGGAGGTAGGAAAGCCCGCGCATCCTACAACTAAAAATAAGCAATGAGTGGGCTCTAGGCCACAGTAAACTGACTCTAGGTATTTTTTGCCAACTGACAGTTTTCTGTATTTGGTAGGCGATACCTAAAAAGAATATATAGGATAAAGTACCTCGTGCCATACATGTATGTCCCTGCCATGCAGGAAGGGCTCATTATGTGTGTTCTTCCAATGCTTCCATTTGGAGCACTATAAATATTTTTACTTAAGCACTCCATGAGAATGTATGTACTTTCCAGCTTTCTCTCTCTGTACTTCTCGCCCTCAGCCATACTTTGTTGCTCTCTTATCGCCCGTGTGCTTCTCCCCCAACCCCTCCATGTTGTGCTCCCCTTCAAGTACTTCTCCTACCACAGTGCTTTCTTGCTTGCTTGCTCCTCCCCTCCGTTCCACATTACCCCACCCCCGTCTTGCTTCCAGCCTTCCCTCCAAGTTGTTTCCCCTCACCCACTTCCTTTCTGATGCTTCCCCATTTGTGCTTAAACAAAAGAAAACGCCTTCATGCTACTACTTTTTTATGTACCAATGTGAATCAATAAACGTTCACGCCATAATGCAGTTTTTTGCCTGTTTTCTTTAGCCATGCTGCACACCATCATGGATGATGGACACCATGGCTACAAATCATTGCCAAAAACAATAAGTTTCAAAAGCGTGACCTTTTGGCTTTGCCAAAGCTTGTTTTTTCATGGTTAAGTACGTCAGGAGAATGCATGTGTTTTCCGTCCGTCTCCCTCTTCCTTGCTCTGTGTTGTTCTCTCTCGCCCGTGTGTTTCTCCCGGCCCCTTTCATGTGGCACTTGCCCTCGTGCTTCTCGCCTCCACCAGCCTCTACATGTCCACATTGTGTTCTTTATGTATCCGTTAGCAACTGCTCGCTCAATTCAGAATTTTGTCTGCTTTTCAGACATGTATAGTTTTCCAAGATCCATTATTGGTTTAACACCCATTTCCTATGGGAAAATGTATGAGCAAAATGAGTTTTCGGACACCCCCTTTCTTCTCAGGCCCTGCTTGACGATTCATCATGAAACTTTCCAAACAGCAGCTAAAGTGACTGGCACACTAGTTTTGAAAATTGCGCGAACATTCGTCAAACAGCGTCAAAGTTATCAGCAAGGCAAAAAATGCTTCTTCATGCAAACTAGGTCCTAATTATAGCTACTTTGTCACTGGTGTTGACGGTGCTCTATACAGGACCTGATCTTCACCTAAACTTGGGAACTACCCAGAGTTCTCTGCTTCTTTTTTGCATAATTTATGCGCCACTCTGCCTGAAAGGCTATGGTTTTAACATCTCTCTCTCTCTTTCTCTACACATATACATACTGAAAAAAACCAAGGTTAAAATAATGTTAGGTGGGTAGGTATGGTGATAAAATGTTACTTTGCATTACTAAAACAAGAATTCACTAAAAAACAAAACTTAAAATGATGATAAAGATAGGTCTGGTATTAATATCTATCTTTATATTAAAAAACACTCAGAATTCACTGAAAGATAACACAGTTTGATTTGGTGTTATAGTTAGGTGAACATATCTACCATAATATCACATTTTAAATGCAAAAAACACTGAAATGTATCAGTTATAGTTTACTGTGCTAACTATAACTTGTTCCATAGCAATGCCCTGCTTATAACCTCACATAACATATCACTCATGACATGTTCAATGACATCATTGTTGACATCACTGATAACATGCCATCTTGCAGACTTGTGAATCGTTGATGGCACACAAGAGGTCAGCAATCTGTCATGCTTTGTACAGGGCGAAGGTTGTGCATAGTAGGTGCTTATTCTCCTCGGCGACCTTGAGTGTCTGAAGCGAGTAGTCTCTGCATGAAAACTTGTGGATAGGAGTGAAGACTGTACGCGCCAGGTAGCTGCCCACCCATGTATGTTTGACGAACATAAGAGGACGGCTATCTAGAAAGTGTTTGGAACAGGGTGAAGGCTGTGCGTAGTAGGGCGTTTACTACCTAAGGGGCCTTGGGTGTGCAGTGGGAGTGAGCACTCCGTTGAGTGTTTCTTTATGCACAGGGTGAAAACTGTTCGCATTAGATACCTTCCCACCCATATGTGGTTGATTGCCCACAACAGGCGAAGACTGTGTGTAGGAGGAGCTTGGTTCAACTAAGGGAACTTGTGTGTGTGAATTGCAATTTATGATTGACATGATTTCTCTCCATTTAGTACTTAATTTAATACCTGAAATCCTGTAATTTGAACAGCAGTAGGTGCAATGATGTCATCAATGATGTCAACGGTGATGTCATTTCAGATCTCCTCACATGAGATTTGCAGATTCTGTATCTCACGCGGACAAGGCTGTGAAAACAACTCCTTAAGTACACACCCTGCACTTCCAGACAACATTGGCACACTGGCACCACCAGCACCTCAAGATCTGCAACAATCCACAGTGGCTCCCAAGGAGTGAAGCGTGCACATAGTGGCTTGTGTGCAAGATGGGCTGCTGCGCTCATGACCTCCACAAGAAACATGCAATTCTTCATATTTTGACTATGGAACATATTTGAAGCTGTTTTTCTGTGTGCTCGTGACCATGCTCCCATTACCATCTTTATTTCAGAAAATGATATAACAGAGGAACAATCACATTCTAGCAGCTTTATCTGGCTTTTCCCTGAAAGGCTTTGGTCCTAATTCAGAGGGTACTTCTGCTTGTAAACTACTAAAGCGACTTCTTTTTACTATGAGGATCAGAGGTCAGCTTATGAAAACACATTTGACAATCCTTCAGCTGAGAAGACAGTCAAACATTAAATCATACATTTACTGTAACAATGTTTTAATTACCACTATCGTTGAGCACCTAATTTGTTTTGCTTTTTGTCTTGACCAGTTCCTCATTTTATAGTTACATCTATAGGGCCTGATTTACAAACTGCACTTTATAGTTCGTTTTGTAGTACTACAAAATATACTACAAATTGCAATTCACAAACTATGTGCTGAGTTTTTCGCCTATGCATTACATATTCATTCTGGGTTCTTAGCTCTGACTGCAGAGTCTCCACACATGTAAGTACAGATTTTAGTAGTCAAGGTGGGGGGGGGACAAAGCAGAGTGGCTTAAAAGAACGGCAGATTTACAAAAGGGGATGGGATTAGAGAGAGGTAAGAGGGGTTCAGAGAGGGACGTTACCCACCCACCTACACAAGAGTAAGCCAATTGCAATACTCAGAGGGCAGAGGAGACATGTAACTTACACTCTTGTAGTAAGTTTACACTTGGAGTTTGTGAACACCAAAACAAGTAAACTTACTCAAAAGCGGAAGTTACCTTTGGGAATCAGGCCCATAAGGCCAAAGGACATAAACGTTAAATATAAGGTCCACTTAACAAAGCTATTTTAGATATTTTCCACAACCATTCAATACTTTAGGACACTTATTAAAATACGATTTAAAATGAGATACACTAATAAATACAGCTGTTCCTGTTTTGTTTATTTATGGTATCTCTTAGCTGTGAACAGGATCAGCAACATAGATTCACTCTTTTCAAACCCACTGTAACTCATGGAAACCATGTAACATTAAAATACAAAATACAATGCTTAAAGTTTTTTAAGACATGAAAGCCATATGTGCATAAAAACTACATACACCCAAAAAGATTTGATGTAATGGTTTAGTTTGTTTTCTGATCTGGGAAACCTATTAAACACGAGTTGTCCCGTACCTTTACATTTTCGCACAAACACAGATGGATCATAATATGCAGTACCATCTCTATAAAATAGAAAAACGTCTTTAAACAATACATTAACTGGATCACAAAATGTTAAAATCACAACAGGTTCAATATAATTTCATCTAAATCATTATGATGCACAGTATTGTTCCTTTTTTAAGAATAAGCTGCTCTTTTTATTTTATTGTTGTTTATCCTTACATTAAAACTTTCATACAATCGTTCCAAGCAAAGGGGGCCTTGCTTATATTGAAGCTAAAACAATATTAGTTGCCAAAAGCATAATTCTAATTTACAGCAAGAGGTAGGTTTTTGATTGCATCACTCACCCACGGCAAGTGACCTGTTGAAGGAGGGTTGAGCTGCAGTTTACCAGGGATATAAGGGGCTGACAGCTGTCACTGGGGTCTTTTACTATGGTTATTAGTATACAAACATAATACGTATTCCCCACGCAGCTCGTTTATTTGTAACTGGCTCCGATTGATCAAATTTTTGTAATTTTGAGTAGTTTGGTTCAGCAGGCTCTTGGTCTGTTTATGCCAAGATAATGAAGCTATATATATATATATATATATATATATATATATATATATATATATATATATATATATATATATATATATATATATATATACACATATGTAAACCAAGATCCTCCTTTCGTATCCTCAATCAATTGCAGGGTGGCGCGAGACCGGCGGAGCAAAACCGTCAATTCAATATTCGTAAAAACGGAGTCCCACTCGCGCTCTCGGATGGCAATTGGCAAATAAACAACGAACTTCAATCCAAACAAAGGGAGTTTATTCAATCCATAAACTCGCCGTGACGCGTTTCGCCACTGTCGTGGCTTGTTCACACAACGATACACCGTGAAAGGCACCATTACATACTTTCGCCTATCATAAACAAAGAAAGAGGACTGTTACCTCTCAACATCGCTGGGAAACTCTTGAACAAAACGGTCGCCATTTTGGCAAGTGCAAAGTGAATTGTTAAAAACAAAAATATATATGTAAGATGGCGCCATCTTACATATATATTTTTGTTTATGATAGGCGAAAGTATGTAATGGTGCCTTTCACGGTGTATCGTTGTGTGAACAAGCCACGACAGTGGCGAAACGCGTCACGGCGAGTTTATGAATTGAATAAACTCCCTTTGTTTGGATTGAAGTTCGTTGTTTATTTGCCAATTGCCATCCGAGAGCGCGAGTGGGACTCCGTTTTTACGAATATATATACACATATATATATATATATATATATACATATATATACATATATATATATATATATTGCCTACTGGCGGTCGCCAGTAGGTAGTTATAATTGGGACCTAGTTTCCATAGGAAATCCGCAACATTCTATTCCCAATAACTTTGGCGCCGGTTGACGAATCTTCGCGTAATTTTCAAAACTTTTGGCCAGCTCCGGTCTGCTCCTATCCTGAAAGTCTCGGGGTGATTCGTCAAGCGGGGGCCAAGAAAAAAGAGGGGTCCCAAAACGTGTTTTCCCCATGCAATTTTCCATAGGCACCTTTAGTCGCAGCTACAGCCCGAACTGCTGAACGGAATTACACCAAATTTGGCAAAAAGGTAGCCCTTGGTTCAGAGTCATGCCTTTTGGTTAAATGGTGTAAATCCGTTCAGTAGTTTCTGAGAAAATCAAAAGTAAAATCATATATATATCTATGGGCGCGGTGGATCCGCGTACCCTCCCGATCACGAGCTGTATGCTAATTGGCTGTCAATACTCCAAACTAGGAAGTGTTGGTACCCATCTTGTGCCTCGGTAGAACCGAGGCACAAGAAAACAAGGAAAAACGCGCAAAACGCAAAAAGGGAGCAGGGTAGAAACACCCTGACCCCTAGGCCTGCTCAGGGTGTCCCACAAGGACCCCCAAGGCCCCAAAATTTGTTTTTGTTTTTTTTAAATCGGCAAAATCCGCACTGGGTGCGCGGATCCTGCCGATAAAAAAAAAACGAAGCGCGGGCTCCCGCGCATCTTTGGTAATTAGCCCCCAGGGGGGGCCAAATCCCGGGGGCAATGGTTATTATGTAAAGGGGGGCCCAGAAGGGCCCCCCAGCCCCGGTGACCACCACCCCCGGGGCTTCTATTAGGTGGGGGGGCTCTCAGGTCCCTCCAGCCCGGGGCCCGCCATCCCAGGGGCTTATTTAAATTAGGTGTGGGGGGCTCTCAGGCCCCCCAGCCCCGGGGACTGCCACCCCCGGGGCTTTAAGAAATGAATGGCGGGGGGCTCACGACTCTAAATATTTAAATTGGGGGGTCCGTGACGGACCCCCCAGCCCCGGGAACCACCCCCCCGGGTTTCTTTAAATTAGGTGGGGGGCTCTCAGGCCCCCCAAGCCCCAGGGACCACCACCCCAGGGCTTATTTAAATTAGGTGTGGGGGGCTCTCAGGATCCCCCAGCCCCGGGGACCGCCACCCCGGGGCTTCTTTAAATTAGGTGGGGGGGCTCTCAGGCCCCCCAGCCCCAGGGACCGCCACCCCCCGGGGCTTTAAGAAATGAATGGCGGGGGGCTCATGGCCCCCGTGGCCCCGGGAACTGCCTACGCCAGGGGCTTTATTTTAAAAAAAAATACCCTGTGTGGGGGGACCGCCACCTCCCCGGGCTCTAAATATTTCAATTGGGGGGTCCGTGACGGACCCCCCAGCCCCGGAGACCACCACCCCCCGGGGCTCTGTAGATTGTGGGAGGGAGGGAGACCGCGCGGCCCCCCTCCTGGAGCCTGTGATGGCCCTGGGAACCGCCACACCCAGGGCCGGCTCCTGCAGTGTCCCGGGGTGCCCACCGCCGGGACAGTGTAGCTGGCTCCCGCCCTGCCATAGCAAGCTTGGTTTGAATTTTGAAAGAGAGAGCAGGGAAACCTGCTCTCTCTTTCAAAATTCAAACCAAATTGCTTTTGCACATGGGGAGCTGCATCTTAGCAGCTCCCCATGTGGAAAAGCAATGCCGGCTCCCGAGGGACACGGGGAGCTGGCAGGGACTGTGGGGGGATTGGGGACCCCTAACGGTCCTCAACGGAGAGGGCCAGCCCTGGGGGATGGGGTTCCTGGGGTACAAGTGGCCTGGGAGGGGGGCCACGCGGCCCCCCTCCCCAAAATTTAAATAATTTTAAAACAAATTAAAAAACAAAGGCCGGCCCCGGGGGATGGGGTCCCCTGGGCCTTAAGTGGCCTGAGGAGGGGGCAACACAGCCCCCCTCCAAAAGAATATTTTTTTTTAAAAGGCCATGCCCCGGGGGATGGGGTCCCCGGGGCCGATTAAGGCCTCGGGTGGGGTGCCACAAGGACCCCTTCCCAATTTTTTTTACAAATAAATAAATGTAGGGGGCAGGCACTGGGGGATGGGGTCCCCAGGGCCAAGAATATTAGGGAAAGAAGGGGGCCACACAGCCCCCCTTCTTAAAAAAAAACAAAAAAAGGACCGGCATCGCACCGTAGGCCACGCCCCCTCCTTTGAGCACTCTGCAAATGCGCCATGGGGAAAGAATTCCGCTTGAATACTAGGGGTCCCTCGGGGCCAACTAGCCCACCAGGAAATTCCAGTATGCGCCAGGGGGCTGCATTGCAGAGAGGTGTTCTGAGGCCACGCCCCTTTTCACACCTCTCTGCAACGCAGCTCTGTGGCGCTTACTGGAGGTAGCTGGTGGGCTAGTTGCACCCCAGGGACCCTCAGTATTTAAGGGGAGTTAATTCCCCAACTTAAAACGCGCCACAGGGCGCGTTTGCACAGTGGTGAAGGGAGTGGGCGGGGCCTGAGTTGACATGTGTGCAAACACACCCTGTGGCGCACTTTTTAGTTGGGGAATTAATTGCTCTTCAATCCTGAGGGTCCTTGGGGGCCAACTAGCCCACCAGGTACCTCCAGTAAGCGCCACGGAGCTGCGTTGCAGAGTGTTGTAAAAAGGTGCGTGGCCTCTGAACACCTGTCTGCAACGCAGCTCTCTGAGCATACTGGAGGTACCTGGTGGGCAGTTGGCCTCCAGGCACCCTCAGGATTGAGGAGGAATTAATTCCCCAACTTAAACCGCGCCACAGGGTGTGTTTGCACACATCACCTCAGGCCCCGTCCCCTCCCTTCACCATTGAGTTTTAGGGTGCGTTTTAGGTTGGGGAAATAATTCCCTTCATTCCTGAAGGACCCTGGGGGCCAACTAGCCCACCAGGTGCTTCCAGTAAGCGCCACTGCACTGCGTTGAAGAGAGGTGGTGCAGGCTGTGCCCCTTTTTACACCTCTCTGCAATGGTGCTTACTGGACGTACCTAGTGGGCTAATTTGCCCCGAGGGACCCTCAGGATTCAAGGGGAGTTAATCTCCCAACTTAAAACGGCCACAGGGCGTGTTTACACAGTGGGGAAGGGAGGGGACGGGTCCTGAGGTGACGTGTGCAAACATGCCCTATCGTGCGTTTTAAGTTGGGGAAATAATTCCCATTCAATACTGAGGGCCCATGGGGGCCAACTAGTCCACCAGGTGCTTCCAGTAAGTGCTACTATGCTGCGTTGCAGAGAGGTGGTCAAGGTTGTGCCCATTTTTTCTGCAACGCAGCTCTGTGGTGCTAACTGGAGATACCTGATGGGCTATTTGTACCCAAGGGACACTCAGGATACAAGTGGACTTTATCCTCCAAATTAAAATGGCCACAGGGCGTGTTTGCACACGTCAGCTCAGCTCCCCCCACTCCCTTCATCGGTGTGCAAACGCGCCTTGTGGCGTGTTTTAAGAGGTAGTTTTAATCCCCCTGCCCTATTATATACTAGGGGCTTACAGAAGAGGTCATGCTAATAACAATGGTACCCCAACACATAGTGTTCCCTAGTGTATGTAGGTGTTTGAAACTGTATTCTAAGTGTCTTTTAGCTTACCACTGGCTCTAGGACTGGTTAGTCAGAGTCAGGTACCACCAGTACCCATCTAAAAAAGTTGAGGTACAGGATGATTTTGCAACAAAGGCCTCTTTCTGCTCCTCTGTTTGTTCTTTCTGCACGTCTTCCTTCTTCCTGCACTTTTCTTCGTCTTGGAGGACGTCTGTTGCTTCTTTCTGCATTTCTTTTTCTTCTTTCTGTGTGTTTTGTGTTTTTTCTCCTTTCTTCACATATTCTACCTCTGTAGGCATAGTAAGAAACTAGCATTTAAAAAACCTTTGAAATTCACTGAAAAAACCATAGGTTTCAGGCATGTTATAGTTAGGAATTAGCATTTAAAAAACCTTAGAAATTCACTGAAAAAACCATAGGTTTCAGGGGCGTTATAGTTAGCTGGACATTTCACTCGTACAAAACCATAGAAATTCCCCCGTTATAGTTAATTTAGCTAACTATAACTCGCGCGCCTGCAATGCACTGCTGATGACGTCACATATTACATCACTCATGACATCACGGATGACATCTCAAATGACATCACTGATGACATCACTGATAACATCATCCTTGTGATAGAGTGGCAGACTTCCTCTCACCCTAATATAACCTTTGATACACACATTCAAAAATAGAAACTAAAATTTTCAAAAAAATGGACATACCAATACCAGTTACAACAACCTATTCAGTAATTCCAAGATCTACATACACATCCACTCATTCACCAACAGTCCTATATAGTCACTCATACATGTACACACTCATCATATGTACTCATACACCTATACATCCTGTTACACACTGCCACTTATTCATAGAATTACTCACACACAGTCACTCATGCTAATAAAGAATCAAACATCCATTTACTTGCATATACCGTTATACACACACCACTACACTTACGTCTACAGAAACATACACATACTTACTCTCTTAAACAATCACTTATAGAAACACATACTTATTTATACAGGAACTCTTCCAATCTCTCACTCTCACATATACTCACTTATATACATCAATACTCACGTATACTAGTTTAAAACATATATAGTTATTCATAAACACACTATTGAGAGTCATTCACTCACTAACACACCCATAACACACTCATCCACCCATACAGTCCTGCACACATGCTCTCTTCAAAACACATACAAACAGTGAGTCACTCATTCATGCATCTATGCGCTAAGTAATACCCCCACCGAACCATACAGACACTCATACTAATACTCAAAAAACCAACTAATTATCCATATAGACACTCATGTAGCTACTCACCAACGCATGCAGCCAATTATACACAAAGTGAGAGACTGATGCAGATATTTACATATTTAAACATTACTCGCTAACCCATGTATTCACTAAGATACACATAATCAGTCCGTTATACAATTAATTTTACAAAAAAAATCATCCATTTACACACTTATTTACCCATTTATTCTTCCATCGAGCTTGATATATACATATATAAAACATATTTAATTTTTTAGAAAAACACACATTCACTGGATGATGTCATCAGTGATGTCATGAGTGATGTCATTTGAGATGTCATCAGCAGTGCATTGCGGGCGCGTGAGTTATAGTTAGCTGAACTAACTATAACGGGGGAATTTCTATGGTTTTGTATGAGTGAAATGAAATGTCCAGCTAACTATAACGCCCCTGAAACCCATGGTTTTTTCAGTGAATATATATATATATATATATATATATATATATATATATATATTTATTTTTATTTATATTTTTTCACTGAAAAAGTCAAAGGGTACAGGGACGTTATAGTGAGGCTCAAATTTCACTTGTACAAAACCAGTGAAATTCAGCAGTTATATTTAGCTGAGCTAACTATAACTTACCTCAGATATTACAGCACTCATGAAATGGTGAGTGACCTCACTGATGACATCTCAAATTACATCAGTGATGACATCATCTAGCGACTATGAGTGTTTATATACATATATAAAACATATTTAATTTTTTAGAAAAACACACATTCACTGGATGATGTCATCAGTGATGTCATCAGTGATGTCATTTGAGATGTCATGAGTGATGTCACTGACCATGTCATGAGTGATGTAATACGTGACGTCATCAGCAGTGCATTGCGGGCGCGCGAGTTATAGTTAGCTGAACTAACTATAACGGGGGAATTTCTATGGTTTTGTATGAGTGAAATGAAATGTCCAGCTAACTATAACGCCCCTGAAACCCATGGTTTTTTCAGTGAAAATATATATATATATATATATATATATATATATATATATATATATATATTTATATTTATTTTTATTTATATTTTTTCACTGAAAAAGTCAAAGGGTACAGGGACGTTATAGTGAGGCTCAAATTTCACTTGTACAAACCAGTGAAATTCAGCAGTTATATTTAGCTGAGCTAACTATAACTTACCTCAGATATTACAGCACTCATGAAATGGTGAGTGACCTCACTGATGACATCTCAAATTACATCAGTGATGACATCATCTAGCGACTATGAGTGTTGTTTTTTAAATGTATGAGTATGAAACATGCTAAGGTACTACAAAAGTTACATTTGTGTACTTTGTGCACTACTAATGAGGGATACTGTTTCTAACATATGTTATGTGAGTGGCTGTGTGACTGTGTTTATTCGTGTGTGAGTGGGTGTATGAGTGACTGAGTGTGTGAATGGTTGTGTGAGTGGTTGTATGTATGAATAAGTGGGTATGTGAGTAGCTGCATAGGTGAATAAGTGGGCATGTGAGTAGCTGAATGGGTGAGTGAGTGGCAGTATGAGTGAGTGGGTGTGTGAGTGGGTGTCTGAGTGGCAGTGTGAGTAACTGTATGAGTGAGTAACTGGGTGTGTAAGTGGCTGTATGGGTGAGTGAGTGGCTGCTTGAGTGGGTGTTTGGTTAACAGAGTGTATGTGTGAGTGGTTGAATTGGAAAGTGACTGTGAGTGGATATATGGGTGAGTGAGTAAACGTGTGAGTGCTTGTATGGATGTGTGAATGATTGTGTCGGTCTGTGAGTGGCTCTGTTGATAGTTGGGTTAGGCACTAGCTCTTATCTGCATTTAGCTAAGACTCTCTCTGCTGGGATCACCCGCTTCTTTTCTGCTGGGTGAGGGTCAGGGCTTCCTGGTCCAGAGTTAATGGTTATGTAAGTGGGTGTGTGAGTGGCTCTGTTGATAGGCTGTATGGTTGAGTGAGTGGATGTTTGAGTGGCTGCATGGGTAAATAAGTGGGAGTGAGAGTAGCTGTATAGGTGAGTGAGTGAGTGTATGGGTAGCCTTGTGAGTAGGTGTATGGGCAGTGCTTTAAATGGTCCAGTACTCACCGGTACTGAGTACCGGCACTTCTCATTTTTACCGCTCTGAGTACCGGCACTTCTCTGCTGCCAAGGAGAGTACCGGTGCTCATCAAAGGTAGGGTCATTGTTGCTTTGGCTCCCGCGCATGAACGAGGCTGTCTGACAGCCAAAGCCCCTCTAGCCCAAGCTGAGCCACCTTTAAACAATTCAGCAGGGCTCATCTGCATAATGTCCGGTGTTCACCACCACGCTGTGTTTGACAGTGCAGGGTCCATTCAGGCCCTCTGCTGTCAATCACATTCACACCATGGTGTGCATTTGTGCACACACTCGAATCCAGGCATCCCGCTGACAGCAGCAATAGTAGCAATTAAGAAAGCAATGGGAGATAAGGGGTGTAAAATGGCCTTTATCCCACCTGAGTCTTTTGTGTGAGTGTCTGTCTTTTGTGTGTCTGGGTGTTTGCCTGCTTGTGTGCGTATGTTTGTGTGTGTGTGTGTGAGAGAAAAGCAAGTGAAAGAGGGAGAGAATCCAGACACTAGGGAGGTATTTTAATGGACATTCTTGGAATGCTTTGTGTGAGCATTGCTGCTTGTTTCTGTGAGTGTGCACTCAAGAATATATAAGTATTCGGCCACATAGTAGAAGTGTCTTATATGTCTTGTCCTTAGCCCCGCCCACTTGCTACACTCATAGTTAATTTTAAGAGTACCTGCACTTATTTTTTCCCATTTAAGGCACTGTGTATGGGTAAGTGAGTAGCTGTATGTGTGAGTGAGTGGGTGTGTGAGTGAGTGGCTCTGGATACGTAAGTGGATGTGTGAGGGGTTGTATGGGTAGGTCAGTGGGCATATGAGAGTTTGTGTGGGTGTGTGAGTGGTTCTGTGTATGATGTCTTCAGTGATGTCATTTGAGATGTCATCAGTGATGTTCCTGACCATGTCATAAGTGATGTAATATGTGAGGTCATAAGCAATGCATTGTGGGAGGCGTATGTTATAGTTAGCCCTGCATGAGTATCTGAGTGAGTGTATCAGTGTGTCAGTGAGTGGTTGTGAGAGGGTCTGAGTGGGTTTGTGAATGCCTCCATGAGTGTGTGAGTCAGTCTGTGAGAGCATGAGTGTCTGAGTGGATCTGACAGTGGGTGTGTTAGTCTCTGTGTGGGTCTGTGAGTGGGTGTGTCAGTCTCTGATTGGGTCTGAGTGGCAGTGTGAGTAGCTTTATGGGTCTGTGAGAGGGTGCCTGAATGGGTCTGTGAGTGGGTGTATGTGTCTGAGTGGGTCTGTGAGTGTGTGTATGAGTGTCTGAATGGGTCAGTGAGTGGCTGTATTTATATGTGAGCGGGTGTATGAGTGTCTGAGTGAGCATGAGTGCAGCTGTGAGTGGGTGTGTGAGTGTCTGAGTAGGTCTGTAAGTGGGTGTATCAGTGTCTGAGTGGGTATGTCAGTGGGTGTGTGAGTGAGTGTCCAAGTGTCTGTATGGGTGTGTCAGTAGCTGTGTGTGACTCGGCCACAAAGGAACTGCCCCAGCCATTTTATCCACAGTTTTGCACAAAATATCTACCCAAGTGGAGTATTTTTTACTGGTTAATTACTAAGTGCTACCTCCTTAGGTAAATGTCCAGTATGTATTCTGCACTACTGCTGTGTAATGGAGCACGAGGTAATGTCACCAGTGACCTTATGTGCGTTAAGGCAATGTGATTGTTTCTGGTGCGTCTTTATCCAGAAATATGTGATAACATGAATACCATAGAGAAGACATTGAGACTACAAAGAGGTAAATCTCCACCACACAAGGGTCATTCCTCTTAACTATATGAAGTAAGTGCTTCTTTGTTTGATGAAGATGTCCTCATGTTCCTCGGCATCAAGAACTTCTCACCAAAATCGGAGGGAAATGCACTAGGGGGCCACTTTGCATGCTACTAAGTTAAACAGGGCCAAAAGGGAAAAGTTTCCAAGAGATTTGCACATTTGCGTATTTTCAGAAATTTAAAGGGAGAACCATGGACTCTGCTCTCACCGGGAGATAGGACAGTCACTACAGATTGCACTTGAAATATATCAATGATGCATTCACCTCCACAAAGCATTTCAGATCATTTTTCAAATTGGAATCGCTGAAAAAATACACTTGCTTTGCCTTCGCCAAGCCCAGGAGTTAGTATCATTTGCCCTTTAAAGAAGTAGGGTTTCAACTGGAGCACCTGCTATGCTATATTTGTAAATGGCTCCCATTGAGGTTTAATTTCTGTGAGATGAGTATTAAGACCAAATCGGCCTGCCCAATCTTATTGGGGAAGGGGGGCCTCGCTGGGCGTGTTCAGCCCTGAGACCCCATCCCCGGGGCCCAGCCACGTCTCTCTGGGTGCCCAGCTGGCTCCCCACTCCTGAGGTCAACATTTAGTATTCTGGGGAGAGGGGCCGTGCGTCCCCACTCCCTGAGCCTCAAGGGCCCAGGGAGGCCACCCTGGGGCCAAAAATATAAAATAATGGAATGGGGACCACAAGCCTAAAAAGGCCCGGTGAACCACTCCCGTGGCTGATTCTGTTTAGGGAGGGGGGCTGCACAGCGTCCTAATCCAGAATGGAAATATGTCATATTTTTTAACTACAAAGTTGCCTCCTCGTGGTACAAATCTGAAATTGTAGCCGTTGCTGTGGAACTGCCGGTTGGATACCTCTTGCTAGTTGGACCCGCTAAGGCTCTAGAGGTTTTTAATGGAGGCATTTAGGGGGATAAATCTGAAATCCAATCTGATACCATTGAACGTCGGGGCAAGTACTTTTCGAAAGGGTCCCCATGGTTCTGGAGCAAATGTTTTAAAAAATGTCAAAAGAATTTCCACACAACCACAGAAGTACGCTTCTAAGCCACCCAGGACATCGGTCAGAAGGCACCTAGAGACTGTAGGGCTGTCTGGCGGAGGCCACCAGCAAAGTCCAGTGCACGCACCATGTACCACTGGTCAGCGAGGAATTATGGGAAAAGTCATCTTGTAGCTTTTAGTTTCCCTGTAGTCACACAGAAGGTCAGCCAACTGACCCTTGGTATCCACTTCTTTGTCCTAGGTACAAGAGGTATCAGGTCCAGTCCTCCATAGCTCCTCACAAGACATGGACAGCAGGTCTAATCCTCTTCTGTTCTTCCACATGTCTAGAAAGTGGAAGGGTGATGGTCCATCTTTGTAGGATTCACCAGCCTGTGGGTGGGGAAGACTCCCAGGAACATCCTAACCAATTGAGTAGTAGTTCCTTGGGTCCACCCTACCCACGGTTTTAGCAGTTCCTGTTTGCCTCACAGCAAAAGACCCAAAATGCCATCTGCCAGGGTATATTGAAGAAGGCAAAAATATTCTGCCATACCTAAACCTGGGTTCTGAGGGTTGTGCATGTGTAAGGGAGAGCATTATGGTAATTCCCAGTGTCATTCCTCCTCTAACACTAAAATTCAGTTTGAAGCAGGCACTGTACCTACGACAAACTAGGAGACAGATGTCTGGTAGGACACATCTACACCACATGCATTTGATGTCTACAAATGTAGGATGTTTGTCCATGTATTATTAGCATGTTTGTTGTATGTCTGTAATGCTCATTTGTGTTTAATGCTTTTTGCAGGTACCTTTGGACCAAGGAATGTAGGGTGGCGCCAAAGGTCAGACCACAAACATAGTGGCATTTGTAGTGTATATATGCCACCAGAGGATCCGATGTCTGTCTTGACGAAGTTTAGTGGGGCTGGGATATTTGCTCCCATACTCCCCATGCCTGGTTTTAAAACCAAGTATCACCCCACAAAGTATAAAGGTTAGATTGTAGGTACCACATTAGTTTTTAGATTGAGATTTTATGCACAGCTTCGTATTTAGTTAAAGGTGCCTCACTGATTCCAGGGCGTAGGCTCTCTCTTCATCAAACCAGGTTTTTGAGGAGCGTGGGGCATCCTCTGATGAAGCATGGCACCTGGTGGTGTGTGAGGACATCCTGTCATGTTTTTGGGTATGTTTAGGAGCAGACTGGTATGACATAAATATGTTACATAATGTGATAGATTAAAATAATTAAAAATCATTCAGGCGCCTTTTTGTGTATAACAGGTTCTGTTTGGAGGCTAGCTCCCCATTGAGGCCTCTTAGCCTCTGGTTCCCTACCGTGGATATTTTTCATGGTTGTTGTGATTTGATGAGGGTTCTACAGCACTCAGAGAGTGGATACACAAGAATAGTCCTGGCATCCTGTTCTCTCCCTTTCAGCTATGCCAAAGTGATACTTGTGGCTCAAACAAACATGTCAAGCAGATTTCATACTGTGGTGTCAAAAGGATGCCCAGGACCCCTACCTTGCATATTCTGCTGATCTCAGAGGATTCATCTCTGCGCATTTAGAGCCACCTATTTTGTTCCTGGGAGGAATTGTATACCTCTTTCACACCTCATTCAGAACAAGTATTAGTCTGGGCTGTTGCTGGAGAGTTAATGCAAATTAGCCTCCAGCGCTTTCAGGCTGTGTAAAGGTAATTTTCTAAAAGTTACATTTCCCAGAAATTCAATAAAAATATGATTTCACATAAGATTGGATTTTTATTAAATATAAAAATGAGTCTTTGAATGGTGATTGTAGCTGGTATAGATTAGAGTGTATAATACATACTTTTACTTTTCTTGTGGGCCAACTACAGAGTGACCAGTGCCAGTCATTTTGGGCAAGTCAGTAGGAAAAAGTACAATTTCTAGTATTACACATGCTCCACTCTTAAATATTACGCTCCCTACCTTGTGGGCAGCAAGCTGTGCTTATGAGTGAATTATTTGATATGTAAACTCAAGTATTACTACCTGTCAAAAGGGTGGTTTTGACAGGCCTGTGCAGTAGGGTTGAAGCTGCTGCAGTCAGGCTACACAGATAGGTTTAAAGCCATGTTTTCAATGCTAATCTAGTGGATGGCACAATTTTGGGATCCGAAGTCTTCTTAATGGCACAGGAGAGTGTGCTTCTCTGCCCTATATTGGTCTCCGGGCAAGTCACCTGAATGTACTGTAGGATGTCTTGAATTCTACCTCAGTGAACATGACAATCACACATGTCCCCTGAAGGTCTTGATGTTTTTGAGCCTAGAGCTTGGCTCTAGGGTCAAGGGGGCATGTATAATGCACTCGTCTTTTACAAAGAGTGGCTACTGCCCCCTCTACCGTGGCTGTGGTAGACTGACAGTGGTGGCAGCATTATTTTGTATCTGTACCACTGTACCCTTGTAGCATGGAAATGAATAACGAAATCCAGACTAAGCAATGTTGAAGTGAAGTCTCGTTTATTCCATAGAAAGACCCACGACCGCCAGTTACAACAACAGAGCCTTCAATGGGCTAGAGATTCCAATGCAGCAGAACATTAAAATAATCTACATTCCACTAGTGACCTAACGCAAATAACATTCTACTAATGATCTAATGCTTAAAGTAATACACTATACATTAAGGAAACACAATACAAAATATATAATACATTACCACATATTACACTCCCCCCCTTTTTTTAATAAACAAGAATAGACTAATAATACACGTAATCTCTGGAGTGAATGGGAGCTGATCTTACTCTAGAACTACTTCTAGTCAAGTTGTCTCCATCACCTCCAGAAGTAACATTTGACTGTGTTGCAGAATTTATGGTGGGAATATCATCCAAATTAGCACTAGAAGAGCTTGCTCCACCAATTTGCAACCTTTCATGGCAAGCTGCATGAGTCAAAGTATCAAGGTCGTACCAATCACTTCTTTCATTCTCTCTTGTAGAACTAATTTTTTGTAGAATTATTTTAGCTTGTTCACCTGTCACCTTAACTAAAGCATTTCTATTCCACCATCCCTTACTCTGTAATAAGACTGCCGTTCTAGTTATTTTCAATACTTTCACGGGTTCTGAAAACTTCGAACAACCTTTCCCTATTCTAATAGGTTTTTTGATTAAAACCCAATCACCAATATTGAGAACACCTTCTTTCACATGCATTCTTTTGTCATAATAGTGTTTATACAAATACTGTTTCCTTTTGACATGTTCCCGAACGCCTTGTAAATCGATATTGTGAGATTGTTCAACTTTATCCAATAACCATGTTGGACTAAGAGGTGACATAGGTTTCCTCTCTCTCAACAACACAAAAGGAGCAACATTAGTAGTGCTTTGTGGAGTGATATTATAATTCCATACTTTAAAATGTAAATATTCAGCTACATCCAAGTTATTGGCAATTGCTCTCTGAACTCCATCCTTTATTAAGCGATTAGCTCTTTCTACTAGACCATTGGAAGATGGACTAGACAATGGTGCCAGAATATGTTTAACATCATGTTTATCCAGACATTTAGAGAACTCTTCAGATACAAAATGAGACCCATTGTCCGTAACAATTTCATTGACTCTACCTTCAATACAAAATAAGTGCTTCAAAAATGAAACAAGAGAAGCTGAGTCTGCACTTTTGATAAAAGAAAAATACAACCACCAGTAGTCGATAGCAACTATAAGAAATCTTTTGTCACCTTTAAAAACATTAAACGCTCCAGTGAAATCAAGAGCTATTTTTTCCCAAGCATTATTCAGCCAATTCACAGGAAATAAAGGAACTGTAGTTGTTCTCCAATGTTAGTCAGAACATAAACATTCAGAACATGTTTCCACAAATCTTTTAACTTGGCCATCAATTCCAGGCCACCAATACATTTGTTTAATTTTCTTTGCAGTTGCAGTAATACCTAAATGACCATTGTGAGCCAACAAAATAATTTTAGCCCTAAGATTAGTAGGTGGAACAAACAAATCCTGCCTAACTAGAATGTTATTAACTACAGATAACTCTGAAGCAACCTGGGAAAAAATTCTCACATCTGTAGACATACTCCTGTTACACGGCCAACCTTGAATAAGAAATTTCTTAACCTGAATCATACAATCATCTTTATCACAACTATCAAACCATTCATTTTCTGAAATTTTAATTTGTTCATTTATATCACTAACTGAAAAAACATATTCCAAATCCATTTCCTCATTGCTGTTAACACAGTCACCTTCTATAGGTAACCGTGATAGAAAATCCGCTCTGACATTTTTGCCTTCTGGAATATATTTTATATCAAAATTAAACACTTGCAGTCTTGCTGATTGTCTAAGGAGTCTAGATGAAGCCTTATTGGAAGAACTATCCCCTAACATATAAATTAAAGGCTTATGATCTGTATGCAATTGAAATTTGTACCCTAAATGTACATTTTGAATTTCTCAGAAGCCCATGAACATGCAAGTGCAAGTGCTTCGTGCTCAATTGTACTATAATTATTTACTGCATCAGAGTGCGTGATTCAAACGCAACAGTGCACTCCTGACCATTTACAATTTGGCTTAATACTGCTCCAAGACCTATGGCACTAGCATCTACTGTAATGATACATTTCTCACCATGAGTAAAAGGTTTAATAGCCGAAGCAGTAGTAATTAACTTTTTGACTAAAACAAAAGTACTTTGACATTCATCAGACCATACATACTTAGCATTTTTCTTCAAAAGATTTCTCAATGGTTGAACAATGACTGCATAGCACTGAACATAACGTGCATAATATTTACTTAAACCAAGAAAGGCTCCAAGTGAATCTTTGTCTGTCGGAATTGGTGCATCATTAATACCTTTCAACAACTAAACTTTAGGTTTAATACCTTCTTTAGAAATATTATGCCCCAAATAATTGACTTCTTGAGAAATAAATTTGCATTTATCAAAATTGATGGTCATTCCTTGAGAACCCAGTTTAGTCAAAACCCTCTCTAACAAGATTATGTGTTGATCTAAATTTTCAGTGTAAATTAATATATTGTCCTGGAAAGCCTGTATACCTTTCTCATCCCCAAACAACTGATCCATCAACCTTTGAAAAACACTGGCAGCAGATGCCAGGCCAAATGGCATACGCTTGTACATATACACGCCAAAGGGTGTCACAAATGTTGTAAGAGGTTGAGAATCTTCAGATAAGGGAATTTGATGGTACGCAGAGCGTAGATCGATGGTAGAAAAATATTTGCTTCTGTAGAAAATAGGCCTCAGCTAGGCCTACCAGTGCAAGGGGTTCGCCCTTCTCTGCACAGAGTCCTCAGACTATTAGAAAGAAGTTGGCACAGAAACTGAAATAGAAAATACATAGTTTATTAAACCTCAGGAGGTGGAACCACATTCACCCAGCACCCTGTGGTGCTGAATGAAGGTAGCACCCAGAGTAGAAGAACCATGGGTCTTTTATACCCACACAGGGGCTCAGGAAAAGGACGATGCAAGCATACATGAGAAGAGTTACATACATAGATGGTCATACAGAAATGCACCGTAAATAGTATAGGAGGAGCTAGCAGTTGCTGACTCTGGTAGAAACAACCTGATAGTTACAGACTAAAAACAGATGCATGGACAGTTAGATATTCCTGCGCATGTGCAGGGTAGCAGAGTCTAAGTATAGCCAGTCCTTTAAACAGAGCACAAGGGAAGACAAAATGGCTGCCAGAAATACAAAATGGATTCCACAAAATGTACAGGATAGCCTGTAAATACCAGATGGATTCTGCTAACGCTAATTTAATCGCAGCCAATTTACGACAGACGACCCTTTTAGCGTTAGCTGAAGACATCTCCCATAAAAAATGAAAAATATGCATATTAATTTTTAATAATTTTTTTTTTTTTTCATAAATTTACAAATTCATTGCTAGGTGGGCATTTCTCATTCTAAATATTGTTAAGCGGGTATGTATGAGGTATAAACAGAAGTACAAAGGGAACAGAGAATTGGGTCATACAGATAGCAAGAGAGAGTAATTACTATTATCAGAAACAGAATTATTAGCTTTCTAGTCCTAAGCAAATCCTAGAACCATCCAGTAAAAACATTTTCAAGGTTCCTATGCATTTCAGTTACCATCAATTTCAATATCAAAGTATCCAACAGTACATATCTAATAAAAACATTTTCGCTAGACTTTTCCAGTGTTTCCTTTATGAGGGCTAGAGTATCTATCATTATACCCAATACAAACATTAAAGCAGTCAGACATATTATTTACAAAAATGATCCTGGATCCAGGGGACCAGGAGGACCATGAGAATTAGGACGAAGAGCTGCAAAGGGTTGCTCCTCCTCAAAAATGGGACGATCAATGGGGTACATTTTCAACAAAAAGAAAAAGAAGTCCTTGGGAAATTAAAGCCGCTGTACAACCAACCAGAGGGGAGTCTTCTCCCTGTGTCCGTTTGAGCCTCACAGGCAGGCTCTTGTTGTTCCCACGGTGGAGCTGCACAACTCGCAACTCAGGAATCATGGCCTAGTTTCAAGGGAAAAGTTTCTTCTTTCAGGATAGGGCAATCACCCACCAGGGCAAATGCGCTCAGCGATCCTGTCCAGTGTCTCAGGCAGTGCACCAGTTTTCTTCATTTCAATCTAACAGGCACCAGAGACACAGCACCTGTACCCTGAACTCAAGTCCTTCCCTAACTCCTGTATTGCTCTGCTGGCACACTGCTCTTTCGTTGGGGCCATGGATTGCATTCAGTGTGCCCAGGTATCTCCTTTACAGCCACTTTGGGACCAGGATTCAGAGGCCTGATGCTAGGATCTCTGAAGCAACCCTTGTTTCAAAGGGGGTTACCTCAAGCAAAAACCTTCTTCACTTCCTGGTCGGTCTGTGACTCTCAGCTGGGCATCAAAAGCTTGATCCACGATTTCTCCTTTCTGATTTGTGACCCCGTCTTTCGCCCAAGATAGTAGCAGGGGTACGCTCATCACAATGCTTCCGGCCTTCTACCTTCACTGAGGTCCTGGTTGCCAGCAGTGCCTGTGCAGGTTACCTTCACTTTGACTTCAAGCTGGACTGGTGCTGACTCCTCAAGCTGGATCTGATGTCCGCGCCCCTCTGGCAATGGTTGTAAAGCAGCAAATATCTATTGGTGGACAGAACAAAAGGTCTTTAGACAAGGCACAGAAATAATCTATCAACAGAGAGGATAGTCTCAGAATACTTCCTAGTCCAGGGACGCCCCATATATTAACAAGGCACCCTGGAACCACTTTCATATATGTGAGAGTAAATAAAACAACAGTCTGGACCTATTGCCAAGCATAAAAAGAACTCTTTAGTGAACTGACAAGAGTAATACGTCACCCAATGCCAAGCAGTCAAGGAAGTCTGTGTTCATTTCTAAAGACCCTCAAGAAAAAGGAAATGTTATACACGTTTTACTCCTAAACATTGCATTATTTGTACAGGACTGCAGACACTTCTAAAATGATTTTTCTTAATTAAAGCACCTACATTGTATGCTTAGGACCAGGCTCTCATGTTATAGGAGCAACAGGAAAATCTAACACTGCTAATTTAACAGGGATTCCTATTACATACAGAACTAAAAAACTTCAACATAATGGGTACATGTTCTCCAGCGGAACATCTTGTGACTAACAGACTCCTATAAAACAATATTTTCCTCAAAAATGTTTGCTAAGGATCACATAGACCTCTTCCCTGCATTCTACATTTTCACAATCCAAACTATGCAACATTAGTTCTAGTAAGGACTGTCAGTTTATTTACACAAACTAGCTAATAAAACTAACAATGCCCTTGCAAAACTGTATGTAGCATGAGAATAAACAAACAATAGTGGTGTTGTCACCTGAGAATTTTCAAACAAAAACTACCCACAGCTAGTTCCCCTTAAAGATCAAATAAGGAAGCAGCAACCTAGACTACTCATCCTCTCATAATTCCATCAGAGAGGATGGGTAGTAACATAGCAAAATATATTTATTTGTTTTATTAATGCTAATAATGTTGAAAACAGTATTACTGAATAGCCAATTAAATGTCTCATGGTTATTTCACAGACAGTTTAGACAGGCTCGAAAAAAAAATTAAGAAAAAGAGAGAGAACACATAAATCTGCCTATCCTTAATTTGTAGAGGAGCTAGCCCCCTTTCCCCAGTTTTGACAGTAAGAAACCTGTACCAGGTTTCATTCTGTCAACACTATCAACCCCAATTTGTAGCAACTGGGCATAAACAAACTCTGAGGAGCGAAATAGCACATTTCAGCTAGCCAAAGAACATATTCCTTTAGCAAATGTACTAGTGCAACATGAGGCCGCATGAAGTCAAACTGAATCCCATTGCTTCCTGAATTCAACCCTAAAAACATTTATACTATATATATATGGCAGAGCCATTGTCCTTTAAAGAGAGGTCACATATACTATGTGCATTGAGTGCACACAAAAACTTGCTTTTACCAAAAAAAAAAAAAGGGTAAGCAAAAACCTCTTTCTTCCCCTGCCATTTCGTCTTTCAAATGTCGAAATGTCAAAGCAACGTTGTGCTGAGCCCTACAGGCTTCTAAATGTAGGACTTTGACCTATAACCTATGCAGCTGTTCCCGAGCATGCATGCAAGGTTTTCATGTGGTGCTTCCAAGTCAAAGTGACCCTAAAGACCGAAGACAGAGCAGCAAAACCCACTCTGTGTGTCTACCAGCAATTTCAGAGGTAAGCTTAATAACTTCTGCCAATTTTTGTACATTGATATGTATAAGCAGTGTGCCAAGCGTTTGTCTAGCAGTATAGATGGTCTATGCTTACATATGTGCATTTACTGGGGCGTAAGGCAGTTTAAAAACTGATCTGACTGGAGAAAACTCATTTAAATAATGAATTTTTACTCAATTTCGACTTTGATTTTCAGGGCACTTAAAAATTAATATCCTACAATGTTTTTGCATAATAGTCATCCCCAGAATGTCCTCTACATATCCCAGAGATGTGGCATCAAAAATGTATAATGTATACCCTTATAAAAATGAGTTTTGTACGCCTGGGTAAAGTAACATTTTCACATGTAATTGACCCCCTATTGCTGTATAGCACGGCTTAAATGCAATTTGGATGCTAGGAGGTCACAGTATCATTATTAGGCATTATAAATAGTAAAAAACGAATTTGTTTTTGCACCTATTTGAAATAACATTTTTTTTTTATATAATCAAAATATATTTTTTTTGTTAATAAATCTAATCATTTTGATGAGTCTACATATGAAAAGCGAGCTGCATCCCTTGCCTATTATATTGAAACACATTAATTCTTAGCCCTAAGCACAGAAGCTTATCTTGAAACATCTTAAGTCTGCGCCACTTTCAAATGAAGGACAGCCATTATTATTTAACATCAAAAACCACTCTTATCCTTATTTTAAAAAAAGGCATTAAGAAAAGAAATCCCTACTGTCAATCTGCAAAAATAATGAAACTACATTTCTAACTTTGGAAACAGCAGTCTGAAATGCAGAATTTTACTCCGTGTTTTTGACTTCAACTATTCTCTGTAGCCGGAGTCCGAGATAGAAATGGTCTTGTTGACACAGCTGTTTAACACGTAAAGGTGTCGAAATTCACACGCCTTGCAAGTCAACCCTTCAAGCCAACACAAATCTGTCGTGCTGTATAATGTGAATGCCTTTGAATACCCTATACAAAAGATAAATGCTGTGACATTTTGTATCTGAATTTAGTCTATTGTAAAACACACAATTTCGTTTTTCTCTTTACACAGGTCATCTTAATTTTAACTTTCTAAAGGTAAAACTCTTATCCGATAATCCATGTTAATTTTGCGCCACAATTTCCACTGAGAAAATTAATTCTCAATTGGAAAATCGTTTTTATATAGGCATATAGCCCTTAAAATTTCAAGCAAGAGCATCATTTTACTTTTTATGTAGGATTAATGCAACAGTTTAAAAAAAACAAAACAAAAACAGTTTTCTATGGAAAGTCTAACTGGTCTTTGCACAAAATAGGGCCGAGGAAGGCTCCTTGGGTTTCGTTCCTCAGCTGCCCTGTCTCATCAGAGAAGCTAAACCTCAGCACAGAACCGGGCCACAGCGAGTGCTCCTAGCCCCCACCTTTCTCCAAGGCTGTCCTGCTGCAAGCATTACACATTTTCATGTCAGTGAAGCTTTCTAAGCAGTGATTTCACCTCCTGGTTCACTCCTCTATTTTTAGCCCCCACCTTACAAGCTGCAAGGTCAAAATCTGCCTTGCACAGCCCTGAAGCTGTCAAAGACAAAAAGCCTTCCTAATGTTATCTAAACTGCAATAATTTGCCCTATGGAAACATTTATTTTAATATACAATTTCTTTTCAAGGGTCCTACATTTAGGTTCAATTCTCAGATTAGCAGGTTCAGCTTAAATTAGAACCTACAACCCTGTGGACCCAGCACATTGGCTCACTGAACCACCAAGAACACAAAGCTGCATAGGAACAATTTGCAAATTCGAAATACCCACAATTTTTTCAAGCTAAACTTTTAACGGGTCCCTAATTACTCTTCATTAATACTTTTGTACATTAAGGGTGTCATCAAATCACAGGGGTTGCTCTTTCTCTTGCTACACCCCTCTCAATTTCCTTTTGCGACTTATTGATGGTGATGAGACCAAATTAAATTTACTCCTTAACAATTTCACTTCTCAGAATTCTTTCACATATTCACAGTCATTCAATCACACGCTTTTTCCAGTGCTAGCAACATCCAAAACACAATTTACCACACCATAACATGTAAACACACATTTAACCCACAGATCAACACTTAAGACAGAAACAAAAGACAGCCCACAGACTGTACTTAAACCAAACCATTTGTAAATACTAGCTGCAAGTCATATTCACCAGATTTGGCTGGCAGAACACCAAAAAAACGCTCTGCATCTCATCACTTATGAATGTTACTAAGTGCACAGACCAGGATCCTTTTATGTACATATTTAGTTCCTCGGGGTACTAGTCACCACTTACAAGTATTTTTATTCCATAATGCGCTGTACATTATAGAAGAAAGACCATACTTAATATACATATCCCTATTAGGCGTCCCCTCCGGGGGGGGGGGCAGTTGTGCTTCATCAAGTCTCATTTTGGTACCATTCCAAAGGCAACACATCTTTTGAAGTGTGCTAAAGACAGATATGCCAAAAATAGTGCAGAATATACAATATTATAATCAAAGTAGCACTTAAGGTACCTTTAGTACGATGTGCCGTTCAAATCAATTCAGTTAGAGAAAATTCTCCTCATTACCTGCCTATGTGAATTGCAAGTCACATATGTCAAAACAAACCAAGTTGGCCAACACAAAATATACCATACTCAAAGCCACAGTAAGCGTTACTAAACTACCTTACCAATCACAGGCATCAAAACCAACAGCAAGCGCCGCAGACACTTACCAATCACTTGGTGTTCAGATTCATCCTGCCAAGTTCTAAAATCGACCAAATGGTCACTGCACGGTGAATCAACAGAAGAGATCTCAGTCGAGGACCGGTGCCACCTGGATGGTCAGATCAGAAAGAAAGGAAAAGTCGCCGTGGATGCCAAGACTCTGGTCTTATCGGGCAGTGATCACGTCCAGAGCGAGATTCCAATCCTTCGTCGCGACCAATCCTTTGGGCATCCGAGTCACCGATGAGCCCCACGTTGAGGCGCCAATTGTAGAAAATAGGCCTCAGCTAGGCCTACCAGTGCAAGGGGTTCGCCCTTCTCTGCACAGAGTCCTCAGACTATTAGAAAGAAGTTGGCACAGAAACTGAAATAGAAAATACATAGTTTATTAAACCTCAGGAGGTGGAACCACATTCACCCAGCACCCTGTGGTGCTGAATGAAGGTAGCACCCAGAGTAGAAGAACCATGGGTCTTTTATACCCACACAGGGGCTCAGGAAAAGGACGATGCAAGCATACATGAGAAGAGTTACATACATAGATGGTCATACAGAAATGCACCGTAAATAGTATAGGAGGAGCTAGCAGTTGCTGACTCTGGTAGAAACAACCTGATAGTTACAGACTAAAAACAGATGCATGGACAGTTAGATATTCCTGCGCATGTGCAGGGTAGCAGAGTCTAAGTATAGCCAGTCCTTTAAACAGAGCACAAGGGAAGACAAAATGGCTGCCAGAAATACAAAATGGATTCCACAAAATGTACAGGATAGCCTGTAAATACCATATGGATTCTGCTAACGCTAATTTAATCGCAGCCAATTTACGACACTTCCTCCTAATTTGGCCAGCATCTCATGAAGTCTCAAATCCGCACATAGGCGTATATCACCTGAACTTTTACGTACAACGACCGTAGCCGAAACCCATTCTGAAGATTCTACTTGCTTAATAATTCCTTGGGAACACATATCATCTAATAATTTTTTTAGATCTTCCCTAGCAGAAAGTGGAACAGGTCTAACTTTTTGTATTACAGGAAAGGCATTACTTTTCAATTTAAAACTATGTTGAAATTCTTTAACTATTCCAATCTTTTTTTAAAAGACTTCCGGAAATTAGAAAACAGGTTCTGTATAAACCCTTCATGTACATTGGTTTCTTGTACAGCAAGCACTGGCATATCACCAAGAATAACAGGTTCAGCATGCCCAGGTCTATGTATAATACCTAGTTTAGCCTCATAAGAAACGTGCTCGGCGTGCTTTTGAAAGGGAGTAGAGCTTGTTTTGATAATGTTAGGTGGTGTGATGACGTGCATGCTCCACTCGCATTTGGATACAGGAACCAGCAAAGAGAATCCA
The DNA here is from genome assembly GCF_964204655.1 of Triturus cristatus. Classification (NCBI taxonomy): domain Eukaryota; kingdom Metazoa; phylum Chordata; class Amphibia; order Caudata; family Salamandridae; genus Triturus; species Triturus cristatus. The sequence goes on along the minus strand of NC_140580.1, from coordinate 1,138,500,349 downwards.
GTCGTCAGAAAACAATTAACGTTTCAAGCGCTGATTAGGTAAGCGCGAGAATCTTGTTTGAAGGACGCGGTAGTGAGAGAGAAAACTCGTTACCATTTTGAACAATAACACATAGTCAGTTGGCTGCAACTTGTAGCGATAGAAATCATTAAATGTACATTACCACCACCTTGCACAAAAGGACACACTGTAGGAAACTCCACGTTGATGAAACGTGTTGCAGAATATTACATTTCTTTTGAATTTCCCATGTAGATCCTCAATTGTTTTTTTTAAGTGCCAGCAAGAAAAAAACCATACAATCCAGATAAATAATGCGTCGGTGGGTCGAATTAATCCAGTAAATCGTCGCCATATAATGTAGCATGGAAATGAATAACGAAATCCAGACGAAGCAATGTTGAAGTGAAGTCTCGTTTATTCCATAGAATGACCCACGACCTCCAGTTACAACAACAGAGCCTTCAATGGGCTAGAGATTCCAATGCAGCAGAACATTAAAGTAATCTACATTCCACTAGTGACCTAACTCAAATAACATTCAACTAATGATCTAATGGTTAAAGTAATACACTATACATTAAGGAAACACAATACAAAATATATAATACATTACCACATATTACAACCCTTCAGGAGGGGCTGCCTACCAGCTTCCTCCTGGTAAAATCTGTGCAGTTTCCACTACTAGATTCTTTTTGCCTCTGTGTTAAGTGGGATGTGTGTATTGAGAGCCAGTTGGTTCACTGGGTTAGGCTGGTGAGCGATTGTGTTTAATGTGAGCCGAGCTGGCATATGGTCCGCTGGATAGTCCAGCTCTACTGGGCCCCTCCCTATACTTAGCAGAAGCTTGGAGGTACTAGCTCTTATCTGCATTTAGCTACTGCTCCCTCTGCTGGGACCACCCGGTTCTTTACTGCTAGGTGAGGGTGAGGGCTTCCTGGTCTAGAGTTAATTGAAATTCCTCTCTTGGGGATAGGACAGACAGGTGCCAAGAGACTGGGAGAGCCCTCATCAAATGGACTGATCACGCAGTCAACATGCAGGAAATATGCCCCAGAATTGAAGGGGCACCCAGGATACAAACTTTGCAGGCCGTCTGATGGGATTAGCTTGTCACTCAGGGAATAATAAAAGGCTGGCCTCATCGGCCAGATGGTTGTTCAACGCTGTTCTCTTTTCTGGTGAGGCACTTTCATGGGGACGTCAAGGAAGCTGAGATCCAGGAGTCTCCTTTCAGGCCCGAAGATAGGTTTTGAACTTGAAGAGCTGCCTCTGTGACAGATTACCATTGAGACTCTAGTGGGAGGAGCTGGGCCGCAGCTTGTCAAACAGTTATCGGAACAGAAAACGAACTGCTTGAGTCTCATGGGGGCTACTCTGTCCTTCAGAACACAAACAGACTTCAGACAGCTGCTCAGGATGATAAAACTTGCTGCACATCAACGCGGAGGGAGACGGGGGGAGCTCCATGTGGTCAACAAGGTGACACTGCTTTGTCCCTGACCCCTCCCCTATGCTGTGGGAGCCGGAGGAAGCAAGAGTGCCAGGTTGAAGGACTTACCATTTAAGCCCTTGGCCACTGCCCCAGGACTTGCATGGTGTCCAGTTTTGTCCTTGCTTGCCCTGCACTGGTAGCAAGTAGCACCATGCCCGTGGGTGCCATGCTAATAGACAATCTGAACTGCGAGCAGTGGGCTCTGTGGTACTAGCCCCGTCCTCTTTCGTGTCATCTGAGGGAATCATGGTGGATAGGCACCCTAGCCAGTCTCTGCCCTCCTAAAGGTAACCCAGAGGCTACTGGACTAGTGGAACTCCAGTAACTGTGCCAAGACACCAGGAACCCCTATCTAGACCCCTGGCAACCCAAGAGTGGTGTCATTGCCAAGGAAAGGTGGGCACGCCTGTTGCTTTGGGTGGTGGGGCAGTGGGTAGAACAGGAACATTTGACTTCATATCAAACGTTAAAACCCTAACACTGTAATACAAGTAAGTGTACCATTGCTCTAGATCTGAAGAGTAACCCGTGCAAGATCCTCTGCACATTGCAATGTTAACTGTGTTTCTATGATGCTTAACGTCTAGGCGCTGTAATGCTGTTTGGGGTCAGAACTCGGGTCCAGAGGGTCGCAGAGACTTCTGGTTTTCTCTGTGTATCTTAGTATTATGTGTAGTGTAGTTTTCTTGTGTGTATTATAGTACTTTTCTTGTATAAATTAAAGCACTGACTAAACATTATTCTTATTACATGGTATTGCAGTGTAAACTGTATTCTGAATGTATAAACCACCTCGCCTCCTTGAGTAGGCCTCGGACTGCTCTGTCTCACTACCCTGAGAAAGTCAAGTGCTGTAGATGAGTACTCGGTTACCCCAGTAGTACTGTGGCTCTAGGACACCAGCGGTGAACAACTGATGCAACTGGAGCCCAGTAACCCCCAACTGCCCTGGTGTCCCAGGAACTCGGGCGTCACAGAGAGACCATGTAATTGGTGAAAGTTAGCTATACAACAAATGCTTTACATTGCATAACTACCATTTGCTGATGAATGTGGGTTGGACAGGGGAATGACACCTGTAACTACCAGTGGCTGTGGATAGCTGACGTTTTACTTTTCTCTCTGTAGATCAGTGCTTTAAATGGAAAAAAAAGTGAAGGTACTCGCCAAACTGATTGGGATGGGTCTGGTAGCGGCCTGTCTGGGGGTGTGGCTTTGTGCTCATATGTGCAGGGTGTAATTGGTATTTTTTTGCAGTTTTATATAGTGCGAACCTGCCCAGAGGGCATTAAAGTTTTTTACCTGAGAAACAGAAGTTTTACATGAAAGCAGATTTTGTTTTAATAGCACAGGAAGATTAAGTGATTTTTTTTTTTTTTTTTTGGTTTTAAACAATCTTTATTCAGCATTTAGTCACAATACACAGCTTATGCCTACAGCCTCAGGGGCCGGCAGCGTGGCGGTATAAAGGAATGTAATGGTGTACACAGCGGGTCATCCACAACCCGCAAGGGGCCGGCCGCGTCAAAGTGTTAACAAAACGTAGGGTGATGAATCGAATGAAGGCCTTCCGTCTTCTTAATCTATGTCTTGGTCAGGCCATACAGGGCAACAAATATTGGCGGCAACCCCTTCCCGTCATATGTCCCAGTGGCGTATTATCTCCCCTTTTAGTGCGTATTCAACAGTGACTAAGGGACTCAATGAGGGAACCCAATCCATCTCCTCCCTCTTGCATTCCCCCTGCCCGAGTCCCCGAAGTACGGAAGCTGTATCTCTCAGCCGTCACAGCTGGAGGCGTCTTTAAATGTAAGCAGTGGTGCAGCTGTATCTGCCCGATCGCGTCTTCTAATGCTATCGTTCATACAGGGTGGACCCATTGGGTTCGGTGTCACATGATCTATTCAGTAGAGCAATGAATGATGTGTTATGTTATGGGGTGTGATAGCAGGTATGTCGTGAGAGGGCTCCATATGTCCAACGGACGAGAGGCCGCGGGCAGTAGCTCCGCGTATAGGAGCAACATCTCGTGACATTTCACCATTTTACTGATCCAGTCTTTGAATTTCGGGGCTCTTCCCCTGCCCCATCTGCAAGCTATCAGTCTCTTAGCCATAAGAAATGCGATTGTGGCGAAGCTGCGCACAGGCTTTCTAATAATTTTTGTGTAGCCCAGTAACGCCTGCACCGGAGATGGTGACAATGGTATATTTATCATCTCCGAGACGCCCGAATATATCAGACCCCAGTATTCGGCTACCTCCCGGCACCCCCACGCTACATGTAAGAAATCTGCTGCGGGTGCATGACAGCGCCAGCAATGATCATCCTCCCGAAGGCCGAACCTATGCATGCGGGCTGGTGTCTGATAGAGTCTATGCAGAAACTTGTAGTGAATGACCCTGAACCTGCAGCTGGAAGATATTTGTTCGGTTTGTGTGCAGCAGAACTCCCAGATGTCGTCTGCAATGGGGTCACCTAGTTCTCCCTCCCAGCCAGTGCGCGCCCTACAATGTTCCAACTCCGGCCTAGCGTGTATTAAATGATATAGGTGTGAAACCGCATGCGCAGGGGTAGTAGCTTTGAGCAGCTGATGTAGAGGGGCTAGTGTGGGCGGCTCGGCCGGATACTCCTCTGATAGCGCTCTAATCCCGCTCCGAAGTCGTATATATATAAATGTATCCATAGGTGTGGGTGTAAGGTCAGCGAACATGTGTGCCTGCGACCTAAACCGACCATCATGGTATAGGTCTCCCCACGTTTTGATGTTGAGTTTGTTCAGGAAGATTTTGAATATTCGTTCCTGCAGAAGAGGTATAGCAGGATGGTACGTCAATGGAAGTAGCGGAGAGTACGGTAGGGCTGTGTTAGTTTTTTCCGCGATGCGATGCCACGCCATGACTGTACTAGAGACCGTTGTAGCGTCCGCAATCGGGGTCACGGGTTCACTAAATAAGGCACCTTCCAGCGGAATCGGGTCTGCCAACCAATGCTCCACCGCTACCTGAGGCAGAAAGGGCGTGGGACGGATCCAATAGTGTATATAGTGTGCCTGGGCACTGTAGTAGTACAGTTCGAAATCCGGTAGGTCAAAGCCGCCTTGTGCGAATGGGCGAGTCAAGACATCCCAGCGCAATCGTGGTTGTTTTCCCCCCCAGACCAATCGGATGAGTTCAGATCGCAACATTTTGAAAAAGGGCCTACCTGGGTAGTATGGGATGTTTAGAAAGAGATAGAGGAGTTTAGGCAGGATCACCATCTTGATGAGGGACGCGCGTCCGGAGAACGAGAGTGGCAATGTGATCCATCTGGTCACGCAACTTTGGATATGGTCAAATGCACGGCCATAGTTCATCCGCATTAGTTCGTCCCGGTCTCTAGTGAGATCTATGCCCAGATATCGGACCTCTTCTGTGCACCATTTCAGTGGATAATCGAGGGTGAATGGCTGGGCCGCTGTCGTGAGCGGGAAGATAGTGGATTTTCCCCAATTGATATGAATACCCGACATTCCGGCGAACCGGATGAACTCTCGCAGCAGGGGGTTTAGGTTAGTGCTGGGATCTCGTACATATAGCGTGATGTCATCTGCGTATAGGGAAACGAGGACCTCTCGCTGTAGGCAGCGTAGGGCCTTCTCTCTGTGGTGCTGTCGGAGTCTGGCCGCCAGCGGTTCTATCGCTATGGCGAACAGTAATGGAGATAAGGGGCACCCCTGACGTGTGCCCCTGGATATGGCAAATGCGTCCGATATCCGACCATTTACCCCAACGCGGGCAACTGGTTGACGGTAAAGTGTGCTTATCCACTGTGTGAAGCCTATCGGCATCCCCATGTTCCGTAGTATGCATAGGAGGTAGTCCCATTCTAATGAATCGAAGGCTTTAGTGGCGTCTAAAAACACCGCCACCATTGGCAAACCTGGGTCTACATTTTGCAATATGGAGAAGAGCGTGCGTAGGTTGTATGAGGTGGCTCTGCCCGGGATGAAACCCGCCTGGTCCGACAGCACCAACCCCCCCATCAGCAGCTGCAGGCGATTGGCCAGAACCTTGGTTAGGATTTTAGCATCACAGTTGATTAGGGATAGGGGGCGGTATGAGTCACAACTCCCGGGCGGCTTACCGGGCTTTAGCAGAGAAATGATTAGGGCTTCCCGCATGGATGGGGGGAGGATTCCCGACTCGTGTGCCTCCAGGTACACCTCACGGAGCACCGGTATCAGGATGTCTGCGTAGGCCTTATAGAAGTCCATAGGCAGCCCGTCTAGTCCAGGGGCCTTCCCAGGTGCCATCTGGTTGATAGCATCCCTTATTTCGTCTTGACTTATGGGTTCTGCCAAAAATTCTCTATGCCTGTCCGGGAGCCACCCTAGAGTGAGCTCCCTCAGGTAGTCATCCATTTCTAGGATTCCCGTTCTGGTAGTAGCGTAGAGTGCGGAGTAATGGTTGACAAAGGCGCCTAAAATTGAGTGTGTATCTCTTAATGGCTGCCGTCCGTCTCCCTCCAACTCCAGTACGAAATTGGAGCCACGTCGGGGGCGAATAACTCCCGCCAGGAAGCTCCCGGGGCGTTCCCCTTCTCCATAAGCTCTAGCCCTGGAATGTTTTCCCCGAAAGTTTACCTCCGGTGGTAGTATATTCTGACAACGCTTCTCGATACCGCGCCTGAGCAACGGAATCCGTGGGAAAGTCCGGCTGGGTTTCTAGTGTGCGGAGTGTGTTTTCCAATGTGTGTAAAACCCGCAAGACGCCTGAGCCCTTGGATATGCAACTGCCGCGGATCGTAACCTTCAACGCCTCCCACAGTGTGGCTACCCGCTCTACCGATCCCTTGTTATGGGATATAAACTCTTCGATATCCTGACGTAGTTCAAGGCGGAATAGCTCATCAAGTAGTATGTTGGGTGGAAGACGCCAGGAAGGGGGCCCTCCCAGTATGTCCGGCAAGCGGAATCTGGTCAGCACCGGTGAGTGGTCAGAAAACGTGCTGCTCACATGTTGTGCGGCAGCCATGGAAGGGGCCAGCCCCCGAGACACCAATATGTAGTCCAGCCGGGCCCAAGTGGCATGAGCCATGTTCCAATGTGTACCTTCCCTACTGATCGGGTGGAAGTGCCGCCATGTATCTACCATCTCCTGATTGTCACAGATGTCACGCAGGTATCTATGTGTGTTGGTGTAGTGGTGCGTGGAAGGGTTAGACCTGTCCAGAGTGGGATCAAGGACCGCATTGAAGTCCCCTCCCCATATGAGATGTGTTGATCCTAACTCCCTGATCTTGTTCCAGAGGGCAATGAAGCTACTCGGGTCATCGCAGTTCGGGCCATAGGAGCATGCGAAGGTGATGGTATCTGCACCCATCCTTCCCCAGGTGACGCAGTACCGTCCCTCTCGGTCCGATGCGTCCCCCAGTGGAGCATAGGGAACACTCCTTTTTATCAGTATTGCGGTACCTCGAGCATAAGACGAGTATGCTGCGAAGACCGAGTGTGCCGCCCAACGGGCAGCAAAGCCGCCTCTGCGGAGTGGGTCCATATGGGTTTCCTGCAGGAGTGCTACATTAACGTTGAGTCTGTCCAGTGCACCTAATATCTGTCGCCTCTTTCTCGGGTCGCCTAGTCCTCTAACATTCCAGGAGATGACTGACAGCAGTCCCCCCTCCCTGCTATCCATCTGCGCCCCCCGGCTCATATCCACATCTAGGTAGTCGAGAGTTACTGGTGTGGACAAGCTCCCACTTACTCCTGAGCCCTGTCCCCACGGATGATTCAAAAGGTGAGTATGACATGTGCATTGTGACGGTATACATGCTGTGTTCAAACAAAATAACAACCATCCCGTAAACATTCCCTCCCCCACCCACAATGACATCCCAATCATGCCGAGCATCTACCCCCACCCACAACAATGCAACAACCCAAACCATAGTCTGTTGGGGAATACCCAAGTGGGAAACACCAGGGCTCCAGACCCGCCACCCCAACTCCCCCGATTTTGCACCCGCCGTCCGCTGGGGTTAGCAGCGGCAAGCTATGCGGGAGGGGGAAGGGTGTGCCAGAGCAAGATCAAGTTATATAGCAACAGTCGTATCCTGGAATCAATCGGGGCATTATTCTACTTATCATCAATCCGAGCCCATAGTATCCAGCAAGGGAAACAACAAGTAGTGAGGTTACCTGTGCGATAGAGGCTGAATAGTTCTATGCAGTGCCAGTGTAATGGGAAGTAAGCATATCAATCATACCCCTCTAGTCAGTCCAGCGCTGATGTGGGAGAGCGGGAACCTTCTCTCCCAGGAGATGTGCGGGCAGGTTCGTGAGTACGCTTATGATCTTTTAGGAAGAGTTCCACCTGGGACGGGTTCTGAAATATGTGCGTCTTGCCATGGATGACCACTCGCAAGCGCGCCGGGTAGAGCATGGAGTAACGAATATCACTTTGAATTAGACGCTTCTTAACTGCTCCAAATTTCCGGCGTGCCTCCTGTACAGCCTGCGTGAAGTCAGGGAAAAATGAGAGCGTAGTGTTTTCATACTGAACCGGCTGCTTCTCTCGTGCCAGGCGTAGTAACGTATCGCGGTCTCTGTAATTCAGGAAACGGATAAGGATTGGTCTCGGGGGTGCTCCGGGAACGGGGCGAGGGCCCAGGGAGCGATGGGCCCGCTCCACCACCAAACATGGGGAAAAGGCCTCCGTGCCAAAGAGTTCGGATAGCAACTTCTCTATGAATATTTCCATTTTCCCCACTGCTGTTGATTCTGCCAGACCCACAAGGCGCACGTTGTTTCGTCGCGAGCGCGCTTCCAAGTCCTCATTCTTATCGGCTATCACTTTCAGTAACCGTTCCATCTGCGAGACTGTGTTGGCATTGGCCACCGCCCCATCCTCAAGCCCCGAAATACGCTGCTCCGTCTCCTTGACCCGTTCCTCCTGTTGGTCCAGTCGGTGCACCACAGAGTCCAATCTTCTGGACATATTATCGATCTTTGAATCAATGGAAGAGAGACTCATCTGCATGTTGAGAAGGAGCGCCTTCCAGTCCACTTCCTCCGCATCTGTCCCCTCCGCGTCCCCGTCTCCCGCCAGTGGGGTGCGGGTTTTCTTCTTTTGGGTCTCGAAGGGGAGCTTAGATTGTTTATTATCTGTCTTCCCCATGATGCTGGCGGATCAGGCAGCGTCGTCCCCCACTCCAAAGCACCAGAGCGGGACCTTCTGAACAGCGCAGTCCTAGGCAGGTATAGGGTATGTTGTGCCGCAATTTCGCCGGTCCGTTTCCCGCTTCAGTATCTCTATTCCCCTCGCGGTGTAGATCACTGGCGTTAGAGACGGTCCCCAAGGTCAGGAGCGTAATCGCGGCGTCATTTCAGTCCGTGTATATACCGCCCGGCCAGTGGTTGGTTAACGATGGGCACCCATCACCGCCTCGCGGGCAAATCCTTTCCCGCGAGTTTGGCGGATTCATGGACTCCCAGTGCGATGTGCGTGAGGCGAAATGACAAGGGGGAGCCCTCCACCTCCTCCCGATGCACCCTCCGCAGCAGGGCAGCAGCGCTCCTCACCTCGGGCCTGTGGCGGGACTCGGCAGGTCAGTATAAGCACGCGAGGCGCTCCTGCAGTAGGTGCCCCTCTTCTGGACGATCTCCCTTGCGACGGTACAGGCACAGCAGCGTCGTAGTGCGTCTCGCTCTTCCCTCAGGTAGGGTGCATGGGATGCCGGTCCCTAGATGTGCAGGGCTCGCCGGGGCTGCGCAATGTGTCAAAGCTCACCTCCTGAGCTCCCGGGTGGCAGGATCGTCATGCAGCTGTCAACCGCAACTCACTTTGCCTCCGTGACCCACTATCTCCTTTGCCTCTTCGTGGCTTCAGGCTCCCCAGCACTATCTCCGGCAATCCGGTGACGATTGGTTCCCCTGGCAGGTCCGGGCCTAGTGACCACGTGTGAGCACCGGAGTCGCGTTCACGTGCTCGCCGTCTCTCATGCGCCAGCGGACTTCAGTGCCTCCCGCGGGAACTGTTAGGGCGGATTTCGTCGCCGTCACCGCACCGATTCTCGCCAAACTCGCCTCAGATGTGCAGCCACCTCTTAGGATCCCTCGAGCTTCGTTACTTCCAGTTTCCAGGGTACAGGATGGGTATGGCGGATGCTTGAAGTGCCCGGCTGGCGAGAGCCTCACATGAGTGCGGCCATGTCGGTCTGGCGCCCTCTAGCGCCCCCCAGGAAGATTAAGTGATTTGCCCAGAATCACAGGATATTGAGCAGATGCTGCGATTTCACCTCCCTGGTCATACAAACAAAATAAAGTATGCTTTCATGTAGAACTTGCACTTCTCATTTAAAGCGCTTTATTTCCCTCGTGCCAAGTGTGCGCTATATATAACTGCAAAAAAATACCAAAGCACACTGTACACATGAACCGAACTTGGCTGAAAGGAGTTAGGAGCTCTGACAGTCAATGGCGAGTGTATTCCAGTGCTGCAGCCTTACACTCTAACTGATAGTGCAATAGTTCCAATGTCAGACGCTCTAGCCGTCAGGCCAGGTCTCCTTATTCCTGTTGCGCAGTCAGCTAGAATGTAAAGCAGCAGGAGCAACCTAGCTCTGGAATACACTCACTATTGACTGTCACAGCGCCTCACAGACACGCCCCCTCTAAAGGTATTCAGCAGCACCTGCGCTGCACATACCCATACTCCAGAGCAAGGGTTGGATTGGTAAGGCGAGCAATCGTGCAATGGCCGAGGGGCCAGTAGCCGAGTTCCAGCTGTGGGCCGCTTTTTTGGGCAGTCTGGGGGCCTATTTAGACAGTGTCTGTGCTGTTCGGATGCCACTAGTGGCCCAGTGGGTGCCTGAGTGGCCTTTCTGGAGGCAGATGGGCCTCTGTTACCTCCGTTTTACAAACGGGCAGAGGTCTCAGTCCATTTCTCATGCTGGGCCGGCCCATTAATATATGCAGATTGAGCAGGGGTAGGGGGCCTGAACAGAAGTTGTCTCACTTGTATTCACTTGTGTTTCACCAGTGTGAAGTAATCCATGCAGTTTTAGGTCTCGCCTGGCGTTAGCAGCACGCATGCACTGCCCTCGCCATGCAAGGGCTTCTTGGAATCGATACGATTCCAGAAGCTCGCTTTCTGCTCCGCCCGTGTTTTGCATTGGTGCGCGTCATTTTGCGCCACCAATTATGCAAAACCGGGTGTTATGATTGTTCAGGAGGCTTTTTAGTCCTTCCTGTTTACCACCCTGTCCGCTTTTGGCCCCGCCCACCGGGATTGCATCTTTTACTGGCGATGGGAGACAGTGTCTCCTAATTAGCCGCTACGCACTTTTTTGTTCTCATTCGGCTTCGGCAAAGGCAGCCGCGTGTTTATTTTTGCATCGCGCTTTCACTTAAAGTGAAAGCGCGATGCAATTATAAACAAGAGGCTGCCTTTGCGCAATGCCGAGAGCTTGTTTCTAAAGAAATACTGTCAAGTATGCTTCTGCTTAATTTTTTTGTTTTCATGTTGCAAATGAAATTGCCACAAATTAGGTGTTCACTTGGCCTCTAAACTGGCTTCCTCGGCCAAGCACACATGGTTGGCCTGGGCGCAAAACTGCTGACTGGAAGCCGAGCCGGAAAGGAAACACTTTCACAGTACATAGTCCCGCATTATGGGGCGAGCGGTGATTCGTTCAGACTTATAATTGACTGCTTGGTAAGCAGTCGTTTTCACTGATTTACGGGACGTGGACAATTAATAGAAGGCACTGCTAACAAAACAAATGCCACCCGCTCGCCATCTCCCCAGGCTGCTATTTTTTACCAAGTGGAATAGAAGTGGTCCCAGAGTATAAATGGAGATTTAAGAAAGATCAACAAAAATTGCAACAATTATAAGGCAAAACCATAGTGTTATTTAATCACACTAGGAACAGGCAAATAAATGCATACAGTAAATCACACTATTTCCAAATGTGCAGGGTGCCACGGGGGTGGGAAGGGAGTGAAGGAATGGGTAGGGTATTTGAGTAAGTGACATAAACAATTTCAAAACAATGGTACAAATCAATTGTTGGGCACCTTAGTGGCGTGCCAAAGGTTCAAAAGTCATTCATGAACAAAATCAAATATTATTGCCAAGAAGCCATATACAAATGAGAGTTCACAGTGCTCAACGCACTATTGAGGGTACTGGCATGATGGGATGTCGACGTTTCGACCCCTCTTCAAAGGTAGGTAAATTAATTCCTTACAGGTGGGGTCTTCCTCAGGACGGAAGAGGATGGTGAACCGGGGAAGGTAGGCACCTATGCAAAGATATAGGTGAAGATTAGTGCCAGGCGGACATTCAACTGTAGGACTAGATAAGGATATGACTGCCATAATTACCAGAGAAAAAGAAGGCATCAAGTCAGTGACAGCTTGGCATCTGGGCACAGAGGCTCAAAAGTCAGGTGGGAGTGAAAGTCACCTACAAGTTAATTTAAAAGCGACAGTAAGGTCAAAAGTGCAAATGGCTAGAAAAACGGGAGGTGGGTGATGACTCCAAGTAAATCTAGACTCACGTTTATTATTTGAAAAAAGGAGGAAACGAATACTCCATCGGAAACACACCGCTGTATAATCGGTATGTGGGGTGAGACGAATCACCAAAGAAACAGCCTCTAAAAACAAATGGAGAGAGCGCTCTATAAATGAGTGAAACAGAAGGTGGTCCTAAACTAGAGAAATACAGAGCTAACAGGACCTGGTAACCCACATTATCATCCGTAGACTGAGATGTCATGAAACGGGACTAAGAAGTCCAGTGAAAAGCAAAACTGGGAAAATGTATAAGTCGAAACCAGCAGGAATTGCTTATACCCAAAGGAAAACCAAAAAGGGCGATTAATCATATGGTGCACATAATAAAAACAATATATGCGTCCGAAATTAACTGTGAGTGATAGAGGGGGACTAAAGAAATAAACAGGGACAGAAATTCTAGGTCAAATAATCCAAGTAAACGGAGTGTCATCCGAAAGGTTCCCTTACCTAGAGACGGCGTACCAGACTGAGCTCGCTCGATTCTAACAGCTAACTGAGGACGCGGAGCGGCTCCCAGATAAGGAGAACGCTGAAACCGCGTGACGTTCAACCGGGTGCAGCTGCTGCACCCGGTTGAACGTCACGCGGTTTCAGCGTTCTCCTTATCTGGGAGCCGCTCCGCGTCCTCAGTTAGCTGTTAGAATCGAGCGAGCTCAGTCTGGTACGCCGTCTCTAGGTAAGGGAACCTTTCGGATGACACTCCGTTTACTTGGATTATTTGACCTAGAATTTCTGTCCCTGTTTATTTCTTTAGTCCCCCTCTATCACTCACAGTTAATTTCGGACGCATATATTGTTTTTATTATGTGCACCATATGATTAATCGCCCTTTTTGGTTTTCCTTTGGGTATAAGCAATTCCTGCTGGTTTCGACTTATACATTTTCCCAGTTTTGCTTTTCACTGGACTTCTTAGTCCCGTTTCATGACATCTCAGTCTACGGATGATAATGTGGGTTACCAGGTCCTGTTAGCTCTGTATTTCTCTAGTTTAGGACCACCTTCTGTTTCACTCATTTATAGAGCGCTCTCTCCATTTGTTTTTAGAGGCTGTTTCTTTGGTGATTCGTCTCACCCCACATACCGATTATACAGCGGTGTGTTTCCGATGGAGTATTCGTTTCCTCCTTTTTTCAAATAATAAACGTGAGTCTAGATTTACTTGGAGTCATCACCCACCTCCCGTTTTTCTAGCCATTTGCACTTTTGACCTTACTGTCGCTTTTAAATTAACTTGTAGGTGACTTTCACTCCCACCTGACTTTTGAGCCTCTGTGCCCAGATGCCAAGCTGTCACTGACTTGATGCCTTCTTTTTCTCTGGTAATTATGGCAGTCATATCCTTATCTAGTCCTACAGTTGAATGTCCGCCTGGCACTATTCCCTTTTTAATCTTCACCTATATCTTTGCATAGGTGCCTACCTTCCCCGGTTCACCATCCTCTTCCGTCCTGAGGAAGACCCCACCTGTAAGGAATTAATTTACCTACCTTTGAAGAGGGGTCGAAACGTCGACATCCCATCATGCCAGTACCCTCAATAGTGCGTTGAGCACTGTGAACTCTCATTTGTATATGGCTTCTTGGCAATAATATTTGATTTTGTTCATGAATGACTTTTGAACCTTTGGCACGCCACTAAGGTGCCCAACAATTGATTTGTACCATTGTTTTGAAATTGTTTATGTCACTTACTCAAATACCCTACCCATTCCTTCACTCCCTTCCCACCCCCGTGGCACCCTGCACATTTGGAAATAGTGTGATTTACTGTATGCATTTATTTGCCTGTTCCTAGTGTGATTAAATAACACTATGGTTTTGCCTTATAATTGTTGCAATTTTTGTTGATCTTTCTTAAATCTCCATTTATACTCTGGGACCACTTCTATTCCACTGTATGTTACCCAGGTCCCAGTGATTATTGGGTTTACCCTTAGTTCTAACGCTATTTTTTACCAAAGCGCTCACTTCAAGTGCTTAGCTCTGGAAAGTGCACTGCAGCCTGTCCTGTGTGGCTCCTCTCAGCACGACCAGTCAGCAGGCCCACCCCTCTCCCCCATCCAGCCAGAAATACAACACGCAGATTAAGCCCACTCCACCTCAAACCCGGCAAAACGAATCTACAAAGTGACCGCAAACTATTAAAAAAGAAACAGCACAACGTTGCTCCTAAAAGGCCCACAGGAGCCAAGTGTCCCTTCTCGCCTCGCGCAGGAACTGGGCTATTCTTTAGAGTGGAAAGGTGCCATGTAACAAGGCCAGGCTGCCCCGTTTATGAGCGCGTATGTGCCGTCCTGACCCAGCATACGGATCAGCAATTAGCAACAGTTCAGCTTAGCTCTGGTCGCAAACAGATGTTTAAACAAACAATAGAAGGAGTACATGCGGGAGACAGAACAATGCCTCCAGAATACTGGGAAAGGCGCACAAGGAAAGACATTTTTTCTTTTCTTGAGAAGACCCCTCACTCACCAACCTAGTTGGTGACATGCTTCATCATCGGGATCCCACCCGGATAGCCGAGTGCCATCCGGGTGTGCTTCGACACCTGATTACAGTGGAGCAGGTAGTTTTTTAGTGCAAGTGAGTGAATAGTGGATTAAAAATTGGCCAGATATAACTCACTAAGAAGTTTTATTCTGGAGCGGTTGGTTAAATTGACCAGTGGTATCTAAAGGTGACGATTAGTGCTGATAAGTGCAAAAAAACGGTCTACATGTTTCAACCTGTGTGATGGTAATGCTAGGTTTTCGTCAAGACCAATTGACGTGACCCGTGCGGTGTACACACGCTAAGATGTACCCTACCCTTGATCACTGTGACCTAACCATCTACTCACGGTGAGGTGTCCTATCATCCAATTTGTAGACAGGAGAAATCTGTAAAGACAAACACACAATTACAATCAGACGCAATAATATGCATGTAATGCAGTGTTTTGATGATAAAGTGCTCCTTGAGCTCCCAGAAGTGTGCGTAGAGAACAAGCACAACAAAAGGATTACCCCCAAATTACAGAGGTAGAGATGCATAGGTAATTCAGTAACTCAGTAACCATCTCAGTTACTGAAAGCTTGATTATGACCCGTTCATAGTCATATGGTGCAGTGGGCGTAAATGCGCCGTTGAATCCAAATGCATTGAATAAATACACAGGGTTTCAATTGTGCCTGTGAAGGAATCATACAGACCCACTCTCATCAGTCATTCATAGTCTCTACTCTCAGACATAATCATGAGGACGTGCGTTACGTAGCATGCATGCTAAGTATATGAGCGTAAAAAAGTGGTACAAATAAACACAAGGAAGGAGTAAAAGGTGCTTACTAAAAGACGCGTGATTGCGTGCCTCATGGGAGTCGGGGTCGTGGTGCTTGCTCAGAAACACGATCTGGAGGAAATGGGCATAGCAACATGAACGATAAAATATCTACTAGGGCGCATTACAGAGAAAGAACGCCATGAATCAATATCGCATCATGGCGCTGTACTTACTTGGTGGAGCCAGTCACCGGCTGGTACGCCTGCCTTAAGTGACCCGTCTCTGCTCCCCGAGGGCTACCGCATCAGAGCGTCTCTGCAGATTAAATGCAGAACACTTCCGGGAGCGGGGACAGCGGGGGCGTGGTCACGTTGTCATGTGACTAGCGTGCGGGGCGTGGGTACCCGGTAGGCATGGTGATGATGACGTGTCTAAAAACAGTCACTCGTGCTTTATTAAACAAACACGCAACTCTGGTAGAGGGGCGTGGGTACGCGGTAGGTATTGTGATGGTGACGTACCTAAAAAAGACACTCGTGCTTTATTAAACAAACATGCAACTCTCGTGCAATGAAAATCACAGCTCAGTCCAATGTATTCGCCAATCGCGATGATGCAAGAACCTGTGAATCAAGAAAAAAGGAAACACGGGGGGCCACAATCTACTGTTAACCTAGAACATTTGTGTGCCTTTATGTCAGGGGAGTGCGCGTTGTCAAACTAGCAACATGAGCTAAATGTCGTACCCAGATCAGGCATACAGTGGTACACATATATCCCAATGGAATTGAGGTGACAATACGCCTGGACATCATAATGTGTGACACTGAATCAAGCCTCCTTCTCAGTCAGGGCTGAGAATCATACCGAGTTCAGGCATACAGTAATGTACCTATGTCCAAATGAAATTACTATAGGATATACAAGGTGACACTACTGCTTCACAAATTAATAAGAGACACAGAGTCGTGCCTCATTCTCAATCAGACAGCGCTGGCCAGTTCGTAGAGAACCGATTGTCAGTAAAGTTATTTAAGGTGTAGTCTGGTGTCTCATTCTCACTTCTAGAAATCAATGCCTCATGGTGGGTAAATGATTGATAGAGTTATTTTGAAAGGACTGAATGCCACGGGATATTATCGTTCAGGCCATCTTTGTGAGTGGATAGCCTGTAAATCCACCTTTGTGCTTTCTCAAAAAGACGCTGTTGAATTTTTGTGCCGTGTTTATCTGTTCGATAACAGTCCATCTCATGTCGTTGGTTGTGTGGTTATATTGAAGGAAATATTCAGTAAGTTTGGTTGTCATCCTTTTACACCTTATTGCACTGCGGTGTTCACAGATTTTTTGCTTCACCTTCCTGCAGGTCATCCCTACGTATTTCAAGTTGCAAGGGTATTTTATCAGATAGACCACATTGGTACTATTACAAGTTGTATGAGCCCGCTGGCTCCACATTTTGCCTGGTTCCAATGACAATGTTTTAGTGTTGTCGGTCAGATGGCAAACACTGCAGTTGCCGCATTGATGATGTCCTACTATGTTTGGTAGGCCCCGTGCGTTGGTTACAGTTGGTGTCGCCACCTGTGGGCAGTCTCTAGGGCGTGTGTTCACCAAGGCATCTTTCAAACTCCTTGCTTTCTTGAAGGAGAATAGGGGTTTCTCCCAGTGTAAATTACCTGTATTGATGATGGACCAATGCTTATTGATAGATCTTGTCATTATGTTAGAGGCTGTATTGTATGTAGTTACACACGTTAATGGTATTTCATCGTCCGCAAACAGCTGTTGACAACACGCATGACTCGCTTCCGCAAATGGTCACCCTGAATCCATTTTGTATAATATTATGCAAATAGTATGCGCCTCCGACCTCCTCATTGTAAGAGTTATTATAATAATCATCTCGCAGACCGCACTCGTTTCATGGAGCTGAAGGAGGCTGCAGTGTCAAGCACCGTCGCAACTGTGCTTTTATTGTCAGGACTAGGAAAAGGTTACTCTCCGTATTTTCATTTGAATGCCACATTTGACATTTTACACGAATAATGTTGAAAAAGGATCTGTTGAATTCTGGGCATGGACAAAATGTCGAATTATATACAAACAGAGAATCTTCCCAGAGCCGTGCACTGAACATTCATCACGGCTCCCCTCCTCATTGAAAATTGCAACAAAAAAGGGGGCAACACAACTGATTAAACAATAATAACAAGCATTAAAAATGCAATAGGTCTCGCCTTTCATTAAGTTAAAGCCATTTGCTTTGCTATACAATACCATCAGCAAAGCAAATGGCTTTAACTTAATCAAAGGTGAGAACTATTGCATTTTCAATGCTTGTTTTTTTATCTAAGTGAAGTTAAGAAAACATTCCTCTGTCAGAGACCCCCGCCCCCCTTCCTTTCACAAAACGTTGCCGAAGCAGTGTTTTGCGGAAAGACAATCTGCAAAGGTCGGCCGGTTTTTTTTTTAGCGTGCCTGGGCCTACTTTTGATCCCAATCCAACCCTGCCCAGAGCCCGACCCCACCTTGCCTCTAGGAGTACCGGTACTCTCTTGACACAAAGAGCAGTTTCACTACTCAAGGGGATAAAGAACTGAGAAGTGCCGGTACTCAGAACGGGTGAGTAACCCATTTAAAACAATGCTGTGGATTCTATAGGCTCATCGAGCTGACTGCCAGACCCAAAGCGCATAAATGAGTAATTGCCGTCCTGGGGGATTTTTAGGTCTCGCCTAGCGACGCAGCGCATGCGCTGCACGCCTTGGCGAAATCTATGGTTGGCGGTTTGTCGGCGGAAGGGGGACAGGAGATGTGCACGCGCTGGGACAGGCGATGTGCACGTGTACGGCTCGTGGCACACGGCACCACACACTCGCGGGATGCCTCGTCCGTGTTTGCAACAGACAGAACCCTCTTCAGAAAGGTACTTGATTCTATAATTGATTTTATTTTTAGTTTACTAGTGAATGAAGGTTAGCAGAAACGTTAGTTACTTTTTCAGGCAGATGTGTTTTTTTCTGGTTTGGGAAGTAATTAGCTGTTTAGTGGCTCCAAATCATGTGTGATACCTCCAGGCTCTCATGGCGTTTTAGCCTAAAATGTGTTGTATCCAGAACCCTGGAATTTACAGTTTAATAGCACACATTTTTGCTAGGTTATGTCAGGATGCATCTCGGCTAAAAGTCAGTTCCGTGTGTAACTAATCTAGTCCAGAGTTTTTCCTTTGCATTCTGGGATCTGTAGTCTTGTTTAACTTACTATAAAATCAAGGCTGCAATACTTCAAAAGAAAAGGATAAACATGGACTGTATCAACTACTCAAGAATGGACTAGGAAAAATTGGGAGTTCGGACAAATGTACGCATCCAGCACAGTTGGGTGGGTTCAGAGCTCCTCTGTGACTCGGAATTTTTTTGTAATGTATACCTTTGGACACTTTTTCCCTTCCATTACACGTGACTTGACATGACAGCGGCAGAGCAGATACCTGCTTTTCTGCATGAATCCTATAAACATGTGTTTAAAAGTCAACTTTCTTTATATTTTACTCCAAAATGAGTAAGGGGAAAAAAATATAGTGATTTTACAAATACATATTTACGAGGGGTCCATATCTGTCACTTGTTGAGATAGTTAGGTGTCCTAAGTGAATGGTTTGCCTCGCATATAGTGGTGGCCCTCCCTTAGCATCATGACATTTGGTGCACTTCCAAAGCGTGCACTCCTTTATAGTGTTCCCTTACTTTAAGTATATCCAAAATGTGTTAAAAGAGGTTTTCCTTTTTGGGAAGTGGTAAAACTTATCACTGTATACATTTCGGTATTGGTAGGGCATATAAATTAAAAATAATACATGCCCTGGTATGGGGGTTTTACAGTTAGAAGTTGTATTGAACTTAATACAATGTTTTAACTGTAATTTATATTTTAAACTTCCTTGCTTTTTCTTTTCTTTTGTCTTTAAATGGTCAGCTAATGTTGTATTTTTTATTCTTTTGAAGCAGAACTTGTGTAAAGTCTTTTTTAGATACTTTTCCTGCAGTAAAGAAAGCAAACTAATTAGGTCTAAATAAGTATAATAAAAAGTGGATTTTAAGTACGTTTTAGTTTTAAACTTTTTCATGTTGCAAATTACAAAATGTGCACTTCCTTCTTTTTAGCCGGTCGGTCCAGAAGAGATGCGGTGGATCCAAGGGTGGATCGGAGTTGTAGAAGACCTGAAAGCAGAGGGGACAGTGTTCACAGTCACTAGCCAGTGACCGGCGTGGCACCAGGTAGGTCCCAGGCGATGTCGGGTGCAAACAGGTGAAGAGGTGTAGCTTGTCTCCGCAGCCACGTGGTCCCTGAAGGTCGACGACGTCCAGGAGTCGGTTCACGAGCTGTCCCACGCAGGCTCTCGCTGTTGGCGGTGTCGGCGACTCGATGGAAGCAAACAAGCCTTGGCAAAAGCAGGAGTTGCAGGAATTGAAGAAAGCTTGTGGTTCTGACCAGCAAGGTCAGAGGGGCTGCTCCTTTGGAGGGCAGCAGGGGCCAGTCTGGGGCAACCAAACCAGTGTCATAGTTTTCAAACAAGGTCGTCAAAATGGCCACTAGCCAATGGGCCAGGGACCGGGCAGGCGCGTCGAGATGCAAAGTGCAGAGGGGCCCCACGCAGATCGTGGAGATGCTGGAGGGCTCACCTTTGGTGCAGATGCTGCTCTGTTGTTGGGCTTTTCAGGACCCAAAGCACAACTTGGAGGGAGCCTCTGTTGTCGCGCTTGCAGCTTGTCGAGTGTCTTTTCAAGATGGGTGGCTCCACGTGTCTCGGTGCCTCCACGGGTTCCTTCTTTGCAGGGACTGTGGATCGGGCGGTGATAGGCCTGGAAGTCCAGGTCTTGTTGGTCTCTGGGCTCGGGCTCCGGCAGGAGGTGGCGGCAAAGCAGACGTCGAGTTGCTGGATGGTGCTTGCGTTAGCAAGATGGTCACTCCCTGACCATAGGGGAGATTTCCTTCAGTCCTCTGTGCAGCAGAGCGTCGAAGTTCCCGTCTTCTTCTTTGTAGTAAGTTGATTCCAGGATGTCTGAAGTCTTAGGACACAGCTCCTACCTTTAAGCGGATTCTAGGAGCCGGACTACCGGCTAGGTCCCTCCCTAAGGGTGGGACCAGGAAGGGGGGTGGTTACACCCCCAATCCTTTGTCCAGCTCGCCCCAGGTCTGGGGCTGGTGTGCCCCAAGACCGGTTTGAACTGGCATATGCACCGAGGCTCCTTGTGAGCCTCAGGCATGTCTGATTCCATTCAAGCCCTACCTGACCAATACACAAAATCCTGTCTGGGGTGGTGCACGCACCTCCCCTGACAGGAAACCCTTTGTCCACGTCTCCCAAGCTGGAAGGACTCCCAGCAGCAGGAGGGCAGACTTGTGTCTGTGGTGGCAGCGTCCATTTTGTGGAGCTGAGGCTATGTCTGATTTTACCCGGGTTTCAGGTGCTGTACATGTCGTGTCCCTCTAGAAGGGTGGAATGCTAACTCCGTCGCCAGAATTGGCGAGGGGTTAGTATTCCAATTCGTATGACACCTTACTCGACATGTTTTGATAAAGCCAAACCAAAGATAGCATTTAACCGCGAGGTTCATAATGCACTTAAGAGTATATGGTATGACGATATCTGGAAACGGTAGAAGGAAGTTGTTCCGACCACTGCAGACAGGCTCAGCTCATGCCAGAGCACCATCTCACATGGAACCAAGCAATCTGCCTTCAGGATTGCTAAGGCCTGCCATAGGAGTGACTTATAGGTTAACATGTGTCCCATTTAAGGTTAGGTATAGGTATACTACACCTAAGTAAGAGGTGGTTACACCAACTTACCCCAGCTGAGTGATCAGCCAGTTGTGTCAAATTGTTAGGCCAGGCCAGGGGTGGCACAATACATGCTTCAGCCCCTGGTAGGCCTTGGATACACCAATGCCCTGGGTACCTAGTGTACACTGGTACAGGGGCTCACAGGGTGATCCAATTCCAATTGGTTATGCACCTAGGGTGCATAGTGTCAATTTAGTAGAGAGAACAGCAGGCTGGGGGTCTGATTAGCAGGCCCACAGCCTCAATATGTCAAAAACCAGTGAAGCAAAAAGCAAAAATTTGGGGTGACCATAGGATAGCAGACCCTACTCTCCTACACACCCGGACAGGCGATGTGCACATGTACGGCTCGCGGCGCACGGCACCACACACTCGCGGGATGCCAGCTTTAGCAAGGGAGGAGCAGCAGCATCTCTCGAAGAGGGACAGGAGATGTGCACGCGCCCGGACAGGCGATGTGCACGAGTACGGCTCGCGGCGCACGGCATAACACACTCACGGGATGCTAGCTTTGGCAAGGGAGGAACAGCAGCATCTCTGTTGCTCGTCTCGGTGCTGCTTGCTGCCAGCCTCGGTGTTGGACGTTTTGGAGTGGGCAGAGCGCACCCCACCGCCATTACCTACTGTTGCTGGCTCCAGTCCTGTGAGTACGTAGACATCTTTGTGCACAGGATCCCTGGCAGGGGCGCTCTGCTTAGAAGAACCGTGTAGTAATTCATTCAGGAGCAGGTTGTATCAAAGTGAATTTACTGATGTAGATAACTACACAGCTCTTGAACTGCCAACCACCTTCACCATCAGTCAGTCTCCTCCAGTTGAATTATAACATTCCAACTATGACATCAGGAGCTGACATCACAAGAACACACTCAGCTGGGAGCAGGTGATGACTCAAGCTTAACATTGAATATAGCATATAACATACCTCCTTTTCTCCTGGATAACTAAAACTAACAACAAAACAAAACACATCTTATAGTACAATAAATAAAACCTAAATAAATTCTTAATCACGAAACCTGTGAGGAATAACACGGACTCTAGAACTCTTTCTACGTTGTCCAGCAGAAGGCTTGGAAGTGGTGTATACTTTACTTGTCGAACTTGAATCTTTAGATATAGAACATGATCTTGTCTTAATTAGTCTAGACAAATTCCACCAACAACCCCCTTCAACCTGAGAAGCATTATTGTAAATCCGAATGACCTCGACAGGATCTCCAAACTTACAATACCCTTTCTTGGTGTGCACAGGACTCTTAATACGTACAAAATCACCCACAGAAAGAGCAACAAATTTAACACTTTTCTTGTTGTCAAACCATGTTTTCTCTTTTCCCTGTGCAATATCAGAATTGACCTTGACTTTTTCCATAAGAGCATCAACATCACACAACGATTCCACCCATTTACCCATCCATCCTGGACGGAAACTTGTATTAGCTTTCCTACCCCTTAGTATCTCAAAAGGAGAAACTTTTGTAGATGAATGTGGTGTGGTCCTATAGAACCACAACATACTCTCGAGAGCTTTATATACATCATGTCTCCCATTCACTGCCCACTTGACACACTCACCTACAACCCTATTCATTCTCTCAACGAGGCCCTTGGTTTGTGGATGATAAAGTGAGCTCTTGAGATGTTTAATGCCACTTAGCGTTAAAAAGGATTCAAATTCTTCACTCAGAAATTGGGTCCCATAATCAGAAACGAGGAACTGTGGAAACCCTTCCCTCAAAAATATGTCCTTGAGAAACTTGACAAGGCTTGAAGAACTAGCCTCCCTGACTACTTTGATTTCCGGCCACTTGGATGCATATAGCATATAACACACCGCTTGCCATACTTTCACCAACAGGCTCTAACGTGGGACGTGCAGAGTGCCTGTCCACTCTGTATTGTTCGAAGAATTACTGCAAGCTTGTTTTAGTTGTGGTAGTTTTTCATTTCCAAGTGTTGGTATAGCCCTCGGCTGCTGCAACGTGGCTTCATAGCGCTGTGGGCTTCCTGGGGGTTGATGTTTTATTTCTGCACGGCTCTTACTGCACAGTGTACAGAGGGGCTCATTTCCACAACAATTTCATCATCAAATACACAACTAATAGAGTACTTACTCGACCCGCCACAATACATCCTGACGCCGGACAAACAGAGAGGTCAAATGTCGTCAGGAGAGGGTAGCCGAACACTCAAATGTTGTAACATTTGTATAGCGCCTAACGCCCTCTTATGCTGTTTGCAGCACCCACCACAAGAGAGCTACGCTCTTGTCTTCAGTGTCATGTGACATTAACATGTTTGACAAACTCCACACATGAAAATGAGTGAATGGCTTGTGTAGCGCAGAGCGGCCTCTTTGGGTGGGAGGTGTGGCTTTAGTGAGGATTCTCTTTGTCTTGAAGCGAGGTGTGTGTTATCTCCCTGTGCAATTTCACGCAGAGGTGCATTTTAAAGCAATAGTTTCAAATATATAAACCGATTAAACAGTCATGGGTTTTGCAGGCTCTTCCGAAGTATGGCTCACGTGACATCATCTAGCAGTTCTTCAACGTGTTCCCAGAGGTGTCGTCACTTCCGCCTGCCACTCTCTATCATTTCCCCAGTTTGCACCTTCCGAATGCTTCCTCCAGACCATGACAGAGGATGTACTTCGGGTACAGCGTAGGAATACAAAACGTTACACAGATCCCATGATCACCGTCCGTGGGGAGTGGGTCTGTGCATCAGGTTAGAAAGCCACCCTGGGCCCAGACACGAAGGTCCCCAGATTTACAACACCGAGCAACAAGTTTGCATCACAAAAGTGACACAGCCCGAGCAAAGTGTTTAATTGACATTTACTTGTTAGCACAAACTATCTTTTGCGCTGAATAGCAGTCATAAAATAAGGGAAAGTAGTGTCAATTTGCATCGAGGGAGACTCTAAGGGTGGTGCATGGGCATTCCTATTCACCCACTTATACTTTTGATGTAAATGTAAATTTGATACTTGTATAGCGCACTACTCACCCGCAAGGGTCTCAAGGCGCTTGTACAAATACCGCTGTGGAACCCATCCTGGCTTTCCCTGTGAGGGGTCCACTCCTGGGCACCCCCAAGGTGGAGGCCAGGCATCCTTAGCGTTGTGGGGGCCGTTGTGGAGATTAAGCAAGCTATTGCCCAGAGTTGCAGAGTGGGACTCCATGATTGGAATAGGCACCGAGGCGAGAATTATCAGGTCCGTGGAATTTTTGAGCCCAAGACCCACAGAGGCGGGGAATTGAACCCTGGTCCCGGGCTAGACCTCTGCATCAGGGTCTGCCGCTCTAATCAGTGAGCCACACTTCTCCAGTGTGCAAAGCTGTCTCTACTATACAAGCATTTGCAATGCATTAGGGGTCATTTTTAGAAACTTTGACCTATTGGTATTGTAAATGAAAATGCCTTTTTTTATTGCAGGTTTGTTTAAACAAATAAATAAAAGGCATTGTCATTTATAATGCCAATAGGTCAAAATCTCACAAATGCGCGACCTATTGCATTGCAAACGCTTGTTATAATCTGCAGTGATTTTAAACATATGTGTTCTTAGCTGCCGTCCCTCGGGGCCTGGGTGGGAGAGTACCGATTTCAAGGTTAGTCTCTCCCGCCTCCCTATTCCTGCCGAAACCCGATCCGAATGGCCACTCAGGATCTGCTGGAAACAAGGCAGAAGTGACATGTTGATGCCTGTGACGTCTCCTCCAACAATGACCTCTGACGTCAGAGGGCTTTGTCCTTAAGCTTGGAGGGGAGATTAGAAGGGTTGACAGCATCCACATTTTATTTTTGGAAAATTTACAAAGTGCATAAAAAACAGAGTTTTGAACTCTGCTGTTGTTTGCACTGTGCTATTAAACTGCCAAAAATGAAATGCTGATTGTCCGCCACAATACAAGCCAATGAACCCGAATCCGACAGAATCAACATAAATCAACAGGAAAAATACATTCTCCCGACTATTTTCATTTTAAAAACTGCCCTAGTCTAAAATGTAGGCATGCAGGGTGTGTAAGGCCGAGGGGCACAGAACGATTAAACAAATAAGAGAGTTTCAGTCGCAAGCAGGGAGTTTTGTTTCGAAACGGGGATAATTGGCCGCCAAAGCCCAACTGACTGAAGTGAGCAGAGACCGGGGCCCGATTCATACACAAATACGAACATTGTGCAAGTGAGTCCGTAGCCAGACCCCCGCGCGGCCCCCCAGGGCCAGCGCGTGCCTGTTATTGATCAACATTTTCTGCCTGCCCTCGAGCTGCTCGGACGCTGCGCTGCTGCTCTCCTGACTTCCTGCAAACAATCCTGGGGCCGAGGGCGGCTGCAGGCCCCGGAGAGGCCCCCGCCGAGCCCGGCAGCCCCTCGCCATGATCACCGCCCTGCTGGCCCTGGCCTGGGCCACCGTCAGCTTACTGGAGGCCTCGGGTCTCGGCGAGGTAGGAGCCCTGGAGGTAGGGGCTGGGCCTGGAGATGTGGTTTACGAGGAGGGAGGGGGGCATGGGATGCTGGCGGGCACATCTTTGTGTTTTGTGAATCAAACATTCCTAAACGATTGCGTCATCGGGTTGCTTCTTATAACGCAAGAAAAAAGTGGTTTTCTTCTACGCATCCCAGCGTGTGGCGTTTTACTCACCTAAATACTTTTACTTGGTATTTTAGATAGCTCGGTGGGTTGATTCCCTGCTGCAGAAGGCTATCTTCTACCCTTTCACTTAGGGGCCTGCATATGGTGCAAAAAACTGCGGTAACATTAATCAAGCTCTACTTCAGAGTTAGGGTTGCCACCTTTTATTAGAAAATATTTGTTTACGTTTTGGGTATCTGGACCAGCCAAGCGCTGGTAGGTGAAATAAGTATGAGTGCAAAATAGTTAGGATTCTTTTGTAGTACGGAAACTATCCCTCTCTTCATGCTAATAATCATTCTGAAACAATTTAGAAAACTCTCAAATAGTTTTGTAGATATTTCTTTATGTGTTAAGTGTTTTAGCTTTATGTTTTAAGAGTGGAAAGAATACCGTATTTCAATACTTTACTCAATATTTTTACCTGCCTGGTCTCAAAAATACTGACCAGGCAGGTACAAAACCGTCCAAGTTGCAACCCTACAAGCAGCTAGGGTAGTGTGGTGATGTTGCGTTACAGTGCTGTGACATCATGCCTGTTATGAGGTGGTCATCTCATTCCTATGCATTGTGTATATGGGGAGCATTAATGATCACACAGTGACTGCTAAACCCGGCAGTGAACCTCGAGCAGCCCGCCTCCTTGATTACTTCCCCTCAGCCATGCCAGGCCCTTGGGGTGCGTGTGTCGCCGCATCTGCGTGTAGTGGCGTCAGTGGCGCGCTATGTTTTTTCGCAGTGTAGAAAGTATGAAGGACCCTTGTCTTCATTTGTTGAACAATCGTTCCTGTAGCTGTACATTAGAATGATGGTGGGCCTCGGTGTCGGTGCTGGTGTCAGTGTGTGAAATTGTTAGCCTAACATCAATCCCAATGGGGTGATATTGATATCCTGGGACGGGTGACGTACAAGCGAAGGATGGTCTTCAAACTCCCGTCTACGTGAGTCGCTTGGCTCACGTAGACCATCCTTCGCTCACCACAAGTTTACGTATCGCTGCTCTCCCTCGCGTCAGATGCGCCCTAAACACGCGTCTGGGCTACAGGCCCCAGCCCATTTTATCAGTCCATGTTAAAACTCATACATTTTTCATTCACATTCAACTGTATCTTCCCTGGTTGTGACCTCAGCCTCAGCTGATTTCACTTCCCCTTGGCAGCACCAGTCTCCATCGATTGATTGTATGCCACCTGTCTCAGGATATCATGAGTTACATGTCTATTTCCAAATGGGACAAAAAACAAACATTTGCAATGCAATAGGTCTTGCATTTGCGAGAGTTTAAGCTATTGGCATTGTACATGACAATGTCTTTTGTCTGTTTTGATAATTAACACGTAAATAAAAGGCATTATCATTTATATTGTCAATAGCTCAAAGTCTTGTAAATGCGAGACCTATTTCATTTCAAAGAAGCGAACGCCATTGTCCCGGACTGCTTGGAAAGTGAAAGCGCGTATGGCGCGCTGAATGATGCACGAAAGCATGTCGTGCCTGCAGTACGAGAAACTCATTAAAGAAAATAGTGCTCACAGACTAAATAAGACAAACCGTGCAACAACCGACGTAAAAGGGCCGGTCCTCATGGAAGTTTACAAATGAAGACAAGGCGGTACGAAGGAGGCACTAAAAAGCCTATTAACGAATAAGAAGCCAGTATTTACAAAGGACAATGAGACAAGCCAATGAAAAATATGGGCGGAGAATGGGCAGAGCTTCAAGGCCATATTGAATACAGCATGCCTCGCAGAGGAGCGCATGCGCGTCCCAGGCTCGACCTAAACATAAAGAGGCAAAATCGAAAGTGATGTTTTTTTGTCAACTCATTGGCTGATGTGGTTGAGTAGTTTCACCTGTACTGTGCGTGGCCATTAACAGATCCATTTTTTTCAGCACAAACAAAGAGTGAAACTATAAATAACTATGATTATTCATTAATTAACTATTAGACACAAGTTTGGAATGTTGCATGAGTAGTTTACAAGATCCCAGATTGTAATGCATAACAGCAGTTCTGGGACAGAAGATGGCTTGTGGGTGAATGGCGACTCAACACTATGCCATATCATTGCATAAGTAAAGGAAGCAGAACTGTCAAGTCGCTGTGCTAAAGCCGCTTTAACGAAAGTATGTGAAACTAGAAATGAAACGGTGAATAAGGTTTCTTGAACAGAGAATAGTTACAAACCCCAAAAGGACAAACCTAAGAAATGTGAACAATTTAGAACAGAAATGTCAAAATCTTATTGTTAGGGTAATTTAAACTATTCAGCACAACATGTGAAATACCAGGTATCTAATGCAAAATCTTTGGAGTGTAGTGGGGCATTTTGCAAGGGTTTGTAAGAGGAAGGGTCGAAATAGCAAGTGCCTGGACATCTCCAGATTGTCGGATAATGACGACGAAGGAACTAAGGGTGATAACAAAAGGAAGCTGTTTTGAATATTAAAGGTGAACAATTGGGCAGTTACAAACTTGTATACAAGAACAGTAAGGCAATCTGTAAACTGTGCATGGACAAGGAAAGACGAACTTTATTAGGGCGGTGGTAGCAAAGATCGCTACATATTGTACTTGACCCCAGTTGTGTGGAACAGGCGCTTTTTTGGGGGGAACGTGAGAATGCCAGGAAGTAGAGATTAGAAACTTACCTAATGTATTCAATACGAAGACTTGCTTGTTAAATGGCATTATGCACAGGAGTAAGCTGAAGGCAGAGGCTCTGCCCCAAATACACATTCCCTTGATTGCCAATGATGAGGTCAAAGCATTATCAACCACTTGGGGAACTGGTTGTGGCTAATACAACTGAAACTGTCGGTCATCTGAGTGGATTTTGCCTCATGTTGGGGAGCGATGGGCAAATGGCTAGGTGAAATTGTGCTTTGGCCTTCGTTGACTATATCTTGATAGACCAGTTTCCTTTACCTAAAATAAATGAAATGTTATCGGTCACAAGGGGAGTTAAATGGTTCTCACATTAGAGTGTCTGCCTATCACCAGGTGAACCTGCATCCCTAAAGTAGGGCACTCGCAGCATTTATTACACTCTTTGTGTGTTTTCAGTTTTGTCATGTACCTTTGGATTGCCTTCTGCTGCTGCAGTTATCCAGAGGCCTATGATGAAACCATTTGATGATGCTGAAAGGGTGGTCTATTTTGAGGATGATGTTCTAGTGATGGGCAAGAATAAGGAAGTACACAATAAGCTTTTTAAAAAGTGTTGCACATTTGGGAAAAGGGGTCTGACAGCTGAAGTCAAGAAATGCAAATTTGCAGAGAATTAACCCATTCTTATATGTGATTGATGTAAGCATAAAAAGATTATGGGAAGTGGGGAATGAACTTAGTGTCCAAATTAAATGTTGGTGGGATGCATACTGTGACACAACAGCAATAGAGTATACTTACCGCCAACATAATGGTCCGCCCGCTGAATTCAGAAGTGGGCGGACCATAGTTTGGCCATGGTGGAGAATACTCCTTCTCTGCCATGGCCAGACTTCTCCTACAGCCTGACGGAGTAAGGGCCGTTGGAGGATTGGATATAGATCCGCTCCCCAATTTGAATGGGCATTAATGAACATTTATTACTGCCCATGGTGAGGGGGACATTGTTTTTGTATTTGAAAAAAAAACCCCACATTAGGGTTTTAAAATAAAAAAAGTTTGGAAACTTTGCTGTATGGCTGAGTCATATTTGACAGAGCCGTACAGCAAAGTTCCAGTGCATTCCCAGAACCGCCTTGAAGGCGGTTCCTGTGAATGCTTAAAAGGTCTGTTGGGATGACAGACATTTCATAATTTGGCGGCTGGGACCTCCACCAGGGCATCAGAGTCGCCGTGGTGGAGGTTGGCCTGATAGCCAAATTATAACTTGGGCCCTTAGTGTTGACTGCAGTTTTTTAAATTAAGAAATGGTAAGGTGGTATCACCTGCTGGATTGAGGGATTTTATTAAGCCTCGAAGCCATGAAGGGAATATCATGGAATAAAAATAGAGTCAAGGACTTGTATTGGTGGCCTTGAATTGATTTGGAGGTTAAAAAACATAGTTGATGTGTGTGTGGATGGCTAAAGAGCAGACAAAACACAGAAAACTTTAAATCCAATTTTGGATTTTTTAGAGAGTCTGTCAATGTATGCTGTTAGACATAATGGGACATGGGGTCTTGAGTAATGGTGCCAACATGTACATTGTTGTTTTATTAGATATGCTTTGAAGTAGTTTAAGTTGAAAGTTGTGCACTGAGTGGACACAGGCTTAGAGATTTGATTCCTCGATGAATTGTTGTTAGAAAGGGTATACACAGCATCTTAACAGACAATGATGTAAAGCTCGGATTGGAGGAGTTGTTGAACTATATCAAACATTTTGGAATACAGCATAGGATGATATCTTTGGAACATCCAGAATGGAATGGTGCACTAGAGACATTCAATCATGTACTTAAAGTGTTGATTCAGTTGGATAGTGCAGGAATGAAAAACTGGGAATTTGAATTGAAAACCGACCTCCAGTCGTCGATCCCGGCACCGCAATTAGGATGCGACCGCACATGGTAAAATGGAAGTTTTTGCACATGGTAGGTTTACATTCCGACCGCCGACATTGTAATTCGGCGGTCCGAATGTACACCTATCATGTCGGTCGGTAAGCGTCCGAGTGTTTTTCCGGGCACTACAGAGCAGCACGGACACACGCCGTTGCTGCTCGTGTTCTGCGCTTCCAGTCGCTGTTGGTGGAACACTTCCTCGTCCTGAACCGTTGGATGCTGCCGGACGCCCGTTACCCTGTATGCTGGCCCTGCTCTTTCTACCGCCTCCATCATTTTCCTCCGCACTAACTCTGGGACCTGTGATACTTCGTACATACGATTCCCCTGCTCGCCCCACTCCAAGGACGGTGGTTGCTTTATTATCAGCAACCCTTGACGACTCAGCTTGAATTTGTTCACATTGCGAACCCAGCCATTCCTAGCGGATACCCCTCCAGTTTTATACTGATGCTGATACCAGCGCTTTCCTCTTGTGCCCTCCTGGTGGGCCCTATGCAGAGCTTCAAATTAAACGTAACCTGGTCCTAATGATGACCTGCATTTTTATCAGGTCGAAACCTAGTTGACTCACTAGTGCAATTCACCAGGCGCATCTGTGTTTTGGTCTCTCAATCCTGTAAATTGTTGCCTAGAGATTGTTAACTGAGATTGGACCATTACTAATGTTTTGTGTATATCACTGTGTCTCTGCGCTGTCCCTCACTGGTTTAGATCTGTCAATTTGTACCTTTCACTTTTTTCACGAGCACAAACTTGTACAAGTGGTACAGGTCATTAAATGTAACACAGTGCTTTTTTCTTTGTTTTATACAATTCTGAATATAAAACCACTCTTAGCTTTTTTTGCAAATCCAAAATTTTGATGCCTCCCTCCCTTTTTTTATCCCCTTGTTCTCTTACAATTTCTGTGTGCATACTTAAACTTGCCTTGAATTGATACCTGTTGAGACATTGTTATTTGTCGCATATGCTTAAGGGATTATGGGCAGTTTCCAACTGGCCGACGGGCTCCGTGAGCTCATCGGAACCAAGTTGGATTGACTGGCTGGTTTACACTCTGACCGCCAACATTGTAATTCTGCGGTCGGAATGTAAACCTACCATGTTGGTCGGTAAGCGCCCGACGAACAGTCAGAGGATTACCGACCGACATCGTAATGAGGCCCCAAATGCTTTGTAATGTAGTGTTCTTCAAAGAGGTGTGTCTTCAACGCTTTCCTAAATTGAAGCAGCACTAGGGCAGCCGTGAGGGGTATAGGTGCGTTGTTTCTAATCCTTGGTGCACAGATGGAAAAGATTCATACTTCTTAGTCTGTGGTCAGAAGGGGTTCTGGCTGTGGTTGTGCCGAGAACAATCAGGGATGATAGTTTATCTGCAAGATAAGTATGAGGATGCTTGTGATGTCTTAGTAAATGATGCAGCTGGGTTTGAAGATGGTGCGAGCCGGCACGGGGAGCAAATGCAGTTCCATCAGGATAGGGCTGATATCATATTTCTTTAGGTCCTGGCTGGGACGTGCTGTTGCGAGTAGGATGCCCTTTAGGGATGTCAGTGTGGAGTCTAGGAGTCAATGGTGCAGTGTGTTACACTACCATTCAAATGCGAGACTATGAGGGCTTGAACCGCAGTTCTAAATTTACTTTCTGTGAGAAACAGGTTTACTTTCTTTAGAAGAGAGAGTAGGTGTGAGGCCCTTTTTCATTTTTTGTCAATGTGTCCTTTGGGAGAGAGGTTGATGTCCAAGGTGAATCCAAGTGACTTGGCAGTCAGTAAAAGTTGGGGACTGGAGCCGTCAAGTCTCATGTCATTGAGCCCTGTTTGTACTGTTTGTTGTTCTTGGCAAATGACAGGAATTCTGTTTTGGTTGGGTCGAATTTCAGATAGGTGTTGGACATTCATGTCTGGATGATGTGCAGACAGTGCCTTTGAGGTGTTGGATGTCTGAAGCAGAGAAGGCATTTAAATCGAGTTTTGTATCATCATCCTATTGGTGAATCGTGAGGCTGTTATTTGTGAGTAGAGCACCTAGTAGCTTTAGCTAGAGGTTGA
Organism: Triturus cristatus; assembly: GCF_964204655.1. Taxonomy (NCBI): domain Eukaryota; kingdom Metazoa; phylum Chordata; class Amphibia; order Caudata; family Salamandridae; genus Triturus; species Triturus cristatus. The sequence continues at coordinate 1,138,467,920 of NC_140580.1, read as the reverse complement.
AAATGGCAGGGAACAGTATGGAACCCTGAAGGACTTCGAAGGTGACAGGGATCTTTTGGAATCTAGAGGTGTCCACGTGAACAAATAGGTGTTGGGTGGAAAGGTAGGAGAAGAATCAGTGAATGAAATTGCTGATGAATCCCATTCAAGACCCTATGGTGCTTATCATGGTGGGATGGTTGTCCGTTTCAAAGCCAGCTGAGGTGTCCAGCAATATTAGGAGGCAGGGTATCCATGGTCAGGAAGGCATAATCTACGTTATGTAAGGTAGTGGTCTCTGTGCTGCAGTGTGATCTGAAGCTGGACTGAAAGTCGTGCAGGAGATGTTTGCGATGATGTGATCTTGGAGATGAACATAGACTGATTTTTTAATGAATTTGCAGATGAGTGGTAGGTGAGTGAGCAGCTAGTCCTTGGCGAAGTTTCTTTAGGAGTGGGAGAACCTGTCCTGTCTCGAGAATCTCTGGGAAGCTGCTTTGACTGATCGCGAATAGGGGTGAGGGAGCGTCCCCAGAGAGAGCTTTGATGCAGGGTGAGGCTTGGGCTTGAGGGAGTTGAATATGTCAGTAAGAAGGGCTTTGACGGATGATCATTGTGGGATTCCACAGGAATGGGGCATAAGAGATAAACCAGGCTTGGTGTTGTCAATGTGCTATCAGATCTTCTGTATTCTGTCACTAAAGAATAGCTTTATTTTTCTATGAAGTGAAGAATAAGTGGATCTGGCAGCGCATTGATGCAGTGCTTGATTGTCTTGAAGAGTGTTCTGCTTCTGTTGGTGGCTTCACCTGTGCCAACACCCTCGCCCCCTCAAGACAACCCCCAACCCCCACACCAAAGAAGCCTGCTGGTTCGCCACCGAACTCCGAGAATCTAGACAAACCTGCAGACGCCTCAAAAATCTATGGAGGAACACCAAAATTACAGCAGACATTGACAACTTCAAAGCAGCCACCACAGCCCACCACAAACTCATCAGATACTCAAGGAAGAAAGCACTCCTGGACAGAATCTCCACCCACGCACACAACAGCAAGGGACTTTTTGGCATCATCAAAGAGTTCGCCCAAAGTAACAGCAAGACTACTGACATCCCACCCTCCCAGGACCTCTGTGACAAACTCAGCCTCTTCTTCCATCTAAAATCAAGACCATTTACAGCCACTTCTACGACAACAACCCCCACACAGAACCCACACCTGCCACCTCCCTCAACACACAGCCGATAATTTACAGCTGGACCAACCTTAAGCATTGAAGACACCCTGAAGATTATGAAGTCAACCCACTCTGGGGCCCCCAGGGACCCATGCCCCCACCACATCTACCACAGAGCCGCAGACATCATCGCCCCCGTGCTTCAACGAATCATCAACCGCTCCTCCGAGACCGCCTCCTTCCCCGACAACTAGAAACATGCTGAGATCAACCCACTCCTGAAAAAATCCTCGGCGGACCACACCGCCCTCAAGAACTCCAGACTGATCTCGTAACTTGCGTACCGGCAAAAGTCATGGGAAAAGCCGTCAAAAGTCAACTTGCCTCCTCCATAAAAGAAAACAACGTCCTCGTCTGGAGTGACACCTGGTGGCCTCCCGCCCTCGGGAACCAACCCTCCTCCATGCAACCTCGGAATCATCCTGGACTCCAAAATCAAAATGACCTGCATGATCAACGCTGTCACCTCCTCCTGCTACCACTCCCTCTGCCTCCTTCGAAAGACCTTCAACTGGATTCCCCTCAAACACAGGTCACCAATGCCCTCATCACTTGCAGACTGGACTTCGGCAATGCACTCTACGCCGGGATCAACAAGAGCCTCACCCGCAAACTTCAGAACGTCCAGAACGCCGCCGCCAGATGTCTTCAACCTATCACGCCACTGCCACATCAGCCAAAACCTACAGACACTACACTGGGTCCCCGTCGAGAAGAAAATCACTTTCAAGCTCCTCACCCATGCCCACGAAGCCCTTCACAATACCGGACCAGCGTACAGCCTCTCGTTCCACGCACCCCAAAGATCTCTCTGCTCGACCCAGCTCTCTTGCGACGGAACCCTGTATCAAGAAGACTAGAACAGGGGTCGCTCCTTCTCCTTCCTCGTCTCCAAGGCATGGAACACCCTTCCTCTCCACCTCTGACAGACACCCTCACTCACCAAGTTCCTGAAGGGACTTACGACCTGGCTCTTCACCGATGCACTGTAACATCTTGGAGACGCGCCCCCCCCTCCTCCCCTCCCAGCACCTTGAGACCCTTTTGGGTGAGTAGTGTGCTTTACAACCCCTGATTGATTGATTGATTGATTGGTGGTGTTGCTATAGTACTTTCTTTGGTTGATGTGATGAGCTCTCTGTGTATTGTGCAGAGGGACTTTACTATCATGAGATCGTTCCAGTGTGCCTATAAAAACATTTAATAGAATTTGAGGCACGAGGTTCATGCTGGAATGTAGGGACAGAATGTATGGGGAGAAATGGTGATATTTGGTGGGTGGTGCTTGAGCAGAAATGTGTGCTGTAAGACAGACGAGGGTTTACAATAAAAGCTCAAGTCACTGGTAAATGTTCTGGTGTATGTGTAGAGTAATAACTATTTCTGTGTAATTGTGCCTGTGATATGAGATCGTCTTATGGGAGAGAGATATCGGAAGAATTCATGGCACATCATCCTGAGGCTTCTTAGAGATAGGAGATGCACAGTAGTGTAACACAAAATGATGGGCCCCCTGCAGAATGCGATGAGGGGGCCCCTGAGTCTCCCATATCTCACAGATATTCATTGACCATAGTCTGAGTGGAGCCCTCTTGAAGGTTTGGGGGGCCCCCTGGAGGGGTGGCAGGCCTCCTGCGCTGCAGGGGCCTGCGTTGCGACCCTGGATATACAGACTGATATTAGGGAATACATTAAAGACTGTTTTTTAATTAACGATAATGGCACTGAGAGGACAAATTAATATATTTCACCCAGTACACTAGGAGAGCGTTGCTCCGAATGAAGCAGCGCACTTGCGAACGAGAAAACAAGACGGACACATTATTGGTCACTACATTCAGGGGAACCAAGAGAAAAGACAAGGATCCCTAATTCTCGAAACTCGAAGGGTGTGGTGTCGGCCTCTGAAAACGGCATCAGCTAAGGTTCACCTCCTTCAGTGACGTATAGCAAAGAGAAATGGCCGACCACACTGACGATGGCAGCTTTTTGGGTGATCTAGAATTATCAGAGTTAAGCACACAGATGAGGGAAGAGCTGGATCAGGATTTCACTGTTGAGGAGGTGGAAAGAACAATGAGGAACCTACTGATGAAAAGGCCCCTGGTCCCAGTGGTGTTACTTGACCCTGTTATAAAAAAAATTTAGCTAATTCTTGGCCCCTTTTTACCTAAACTCTATAACTCCATAAATAGTTGGGTGTAATTAGAGTGTCAAAGAAGAAAGTTGAGACCACACTCATTCATAAAATGCCAAGTGATCTCTGCGTCATGTAGACTGATTTCCATATTGAATGTTGATCTTTACCGCTTTATGGAAATACTGGCTAATCGATTGGAATCTCACATGCATATCCTGTTAGAGCCTGATCAATCAGGATTCATTAAAAATGGACAAACTTTGTGGGGCGTGGCCAACCGGGCAGCGAAATGGCCGCTCTGTGAGTGAGCTCCGCCGGCTGCACCCAATAATCCTTCCCAAAATCCTTCTCTGCACACACTCAGCGTCCTGATTCCTGCACCGGAGGGCAGCGCGACACTCTGTACCTTGCTGGACTGAGTCTGGTGGCTGCCGTGGGCCGGGTGATCGAGGTGTGCCTCTGGACGCCCTGCCGCGCTGATCCTTTGGTGGCCGCCCGCCTCCGCGGCGGTTGGAGACGGACGGGCCAAGCTGCGAGAGCCCGGGGCTGTGCGGGCCTGACGTGCCTTGGGATGCTGCGGACTCCGGGCTGAGTGAGTGGCTGGGCTTGGTGTACATTGGGCCGCTACGACTGATGAGCCCTGGGTCCTAGACGTGGATAATTGCCCGCCGGCCTGAGGAATAACCTGCTTGCTTGATTCTGGCCGCGGCTGGGAGAAACTCGGACGACGAGGCCGCCATTTTATGGGCCCCGAGGGAGGCGGGACTGCGGCTGCCTGCGGCTGAGATATTACCGAGCTGGACTTGAGGTGAGCCCGCGCCTAAACGTCCCTTCTGCGGCAGTGGTCAGTGAATGCTGGCGGGGAGTCTACATGGGCGGCTGTTGCTGTGTGGATCACTGAGAGGGAGCGGCGGCCGAAGCCATCCTAAGAGTGGAGGTGGACGAGAGCGGATCGTGTGCTGGGCGGCGGAGGGTCCAGGTGGTGACTGCGGGGCCGCGTGGATCACATCTATCGGCTGTGGACTACCGAGCGGTGTTGCGAGCAGCAGTGCCGGTGAGTGGCTGGTTGATTGTGGCGATTCCCCGTGTGCGTCGATTGGAGAAGACGGGACGGCGTTGAACCCGACTGCTCGTGCTGGTATAGGGGTGGAAGTCGTGTGTGAGCAGCTGCAAGGGCTATCGATCCTACGATACTCCGCAGTGGATCGTCCGCTGCAGCCCAGCTGACCAGTGAGCCTGCTTGAGCCTGAACGACGTTGAGCGACCACCCTTCTAGCCTGATCTGACGGCCCCTGTGGCTTCACGCTGTGCCCCTGCTGATCTGGTGCCTACTGAGCGAAAGCAGGCGCAGTGGTGTCTGGGCCCCTGTGACTCTGGCCGAGGCCTTCGACTCCGTGGAATACAGCATAACACTTCTTGCTGGTGCTGTGACGACCTCCTCGTACGTGATCGGGACTGGTATCTCGACATGGGGGGGAAAAACGAAGCGAAGCAGTCTAGGCTCACCTTTGATCACAAGAGACAGGCTAAACAGCAAGCGGTAGACCAGGATGCGGCGGAGTCTACCTCACAGGGGACGGGAACTGATGGTGATTACCGGTCATTGATGTTGGAGGTCAGATCGAGCCTCAAGAGCATTGACGCCAAGCTCAACACCATGGCCTCCCAGCTGGAGTCTGTTAAGCAACAAGTGGATTCGCACGACACCAGACTGGACAGTCTAGAGGCTGAGCGCGCCGAATGCTGCGAGTTCCGGCACGAAACCAAGAAACACCTCACGTCCGTGGAAAAAGGCGCTACTTATTCAGAGGTTCCCTCGGTGGAGCGGGGGGTCAACGCTTAGAAGCAGGCAAGCGTGGTCTCAGCGCAGCACCTATCTGGCTCTTGGGGCATTCGCAACCATCTTCAGCATCGTGTGGACGCCCGGTTCCCCTGCCGCTGCCGCCTCGCGCCACCTGAGGCTGCCGCAGGGTTGAACCACAAGCCCCAGCATTCCCCTTTGCCCCGCCCACTTCCGCAGGACTACGCGCCTGGAGGCGCTACTTATTCAGAGGTTCCCTCGGTGGAGCGGGGGGTCAACGCTTAGAAGCAGGCAAGCGTGGTCTCAGCGCAGCACCTACCTGGCTCTTGGGGCATTCGCAACCATCTTCAGCATCGTGTGGACGCCCGGTTCCCCTGACGCTGCCGCCTCGCGCCACCTGAGGCTGCCGCAGGGTTGAATCACAAGCCCCAGCATTCCCCTTTGCCCCGCCCACTTCCGCAGGAATACACGCCCGGAGGCGCTACTTATTCAGAGGTTCCCTCGGTGGAGCGGGGGGTCAACGCTTAGAAGCAGGCAAGCGTGGTCTCAGCGCAGCACCTACCTGGCTCTTGGGGCATTCGCAACCATCTTCAGCATCGTGTGGACGCCCGGTTCCCCTGCCGCTGCCGCCTTGCGCCACCTGAGGCTGCCGCAGGGTTGAATCACAAGCCCCAGCATTCCCCTTTGCCCCGCCCACTTCCGCAGGATTACGCGCCCGGATGCGCTACTTATTCAGAGGTTCCCTCGGTGGAGCGGGGGGTCAACGCTTAGAAGCAGGCAAGCGTGGTCTCAGCGCAGCACCTACCTGGCTCTTGGGGCATTCGCAACCATCTTCAGAATCGTGTGGACGCCCGGTTCCCCTGGCACTGCCGCCTCGCGCCACCTGAGGCTGCCGCAGGGTTGAACCACAAGCCCCAGCATTCCCCTTTGCCCCGCCCACTTCCGCAGGACTACGCGCCCGGAGGCGCTACTTATTCAGAGGCTCCCTCCGCGTCGCGGGATCGCGCGCGGGTCGGCGCCGGGAGAAGCCCGGGACAAGGGCGGGACCGTCTGTGGCCGTCTGGGGCCGGAGGAGGCCGGGCTGGGCTAACCCCCTTAGTTGTGAACATTTGGACTCCGAAGTAACCAGGGTGCTTTAATTTTCTGTGGCTCATCGACACCTCGTTGTAAGTTGTGGATTCTGAGGTGTTGTGATACGCAATTGAGGTCTGTGCCCGTATATGTTATATACGTGTCTCTGTGGTGTGTAGTTGGCCTTTGTTCCCTGCACATAAAGGTCTTAGGAATATAGTATTAGCTAATAAGCATTCTATTCCAAGGCATATCACTACGGTATATCACAACTTTTAACCTGTATCCAATTTTTATATTGGTGGTATCATTTCATAGTAAGTGCTATTTTTAAATAGTTGTTATTGTTTTAGAAATTTTATTATATTATTTGGTTTCTATCTTTGGGCGGCATGTTTAAAACGACTGGGACCCCTCGTTCAACTGTGTCTACACTTGATAATTATTTAGTCAAAGTAGTAGACAAAATCAACAAGGAACGCAGACTATCCCTAGGTCTGACCAGCAATTGTCGCCCTGAGACTACAAGCCAATTAGTTTCGGCCGAGATCCATTCATTTGATGACAGCCAAGTATTGGCACCTACAGTTTCCCCATCGAGGGTGAGTGTTTGCATAACAGAGTCTACTCCGGTTCCCTTGCCTGATATCGACTTACCCATGGATCCGGATATTAGCAAGTCCCCGAAGGTCACTGTAGTTTCAACCCCTGTACCCCCTAAAACACATAGAGTGCTAAGATCAGGTTTACATGTTAACAGATATGTTCAACCCAAAAAGGGGGGCCGCAAAAGCAAAAAGAACCCGGTCGCTAATGCTGGCTCCCCTGAGCATACCTGTTTAGACAATGGAGATAACCCTACCCAAATGATACTAGCACCAGCTCAGCTCGACATGTTAATCGGTATGATTGATAGTAAGCTAGACAAAATTATCATACCGCTTTTAGATAAACTCGAGGCTGTATCCAGGGAAGTGAACAGATTAGGTGAACTGGTGCAACAGGGATTTAAGTCCCATAATAGCTCCCCTTCGATCGTTATGGAGGGTGAGATCGGGGATTTAACGGGGCAACATGTGCAACAATCTAAATCCTTAAAAAGTACTGGACAATTAAGCATGGGTTCTATTTCTCCCACTCAGTCAATTAAAAGGACTATTCCTAGTAATGATCGGCGGGGGTTTGCTGGTAATGCAACACAATGCGCCCCCGGGGATACTTCTAGTGTTAATCCAGCTAACGGTGCCCCGACTAATATAATTACTCATGATACGGGGAACACGAACATGACTTTAAGAAGAGGGAGGTTTAACGATAATCGCCTCCCCCAACCAAATCTTCCACCCGACTGTGCACCTTATGTGGCAGTTTTGACCAACGTCCCAGCTATCAGACAGGACGGGCCCAATCGTATTGTGGAATCCCATGATTCCCTTAAGAATAAAACTGTGGCGTGGCTCAACCGTGAATGCGGTTTTCCTGTGGCTATGGCGGATCAGATTCTGGTTACCACCAGAACAAATTGGATTGGAATGTCCCCTAAAAACATTCCTGGTGATTGTGTTATCATAAATTTTAGTAACCCTCACCTAGCAACGACAGCTCTGATTCGCGCTACGTCCCGTCCCAGCACTGACCAGGGTATCGTACTCCGTCCCCTTGGCTTCTTCTATAGGCAAAATATGGAGTACCTCCCATTGCAGCGGAGGGGAGGGATAATGAGGGGAGACGAGGGCGTTAGTCTGATAAACACTGAGGTAGCTACTGCTAATCGTTATCAATGCCTGAGTGGTTTGGACCAAAATGATTGACAGGAGAAGGGTGCCGCCCCAGGTCCTACAGAAGAACCCCAAGGGAAACTAGGATTGTTGACAATTGGCCAGAAAATATGTTTATCAGGGTTGGCGGCGGAAATTCCTGTAGTTTGTCTGCCGCCAGCCGTAATGGGAAATTTATCGGGTAACCCTGTGTTAGTAGACGAAATTTTAAATGTTGCCCCTTCCCAACAGGATAGCTTTGGTATAAATTTGGGGACAGGTACTCACACCTCACCTGACTGTTACATTGCAAGTTGGAATATTGCTGGGATCCAATCAAAAACAGATAGTCTGGGGTGGATGGAATTCCTGGATCTTTTTGACATTATCTGTTTACAGGAAACTTGGTGTACTGATTTTAAAGGCTATAGTGGTTTTAACTCATACCAGCTTCCTGCTATCAGCTCGGTTTCAGGTAGAGCCAAGGGAGGTCTACTTGTTTTGATTTCAGTCAAAGCCCCTTTATCTGTTATCAAATATGTACAAGTTGGGGTTTATTCCCAGATTTTATGGCTACAAATAAAAGGAGGTAGGAACATTCTTTTAATCAATTTTTATAATAATTGTTTTAATGACTCCAGGGATCAGCCGGTCAAAGACCTCTTCAAAGCACTAGAAGAGTTGTATAAGGACTCCAATGAAGTCTTTGATCTGCTCCTGGTAGGGGACTTTAATATTACCACCTGCCCTTTCTCTGAGGATAATGTTTGCGGATTAGTGGACGCTCACGAGGATGGGATTCTCCATTTTAAACACAATTATTATGGAGATGCCCTAAATAATTTCCTCGCCTCATATAATATGTACATTATGGATAATGAGAAAAATGAACAAGGGGAAACTTGTCCCACCTTTTCAGGCCGGGGTATGAACTCTGTAATAGATTTTATCTGCATTTCCTCGGGCCTGGAGGTTTTGCTCACGGCCCCAAAGGTAATAGATATCCAATTAAGTGACCACAACTGCCTGGTAGTAAAGGCTAAGTTGTGGGAAAAGGATGCTGTTAGTATCCCTGGCCGTATTATTAATAGTATCGAGGCAGAGCGCCCCAATGGTACAAGACTCAGGTGGAAGGGGGATAAGGCAGACATTACGTCCGATTCCATCATAACCAGTTCCCTGCTACATATTACCGCGATTCTCGAAGATAATTTATGTACTTCCTCCTCAATTGAACATTTTATTAGTATTAATGCGGCCATTAACCTAAAACTCACAGGTACCCGTAAACATAATGAGGATAAACCGCGGGGCTGGTTTAATTCAGCTTGCACCTCGGCCCTGAGGGAGCTGAAATCAGCTCTATCTGTTAAACCTAGAGATAAGGGACTGGTCATAGATCTAAGAGCCAGATACAACAAAACCCTTAATATTAGGAAAGCGGAACTTCGGCAAGAGGCCTGGGAAAATTTGTCCATGGCAGCTGAAATGAACAACTGTTCCTTATTCTGGAAAACTGTCAACTCACCATTTCTCAAAGACGACAAAATTCCAGAACTAACCTCCTATGTTATGCAGGCAGACTGGATTACACATTTTTCTAAAATTTTCCAGCCTGATGGTGGAGGGCAAACTTCAGGGAAACAATGGCCGCATATCCCATTAAATTTTACGGTTCAAGAGGTTTTAGACAGTATACGGGACAGTAAGGGGGGGAAAGCACAAGGCCCAGATGGGGTCCCAATTGATGTATATAAATTGGTCCCAGAAATTTGGGGGCCTCTGCTTACTAATATTTTTAACGCAGCTGTCAGAAATAAGATGCCCCCGACTTGGGAAGAATCTATTTTAATCCCAATATTCAAGAAAGGTAACCGCGGGGAAGCCAAGAATTACCGACCAATCTCCCTGTTGGACTCTTCTGTTAAAGTCATGAGTCGAGTGTTAATGGTGAGATTGGAGGAATGGGCCGATGAAAATGGCATCTTAGCCGAGAGCCAGTTTGGCTTTAGGAAGGGTCGCGGAACGATAGAGCAATGTCTTAATTTAGAATTGTTGGTTGGTAAATATACCCTGGCAAAGACCGGCACTATTTATCTTTGTTTCGCAGATCTTAGTAGTGCATTTGATCTGGTGGACCACGGCATTCTTTGGGAAAAACTATTAGAAATGGGGGCCCCAGAGGGTATTATCTTCTTCCTCGCACGCCTATATTCTAAATTAAGAGCCTGTGTCCGTTTTGGGTCACAAGGAGAATGTACATCTATGTTTAAGATTGGGTGTGGAATTCGTCAGGGTTGTGTGCTAGCCCCATTGCTTTTCATTCTTTTTATCAATGAAATTGAATCCTTCCTTAAATCTCTGGCAGTGGATGCCCCCAAAATTAATAATGAATATGTTCCCGTGTTACTCTACGCGGATGACGCGGTTTTAATTTCACGTACACCATATGGTCTTCAATTGTTGTTGGATGGTTTTATGCAATTTATCCAAAGCAGAAAGCTAGTCTTAAACAAATCCAAAACCTATGTTATGGAATGCGGCCATAGGATTGGAAAGAAACAACCCTCTTTCTTCATTGAGGGCCAAAAGGTCCAGGTTGTTGATAATTTTTCATATCTGGGGGTTACTTTTTCTAACAAAAACACCTGGGCAATTGAACTTAAGAATGTACGGTCTAAAATGGCCAGGAGTGCCTTTGGTATTTTCACTATGGCCACCAAATAAGGAGACAGGCGGATCAATGACATTCTGAAAATCTATCAGTCCCGGTGTGTCTCAATTGCATTGTATGGAGCTGGCATATGGGGCTATGCCCCGGTAGGTGCTCTTCAGGTTGAAGAGAACGTATTTTTGAAAAAACTTTTGTGTTTGCCAAGCTCTGTCTCGAACACCTTAGTGCATAACGAATTGGGTGTCTGCCATCTCTCCGATTTGACCCCCCTTAGACCTTTGCTCCTATGGCGCTCCATTTGGATTAAAGAAGAGACTTCCTTGTGTAGAGCTATCATCTCTGACTGTCTTACCTTGGACCATTTTATAAGGATCCCGTGGTTGAAGTATGTTATTGATAGCTTTCGGGTGGTCTTTAACATCGACATCCTAGCAGATCATCATGGGGCAGATATGTTGTCAAAAGCTGATCTCAAGCAGTGTTTTTTACAACAGGCCGCTATTAAGAGACATCAGAACAGCTCCAACCTTTCATCTTATACTTTTTATCATGATTTGAATGAAGTTGGGGGCTTTCAACCCTATCTGTCTCAAATAACTTGGAAGGCACATCGGTTTGTGTTGACTAGATTTAGAATGGGAGTTGTCCACAACCTTGTTGCCTTCCCGATTATGAATTTACATCCTGTTGGTCCATGTCTATGTGATAACTCCACTCCCCAAAGCACTGTGCACTTTCTTCTGCTTTGTCAATTGTATAAACATTTCCGGATAGCTTATTTGAAACCCCTGTTTTTAAAATTCAAAGTAAGAACTATACGTGACTGTATGTGTCTACTTTTTAATTTACATCACCCGGTAGTATGTTTTTATACGGCTACTTTTCTTCTTAAATCCATTAATGCAAGGAAAAGTATGCTTTTTTAAATGCTTTTATTATGATGAATTTTTCTGCCTCTGTATTGATAACAAATTTTTGTTGTATTGTGTGCTTTTATGAACTTACTTAATGTTCGAATAAAGCCTTATGAAATGAAATGAATGAATTGGAATTCCTCCGGGCCAAAACGGATGATTTAGAGGCGCGGTCACGGAGGTCCAACGTCCGCATAACGGGCATCCCGGAGACGACGAACACTGGCCGAATGGAACTATACGTGTCCGAGCTGCTACACGAACTCTTCGATCCGGCGCTGTCCCCGGTGTTCACTGTCGAAAGGGTGCACAGGTCATTGGGGAAAAAGCCGCCGGTGGGGGCGCCGCCACGCCCTATCCTAGCTAAGATCCTGAATTATCAAGACAGAGACCTCATCTTGCGCCTTGCTCGTGAAAAGGGCAACATCACCCACAAAGGAAACAACATCTCCTTTTACCCCGATTTCACTCCCTCTGTGCAGGCCGCCCGGAAGGAATTCCTACCTGCTAAAAAATTGCTCATCCAGGCTAACGTTCAATATGCACTGTTTTATCCTGCTAAGCTGAAGGTGTCACACGAGGGTATCACGCATTTCTTCACTGAGGCCAAGGCGGCGTTGAAGTTTGCTAAACAACTTGGAGGTGCGGTGGCGAGACGAACATCACCGCGTGCGGCGGTAGTAGATGGCCATTTGAGTGACAATGACTGACCCAGGTGGATGTGGGCTGCATGCTCTATTCGCAAAGGACAATGTTGCTTGTGAGTGCCATGCCAACCTCGTCCCACCTGCAGTTGCACTTGTGGTCCAGTATTCAGCCTCTGAGGTGAAATATGGGGCCTACCTCTGACGTTCGTGCTGGGGTGCTGTGATAAACTTATAGCGCGCGGCCCTCCGAGGTGCGGGCTGTGGCCGGATTGTTGAGAGTGACGCTGATGTGATGTGGGGACCGTTATAGTGCAGCCACCCTGTGCAAACAGGGTGGTACGCTTGGAGCACCACGCCCCATGGGGTGTCTCCCATTGTTTCTAGGTTCAAGTTGCCAACACGCCTTGCGTGTCTATGGGAGGGATTTGTCACAACCTGTTTGGGGGGTTGGTGAGGGCGGGGGGCGGTGGGGGGAGTTATGTTGGGTTATGTTATGTAAGGTTTGGTACGATGGATATTTTCTCTCGCAATATACCATGATATTACTCTATACATGGCACGAGGGGTATGCTAGGAGGGGGATGCATTATACACACAGAGGCAGTGTCGGTGGAACACAGAGCAGACATTGGGATGGCAGGTGTTAGGTTAGTGACATGGAACATTAGAGGACTCGGGGACTACAAAAAGGCTCGACTCATGCAGGGGTACCTCGCTCGACATAAAGTGGATATCTGCTTCCTGCAGGAGACACACTTGAACTCCACTCCTTCCCTCAGACTGAAGCACTCGCGCTGGGCGCGGGTGTATTCCGCCATTTATTCTAATTATGCTAGAGGGGTAGCGATCCTCATACGTAATGGGCTGGACTGGAAGGAACACCACACTCTATTAGACAAAGAAGGCAGGTACGTGATTACTCATGGTGTGCTTCAGGGGAGGGAGCTGGTGCTGGCGGCAGTGTACGGGCCTAATGTGGATGACCCTGACTTCTTTAGAGAGCTGTGGGCACAGATTATGCTACGAGACTGTTCCACAATTATACTTGGTGGGGACTTTAATGTGGTGCTGGCGGATGCGTTGGACCGTAGGGGTGCAGGAGGGTCCACGCACGCCAGAGCACGGCAGGCCCTCCTAGATATCATGGCAGAGGGGGCGTTGTCGGATGTGTGGAGAGCCAGGCACCCTACTGATACTGTGGGGACGTGCATAACGAGTCAGCACGCGGCTTGGTCCCGCCTGGATTACTGGTTGGTCTCGCCGGATGTGGCATCCTGGGTGGTTGAGGTGGACATTCAGGCCAGGTCCCTCTCTGATCACGCCCCTTGCCTGTTGGTAGCGAGGGTACCTGAGGCCCCCGCTCGTGCATTCTCCTGGCGGTTGCCCCCGCATGCGCTCACCGACCCTGTTTTCGCTGAGGAGATTCGAGCGGACATAGTGAAATATTTCGAAGCCAACACGGGATCGGTGACCACTGAGGCAACCCTTTGGGACGCATTTAAGTCGGTGATTCGTGGCCAGTGTATCTCTAGACAGGCGGGTGTCCTTAAAGCACTTCGTGGCACTCTGGGCCGTTTGGAGGGGGAGTTAAAGGAGCTAGATGTGAGATTCTGCTCTGACCCTTCTCCCGAACTGGCGGTACAGATGAAGACTAAGCTGCTGGAGTTTGAGGTTGAGGCACAGCGTGAGGTGAAATTCCTGGGCAGGCAAGCAGAGGCCCGTAGATATGGAGAAGGGGATAGACCTAGCAGAACCCTGGCGCGGCTTATTTCACCGCGCGCGCAGTCCAATTTTATTCCATCCATAATAGATAAGGATGGAGGGCTCCGGCTGGGGCACGAGGCAGTCCTTACTGCTTTTGCTCAGTTTTACTCGACCTTCTACACCTCTAGACAGACTACAGCGCCGACATCCCTGGATGCCTTCTTAGACTCAATTGCCATTGTCTGGTTTAATGACCATCACCGTAAGTATATGGATGTCCCGTTCACCGCCCGGGATGTCGCACAGGTGATAAACAGCATGCCCGCGCTTAAGGCCCCTGGCCCGGATGGGCTTTCCACAATCTTTTACAAGACCTACGTTCATGAACTGGTCCCTAGACTCCACTAGGTCTTCGCTGAGGCTCTGGAGACTGGCTCCCTACCGGACTCGATGCGCGAGGCGCTGATAATTACGCTATTAAAGCCTGACAAAGATGGCCAGCTACTGGACTCGTACCGTCCATTATCCCTCATTAACGTAGATGTCAAAATCTACGCCAAACTGATAGCGGACAGGCTTCAGCCCTTGCTGCCAATGGTGGCGCTACCCGATCAGTCGGGGTTCATCCCGGGCCGCGCCACATCGCACAACCTTCGAACGATATTTTCAGTATTGCACTATTTAAACCCTTCCATACAGGCGGCGGTCATTTTCCTTGACGCCACGAAAGCGTTTGACTCGCTGGAATGGCCCTACCTATTTAGGATTCTTGGCAGGATGGGATTTAGCCCCCTCTTTATAAACTTGATACGGTTACTATACGCCGCTCCCAGGGCCCGAGTACGGGTGAATGGGCTGATTTCCCAGCCATTTGACATCTCCCGAGGGACCAGGCAGGGGTGCCCTTTGTCCCCGCTGCTCTTTGCTATCGCAATGGAGCCCCTGGCGGCTCGGGTCCGCCAGCATCACACAGCCCGGGGCATTGGCTTCAGCTCTCGCAGCTTGCTAATTTCCTTATACGCTGATGATGTTACTCTCTATGTCACTAACCCCGCCGAGAACCTGAACCCACTGCTGAGGGAGTTCGTCCGCTTTGAGGGGCTGGCAGGAGTATCCATTAACTGGTCCAAGTCTGTTGCTTTCCCTTTGACAGAGGCCACATCTGAGGTGGAATCGGACTATCCCTTGCGCTGGGAAACGGATAAGCCGTAGCCTGAGCGACTTGTGGACACTGAATTATGGTAGGGCGGTGGACTGGCTGGAGGGGAAAATCGAAATTTGGAATAAGCTCCCCCTGTCATTGGTTGCAAGGATAGCCCTAGCAAAAATGGTGGTCCTTCCGAAATTTTTATATCTCTTTGTAAATCTACCGTTGCCCCTGACTGCGCATTTTCATGCTCGGGTGCGGTCACTGCTATTGACGCTGGTTTGGGCTGGGGGTCAGGCGAGAACGTCCTGGGTGCTGCTTACCCTCCCACTGCGACAGGGGGGGCTGGGGGCCCCGGACATGGCACTCTACTCACTGTGTGCGCAAGCACAATTTCTGCACTTCTGGGTTTTTCCCACTCCCTATCAGCCGCATGTTGCGGTGGAGAGGGCGGTTGCGGCTCCCTTACCCCTCGGAGTGGCAGTATACGGGCGGTCGCCTCGCCCCTCTAAAGATGTGGACACGGTAGCCCTGCTACGTTGGACATGGCGGGAGCTGCAGAGAAGGGCGAACCTCCCTCTCTTGTATGCGCCAGCTGTTCCCCTACGGGGCAATCCCTTGATTCCCTGCTTGCAGGATAGTGGGAGGGACGTCGTGATTCGGGGGAAGATCCTGCGTACTTTCGCAGACATTTACCCAGAGGGTACCTTCGAGGTTCCCGTGGAGAGCGAGGATGACCCACCGGAAACCTTCGCTGACCTTTTTACTCTCCATCAGCTTAAAGAATCCTGCAAAGCGCTGTGGCCTCATTTCCCGGACGAGCCCCCACGACTCCAGGCACTACAAAACTTACTCTCGAAATCATCCCCCAAAAAGCTCATGTCCCGGTTATATAACTGTATGCAGGAGCAGTCCCCTCTTGTTATACCTTCTTCCCTGCATGCATGGAATGCGGAGTTGGAGACCCCCCTGTCTGAGGAACAGTAGTCCTTCTGCTGTGGGCAACTGCAGGAACTATCGCCGAATTATAGGTTGCGTCTGGTGCATTTCAAGTTCTTACACAGGTACTATCGTACACCACGATCGCTGCACCGAATGGGGCTCCGGGAGGATGATGCCTGCTGGAAGTGTGGGGCCGACAATGCTACTTTTATGCACCTGGCGTGGAGTTGCCCGCGGCTAAAGGAATACTGGTTGGCCATCTTTAATGCTATTAACCAGATTCTACTTAGAGCTGATGTGCCGTCTCCACACTTGGGACTACTGGGCTATGTTAAAGATACCCCACCAAAGGCTAGGAAATTGCATGCTCTACTGCTCCTATATGCTAAGAGACAGGTGGCTGTGCGGTGGGGTCGTAGGTCCCTGCCTAAATTTACGGAATGGGTGAAAGATGTGACATATGGTAACACACAACTTGCATGCTATTGGGAGACGCTTCCGGTTGCTTCCCGGCCCAGGGACATCTGGGAGCCCTTTCTGCAGTGGACCCGAGATGGGGCTGCTTCCCCCAGCTCTGCACGTTCATTGTCTGGAGTGCCTTCTGATGATATGGGTTGACACTGGTGTGGGAGGTGGAGTGCTCACCTATGCTGCTGAACTCTAGACGATTCTGCGAATGGTTGCGACCGGCCGTGGGTGGTGACATTGAGGCTGGGCCCCGTCATATGGGAGGGAGGCATGTCGCAAATGGTTAGTCCTTGAGTCTGGACACAATGGGGCGGAAGCCCGCTTTTAGTATGCTATGTCATGGTCAGCCATGCAAACATGATTGCTGTTTCTGTGTTCTCCTTCATATGTGTTGCTTCCTTTGCAGGTTTCGCTCCTCGATTGCTCGAGTGCTATGTTTGATTTCTGCTGCTTTCCGTCCGTACCTTTGGTTGGTTTGGTTAAGGTTAGGTAAAAATGTATTTGGGGGAAAATGAAAACTGATAACTGTTTATATGATGCTTTACAGTGACAGCTCGGTTCAATAATTGCCTGATTTCCCTGAGGCTCTGTATGTGCATAACTGTAATGTAGTGGATTTGCTGACTTGAATAAACAAATTAAAAAAAAAAAAAAAAATAGACAAACTTTGATAATGCTTAGCAAGAGCTTCATTTAATCTAAAAGACTTACAAAAGTAGATTTCAATGAGGATATTTGCTTTAGATGCTGAGCAGGCATTGTCTATTTATTGGGGCTCATAAAAGTACAACACCCTTGAGGGTAGGTTGAGTATAGTATGGGGCTTTGTAAAGACACAGACATGTCCTGTATAATACCATCACTGAGAAGTCTTGAAAGCTTTTCTCTTCAGTACATTTATTTTAGATTATATAAGGTCTGAGAGGGAGGGACAGAGGGCGGCGCGCAGGAGGACCGGGCGCTTGAAGGTGTGATACGGTCTATAGTCGATAGGAGTACAAAGTATGTAAATCCTGGAGGAAATTTAAGATCAATAAAAATGTTCAATGTATAAAAACAGTCTGCACGGGGAAATCATTCACCCTACCCCCATGAAAGATGGATCGGAAGAATGGGACATACTCCTGCTCTTTACAGGAGTACATTTCCAGGATGTGCAGGAATTGGCCAACAAATACCAATACATATAAGCTAACACGGTTGTGGTCTTTCAACAAGTTTTTGCGCGGCAACTCCTCAGGAATACCCCATTCCTACTCCTAGTCAGAGGATATATAAATATAATTATATTATGATTAACCCCTTGGGTACCAGGCCTTTTCCCCCTCCTGTGCCTGGCGCTTCCTTAGCGGGTGGGTTTCATGACGAGATAGTCTCGTCATGGGCTCAGCGCGACTGTGCTCCATGACGAGACTATCTCGTCATGGGCACAGAAGAGGTTAATATTAACCATATTTTTATCAGCCATAATAATAATAGCAATAATAATACATAATCATAATAATAACAACACCATAATAATAATAAAAATAACAAGAATAATAATAATACCACGAAAACCTTACACAAATACAACCTAGAAATACTTCAAATCCACGGTCCAAAACAGATCTCAATGTGACAGCCTTAATTATAAATCTTCCCGCTGAACAGCAAACCACTGGGGACGGCAACATCTGCAAAAGTAAAAAAGAAAGTCTACATTGAACACATTTCTCATAGTGCAGGACACAAAGTAAATATTTTGTGTCAACTGTAACAAAAAGCGTCCTTGGAAAGAAATTCCATTGGAGATTGTTGAGATACAGTTTGACATGCGCACGGCTCAGTGTTTCATTGCTTCTCCATGGAAGATGATGAACATCTGGAGAGGTTTGAGACCTGTAGCGGAAAGAGCATGGAGGCATTCTCTTTTAAGACTGTGGCGGACTAACCTTTGGAAGCTCGGCCGCTTTGAAGGACAAAACACTAAAGGTTAAGGGACAGAACTTCCGGGTCAAGGAAGCTGCCTGGCAACGTTCTGTGTTGCGTAGGCTCTCTGTGTGCCATGGAGTTCATTCACCATCTCGCCCATCACCTTTGCTCCTTTCCTCCTGTTCTGTCTCTCTGTACTCCTGACCTCTGCCTGCTGTTCTGGCTTGCCTCTTGGATTTTGATTTGGCTTTGTTGCATTGCATTGCTGGGTTTCCCTTTGCCTAGTTCCTTTCCATTGCAGTGTTTTCTTGGTTGCTCACCAGCAGTGTTACGGCTTCCTCCAGGACAGTTTAGGTACATAGTGGCCTGCTATCTAGAAGTCGTTAACTGATTATGGCGTTCAATTATCTTATCGAGGTCTTTATGTTAACTATGGTTACTAACGTCTTAAATGCTCTTTCCTTCTAAATAGAGACCTTCCTATACCAGAGCATATTGAACGATAACATTGCTGTGATAATGATGTGAGACAAGAGAGAATTGCCACAGAAGACAATAGACCTAATTTAGAGTTTTGGCACAGAGAGTACTCCTTCATGATGGCAACCGAGTACCCTCTCTGTCAAATTGATGTCCGCCTGTCTCATTTAAAGTTGGGTTGAACATAAGTATGTCAGCATTGGAAACTATTCCACCTCCGCTGATGACATACTCCTCCGATGGCGCAATGGAGTAAGGGCGGTCTGATGTTTGGCCATTTTTCCGCCCACCCTATTTAGAGCTGATGGAAAAATGGACACGTGTTGCTTTCTCACACTGCCATTCAAAACGTGCTAGTAAGTGAAAGTAAAAACATTTTTATGACCCTCCTTCCATGGGAGAAAACTCACATGGCAACGGGTCATTGCTTTTTAATTTTTTTTTTAAATGAGATCCTTCTTTGGGAGCTGCACAGCATATTCTCATGGCATTGGGAGGAACCACCATGATGACGGTTCCTGTCAATGTAAGTGATGTCTGCTGGGCGGTGGACATGTCTAACTAAATCCAGAGTACGGTTACTTCATCGGGACGAGTGGTATAGAAAGTAATGGCGAGGGAGGAAGCTGCACACAACAAAAATTGTGTACAAATTTTAAAAAAAATGCGAATACACATGAGTGCCTGATGGACTTCTAATACAGTTTTTCAATTTGTCTACCCCCCATCGTGAGCACCGCACAGAAAATGAATCTAGAAGAAATTGCGCAAATCACTACAAACAAGGCAGAAGTTTTGGCTTACACTCCTGAGGAAGCCGAACAGATTTATGGATTGATAAAGGAAACTAGAGCTTTCAGCCCACAGTTGAGCACAGTTAATCAACTATTGAAACAATTGGAGCCCGTTAGTAAACGTGAAATTAATCAGCGACTGCACGCAACAACCTTAATTCACTATCATAGAAATAAACGTATCCCAAGAGGTTTGAGAATTGCTTTAAAACCTATGTTGTGCAGGAGCAATAAAGCTTTCCTCAATAAATGGTACCAAATATTAAATAAATGCAGCTTGGATCTGATTTTATTGATTGTAGAGGAGCTTTCCAAAGAAATTAAAACATTGGAAGAAGAACTTGAAGGAATAAAGCGTGAACTCAATACTCATGAAGATTTGGCTGCAACATTGGAAGATATTAACAATAAACTGGAAAAATACTCCAAAGAAATTGAAGACAGGAAGATTAAAAAATATAGACGTGATACTATAGATTATAAACTAGAGGAAGTTTATAGTTGGGCGGAAGTGTACAATCAAAGAAAGAGGCAACAACCACCAGTCAACGTCAGCTCGTCACAAGAAAGTGTCATATCCGATTCAGAAACAGCACAAAACAGGAAGCCAATGGGAAAAAGTGTACAAACTGCATGTAAAGATCAACAAAATAAGGTGGCTTTTTTAGAAACAAGCCCGGCTGCAAACAATGTTCCTTCAACGTCCGTAACAACGGGAGAACCCCCAAAACAAGGAGGGGAAAAAGAAAAAACAAAGGAAACGGAGACAGAACGAGAACTACGATCAGCAAAAAAGAAGATGACCTTGTCATAAATATATCGGACACCCACTTGACTACGGCTCAAACTAATCTCCTGAATAAAGGTCTGACATTTGTTCCAGTATATAAGTCGAATCCCCAAGAAACAGAAATATCCATCTTTAAATTTCTGCGCACATTGCGCCTAAAGAATTTCTTCAGTAATCTTCCACCATCAGAAAAACCTGAAAGTACTACGAAAGAGTTCAGAGTTAAGAGCACATTTTGTGCACCTACCTCACACAAAACCATTGACGCTTATGAAAGAATTATCACCACTGAAATGAGGAAAATCAATTACCAAAGTGGTACCAAAAGTAATTTTTCCAAAAAAGAATGGAACACTTTAAGATCTTTGAAGGAAATGACAAACATTACCATACAAAGAGTGGATAAAGGGGGAGCCGTAGTGGTAATGAACACGGAATTTTACATGGAGAGTGTGCGTACACATTTACAAGATGTTAACACGTATCATAAACTGGATCAAGATCCTACAGATATATTTGCAAATACATTGAAAAATATCCTGGATAAGGCACTCAAGATGAAATGGATCACAGAAAAAACATATCAATTTTTTAACATAAAATATCCTCAGAGACCTCAGTTCTACATGCTCCCAAAAATTCATAAGCATGCCACTAAACCACCCTTCAGACCTATAGTGTCCTCATGTGGATCAATTTCTGAACCTCTAGGGCAATACCTAGATTGGTTCATGCAACCTCTGGTACAGAATTGGTGTACTTACGTTAAGGATACCACCGCATTTTTGAATATGCTGAACAGCATTGAAATTCCAGTGAATGAAGAAATATGGTTATGCTCCATCGACGTAACATCATTATACACCTCCATCCCTCACAATGAGGGGCTAGAAGCTATGGAATAGAGTCAACTGAAAAATGACGTAACAGGAACCGATAAAGTATTTATGTTGGAACTGCTACACTTTGCGCTATTTCACAGTTACCTGGAATGGGAAAATGAATTTTATGAACAATGTAGTGGAACATCCATGGGTTTTGCGGGGGCACCATCCTACGCAAATACATTCATGGCTAAATTTGAAAGTGATCACATACTCAACAACCCAGATTGGTTAATTGGCATCATGGTATTCAAAAGATACATAGACGATATCTTTATAATTTGGAAAGGAGCCAAAGAAAAACTGGTAGAAAATATTCATGTTTTAAATCAACAGCACAAACGGATTAAATTCACTCACCAAATTGATAAAAATGAGCTAGCATTTCTGGTCGTTAAAATAACTTTGAGGAATGGTCAAATATGCACTGATGTGCACATTAAAGACACTGACAGAAATAGTGGTCTCCACTATGAGAGTTTCCATCACCATTCACTTAAGAAGCATTTACCCATGTCCCAATTTATCCGCTATAAAAGAATCACATCGGATCCTAACAACGTATCCTCTACAATCGACAAGCAGATCCAAAAATACAAGAAACGTGGATATCTAAAGGCCATATTACAAGAATCCAAAATAAAGGTATTAGCAATGAGCAGAGATTCCTTACTTGGCAAGAAAGAAAAATCTGATAAAAAACTCACAGTATGTGTGTTGAAATATTCAGTACAAACCACCCAGATCACTAAAATCATGAGAAAACATTGGTCTCTCATAACACAGGAACCTGATCTTCAACCATTAGTTGCGAATCAAATAACGTTTGCCTACAAAAGATCTAAGAATGTGAAAGAACTACTAAAAAGACAGAGGACACTGAGTGACAATACAACGTATAAGGGAATGAGAAGATGCGAAAATTGCATGCACTGCAATAATGTGATGACTGGTCAGTCTTTTACGCATCCAATGATATGAAAAAATATTCCTTTACTTCTCTCAAGTACTTGTGATACCAAAGGGGTAATTTATGGAATAAAGTGTCCTTGTGGAAAGCTATACATAGGACAAACAGAGCGCAAAATAAAAATAAGAATAACTGAACATAAAAGCAATATCAGACAAAAAAATCTAAAGTCTACAGTGGCCACTCATTGGATGGAAGCAGGACATAATATTTCACAATTGCGATTTACCATATTGGAAGTAATCAAACCACACCCTTCTATGGATGCTCACAAACAGAGATTAAAAGCAGAATACTTTTGGATTCGTAAAATGGACAGTATGCAACCGTTAGGACTAAATGATAGGATAGAATTATCCTGCTTTCTCTGAATAGAAATTGAGGAAAACGACATTGAACTCCTGTTTCTAACATTCACATATGTTTTTAACCCAACCCAAAATGGCCGAACAAAATACTCCAATTGCAAGTTATATTTTGTGTTTGTACCTAAAGCTTTTTCATTTATGTACTAGTTCATGTGCCTTTTAGTTTAAGAATGAACCACGTTATTATTTATGATATAGGAACACAAATATACAGTTTAAATAATGTATTTCACATTATGAACGTTTTAGTTTTCAAAATGTGCGTTAGCGCTTAGAGAATTAACTAAGGTAATAAAAGGGTTCATGACAGCCTAGAAATGCGGATTGTTCAAACTCTTTAGAAGGTATATACATCGTGATGCCCGATATTTTGACTTTGTATATCCGCGATCATGTGATCGCGTTTGAACCAATTAGGAAGCTGTTATATAGAAAGATAATATCCAGGCTAGTAAGCAGGATTTCCATTGGAGGAACACTGAGGCGTGTTCTACGTTTCACACAAATGTAAGTGTTGAGTATGAAACGCTATGCTTCATTATAGTCGTCTTCTTAATGAATTTACACAGTTATAAATAGTTAGGGGCATTCTGCTTTGAACACGACAATATGTTTTAGCACATAAACAGAGTTAATGAGTCAGATAGCGTTTGTGAAACATCACGCACAAGATTGTTTGTTCGTTTATTCATTAGCGCGAGGACCTTCGATGCTTTACTTTAAGAATGTTTTTTTTTTCCCTGTTTATTTAAAGCTCACAAAAGACCTTGTGCGAGTTTGGATTGTTTGTCAGCTCAATCTAGGGCGTTTATTTTTGATAATTTGATAGGGTAACCTTCGGGTGACAACAAGATTAGTTAGTACCTGATTTAACAACAGAAAGTGTCATATTACAACAGCAATATATGTATGAAGAACATTACGTGTAAACCTTTTAGAGTTTTATGTTTGATAATGTGGCTGATGGGCTCAAAATATTTCTTTGTTTTTCCATTAGAGACCCCTGAGGAAGGGTCACCCCATGACCCGAAATGCATTGGGTGGTTGTGAAATGTAATTTAAAGATGTCTCAGCAAAGAATGAATTTGCTAATAACATGAAGAACGTCTAAAGAATTGAATAAAGTTCAATGGATTGAAAGTGAAATTAACTTTGTAAGAATCACTTTTGAATTAACTGTAACTCGAATAAGACCTAGATAGGTCTCAGTATACTTGTGCGCACCTCCATTTGGAAGTGGAACCCCCATTTTCTCCAAAGTTACCTAATTAGAGATAGTGTTTCCAGACAAAACACTGGGAGGAAGCTGCACACAACAAAAATTGTGTACAAATGTAAAAAAAAATACGAATACACATGAGTGCCTGATGGACTTCTAATAGAGTTCTACAAGAGAGAATTGCCACAGAAGACAATAGACCTAATTTAGAGTTTTGGCACAGAGAGTACTCCTTCATGATGGCAACCGAGAACCCTCTCTGTCAAATTGATGTCCGCCTGTCTCATTTAAAGTTGGGTTGAACATAAGTATGTCAGCATTGGAAACTATTCCACCTCCGCTGATGACATACTCCTCCGATGGCGCAATGGAGTAAGGGCTGTCTGATGTTTGGCCATTTTTCCGCCCACCCTATTTAGAGCTGATGGAAAAATGGACAAGTGTGGCTTTCTCACACTGCCATTCAAAACGTGCCAGTAAGTGAAAGTAAAAACATTTTACTGACCCCCCTTCCATGGGAGAAAACTCACATGGCAACGGGTCATTGCTTTTTAATTTTTTTTTTAAATGAGATCCTTCTTTGGGAGCTGCACAGCATATTCTCATGGCATTGGGAGGAACCACCATGATGACGGTTCCTGTCAATGTAAGTGATGTTGCATGTAGGTGAGGGGAAAAAGATCCTCATCCCTTACTCGTCATTTAATAAGCATGTATCCTTCTTATACTGGTTCTGGCCCAGAAACAGGGGGAGAGGCCCCTATCCCCCTAATTTGAAGTAGGATTTTGTAGGTGTATCTGGACAAGAGTATAAATTTCCGTTGATTAGGATAAAATATCCAATTGATGCAAGTAGATCAGATGATGAGGGTAAGATATTCGTATTTTTTATTATTCGTCAGCTGGAAAAGAAGAAAGGATGGCACAGCCAACACGTGTTTTGCCCCCTAAATGGCCATCAGGCCTGGGGCTTCCTCAGGGCTGTACATAGACAGTGTGACACCAAGGGTTGATTAAGACAGGGTTTGGTAAGTCATGTGTATATCATATACATAATAGTGGGTGGTAGGTACAGAAGCAAAGCGTGAGTAGGGATAAGTAAGGGAAGAGAGAGGGGAAAGAAAGTGAGAAAGGGATCAGAGTTGAGGTGCGAGGGATTGGCAGAGTTTATTTTAGTAAGTTAACATTGGCAGGAGTCCATGTCATAGAATATAATTATAGCATAAACACGACAGGTTAGGCACAGTAAATTGGAAACATAATCGCATCAGAGATACATACGACTCCCATATCACTGCCCGCTGCTACCGGCTTTACACTACTACCAAAGCCGCGGGTACCTACAGAACCTGGCATTAGCCGAGACCGGAGTTAAGAGACACAATACCACCAACCCCCAACCCCCCCGATGCCCTACCAGGCTTCCGCCCGTTAATACGATTCTATAAGCTTGTTCTCCCTTGTCCTTTTTCCTTACTTTAGAATCTTCGGGTTCACAAACCCTCGTACAAAGATACCTTTTTACGCGAATACCCGGTAAGGGATACCTGATCCCACTAAGTACCTTATATGAAATTGCTCACTTATTCAGCTTAGAGCATGCGTATGCCTTGCAATACTCTCCACCTAGATTCGAATTCCGCATAGGTTAGCATTCACGTTCGATTTCCCCACTTACAGTTTGTGGAGAATCTAAGAGCACCTTTTTCACTCTGTGATAGCTCCACTTTCTAAACCACGTGCTTGTTTCTATGGCTTAGACCGTAACTACCAAGGTGCTTTCCACTGTATAATTATACTCCCATTTGGTTTTTGCATGTCACTTCATTCATCTTAAATTAAAACACTATGTTTCGTGACCCATGACGCGCCACTACCTCGACTCACATAAAGTCACCGATTCATTATTTTTGGCGCCACGCACCGTTTTACCCGCTCATATTTAGATGTAACTAATGTAAATTTCCTTTCTTTCATCTCGTGCCCGACCCGGCAACCTTGATGCTGCAATCCCATTTCATACTGTAAATATACACTTACCTCTTACAATTGCATGGCGTTTGATATCCTGCCTCTGTTTTAATATATACTCGTAACGCTGATTTGTGAATATCTACAATTTTTCGAATGTCTATATAATTGATTCCATGCGTTACATGATCGCGTCATTTCATCACAACCTTTGGAACGCTTAATGACTTTTCTTAAAACTGTTGACTGTCTTGACTACCCTGCTCGTATATGACATACAATTCCTTTTTCCTTCTGTCTTTATATGACCGTTTGACTTCGAATCTAAAAAATGTTTTCGTTATTATGTTATTTTTCGCAAATATGCACCTTGTCGACCGGGAATTGTTTTGATTCTGCCTTGCATACGCGCACTGCTCCCTGAATGTTTACACTATATTATTTTCTCCAATCTCTGATGCGATTATGTTTCCAATTTACTGTGCCTAACCTGTCGTGTTTATGCTATAATTATATTCTATGACATGGACTCCTGCCAATGTTAACTTACTAAAATAAACTCTGCCAATCCCTCGCACCTCAACTCTGATCCCTTTCTCACTTTCTTTCCCCTCTCTCTTCCCTTACTTATCCCTACTCACGCTTTGCTTCTGTACCTACCACCCACTATTATGTATATGATATACACATGACTTACCAAACCCTGTCTTAATCAACCCTTGGTGTCACACTGTCTATGTACAGCCCTGAGGAAGCCCCAGGCCTGATGGCCATTTAGGGGGCGAAACACGTGTTGGCTGTGCCATCATTTCTTCTTTTCCAGCTGACGAATAATAAAAAATACGAATATCTTACCCTCATCATCTGATCTACTTGCATCAATTGGATATTTTATCCTAATCAACGGAAATTTATACTCTTGTCCAGATACACCTACAAAATCCAATGTAAGTGATGTCTGCTGGGTCGGTGGACATGTCTAACTAAATCCAGAGTATGGTTACTTCATCGGGACGAGTGGTATAGAAAGTAATGGCGAGCAAGGCTTAATATAACACCCTTTAGGAAATAATATTAAATACATTAAATTATTTCAGCTCTCAAATTATTTATTTGTTTTATCTCTTTAATCCAATTTAAGTTTTAACACTAAAACAATTTTTGACAGCTCATATCTTTAAAGGTGATAGCCAAAGAGCGGAACTGTAGATGAGCAGAGCACATGGCCACTGGGGAAAGACAAGAGCAGGAGAGGTGCAAGCACCTGGGAGAAGAGTAAAAAGGGGATTGGCTGAGTTGAAGACAGATTGATGAATCACAGAGAATTGATAAATGCGCATAGCACAGGTGGGAATAGTGACCAACGGAAATCTCACATATTTTTGAATATGTGAGAAGGGATATAGAGGGGGTTTAGGGAGGGGTAAGGGGGAGCTTAGGGAGGGATACTCTAATATAAACACCCACCCACGCGTGACAAACTACAAGTAGTAACCACATTTGTAAAAAGTTCTCCATATCGTGGCCTCACAGGTGGAGAAATGTAAATCTACACCTTGGAGTAATTTGCAAGTATTTTGACATGGCCTTAGCTAGCATGCGTTTCTGACCCTGATGCTTTAGATCCCATTGTTAATATATTTGTTTTAGATAAATTGGTATCAAAATCTCAATAATTTCCTGAAGGAGTCGTAGCCATCAGTCGAGTTTTTGAGGCCATTTGCGGTTCTGCACATTAGAACTGCATCATCTGCACAGAGCAAGGTAGGAAGGAAATTTGAAAAGTGTCCTAAGGAGCTGTGGCCTATGCCTTGAGCTCCTGAATTTGCAGCTGGGCAACCAGGTTCAAATCTCTGCGTTGGCTCATTATCCTTTCATTCTGGACAATTCACTTCACCCACCGGTGCCTACATGTGTTTATTTAATCTTAGCCTCTGTAATGTTATCTAGTGCTAATGTAACGCAACATACTTCTCACAATAGGATGGGGTTTGCATGCCATCTGCAGATGATGTGCGATCTGAGTAACTCACTGAAATCACCACGTCATACCTTTAAATGCGACACCCATCTTTAATGCAGGGACTCTCCGGTACGTCACGCCGCGCCACACTGGAGATGCCACTGTTGGTCACAGGAGTGGCAAAAACACCATTCTTATGCACAGACCACAGCATGTCTATAAATAAACACAGGTGGAAGCCAGAGGAATATACACAAATTATGGAGTATATCAATTATATGGTAGGGTGAATAATGCTATATTACAATGTAAGGGCTCTGCCCACACATTTTACATTTATTGCATTTGCTTCCCTTTTGCAGATGTCTCACTTCCAATTTTTTCGAGGTTCTAATTTCACCTTGATGTGCTTTCATAGTTTTCATTTCATTTTATGCACCATCAGTTTCTGCAGCTGTGTACAGTGCTTTGGCACAAGAGCTTTGTAAATTCTGTGAAATTGAATAAAAACCGAGGGCTATTTATTGCCTCTGTCATTTATGACAATACCGTGTGCACGGTCTCCAGAAAGGGTATGGTTTACACTACATATTTATTGAAGACAAATATACACAAACGAATTTATGATAATAAAAGCAGCACTGACCTCAGCTCCTCAGTGTCTCTATGCATTAATGCATGTTTCTGTTTTCAGGGCTTCTCTTTGTCTCTGGATGCAGAGGGAGCTTCCTCACGCCTGGGACCTGATGCATCGCTGGAAGGTACAGTTCTCACCCCGTCCGGGTCACCCGAGGGTACTGTGGGGTGTGAGCTTGACAGCCTGCAAAAATACGCCGTAAAGTTATTTCAAATATATTACTTTGAATACGCATGTAGCGCTTCTCACACAAAGGTTTGTTTCTTGGCCCTTTGATGTTTGCTGTTATTGTCGCCTAGTCCACAGATACATCCTCAACGTCCTCGGCACAGCTGCTGCCAGCCTACGTGTGCATCTTATGCACGTCACAGGACTCAATGTTGGCAGACATGGCTCAGCCTTTCACACTTTATAAAACTTTAAACAATATCCAATGAGGATCCAATAAAGTATAACTTGAGTAACTCTTCCATGGTGTTAAAGGTCACTCTTTGAGTTTGTTGAATCTTTTTTATAAACACATTTAACTATTCCTATTGTTCATCATCAACCAATGGATAACCCCAGGCACCAAAATAAAAGAATGGACACCGGGGCCTAGGAAATAATATTAAATGAATTACATTATTTGGATTTCAAACTAAATATGCATAGAACTGTTTTTAGTGGCAAAAAAACATGTTTTATAAGAAGAAAATAATAATGAAATATTTTTAATAATTAAACTTACATTTTAAACTTTAAAAAAATGTAAAGTTATGTTAAATTAATACAAAGAATACATGAGCTACATTTAATACACAGTAATCACATATTAAAATGCTAGCAACAGTATTTTTTATTACGGATAAAAAATAGCATTTATAAATAAAATGTAATATACTTGAAATATTACATTATTAAACTTTTAATTTGAGAAAATACATATTTATGAAATACATGTAGAAATATTAATTAAACATTATAATGCTAGTGAGAGTGTTTAGTTTAATTTTAATTAAAAATAACAATTCTAAATTAAATACGTCTATTTTTTAAATTAAATTATTTAATACTAATTTTAATTTGATTAGTTAATGTCCTGTAATGGTTTATTTTATTAGTTTCAACCATAATTATTTTAAAATCATTTATGTTTTTAATTTACGTTAAATAGTTTTAATATTTTTTCATGAATTATTAAACTTTATTAATTTTCCCTAAACTTTTCTAAATTGAGATCTCCACTCCAGTGGCAGAGCTCTCCACTTAATCTTGAAAACGTATTGCTAGTAACTTTACCATCATGAATTCTGTCTTAAATGTCCCCACCGCATGAAGGGGTGGAGACTTGTAAGTCTGCACTTAGGTGTAAATGTTTACTCGGAAGTGGTGAATATAAAAAAATTGTAGACTGACACGTGAGTACACGAGCAAATAGGCAGGTGAGTAAATCTACATGTGTAAAATTACCTTTGTGAATAGGGCTCAAAGTTTAGTAACAACGAAGGACAGACATTGCCTCCCTTGAAAAGCAATGGAGGGCATGGCTTTCCTGCAAAGAAAGCGAACTGTTATTGGTAAAGCCAATAGTTCTTGCCTTTTGGATTTGCTAGTGATTTATGATAGTGCTAAAAAGGAAAAATAAGCTGTTGTTGTCAATTCTAAAAAACATTGGCAAAACAACCCCCAAAAAGTCCTAGTTCAATGACATATTGTCGCGTACCCGCGGGTTTCCTCTCCTCGGAATGACGCTGATGCTATATGGGTTCCACCTCCCATCTGCTCCTCGTCCGGAGGACGTGTTACACACGCGGACGGAGGAGGCAGGTGAGTGAGGGAAGTGAGACAGGAACGGTGGGGACGGAAACCTAAAAGGAAACAAACACACAATAAGTGATAGTCGACTGACTCGAACTCCCCCTACCGTGTTTCCCCCTAAGTGTGAGTCGCTTACCTGCTGTCTCCTCCCACCTACTGAGGTGCGGGGCAGTGAAGTGACTGGGCGTTTGCATAGGCTAAGTATCTCCAATACTGGAGTCCGGTAAGTTCCGCTTAGCGGGGACAAACCCCAGGGGGGAATGAGTGCTCGGTGAGGGAGGTGAGCTGGACCAAGAGGCCTCTGGTAGTTCCCAAGAGCCTTTCTTCCAGCTCACTGAACGACGCCCAATTGGCGCGGTGAGATGTGAAGGTAGGTGAAGGCGCTACTACTGCCAAGCTCCGAATCCTTGAGCCGAGGAGCGCAACACCTACCGACCGTGAATGCCCGGAAATCCTTGGGCAGGTCGGCGAACAAGAATTACCTCTTTGGCTGCTTCGCCGGAAATCCTTGGGCGTGGTGGTCTCTTGGCGCTACGCCTCTTCTCTCGGAGGAGCCGAGAGGCGCGGAGAGCCAAGGCGGAAGTACCCGTTCCGGTACTCCACTGGTGACCAAGGGCACCGTAGGGAGGTGCCTCCACTCCGGTCTCTCAGGGGAGACGGGAGCCAGGAACAGGAAACCTTTCCCCGGCTGGTTCCGAGGGACGTTGGTGGTCGCTGGGAAAGGTGGAGATTCAACAGGGGTCGAGAGGTCGTATCTCTGTAGACGGGACAGTACGGGTTCGCCGTGAGCTCTTCCTGTCGTAGCTCTTCAGGATACGTCCGGGAATAATCGGCCAGGACGTGAAGGAGAGGACGTGTATTTATGCTCTCGGGGCACACCCACAACGTGACTCGTGGACTGCCGGGGTGCCTGGGACTTGTAGTTCTTCCAGGTTTCTGGCGGGATCGCCACTCGTGCAGATATCCAGCCGGATCGTGACAGCACATCCCCTCTCACCCCTCAAGGGGTGCGACGAGTGGGGGGCCAGGTTTGTCCGGACACCGGCGATGGAAGGCCGCCACCAGACGGTCTGCGTGGAGCGCCGTCGCGGGCTCCCAGGAATTTTCTTCCGGCCCATACCCCTTCCAGGCCAGGAGATACTAGAGATTCCCTCGCACCTTCTTGGAGTCCAACACCCGTTGAACCACGTACTCCCGCTCGTGGCGGACCCACACAGGGGCCGGGCGCCTCCGGCTGGGGCCAAGGGAGGGTTTGAGCAAGGAGACGTGGAACACCGGGTGGATGCGCAAACGCGCCGGGAGCTTTAGTTGGACGGCCACGGGGTTCACGTGCCTGACAACAGGGTAAGGTCCTATGAATTTAGGGTTAAAGACGCTAGGGCGTCTGAAGCGGATGTGTTTCGTGGACAGCCATACTCTCTCTCCCTTGTGGTACACTGGGTTGGGTCTACGATGTTTATCTGCCTGGTGTTTGTATCTGGCTTTGGCTACCAGAAGTGTTTTGCGGGCCTGGGTGAGAGTTGCACGTATAGTGGATAACCTGTCTTGTACGTCAGGGACGCTGAGATTGGTGTGTGGGAGCACGAAGGGTGTGAACCTAGGATGGAACCCCGCAGAAAGAAAAAACGGGGTGTGTTGTGTAGAGGTATGCATGGAATCGTTATAAGCCACCTCCGCGACCCACAACCAGTCTACCCAAGCGTTGGATGCCTGGTCCACATAACACCGGAGATACTGTTTAAGTGTCTGGTTGAGCCTCTCGGTCTGTCCATCGGTTTGGGGATGGAAGCTGGTGGATAAGGAGGATTGGATTCCCAGTTCGGCACACCATACCTTCCAAAACCGTGCCGTAAACTGAGATCCCCTGTCCGACACGATACCAAGCGGCAGGCCGTGCAGCCGGACGACATTGGTCAACAGAAGTTTTGCAAGGGCTCCAGCGGTTGGGAGTTGTTCACAGGCCAGGAAGTGACCCATCTTGGTCAGGTAGTCGACCACTACCACGATGGCGGTACAGTTCTGGTCTTTAGGTAAACCCACGATGAAATCCACCGAGATCCTCTCCCAGGGGTTACGGGGGGTTGGTAGCGGACGCAAGAGACCCTGCTGTTTGCGATGATCGGCCTTCATCTGGGAGCACACGGTGCAATGGCTGACCCAGCGCAAAATGTCCGGCCTGACCGAGGGCCACCAGAAGTGTCGAAGAACTTTCTCGAGGGTCTTTGTTCCTCCCATGTGCCCGGCGCTAGGAAGCTCGTGACACCAACAAAAAACGAGCTGTCGCAACTTGAGAGAGGGGACCAGCACCTGTGTGCCTCGCATGGGGATACCGCCTTGTAGGCGCCAGTCCTGGTGCCTCTTCATCCAGGCTACCCAGGTAAACGTGGAGATCCCTCGTCGGACGTCGTGTAGGAAGGACTCAGTTACCGTTAGTCCTATGACTTGTCCGGGAGACAGGATCGCTTGCTTGGGTTCCACCGCCGGGAGCCGATGCACTTCTTGACGTGACAAGGCGTCCGCCTTCAGGTTTTGCGAGCCGGGGAGGTAGGTCACGAGGAAATGATATTCGGCAAAAAAGAGCATCCATCGTCTCTGCCGTGGAGTAAGGTGTCTCGCGGATCGCAGAAACTGGAGATTTCTGTGGTCGGTGAAGACGGTGACTTGGTGTTGCGCCCCCAGTAGCCAGTGTCGCCATTCTAGGAATGCTTCCCGTATGGCGAGGAGTTCTTTTTCGGAAACCGCGTAGTTTTGTTCGGCGGTGCTCAGCTTCCGGGACATGTAGGCCACTGGGTGAAGAATGCCTGTCTCTGGATGTCGTTGAGAAAGAACCGCCCCTACGGCAATGTCGGAGGCGTCTGTTTCCACTGAGAAGGGAAGGTCGGGGTTGGCGTGTCGCAGGATGGGAGCGGACGTGAAGGCATCTTTAAGTTGGTCGAAGGACCTTTGGGCTTCGTTCGTCCAGATGAACGGTACGTTCTTTCGTGTCAACCTGGTGAGCGGTGACACCATCTGGGAAAAGTGGTGTATGAACCGCCGGTAAAAGTTCGCAAAGCCAAGAAAGCTCTGGATCTCCTTGATGGTTCGAGGGGGTGGCCACTGTTGTACTGCCTGGACCTTTCGGGTGGACATCACCTGTCCGGTGGGAGTTAGATGGACTCCGAGGAACTCCACGGTGGTCACATGGAACTCACATTTTGTGAGTTTGCAGTACAGTCTGTGGTTCCGCAAGGCTTGTAACACTCGCCTCACATGGACGACATGGTCTTCTTGGTTGTTGGAGAAGATCAGGATGTCGTCGATGTAAACCACGACGAACCTATCCAGAAAGTCTCGTAGAACCTCATTGAGGAAGAACTGGAAGGCCGCCGGGGCGTTACAAAGACCAAAGGGCATCACCAAGTATTCATAAAGCCCAAACCGGGTTCTAAATGCGGTCTTCCACTCGTCGCCCTCCTTCATTCTGACCAGGTGGTACGCCCCTCGGAGGTCCAACTTGGTATACAAACGGGCCTCTCGCACTTGTTCCAACAAGACCGGGATCAAGGGCAACGGGTACCTGTTTTTTATCGTCAAGGCGTTGAGGGCGCGGTAGTCAATACAACAGCGCAGTTCGCCACTAGTCTTCGGTACGAAGAAGAGGGGCGACGCGGCTGGGGACCGTGAGGGACGTATGTACCCCAACTTCAAGTACGTGTCCAGATACTCTCGCAGGTGGGTGGTCTCCGGCCCGGTGAGGGCGTAGATGCGTCCACACGGGATCACCGCACCAGGTACCAGGTCAATGCGGCAGTCGTACTCTCGGTGAGGGGGTAGTTCTTCGGCCTTTTGGACGCTGAACACATCTTGATAGGACGTGTACCAGGTGGGAAGCGTAACATCCTTCTCTGCGGCGGTGGCGATGTGTTGTGCCAGAGACCGACCCGCGAGTTGTGGGTGGGCCGTTTGGATACAGCGGTGATTACAGAAAGCAGAGTTGAACGATATGGTATTGGTGGACCATTCTATGGTTGGTTCGTGTTTCCGTAACCAGGGTAACCCTAGGATGAGTCGGCATCGCGGGGCTTGAATGATGTTGAACTGCAGCCACTCTCCATGGTCGTTTCCTATGGATACCCAAAGAGACGGAGTCTCATACCTTATGGGCCCCGACTCCAGTTCTTTTCCATCCACCGCGTATACTAGCTCCGGAGGCTCCTTGCGTGTAAGCGGGATTCCGAGCCGGTCGGCTTCATCTTTATCCATAAAACACCCCGTGGCTCCGGAGTCGATCATAGCTCGTATGGATCTGTTCCGTTGGTTGATGACAGCAGTTAGCGAGATGAAGAAGTGATCCGGCTCTTGGCCTAGGGTGGATTCCATTGAAGGGATGAAGTGTGGGCTTGAAGGCTTCCCTCCTTGGTCCGTCAAGCTCTGTCGTTTCCCGGTACCTTTTCTTCGATGGCGAGGGCGGTTTGTCCGGACCGCGGTCTGTTCGTTTTGGGCCTAACTGGGCATTCACGGAGGAAGTGCCCTTTCTTGCCGCAGTACAGACAGAGTCCCTGTTTGCGGCGATGGTCGCGTTCACTTAGGGTCAACGAGGCCCTCACGGTCCCTATTTCCATGGGTTCCGATTTGGAACTCGTGTGGTCAGGAGGTCGGGTGTTGTCATAGGAGCCGGGCGTCTTCTCTCTTCCTCTGTGATCCCCTTTTCATTCACGGAGACGATGCTCCAACCTGGAGGCCAGTTCCATCATCGCAACACAGGTCTGGGGTTGTGGGTCGATCTGGGCAATGACATCTTTCAGCTCATCGGTGAGCCCTTGATAAAAGATAGCCGACTGCTTGGTTTCCGGCCAGTCGGTTTCTGCCACCAACCGACGAAAGCTGTTCCTATAGCCCAGAAAGTCATTTGGTTTTTGCCGGAGGGTTAGCAGGTCGCGATCCGCCGCAAAGGTGTCGGCTCTGCGATCGAAGGTGTCTTCGAATGCGTTGCGGAAAGCGTCCCAATCATATAGGAGGGCTTCGTCCCTGCGGACGATGGGAACGGCCCATTGAGCCGCGTCTCCTGCCAGGTAAGAAATTAAGAAGGCCACCCGGGCCTGATTGGTAAGAAACAGCTTCGGTTTACAGTGGAAGTGTAGCATTACTTGAGTCATGAACACCTGGACCTTATGTACGTCTCCATGAAACCTTTCAGGGGGGGCCAACGGGACCTGGACGGGCATTTCTACTACTACCTGAGGGGACTGTGAGGGAAACGGGGCCCCGGCATCGAAGGGGTTTCGTTGGAATCTATCCATACGTGTATGCAAGGCGGCCGTTTCCGACCGGGAAGCGGCTAAGTCCGCCTGCATCAGGGCTAGCGAGGCTAACACTTCTTCTAACGTAGCCATGATCAGCGTGATCGGGAGGAGATATTTTCGTGGGCCGATTATTCTGTCGCGTACCCGCGGGTTTCCTCTCCTCGGAATGACGCTGATGCTATATGGGTTCCACCTCCCATCTGCCCCTCGTCCGGAGGACGTGTTACACACGCGGATGGAGGAGGCAGGTGAGTGAGGGAAGTGAGACAGGAACGGTGGGGACGGAAACCTAAAAGGAAACAAACACACAATAAGTGATAGTCGACTGACTCGAACTCCCCCTACCGTGTTTCCCCCTAAGTGTGAGTCGCTTACCTGCTGTCTCCTCCCACCTACTGAGGTGCGGGGCAGTGAAGTGACTGGGCGTTTGCATAGGCTAAGTATCTCCAATACTGGAGTCCGGTAAGTTCCGCTTAGCGGGGACAAACCCCAGGGGGGAATGAGTGCTCGGTGAGTGAGGTGAGCTGGACCAAGAGGCCTCTGGTAGTTCCCAAGAGCCTTTCTTCCAGCTCACTGAACGACGCCCAATTGGCGCGGTGAGATGTGAAGGTAGGTGAAGGCGCTACTACTGCCAAGCTCCGAATCCTTGAGCCGAGGAGCGCAACACCTACCGACCGTGAATGCCCGGAAATCCTTGGGCAGGTCGGCGAACAAGAATTACCTCTTTGGCTGCTTCGCCGGAAATCCTTGGGCGTGGTGGTCTCTTGGCGCTACGCCTCTTCTCTCGGAGGAGCCGAGAGGCGTGGAGAGCCAAGGCGGAAGTACCCGTTCCGGTACTCCACTGGTGACGAAGGGCACCGTAGGGAGGTGCCTCCACTCCGGTCTCTCAGGGGAGACGGGAGCCAGGAACAGGAAACCTTTCCCCGGCTGGTTCCGAGGGACGTTGGTGGTCGCTGGGAAAGGTGGAGATTCAACAGGGGTCGAGAGGTCGTATCTCTGTAGACGGGACAGTACGGGTTCGCCGTGAGCTCTTCCTGTCGTAGCTCTTCAGGATACGTCCGGGAATAATCGGCCAGGACGTGAAGGAGAGGACGTGTATTTATGCTCTCGGGGCACACCCACAACGTGACTTGTGGACTGCCGGGGTGCCTGGGACTTGTAGTTCTTCCAGGTTTCTGGCGGGATCGCCACTCGTGCAGATATCCAGCCGGATCGTGACACATATGCATGCATATGCACTCATGCACATGTATCCATCATACCACTGTGGAGGCCTCAGTGTTATTATGAGAAATGCATGCCCAAGCGTGGCGACACATGCAAACAATCATGACTTTAACTCAAAATCACACTTCCAAGATGGCGGACACTTATCTTGCAGTTGCAAGTGAAAACAGATATAAAAATTATGTGAAGAGACACATTTAGAGAAAGGTCCAGTAAGATAGCAAATTGCAGCTTCCCGGCCATCCTAAAAAAGTGAAAAACAATGAGAAATTTGAAATGAAAAAAAAAATTGGGGTAAATCAGGTCCACTAGGACAGGCAGAAGGAGGTTTCCAGTGTTGCATGTAGGGACGCATGGGCGCGTCTGTAGACAGGAATCTCAGAACACTGGAAGCAATACTCAGAGGGCAGACCCAAGCTTTGATGCTCCGAAGACTGAGGATTGGCTCATTAGTGCTACCTTTGGCAGCTGGATTGGTCGCAATTCAAGAGGTAGAAGTACTAAAAGTTCCCTTTGGCACGCTTCCCAAAGTACGGGTGCTGCATGCACAGCTTTGGACAGTAGGGTTCTCCGTCCAGCACTTAGTGCAGGACGGGTTGTTCATGGTTTGGGAGAGTCTCGAAAGTAGATTTTTTGCTTGGGCACAGTCAGTTCTAGTGTATCAGGTCTTTGCATCAGCATTCTACTTAAAATTCCAGCTGTCACTTCGCCTTCTGTTTGTTACAAAGAAGCTCACATTTCGATATACTATCAAAAGATGTTGCCTAGTCTAGCTGACCTCCTGACCAAAAACAACATATGTTTTTCCCCTAACCTAAACTTACCTCTTATGTAGCTCAACTTATCTAACCTCATCTAAAATTGTAACATCTAACTTCATCACAGCAGTCACCTTTCTTGTGTTACCCATCCTCTCATGTTAGGAATCTCAATTTATTGCATCTAATCTTCACCTACTTTTACCACCACCAATCACATCCACTCTACATGAACTCATTTACTCATGTTTATTTCAACTAACCTCACTTTACCTATCATCTAATTCTAACCTAACCTATCCTGATTTAGCCTCAGCTAAACCTTCCTGCTTCCACGTAACTGATATCTCATCTTCTTCCAGCTAAAGCTTAACCCCACAAAAACTGAGCTACTTTTGCAACAAATGTGACTAAAAAATAAAACAATATTGGTTGTCCGGGAGTGATGGGAACTCCTCCCACCCCTTCTAAAGTGGTACGTAATCTGGGCATATATATACAGACTCCAATTTTACCCTAGAGTATCAAATCTTCAAAACAGCCAGTCAGAGTTTTGGGCATTAAGCCTACTGAAGAAACTCTTCCCCTACATCGACATGAAGACCTGCCTCTGGTCGCAAGGCAATTAAGAATCCCTTTATAACTAAATCTTTTTAACCTGTACTTTTCTTTTAGTTTGTCATATGTCATGTTCTGCTACAGTGTCAAGAAACTTAGGTATGCTATAGAGATAATAAATAACGTAACATAAGATAATACCTAAACACTTGTATCCCATGTAACGTGGCCTAGCCTCACATCACCTATCATCTACTTCATCATAACTAACCTCACCTAAATCCACCAACTTCTACCTATCACGTACCCCATCCACGTCCACCCAACCACATCCGTCCTATGTAAAATAACCTAACCTCACTTCATCTATCATCTCTTCCCTGTAACTTAACCTATCACCATGTAACCTCATCTAAACCCACCTACATCTACTCAGCTACCCTATCACCTGCTCCATCTGAGCATATCTAACCTAACCATAACTCACGTAACCCATCCTAACTAAATTAACCCACACCACTTGGCCTTACGCAACCCATCATATCTCATAAAGCACATCCTAATCTTGCCTCATCT
Organism: Triturus cristatus; assembly: GCF_964204655.1. Classification (NCBI taxonomy): domain Eukaryota; kingdom Metazoa; phylum Chordata; class Amphibia; order Caudata; family Salamandridae; genus Triturus; species Triturus cristatus. Next base: position 1,138,429,246 of record NC_140580.1, on the reverse strand, counting down.
CTTCTAAACCCTATATTCCCTGTTTATTTAATATGCCCTAAGCTAGGGCCAACCTATCACCTTTCCCATGTTATCCCATCTAACCTACCTTCGCCAATCCTTTCCTGTTCTATACAACCCAATTGCCACTTATGATTTATACAATTGCATATAAATTAAACTTACCTACCCTCACATCTTCCCTCTTATCTAACCGCCCATAACCTATAGCATCACTCTTAACCCATTAACCAACCCTAACCTCAACTCACCTCACATACGTTTGCCATTGTTTGGCCTACACTAAACTGACTTGATTTATCACCAATTCCACCACTGCTAACCAATTAACCTAGCCTGAATCATCGCCCCTTATTTAACGTATCCTATTATCTATCACATAATAATAATTCTATACTAACCTCACCTATCCTATTACCTATGTGTTCTCCATTAACTTACCTTACACTCAACTATGTTCATGCATTTATCTGAAGTATTGCTGCGATAACTCAGTATGCATGTTTTTTGTGGATATTTAGTGACTGTGATTTGGGCAACATTAGTGTAAGATTCCTCACACTGTCTTACAATGTACAGAAGCATAGGCAACATGAGTGTATGCGCCCGACCCTGACAGCTTTACACAAGTGTGTATATCAACAGACTTAAATTCCCATACAGCATAACAATATGTGAAGCGCATGGGCAGCAGCAGTGCACACTTTCCCACACTAAATGACAGAGTGCCACAAGCATAGAAAGCAGTGACGGCCCTCACTTTGCCTGTCGATATGGCTAGAGCATTTTCGTGCCCAATGGAAGCTTCCCTACACTGCCCTGGGAGTGTGCCACAAGCATGAGCCAGTGTCGTCTTCTCATTGCCCTTGTACCAATCTTTCTCATAGGCAGCCACAGCATAGATTGGCTTGCAAATGACTGTTCCTCCCTACGGCCTCCTTAGACATTAGAGCAATGTATATTGATCAGGCTTGTGTTTTTGTAAGTCACAAAAGTGTGTCAGAGTTGGCTCATTAATTGCACTTCGAATACGGACATATGTTCTGGGTTGTTTCAGTTAACACTACACCCTCTCCTGGGCAGCGACAGAGGCGGGCCGCAGGAAGCATGAAACACCTGGAGCTGCTCATCGTGGTGGGCCCGGATGTCTACCAGTTCCACCAGGAGGACACGGAACGCTACATTCTCACCAACCTCAATATCGTAAGTCGCTCTGTACAAAAGGCCGCAGAGCCTAGAGGTCATCTGTCTTTCTACAGTGCACTATACAAACCAAAGTAGTCATTGACTCTCTCGCTCAGTGATTCAGTCAGTTACCCAATCCACCAACCTTTTGCTCAGTTTCCTACTCACTCACTCACTCACTCACTCACTCACTCACTCACTCACTCACTCACTCACTCACTCACTCATTCGCTCGTTCTCTTGCTCGCTCACTAACTCACTCACACGCACTGACTAGGCTGTTTGCTTCTTAGGTGTCAGCTTTAGTTGGGGATGTTCAATTTTTTAAAACTCTTGATTAGTTTAAAGGTATCTTGTCAGTTTGGGCTAGACTGTTCCTATTGGAGCAGGACCAAGGGTAATATGCGTATGCCTGTTCTCTGTCTAGAGTACTCTAGTAAGTGAAACATGATTGACTGGAAAATAGCCCAGAGTCGCCATCAATGGCTAAGATTTATTCAGTCATCCTTTCATCTCTAGGTTGTTTGTTATAGTAGATGCTCTGAGTATGACAGGTATGCTCGGATGTGGATTCTGTGCTCATTGTGCCAAAGACTTCAACATATACCTCACTGAAGAAGCCATATTAGGCCGAACACGGTCTAGGGTTGCCTTTGTCCCGTCTGTAGCAGACTTGACCTGGCAGTTCATACTGGACTGTTCCGACTGGTCCACAGAATCATTTGTCATATCCATATTGGATGACCCTAAATATGCAGTTGACGAAAAAACATGGCACTAGTACTACAATGAGACTTATTGACAGCACTCAAAATGATCCACCACCACTCACTGCTACTTGGACTGCAACATCTTGTTACGCATAGCAGTGTTCTAAGGAGTACTGTCTCCTACCTCAAAGACAGATAATGCCTGGTACTCCTGCTGCCTTTTGCATCAGCTTCTCAGGCCTGCACTGAGGCCTTCCACAGGGCGTCATCATCACTCCTCTTCTACCCAGTATCTCCCTAAGCCCCTTGCCAGATCTCATTAAATCTTTCAACCAGATGTGTTGCATCTGTATAGACAATGCAAAGATCATCCTAAAAATGGGCAATTCAGAAGACCTGTGCACATCAAGAGTTGATGACGGCCTCTGCGCCACTAATGACATGATGATGAATAACCAGCTACAACTCAATACTTCAAAAACGGAGATCATGGCCTGTGGACAGTGGCACAAACACCACCCTATGAACTTATGACCCGAAGAACTTGACGCACCTTACAGCAAAGTCAAGAAAAGTGAGCATCCCTAGAGTAACAATGAACTCAAACACGTCCCTGATCTCACAAGTCCATGAAGTCACCAGGAGTGCCAACTCGATAATAAAAACACTGATTCACCTCTGTTAGAAATGGGATTTCTGGTTGGCTAAGGCGTGCGCCAAAGCAAGGCAGAATCCACCACTCTAGTCATGGCAAGGAAGTTACACGCCAAAGATAACCCCTGCTCACCCCCTTGGTAGCTTGGCACGAGCAGTCAGGCTTATCCCGGAGGTAATGTGTAAAGCATTTGCGCACGCACACAGCAACAACATCCCAGGCACACCACAAAAGGAACTCCACACAAGGTTATATCAAAAATAGCCTATGTATTATCAAAACACATTAGAATAGTAAGCACATATTATACATGGGGCCACCTGGCACTAGGTCATATTTACAAGGGATTATTTACACATGACAGGGCCACCTGGGCCACTGTCAGAACCATCACAAAGTGAACTTAGTAAATGTAGAACTTATAAACAGGGAACACAACCAGTAACTACTGGTAACCACTGTACTTAGCATCAGCCTGTAACATAAACCACATTATGCACAGTATCACATTAGGCGCCAAACGCATTGTACGCCAACCTCATCAGCATAAACACATTATACATTTTTCTCACAAGTCTAAACACATTAGACCCTGACCTCCTAAGTATAACTTCATTAGGAAATAAATCTCACTGGCATGAACCATAATATGCGAACCAACCTCGTAATCATAGAACACATTTAGAGGTATCAACACAGGTGCGTAAATCATTCTACATGTATCACATTTCCTAGCACCCAAAATCACAGTAGGGCCTGGTGCCCTATAAACCTAACAATCCCCCTGGCCATCCCAAAGGGGGCTCAACTGCCCTCTGTCGAACAGTCAGGGCTGCTGCCAATGCAGCGACAGTCAAGGGTGCGCACTTTGCGCAGGCCTAAACGTAGCAGCTGGCACAAAGTGCTGCGCAGCTGTGTAGGAAAGGATGGGGGCAAAGGAGTGCGTCTCACTCCTGGATTCAACATGTCCCCTAAAATGAAAGACCTAAACGATGCAGCTGCCCACTACTTGCTGGGCAGCTGGAAATAGTCAAAGGGGGCTTGGGCTCTCAATGGACCTTTAAATCAATATGCAAAACGTTGGAGCCATCTGGCTCTGAAAATGGGAAGCGTTGAAGCCACCTAGGCTCTCGGAACAAATAATGCGCACATTGGAGCCATCTGGGCTCTGAAACCGAATATGCAAATGTTGGAGCCACGGAGGCTCTAAATATACACATGCCGTGAGGTGCAGCTGCCCGCTGCGAGCGGGGCAGCTGGGCAAAATGCGGCTATGGGGCCTGGGCACCTCTGTACGCTCACGTTGGAGCGACCAAGGCTCTAAAACAAATCAGGCCCCCAAGCACTGTGGCCCTCAGGGGCCCCTGAACGATTGGGCCCTTGTTGGAGCGTGCCGGCTCCTTAAAGGAACAGGCCTATGATGGAGCCACGCACAGGCTTTTCAAACGACACAGGCCCGCCCCGTTGGAGCGGCTTCCCTATCAGGTGGGGGCCGCTCAGGAAATTTGGTGGGCACTGTGCCTCGAACCGGCACTAACAAAAGGGAAGCCCTACTCACCGGGCCACAGGCAGAACTTCGGGCGAGCTCTGCTACTCTCGGCGGGCCTCCGCTGGGCCCTGAGACTTCGGCAGTCTCCTTATGGTTCGCCCGGTCCCCTCTCTCGGGACCGGGACTTCGACCTGGAGCCCGCAAGGCTCCGGACGTGCTCTGGGCGCAGGCCCCGCCCCAGTCTCACTTCCGGTCACTCGTGGTAGCGGCAGCCCGCTCCTGCGAGCAGATTTAGAAATGCGGGGTGGGCTCCCGTGATAGAATATAAACTGCGGCCATGCCGGGTGGGCTCCGGCGAATCAGATTGATGTCTCTGCAAAAATAAGCAAGAAAGGCCGCCAAAACTCGGAGTGGGCACCCGCAGAGCAAATAAGCGGCAATGAGGGGTAGGCTCCCTCCGAATCAAAAATACAGAGCGGGGTGGGCACCCGCATCAAACCAACAGTATAAGCGGCACAAAAGCGGGGTGGGCACCCGCCGATCAAAGCACCATAAAGCGGAGTAGGCTCCCGCTATTTTAAATAATCAAGAAGCGGGAGAATCCCCTCGCTGAGATTCCCTCGAACAGCAGCTCCACGCTGCTAAGCCCACACTCTCCCTCTCCTTGGAGGAAGATGCTAAATAAAGCGTGCACAGGGCGCATGATGCTGCACAAAGCCCTGCAGACATAAAGGCAAGCAGAAGGGTCCCAAAAAGTCCTCCAGTCATCAAAGGTGGAGCAAAACAGCTCCCAGCAAAGGAAAGTCCTCCAGGCATCCAGGGGCAGGGCAGGGCCCAGGGAGGCAAGCCTTCCCCTGGGGCCCCAGCAGCAGCACACCCCTGGTAGTTTCAAGTCCAAAAAACAAGAACATCTTCATGGGGTCACAGCCCCTTCTTTTATACAGCACTTTCCTTTGTTCTACAACTGTAGGGTAAGGGGAGAACCAGATACAACTGGTTCAGGAGCACTTTGTTTTGCTCAGCTCCCCTCTCTATTCACAGGACAGGCCAGGGACATCAGACACACCACAGGAGGTGGAGCCAGCATTGTGGAGGGAAGGCCCAGCCCTATTCAGGTCCCAGGTGCAACTCCACCCTCCCATCTACATGCAGATCTCTCCATTCACCACCGGGCAGACTCACCCAGGCTCTTGGAATTCCCCAGCCCTCTCAGCTCCTGTCAATCACAAGCCAGACACACATTCCACATTAGGCAGGCAGACACACAGTACACAGAAATGCCAACTTCTAGAAGTGGCACTTCTCCACCAGTCACCATAAATCTGCGCACACCATTGCGCAGCATTTATTCTCACGAGTTTGCACACACTAAACTCGACCCTGCACTCCACTCACATCAGGAATCACCATGGACACACATATCCTCCATGCATTCCTATGGGAGGGCAGGCCAATCTCACCACACGCCCTCAGAGAGTGCACGCACTTTACACTGGGCCACAGTGCTAAAGAGCCCTGAGGCCTAAAACCACTACCACCATGTCAGAGCTTAAGGCAAAAAGTTCAGGGGTGAACCTGCCAAAAAGGGCCAAGTCCAACAACATCTTATTGTACATAGGATACCAATAAAAGCTACAAGCTATCCTCACCTTTGTGATCTCCAGTATTGACTGTGCCAATTTAGAATACCTATAGGGCCCGTACTATTAGGAACGGCTCCTTATCATGGGCTTCAGGGCACATGCCTGCCTTCTGTGGGGTCCTACATTCTGCCAATTTCCTCTCCCAACACTGTGCATTATTTAATTTAGCAGTGCTCTTGAGAATACGACTTTCCTGTTTTCATGAGCACTGCCAGAGCACAGGTCAGCCCTTTTAGCCTCGACTTCAGGTTCCAGATGACAGGAGAAGGATAGGTAAGAGGAGCCTAAGTGACAATGCATCTACAGAGTGTTGTTTAAAAACACAGTACTTTGTAGGTTGAGGTCTGGATTCACATGTCTCTGGAGCGTAGTTAAATGTAAATGTGTATGTACTTGTATAGCGCACTGCCACCCCCAACAGGGGTATCCTGGCGCTTTTACTCATACCTCTGTGGAACCCTTCCTGGCCTTTCCCTGTGAAATGTCCACTCCTGGGCACCCCCATGGTGAAGCCAGGCATCTCAGCGCTGCTGGGGGTGTTGTGGAGATTAAGCAAGCTATTGCCCAGAGTTGCAGCGTGGGACCCATGATTAGAATAGGCACCGAGGCGAGAATTATCAGGTCCAAGGAAATTGAATCCAAGACCCGCCGATGCGGGAGATTGAACTCTGGTCCCGGGCCAGAACTCTGCATCAGGGTCTGCCGCTCTAACCATTGAGCCACACTTCTCAACAGTTCAACTATGATCCCCTGAAACAGGCACGATCCATTTTTATTTAGCAGACATACTGCGCATGCCTCAGAAGGCACAGTATATTTGCTAACATGTGGCTATCAGGGTGCACATCAGTGCATCCTTGAGTCCAATGAGAAGCCACCCAGAGCAGTAGGAGCAGGATCCCCAGCACTGTCCCAGCTTCCTATTGAGCTGTGTTTCCATTTCTATCAATGCCCTGGGAGAGGGGCTGAGGTGGGTCTTCCCCCTTTCAAACCTGGCCTTGCTGCTCTTCCTCTTTGAGAATCATGGCTTGCTGATTCCAGTGCCCAGCACCAGATCCCTGTTCTGCTGCTACCATGGAGCCTGTGAGATGCCAGCAAAGGAAGCAGGGGAAGTAAAATAAATATGGTCTCTCTGTGCATGTGTGTATGTGTTTGTGAGTGATTGAGTGTGAGTGAGATTGAGTAAAAGTGTGTGTGTATGTGTATGGATGAGTGTCAATGAGTGAAAGTGAAAGTCAGGGTGAAGGAGTAAGTGAAGGAGTGTAAGTGGATCAGGAGTGAGTGATTGAGGGATGTAGAAGTGAGTCAGGAGTGTAGCTATCAGTGGAGCAACAGGTGCAGTTGCACCAGGGACCCCAATCAATGAGTGTGGAAGTGTTAGCATGTGTAAGTGTGTTTGTAAGTGAGAGTGAGAAACAGTGAGTATGACTGTGTGTGAGTAACAGCCAGAGGGTATTAGTAAGAATACGTAAATGAGAGTCTGGAGTGATTGAAGGGGAAAGGGAGCAAATGAGAGGGAGTGTGTATGAATGAACGTGGTGAGAGAATGGATATGAGTGAGAGTGTGTTTGTCTGCATGTTTTATGATTGTGAGTCTACCGCTGGCCATGGCATACTCAATATAATTCTGGGCTTAAAGCGGCACTCAAGATAAGATGCTGCCGCTGCCATAGTGGAAATAATTCTGGGACATTTCATATTCTTGCTATGCTGGATGGCACCCAAGACAAAATGCCGACCCTGAACTACTGGAAGAAATTCTTGACATAAGGGAACACTTAGTGAAAAATGCTGGTGCTGGCGTATTCAAGGTAATTCTTTACCTTAGGCAGGGCAGCCATGGCATATTTGGGATAAGGGGGCAGATTTGATAAAGCCAATCATTATAAATTGCTGGCTCTTTAATACTAGCAGTAATGTTTGACATATGAGCCACCCATGGAGCCACCATGGACAGTACTAATTGCAAACATCTATTACTGTAATATTGTATGCAATTCTTGTCATAAGGGGTATTCATAACTAAATGCTGGCATTGAAAAAATGAAGGTAATTCCTAACATATGGGGAACTCTCAACACAAATTTTAAAACCAGTGGGGCAGGTACTGCGCCTCACCACTTTTAAAGATCAGCAGCTGCCACTGCTCGCTTTTTTAAACGCTAAATTAATTAATCCAGCATGCTGCAGCAAGACGTACCCTTCACCTACAGTACCCACTATATAAATAAACCCATAGGAGGTTCCATATACTCAGTCCAAGTTTCAAAACCTCTGTAACTCCTTGCCAAACAAAATACAAAGTATACAGGAGCTCATGAAATTAAGACAAGAAGTGGCTACCTGGCTTTTTCCATGATACTCCTTTGACTACAAGTCCTGACAACCATCCTGGACGTACCACCAACCTACGCGCGGCCCACTGCTATCAACGCCCTAAGTCAGTCGCTGACGATGAGATGACATAAAGGTAACTTTCTTGTATCAGAAGCACCTGGCCTTCCTCCTACGACTGAACATGCAATCGTGCTATTGGCCATGAGTGGAACATAATCAACCAGTCCATTGTAACTAACCACTCGATACTAATTGGATGATCTTGCAATGTCTGAAGAAATATTCTACTCATGGCTGGATAATGGAGGAATGTGATGTAGGCCACTCTTGCCAGTCGGGGCTAGCCATACATTTGAACCATTACTTGACACTTTATAGTTGAGAACCTTCAATACCTATCATACAAGGGGTGATTCTAACTAGTCTACCCAAGAGGAGCTCTATCACTGGCCTCCCTTCTTGTGCCACAGCTTTCGGTATGCTCTATGAAATCTAACAGTGGGCAACCTGTTGCTACAGTCAGCATATACATATGACTCCATAATATAAAGATGTCGTAGAAATAATAAAGGGACCTGCAGGGATAATGGCAGATGTGCCATTACAGATCATAACCTGTGCATCTACCTCTCGCACATCATGCTGCTAAGTGTGTTGTTCGAAGACAGGAGAATAACACCAGTCTGGTCACTCACGCACAACATGAAAACACTTCCAACATAGGCTCAAAGCAAAGACAAGGTACTTCCAACCACACACCCTGCACGGTGTAGCATATACTCGTTTGAGTAAGTCCTTAGGTATTATATGAATACTAGGATAAAGTGTACCAGTGGGTAAACATCATAACACTGCATCGCTCATAAAAGACATAAACTCCAGACCTAACCAGTAGGATGGCACACTAATAAGAATGGATACCATCTCCATCCTTAGTGTAAGACATTATCCTTGACAGTGAGCGCAGGCTCCAACCTCTGGAAATAGGTGACTTATTTTCTCAAAGGTGAGACATCAGCGCCAATTCTAGCCTGTCAGAGAGGGCAGAGGTCATAGTAAACTCTAGCCCCAGCTCTAAGCTTCACTAGTCATTGGAACTAGATACGTGCTTTACCAGAGCAAATTGCAAAACAACATCCATAGTCAGCTCGACTCATGGGCGGTTCGCGCCTCATGCTGTCTTTTCTCTTTGTCAGGGGGCAGAGCTGCTGCGGGATATCTCCCTTGATGAACTCTTCTGGATGCACCTGGTCAGAATGATTATCCTGACAGAAGCAGAGGTATGTTAGTCCTTGACCACCACGTGTGAATCACTGAGCTAGGTGAGCAGTTCATTTCATGTGCTCCGCACTCTCCGCCAATAGGTTTGTATGAGATTCAACTTAGGCCCACACATTAAGGTCTTCATTCGATGTTCTACATGTGTTGTTGCACCACCAGTGCCCCAAAGTATGTTCTGAGGTTAGTAGGCTCTAAACCGTGTAGTGTTGTAGACCTGTGTATGTCGCATCTCCTTATTCTGCATGTTCCTATGCCCCGTCTCCTCATACTACACATCTGTGTCTCCCCACGTCTTCACTTATAATGTGCATCTGTGCACCCCATTCTACTTATACTTTCAGTACATGTTAACCCAGCTCCTCATAATTTATGACCATGTGCCTCATGTTCCTCATACCATCTGTGCATCTTCACCCGCTCCTCATGTTGCCTGGACATATGCTCAAAGCTACTTAGCAGACAATCCATGTACTCACAGCTCTCCACACAGTCTTTCCATGGACCTCTCAGCTTCTCACACTGTCCATCCATGCGCCTGCTTGGGAAGGAGAAAAACAAATGGACTAACCTTGGGGATGGGTTTGTGGGCTGGAAGCTTCTTTTTCCATTTAATGTATGTGTGAAGAAATCTTGAATAAGAATTAATCTTGTCCATTAGGAATTGTCGGCTGAAGCTTATCACCGCCCCACAACAATCTTGGCAGACAGAGCTTCAAGCATTCAACACAATGTGGGCTTCAAATGTCTATTCTATGAGAGCTCAATGCCTTAAACACAAAGAAAAATTAAAATTGGTTGAAGTAGCCTTGTCTTAACTTTTAGGCATTCAGCAAAAATTCAATAATTCGGCCAAATACTTCCATGAAATGGGTTTATAAAGTCTAGCTCTTTATTTATACTGTCACAGGATGAGCCTTACAGTCCTGGTTAAAAGGCGGTAGTTCAAAATCCTTCTGGAGGAAGTGCTGAGTCCAAATGAGAATCGACTGGTGGAAATTCTTCCACCATGCTATTCCAGTCATAAAGTAAACGTCACAGGCGAATCCTTTTTGGTCTGAGTGCTTCCTTCAGAAGGACTTTCTATTGCTCCACAACTTTAAATTGAGTCTTAGCATCTTGTTTAGAGAAAGGAAGTCAAACCACCAGTGTGGAGGAGAAAATATACTTCTGCCATGTTGGTGCAAGACAGTCAGCTTCATTAAGAACTTACCGCTCCACTGGGAACTTTTTTTCAGGAGGTAATGCCACCAATCTCTCTAGGAGAAACATCTGTCGTACCTTTTCTGACTTTCACTCCCCTTCTCTCAGACTCATCCCATGACCACACACTGCACCATGTCTCCACCCATGTAACTCCACCACTCATGACTTTCCCTATATCTCACCCCCTTGACTCTACCGCCCGTGGGGAATAAATCTGTGACAGCTGCTCCGAGACTTGCTCCATGAGGCCACCGCCATGACGTCACTCCTAATAACATGCCCTATCACTCTGTCTCTATGATTGTATATCCGGATGGAATGTTTGTGTTAAAAAGTTACCCCCTGATTGGTTGTCTTTTCAGTACACACATCTATTTACTGTTTATTTAGATACAGTTTAATATAGCAGGCACCAGAATGAATAGGTAAGAAAAGTCTTTATAGATCACCAACTTACAGGAGACCAAGCTGAAAACATGCAAAACAGCATAACCGAGTGACGTGAAGTGAGTGCATGTTGGAGCTTGATTTAAAAAAGCACATTAAAATAAACAGAGGTAAATATATACTGATGTGTGTGTGATGAGGCAGAACCATCAGCCTGAATAACATTTTCTAATCAATTAAGCTTAAAATTGTGATGCAACATTCAGGACTAAATATCCTCGAGAATGTAGGCAAAAAAGACAACTTTTGGGGCTGAGATTTTCACTCATTACTAGTACTTGAAAGGGCCTATAAATGTGCAAAGACTCCCTATTCCAGAGTATCTGTTTGCTACCGAGAAATGTTGGTTCTCCCCTGCTAAACGCATTGCACCCATCAGAGAATGGATGGCACCTGCCCTTGCAAAAGAAAGAAGTAGAAGTGGTGAATCCCTGCCAATTTAAAACAGCGGATGTAGCTGGGTATCATCAGCATCAAAATGGTAGCAGAACTGTTGTTGCATAGAAGCGGTCCTTGGAGTCCCATAGAAAGGGTGAAAACAGGCAGAGGGAGGCTCAGGCTCTGTGGAAGTCCTTGCCACAGAGTCGAAGGATGGAGAAATAATTGGCTTGTTGTGTTTGTTGAAGAAGATTTGAAATATCCCTCGTAGTGGGATCACTAAACGAGGTTTCTGTGCAAGAACACCATGGTTTACATGACAATCAGGCACTGGCAGTAATGCGCTTCAAACCACAGAGTGTATTAACAAAATTTGCATTCAGGAACAAACCACAATTCACAGTAGTTTGCAACCTTTGTCAAACGTCATCCGCTCAATTGTAAAGTTGTGCATCCCAAGTTTTAGAGCACTGGTGAAAAGTTATGGATTTAGGGTCAGGCCATTGAAATTGGTTAAGCGTGAAACTGTTACAAGGTGTGATACTGAAAACACTCATGAAAGAAAGAAAAGGAAAGCGAGAGAGAGAGAAACGTAGAAAGATATGCATAGGATTCGTGGCAACTTTTTAACACCCCCTCTTCTGCCCTCAGCCTGCTATACAGATCTCGAGGAACCTTACTGCCTCCCTGATGAGTGTCTGCAACTGGAGCAACAAGGTGAACCCAAAATCGGACTCCGACCCTGAACACGCAGACCTCGTCCTGTATGTCACCAGGTATCCAAGCTGCTCATCTGTGGGGCCGTGGTATTATTAACATAGACACTATTTGAAGAGTTGAAGTGGGAGACAGTTATTGAATCTTGGTGTTCAGAATCCACATCGGCTTCAGTAATGACAGGGGTGGAGAATTTTAAAAGCCGGATTGGATGCTGCTAGGTTACCAGGGAATACAATACATTTCTTAGGTGGGAGTTGTTGGCTCACAAGTCTTTCTTGTAATTTCCTGCATCTTTGCTTCATGCGCTTTCTTGTTTTTGTCCCCCCCCCAGGTTTGACTTGGTGTTGCCTGATGGGAACCCACAGGTGCGCGGGGTGACCCAGCTGGGCGGGGCCTGCTCCCACAGCTGGAGTTGTGTGATCACTGAAGATACCGGCTTTGACCTTGGCATCACCATGGCGCATGAGATTGGGCACAGGTCAGTCCAGCTGAGCTTTGCTAGAGTACCATTGGTTCTCTAATGCCATGTCTAGGCATGCTAAGGCATCACACTCTAAAAACTGAGACTGGGAAATCCTATGTAGCAACATTGTTGCAGAGTCTGCACACTGCATGCCTTTTGGCTGATAGACTGCAGGTTGGAGTATGGCGGCGAGATGGCTCAATGTCATTGAAGCAGAGTTTCTGTCTTTAATTGAACCAGATTGTGTAAATGTTCCAGGTTACTATCGATTTTAGATGACCTGCACGATATTCTGTGGCATGCAGGGGTGCGGCTCCTTGAATATAGCATTCACTCTATCTGCACCACATGCTTGCCAGTGTAAACCATGTCCATGTGGGGAGGGACCAACCCTGATGAGCAGCCGGCTTGGTCGAGGGCTCCGGTAGTTCTCTCTTTAAGGCTGTAGATTTTGTCAGGAGATGGAGCTCTAAAGAGAAAGATCTTCAGGACTCAGTTCCAAAACAAAAGTGATAATCTTAAAAAGGACATTCTCCGGCGGTGTCACTGACAAAGAGCATTCCTTACATGAATCACACACTACTTCAGATATTCTCACTGCAGAGCAACTGTGGCTACCAACACTATGTCACTGGAAGGATACGAGTGAGCGCGGGAGTATATCCAGATTGACAGTCTAGAGTAGGGGTCTACAGCCTTTCTGTAATAAGAGCTACTTATGTTCAATGAAAAACACCTGAGCTACTAATGTTATTTGTGTTGTAATAGTGACCACGTCAGACAATATTATAGGAGTGGTAAGATTATCGGCAGTGTTCACCTCCAGTCATCAGGCAGTGTTGTTAGCAGGAATGTAAAAAAAAGCTTTGTCAACGTGAGATGCCTCTGCATGGATAACACATAACAGGTGTAGCTGCAATGTCCCTAACTCAAAGATAATCATATTAGTAATACGTCTCCCCAGTGCTGCAAAATTCAAATATATATATGTATATATATATATATATATTACCTACTGGCGGTCGCCAGTAGGTAGTTATAGTTAGGACCTATTATCCATAGGAAATCCGCAACATTCTATTTGGAATAACTTGGCACCGGTTGACGAATCTTCGCGAAAGTTTCAAAACTGGTGGGGCGCTCTGGTCCGCTCCTATCCTGAAAGTTTCAGGTTGATTCGTCATGTGGTGGCTGAGAAAAAAGGGGGTCTCAAAACGTGTTTTAACCATGCAATTTTCCATAGGAACCTTTAATCGCAGCTACAGCCCGAACTGCTGAACGGAATTACACCAAATTTGGCAAAGAGGTAGCCCTTGGTTCACACTCATGCCTTTTGGTTAAATGGGGTAAATCCGTTCAGTAGTTGCTGAGAAAATCAAAAGTAAAATCATATATATATCTGGGCGGAGCCTAACCACACATCTCATCGTGAGATCTGATTGGCTGTCAGCACTTCATCCAAGAAGTGTTGGCAGCCATCTTGGGACCAATATACATGATAGCACCTCATTAAAAAGCATTGCAGTTAATAGAAGGTTTTAAGACTTTAGTTACATTATAAATCATTTGTTGATGGTACCATACTCATTTTAGGAACTGTGGTGTGTTCTAAGGTGATTTTACCATGTGAAAAAGCCTTCTGCTGGGATATCATGAATCATGTTTGAGAGAAAACTATTTTCTCATGCTTTTCCCACAGAGGTTTGGAAGGTGATCTATAAGCTAAACTAAGAGCATATTTTCTGTAAATTCACATTATCTTTCTCAGTCATGTGAGAATGAAGTCTGACATTCTCAGTAAAACATGTACATCCAACCAGGGCAGAGACTGTCAGTTAATTCCTTTCTGTTCTACTGCAGCTTCCCAGAGTGTTCTAAAGAACAACTAGAGCGCTAACAGTCCTACTTATGACAAACGTATTGCACACCTGAAACCATCTTGATTGGAATAAAGTGGTAACTCTTAAAACATTTAATTTAAAAAGGAACAAAATGAGGGGTTTAATTTTGCCATAGAAAGTATGATTCGTGCTGCAGAAAGAAAAATTAGGGCACATTTTGAGTGACTTCTCAAATCCTCTTCTATTTCATTAAAACATTCTGACATGCAGACTGAAACATGCACTTTCAATACCAGCAGCAGACTTCCCTGGTGAGCAGTAGCTTTACTACAGTGATCTAATAAGCAACTAGAGTGCTAACATTCAGAATTTATGGCAAATGTGTGACACATCTGAATGGAACCAAAGTAAAAAACTGAAAGTATTTCCTACTGAGGGGACTGCAGTAAATGAGGAAATTAGGAAACTTCATAACTAATAAGTCTTCCAAGATGGCCACCAGAGACAAAAGAGCCCAAATGTAGCACAAATATCACCCAGATGTAGCCCACGTATAGCCCAATGACAGAATGTCCCAGAGTGTTCTTAAGAACAACTAGAGCGCTTACTGTCTTACTTTCGACAAAAGTATGGCACACTTGAAACCATCTTGATTGGAATAAACTGGTAACACTTAAAACATTTAATTTAAAAAGGAACACAATGAAGGGGTTCATTTTGCCATAGAAATTATGATTAGTGCTGGAGAAAGAAAAATTAGGGCACATTTTGAGTGACATCTCAAATCCTGTTCTATTTCATTAAAAAATTCTGACATGCAGACTGAAACATGCACTTTTAATACCAGCAGCAGACTTCCGTGGTGAGCAGCAGCTTTACTACAGTGATCTAATGAGCAACTAGAGTGCTAACATTCAGAATTTATACCCTGTTAGCCCCGGGGACCGCCACCCCCCGGGTCTACAAAATAAATGGGTGGTGGGGCTCAAAGGCCACCCTCAGCCCCGGGGACCGCTACCCCCCGGGGCTTTAAAAAAAAATGGGTGTTGGGGGCTCAAAGCCCCCCCCCAAGCCCCGGGGACCACCACCGCCCTGGGCTTTTTATATTGTGGGAGGGGGGCCACGTGGCTGCGTGGCTCCCAGCTCTGCAGTGTCTCGGGGTGCCCACCCCCGGGACACTGCTGTTTGCTATGGCAGGGCGGGAGCCGAGGCTCCTGTCCTGTCATAGCAAACTTGGTTTGGATGTTGAAAGAGAGAGCAGGGAAATCTGCTCTCTCTTTCAAAATGCAAACCATATTGCTTTTCCACACGGGGAGCTGCATGTTAGCAGTTAAAAGCAATGCCGGCTCCCGAAGGACGCGGGGAGCCTGCTGGGACCGTGGGGGAATTGGGTCTCCCCCCACGGTCCCCAACGTTGAATATAGGCCCCGGGGGAAGGGGGTCCCCGGGGAAAATAGAAATTAGTGATAGGTGCTAATTTTTTTTTTACGGGCAAATTAGGAGTCGCGCACCCAGCGCGGTGTTCAGCGCGGCCCCCTGGTGTGCACGCGCTGGGTGCGCGACTCCTACGCATTGGGTGCACGACTTCTAACACGTTGGGTGCATGACTCCTCTCGCGTTGGGTGCGCGACTCCAAAAACAAATTGGAAAAAACACCAATAAAAAAATATTATAAATATATATTTCAATATTTTTTTCATACATTTTTTTTTCAATTTATATTTACAATATGTAATGTGATTTAAAAAATAAAATATGTAAAAATAAATAGTTTAAAAAATGTAGAAAAACAATATATTTAAAAATTAACATTTAAAAAACCTTTGAAATTCACTGAAAAAACCATAGGTTTCAGATATGTTATAGTTAGGAATTAGCATTTAAAAAACCTTTGAAATTCACTGAAAAAGCAATAGGTTTTAGGGAAAGTTATAGTTAGTTGGACATTTCACTCGTACAAAACCAGTAAAATTCCCCCGTTATAGTTAGTTCAGCTAACTATAACTCGCGCCCCCGCAATGCACTGCTGATGATGTCACATATTACATCACTCATGACATGGTCAGTGACATCACTGATGACATCACTGATGACATCTCAAATGACATCACTGATGACATCACTGATGACATCATCCATGTGATAAATTGATGCATCTTCTCACACCCTATTATAACCTTTGATACACCCACTCTAAATTACAGACGGCCATTCTCAAAACCAATGACACTCCAACACCAATAACTACATACCCACTCAATGATTCTTAGGTCCACACACATCCACTCACTCACCCTTATGGTCACTCAGTACAGGACTATCATATGCACTCATACATCTTTATAGACACTCACACACCACCACTCATCCATAGAGGTACTCACACACCTAGTCAGTCATGCAAATAATTAATCACACTCCCATTTACTCACCTATCCAGTTATACACACAACTGATCACTTACTCATACAAATACTAGCACATTCTTACGCTCTTATACAATCACTGATACAATCACACACTCATCCATACAGCTACTCTCATAATCACACACACTCACTTATAGCGATTTATATACTCTAACACACATATATACTGCCTTTCACATATGTAGTTACTCACACATGTATTACTGAGGTATACATTCACTCACTAACACACCCATATACACACTCACCCACCCATACCGTCCATCACAGATGCACTCTGGAAACCATGCACCCAGTGAATCACCCATCACACATCTATGCACAGAGTCACACACACCCCACCCACACAAACACTCAGGCACCGATACAGATAGTCAGACAGCCAATCAATAACTCATATAGACACTCATGTAGCTATTAACAAACCCATGCAGCCGCTTACACACCAACAGACAGACGGATAAAGACATTCACACAGTTTAGTCAGTAACCCACGCATTCATTAAGATACGTTTAATCACTCACTTATAGAGTCAGTCACGCACCTACTAAATCAACCATTCAGACACTTATACACCCACTCATTCTTCAATACGCCTTTCCCTATATATATTAAACATATTTCAACTTTACAGAAACACACACTCACTGGATGATGTCATCAGTGATGTCATTTGAGATGTCATCAGTGATGTAATCAGTGATGTCACTGACCATGTCATGAGTGATGTAATATGTGACGTCATCAGCAGTGCATTGCGGGGGCGCGAGTTATAGTTAGCTGAACTAACTATAACAGGGAAATTTCACTGGTTTTGTACGAGTGAAATGTCCAACTAACTATAACTTTACCTAAAACCTATGTTTTTTTTCAGTGAATATATATATATATATATATATATATATATATATATATATATATATATAGCAGTAGCTCAGGAGCTACTTCTGAGAGTAACCTGAACTGAAGCATTACTGTACTGCGGATGGGAATTTAAACGCCAATGGCACTGAGATTAGTGTTTGCGGAAATAATATGCTGCTTGGTCAAGGTTTAGCCTCATCTTTGGGAAGCCTGGACTGGATAAGTGAGGTACAAAGTAACTTCATTTACTGCCGAGGAAAGCAACAGATTTTGGACTCGACCATCTCTAGTGAGAGGATCTACAGCCACTCACTCTGACTATATCTGGTCCAGAAAGATAAGAGAAGATTAATTCACCGGCAGGATGGGGGTGCTGAATGCCAAAGTGTTCCTAGATGCAGACGTGCGCCACCTAAACCTATGCAGATTTGCTGCATCTCTGTAGAGAAGCATTCACAGGGGATCACAGTGAGGCCCAGTAAGAACCGTGGAGATCAGAGCTTGTTGGTATCTTGTCTGTTGCTGTATGTCATGCCTAGAAAGCTCTTCCTGTACATAGGAAGTATAACACAAATCTTCCTGCTTTTTAATCTCTGAAACCACTCTGCAGACACATGTGACAGATATGCAGAATGGTGTCTGCAAACTCTGAGCAAATATTATTTGGAGATTCATGCTGCATCAAGAATGTGGGCACATAGGGAAAAATTCACAAAAACATTTTTTGTTGTAAACGTATGTTACGAGATGAAAATGGGTTTATTTATACTTGTCGGGAGTTGACAGAAGGATTCCTGACAGGTGGAGATAGTTTTGCTGGTGTGAATTTCTCTGCCATGATTGCAGAGAAATCGGTTGCAATAAACCTCACATAAGCGTTGAGGAGAAGGCGTGGTTTTTCTCATTAGTTTGTAGATGCTCACACTCTCTGAAGTTTTTTATTTTTTCTTTTTTTCATATTTCTTCAGATGGTGGGGTGGCTGCCAGGCCAAGCCAACCCACTCCCTGTGTCAACCTTCTATGGGTGAACCGTAATCAAATAAAGACAGTGTTTTGGACTGGTGCCTCAAGAAACAAACTAAACTGAACAAACTGAACTGAACTTCTTGGGACCTCAGAGAGAGTCAAGTAGGACTACAACAGTGCAAGATACAATCGAGCAGAGTAGGCAAAGAACAGATGGAGGCAGAGCGAGGCTCACCAATGGGGGAACAGGAACGGGCCAGCAGCAGCGGACCACTCGCACTGTCCCAAGTCAGCACCCGGTCACCCCTGGTGTTTCTGTAAGCATATATGTATGGACATCACATTTGTCGTGCAGTCTGAGCATATATGTACTCCACAGCATGGCCGCATCACCACCCCCCTCTCGCCCTACAGTCTTGTGCCAAAGCGTCAGTTTCATCTTTCACCCAACAAAGCATGCCCTGCCTTCCAGGACATGACTATTAGGCGCTTGAAAAGAGCTATTGCTAGATCAGCATACTTTAGCTGACATTTAGTGCGCTTTGAGCGTGTAGTGATCCCTAGCAAACAAGACTTGGGATCTGACGGAACCGGCATTTCAAGTATGTCCGATGTGTGTTCCATGACCTGCACCCAACTCTGTACCAGTGGGGGGCATTCCCACACAATATGTAGGAAGGTTTTAGAAATAAAAACCTTTGTAGGGGTGCACTGATGCACCTGGTTCTTAAAGCAACAAAGAAGAGATTGGCCCGGAAGCTGTAATATAAAAATAAGGCATTTATTAACCTCACATGAGGGAGACTGCGTCATACAGTACCCTCAGGCCGCTGTATGAGACAGTCTAAGGAGTGCAGAGAACAAAGGCCTTTTATACCCACATAGGGGCTCAAAAGGAGGCGGTACAAGTACACATGAAAAGAGTTACACACATAGATGGTCATACAGAAAATGCACAGTCAACAAGTAGGAGGAGTAATGAGTTGCTGACTTCAGTTGGAACAGCCTGACAGCTACAGTCTAAGGCAGGTGCATGAGCAGCTACAGACTCTTCTGAGCATGTGCAGTATTGCAGAAGCTAAATATAAATAGTCTCTCAGCAAAGCAACAAGGGTAGGCAACAGCGAAGACGGAACGAGCACATGGTCAACTAAAATGGCTGCCACAAACAAAATGGCTTCAGCCAATGCTAACAGCCATGGCGGCTAGTTTCCACAAGGTCACATCTTGGTGACCGCACCGGCGTCATCTCGTGGCCACTCCCGGGAACATCTTGTGTAAGCGGTGGGGTGTAAGGTATGTACAATGCAAATAATTAAATTGGGTAAATTTCAGCCAGACATTGCGGGTCACTCATTTGACTGCTTCAGTGCCATCCCCCATTGCTTGTCAGACAGGACAGCGCCTGGACTTTCCTCCCACCTGGGCTTCCCCAATAGCGAAAGAGCGGCATCCTCAGTCTGCTACGCCAGATAGAGAACTATATAACTGCTCTATGACTGAATCCATTTGTCAACACACACTGCAGCCCCTGATGCAGGGCCGGTACTACCTGACCAGCTTTCCATATACGTCAGAGTTCCAGCATTAGATCATTCTACATTAAAAACTGGCCAGCATGCAGGCAATTGACATCCTGCAAATCCTGGAAAGAGTGCAGGGTGCCATCCCGATAGTAGTCCCTCCGGGCCAACAACTCTGCATTTCGCCATGGGCCCTCTCTGCAGTATGTTGACTTTCAAAAACTCTAATCTGACTTTTTCCCACCCTGGAACAGGCCTCAGGTTTGCTCCAGCAAAGGGCTGGAGTAACTATTTCCAGGGTTGGAAAAAGAATGCCACATCATCAAACTTGGAGGGATCTGTAAAGGTTGGGGTTTTTCTGTGGGGAATAAATTACTTACCCTTGGAGAAAATAAAGAACAGAAAAACTCTGATATTGCACATTGGACTGTATTTCTGTAGTGCTTAATAGTACACCAGGTACAATCACGCTTTGTGGAAATTGGAGTGATGGCAACATGCTGGGCATGGGGTGCATTTAAAAACAAATTACTCCTTCATGCCACCATCGTAATGGCAGGAAATCAGAGTGGGTCGCAGTTTGCGACCTACTCCATTAACATAGTTAAGGTAGATTGAATTACTACCCAATAGGTTTTGTTACTTTGTAAAGTACCCTTTATTTACTTAGGCCGGTTTGCAAAATACCACAGGATTGGCAACAAAGTTGGTGACCAAATTGCACCCCTTTTTGCGCATCCTGTCTTAGTATATCTGCCCCAGAATATCCCCAAGTGGACATAATAAGGATATTTAGTGTCCCCTTCAAGTTCCATGACCTCATAAAGCGGCCACACCGCCTTCATGTTTCTTCATGGCCATGTTATGTTATAAAGTGCATGCTACTGTGGTCATATGGGTCATGTGACTTGTGTCTTGTGGTGCAATAGACAGGAGGAGGTGGGAGCTGTCATAAAATGTGCCCCTATGAATTGGGCTGTGTGGAAAATAGAGACAAAAAGCATGTATACCATTTTAACTCCTTTAATTCAGAAGATACTCAGGTCAGGTATCAGCAGTACGATGAATCTGCAGAGCGTGTACAACGGTGGGCCTACAATAACTCTGAAGTGAAAAGAAACCTCTTGCTTAGGGGACCAGCTATGGTCCGAGCTAGAACACCCTCTCTTGGTCACTGCGTGCTTTTGTCACAGATGGCCACTGAGCAGTAATGCACATGGTCTTCTGACACTGACGATTAATATCTCTTGCGAAACCAGTGCTACACAGCGTGGAGAATAAAATCCATACATGGGCTTTTCCGATGCTCTCTTTGGAGTTGTAGGTCTTGGCAGGACTGTAGCATTCATTGTAGGATTGGCTGGTGACTTTCCCTTTGTAATTGCAGCTTCGGAGTGAACCATGACGGCGTGGGCAACGCGTGCAGTGGGAGCGGCAACATCATGGCCTCCGAGGGCAGCCACAACAGCGTGGACCTTGCCTGGTCCCGGTGCAGCCGTGAGCAGTTCTACAGCTTCGTTAGGTTGAGTGAAGTGGCCATTTCTCTTTCACCAGTCTTGTGAAACCTTCACTGTCCAGTTTTCCAACTGCAGAATTTCATATGATGTCTCTTCATTGTGATGTGATCATAACAATCATTACAAACTGTCTAAAGTGAAATGGGCACACGATGATGTGGTACCTACACATTTTATTGTGATATCTGCAGACATTGATTAGACTCTCTATCTACCCTATGCGAGAGCTACCCTCATACGTGTAATATCTAAGCTCTTTAATATGATAGCTGCACACTTGGATTTGAAACACGCAATGCGCACACATCCACACACACACACAGTATTTAGAACATTTTTAATTATATCTATTCAGTTTAATCTGATATCCACACACTTTTATATATCTACATTCTCAATGTAAAATCTACATTCTTTAGTTTGATGTCTACTTTAGCTCATGTGATGCCTACAATCTGTAATGTGATATCTGCACATATTGATGTTGTATCCTTACTCACTAATGCAATATATGTACGCTCCACTGGACCGATCACCGCTGCATCCACTTCACCTTCCGGAAACCCACCACGCACCACCACACCCAACAGATGCCGTGCCGCTGCTGGAGCAAAGTCACCGAAGACCAGCTTTCCACCTCCCTCACCTGGAACCCACCTGCAGATCCGACCGACCCCGACACCGCCGCCCGCAACCTCAAACAGTGGATCAACGACTGCGCCAACACCCTCGCCCCCCTCAAGAAGCCCTCCAACACCCACACTAGCAAGAAAGCCAGCTGGTTCACCGTAGACCTCCAGGCCTCCAAGCGAACCTGCCGATAACTCGAAAAAACCTGGATCCGTGAACGGACACTGGAAAGCTACACTGGCCACAAGAACGCCACCCGCAGACACCACCACCTCATCAGATCTGCCAAAAGTACCTCCTTCAAAGACCACCTAGACAACAACGCACACAACAGCAAAGAGCTCTTCAACATCGTGAAGGAACTCTCCAACCCCAGCTCCAACACCAACAACATTCCACCTTCACAAGACCTGTGCGACTCGCTGGCCACCTTCTTCTATCGCAAGATCGCAGACATCCACAACAGCTTCAACACCGTCACCACCCAGGCAACCACTGAGACCCCCGCTCCCACGACCACCACCCGGATTTTCGTCTTGCCTTGCCTACATCAGAGTGGAGAGCCCATCTGGACAACCCTTCAACTTCTGCCCCAGCTCCTCGCCGGACCCGCTGCGCGGGTCCCGCTTCGTTGTTTCCAGATACCTGACTGGTGGTGAGCCTGCCTGCTGCTCTTGAGCCGCCCCAACTGTCTGTGCGTGCGTGTGGACGGGACCACAGGGCTGCGAGCTGACCCGCAGGGACTCAGTGTACCAGGAGTCCCTGCGTGAGGCCGAGACCCGCAACACCTGGGTCGCTCTCCCTGCTTGCCCCGCCCCCGCCACAGCAAATAAGTGTCAGCTGTTCTGTGGTAATCGCTGGGATTTTCGTCTTGCCTTGCCTGCATCAGAGTGGAGAGCCCATCTGGACATCCCTTCAACCTCTGCCTCAGCTCCTCGCCGGACCCGCTGCGCGGGTCCCGCTTCGTTGTTTCCGGATACCTGACTGGTGGTGAGCCTGCCTGCTGCTCTTGAGCCGCCCCAACTGTCTGTGCGTGCATGTGGACGGGACCACAGGGCTGCGAGCTGACCCGCAGGGACTCAGTGTACCAGGAGTCCCTGCGTGAGGCCGAGACCCGCAACACCTGGGTCGCTCTCCCTGCTTGCCCCGCCCCGCCACAGCAAATAAGTGTCAGCTGTTCTGTGGTAATCGCTGGGATTTTCGTCTTGCCTTGCCTGCATCAGAGTGGAGAGCCCATCTGGACATCCCTTCAACCTCTGCCTCAGCTCCTCGGCGGACCCGCTACGCGGGTCCCGCTTCGTTGTTTCCGGATACCTGACTGGTGGTGAGCCTGCCTGCTGCTCTTGAGCCGCCCCAACTGTCTGTGCGTGCGTGTGGACGGGACCACAGGGCTGCGAGCTGACCCGCAGGGACTCAGTGTACCAGGAGTCTCTGCGTGAGGCCGAGACCCGCAACACCTGGGTCGCTCTCCC
This sequence comes from Triturus cristatus, assembly GCF_964204655.1. Classification (NCBI taxonomy): domain Eukaryota; kingdom Metazoa; phylum Chordata; class Amphibia; order Caudata; family Salamandridae; genus Triturus; species Triturus cristatus. The sequence goes on along the minus strand of NC_140580.1, from coordinate 1,138,405,492 downwards.
TGCTTGCCCCGCCCCCGCCACAGCAAATAAGTGTCAGCTGTTCTGTGGTAATCGCTGGGATTTTCGTCTTGCCTTGCCTGCATCAGAGTGGAGAGCCCATCTGGACATCCCTTCAACCTCTGCCTCAGCTCCTCGCCGGACCCGCTGCGAGGGTCCCGCTTCGTTGTTTCCGGATACCTGACTGGTGGTGAGCCTGCCTGCTGCTCTTGAGCCGCCTCAACTGTCTGTGCGTGCGTGTGGACGGGACCACAGGGCTGCGAGCTGACCCGCAGGGACTCAGTGTACCAGGAGTCCCTGCGTGAGGCCGAGACCCGCAACACCTGGGTCGCTCTCCCTGCTTGCCCCGCCCCCGCCACAGCAAATAAGTGTCAGCTGTTCTGTGGTAATTGCTGGGATTCTCGTCTTGCCTTGCCTGCATCAGAGTGGAGAGCCCATCTGGACATCCCTTCAACTTCTGCCCCAGCTCCTCGGCGGACCCGCTGCGCGGGTCCCGCTTCGTTGTTTCCGGATACCTGACTGGTGGTGAGCCTGCCTGCTGCTCTTGAGCCGCCCCAACTGTCTGTGCATGCATGTGGACCGGTCCACAGGGCTGCGAGCTGACCCGCAGGGACTCAGTGTACCAGGAGTCCCTGCGTGAGGCCGAGACCCGCAACACCTGGGTCGCTCTCCCTGCTTGCCCCGCCCCCGCCACACCATTGTCCTCATTACTGGCCTTCCTCCCCGCTGCGCGGGAGCGCCCGGGGCTAAGCCCGGGCAAAGGGCGGGCCGTCTAAGGCCGTCCAAGGACGTACAGGGACGGGCCGGGCCCTTTCCCTTTCATTGCGGACTTGAGGACTTACAGCATGTCTTAATGATCTATGTGAGCAGATTCTTTTAAGTAGTTATTTTGTGGAATTTAATATTTATTCTTTTTTGTTTCCTTAGTATTTTAAGCTGTATATTCTTTGAATAATGCCGCTATTAACTAGGAAGGGTAGGCAGGTCACAGTAAAGTCAGGCAGTGGTAAAGTCACCGGAACTTTAGATGATTTTATTATCCGGGCTACGGGGATCCTGGAGAAAGAAATCGCCCTTACAGAAAAACGTTTGTCTTTGGACCTTGTCACGGGCAAACGCTCATCCTTGGGTCGGATTGGCTCTGTGGTTACTCCGGAAAAAAGCAAAACTAATGATCTGGAAACTAGCCCCAATCTAGTAGTAATCCCAGACTCCCAAGAAATATCTAGGGGGGATGTTGTAGTGGATTGTCCATTAGAAGATCACACTGCATCGGACACTAGCGGGGACGGAAATCTGTGCACTAACTCGAGTTTGTTGGAGCCTGCCCCCTTACAACCTCAAGCTCTGGACCACGTTAAAGCAGTTATACGAACCAGAAAACGTAAAAGAGGGAGGGGTCAGATGAAGGGAAAGGGAATACGGTCGGGGAATCCCGGTCATCCGCCTATTTGCTGTAAAAATCGCAATAATGATGATCTGTTAGGACACATTGAAACTTTGTTAAAAAGTCTCTTGATGCCCCTCATAGAGAGAACACAAATTGTCAATCTAAAATTAGATCAATTAGAGCTCTTATTATCAGTTAATACACACTCACTGGATACCTTGGTTAAAAATAGTAAATCTCTTGAGTCCCCGGAGACTTGCATTGCTACAAAGAAGGGTTCTCAAAAAACTTCTACCCAAAATTCAAGCAAATCATCCCAATCCTTTATATCTGGTGTTACTCAGCGAATCCCCGTTCAGTCAACTTTAACTAAACCCACACGGGTGGTTGATGCGGCTTCTCAGTCAATGTCTGAGATAGCCGTAGCAACAACACCGATCCCAACTATATCTATGCCGGTGGCAGCACTGGGAGCTAAACCAACTCTATCAAGTGGACTATTAGTTTTGGGTAAAAAAGCTCCTCTAAGTAAACCAATTTGTGTGAACATACCCCCCGATTCCGCCCCTTTTATGGTAATCTTGACAGGGGTCCCGGTGGTTGCACCGAATAAACACGAATCAAGCCAGGACTTATTAAACAAAGCTATATTCTGGCTTAATAATAATAGACCACTTCCCCCAGCCTCTGCCACAAAAATATTAGGTGTACGAAGGGTTCCTTGGGTTGGCCCAAGCAAGAAGGATTTAGAGGGGGACTGTATCCTTATCAATTTTAGGGACAGGTGGGTTAAAGACCTAATTTGCGATAAAGCAAGGTTTGCTAGAATGGGGGACATCCAATGTATAGGCCTTGAATACTTTTATCCCAATCTATATCATGTTTTACCAAGTAATTGTTACTCTGGGCCAGGATAACAGGGAAATGGTCACTCTGGGTCAAGACTGCAGGGAAATAGTCACCCTGGATGGATACAGAACAAAACTATATTTCGACCCCCCCCAAAACCATCCTGGTATGAGGTACCAGGGTGATGGATGCCCTATGGGGCCTATAAGTTTTAGTAACACTATGCAACTACCCTATGATCAACCAGAAATGAGAGTTCAGGGGGAGGAATATCTAGGGTGGATGCCAAATAGTAACATTCCCCTAAGAAATCGTTTTGACCCATTGGTGGGAATGGAGGGTCTAGATTGACCATGAGACAAAAAAAAGGAAAACTTATCACCTATATCAGACTTGGCTATAGGGGAAAACGAGGGGGTAAGCCAGAAGGATAATTCGGTGGTGGATGTCACCGATCTCAATGCAGGGTCTAATATACTTTTGGATACACAGGTGATCAGTATCTCAGGCCGTGAGCCAAACCTATTGATTATTGAGCACGACCAGACAAGTTTAAAAGAGCCTGTGGACGATAACCAAGGGGAACCTACGTTGTGTCTAATGTCATGGAATATTGCCGGTCTGGCGGGTAGACTAGAGGATGAAGGTTGGTTGGACTATGTGGGTAGCCAGGACATTCTGTGCTTCCAGGAGACATGGAGCAGAACGGGTGAGGAAATTGACGGTTTTCAATCTTTTAACGTCCTGGCGGTACCATCACCAGCGGGGAGGGCTAGGGGCGGGATAATGACAGCACTCTCTATCAAACTTAAGAACTTGACAATTTTAAAGATAGCGGACACTCCCTGGTTCCAAATGCTACTGCTTGAAAATCTGTTCCCTGAGCCCTTGTTGTTAATCAACTGGTACCACAATGTTTTTGACAGGAATGACGTAACCACAATTCAGAGTCTGGAGGACGCAATAAGTAAGGCTGGTAGTGAACGACCTCCATTATTCGTTGTTTGGGTTGGTGATTTTAACTCTTCATTGTGCAAATTTGGTGGTTCAAATGTGTGCGGTCTTGAGGATTTAAATAAACAACCTTTGATGCATTTTAAACACACGCCCCAGGGGGATGCCTTAAATAATATTATCGTTCTAAATGATTTATGTATGGTAGAGCCCTGGGTAGCCCCAGATATTTCGCCAATACCAACCTTTCACGGATCAAGAGGTGCAACAAGCACTATTGATTTTATTTTTGTGTCCAGTAACTTCCTGCTTTATGTCAATAGACTTGAGATAATAGCTAACGCTGCAAGCGACCATAACCCCTTAAAGCTATCTCTGTGTATTCCTGCTAGTGGGAAACACTCGGTCTGGGATCAGCCTATAAAATATAATAAGAATCAGGGCGTTACCATGAAGTGGGGTAAAATAGATGCTGTAGGTCTAGAGGCGAAGATCTTTAATGACTGTAAGACTGAAATCAACTTATGTCAAAAGTCAATATTAGACCCAGAAAAGGTTATTGGGAGCTTTGAAAAATTATGTGGGCATGTGGCTGAGTATCTCACAAAACCAGCAGGGAAAAAGAAAATAAAGTGCTACAGATGGTTCGACTCCGCATGCTCCGCCTCACATAAATCCCTAAAAGCGGCCCTAATGCAAAAACCAAGGAATAAAGACTTGGTAAGATCAACTAGGAAGGCCTATAAAGAGACTATCATAAAGAGGAAGCTGGAGTTAAAAAATTGTGCCTGGGAGGATTTAGAAAAGGCCTCTGAGCTAAAAGATAGTAGGCTCTTTTGGGACGTAGTAAATCGTCCCCTGTTTAAAAGTGATACCAAGGAAAGCATAGTGATGCAGGTTTCTGGTGAATCCTGGGAAGTTCACTTTGGTAAAATTTTGAATCCCAAGGGATTATCACCCTCGGATTTGTTGGATGACCCAGGAATTTTGGTAGTACCATCTACAGCTTCGCTTCTTAGCTCCTCGCTTACACTGGAGGAGGTTGAAGAAGCTCTGAGGAAAGGTACATCATTAAAAGCTCCGGGCCCTGATGCTGTTCCTTTGGACTTTTTCAAGCACAATATGGAAGCATGGGCCCCGTTGCTGTTAAATGTTTTCAGGGCTGTGATTGTTGGTAGCATTCCTGTATCATGGAAGAAGGCAGTGGTGGTGCCGATCTTTAAGAAGGGCGATAGGTGTGACCCCCGATGCTATCGACCTATATCCTTGATTGATGCATCATGTAAGTTATTAGGAAGGGTCATTTTGGCCAGACTGGAAACGTGGGCTGATTCTGTTGGTTTAATTGTGAACTCCCAGTATGGATTTAGAAGTGGGAAGGGGACGGTCGAACAGTGTTTAAATTTGGCGCTGATTATTGGCAAGTACATGAAGGCAAGGAATTCTGCAATTTACCTTGCCTTCATGGACTTGTCTAGCGCGTTTGACACTGTTTGCAGAAGTAAGCTATGGCAGATAATGGATAGTATGGGCTTTGAAGAACCGTTGGTTACGCTGCTCCGCAGATTGCATGCTGCAACATCCGTGGCCATAAGGTTTGGACCTGGAGGTGAAATAACAAAACCGATTCCCTCAACTGAGGGGGTCCGTCAAGGGTGCATTTTGGCACCTTTTTTATTCTTGGTGTATACAAATGGATTGGAGAAGTATTTGCTGGACCATTGTTGTGATTTTCCAAAGGTAAATGGTAGGAGTATCCCCATATTGTCATATGCAGATGACACTGTTTTAATGACCCTCACTGGAAATAGCATGCAGACATGCTTAGATGCTTTTAACACCTTCATGTTGGACCTTGACCTAAAGGTAAATTTTGCAAAATCCTTTGCTATGGTCTGTGGCCCAAAAGGGTCAAAATCTAGGAAATTTGTGGTGAATAACTTCACCATTGAAAAGGTGGATAACTTTAACTACCTTGGAAATCTCTTCAACAACAAATTAAGTTGGGCCCCATTAATGAAGACTCCAGTCCAGAGTACTACTCGCTCTATAGAAGGTCTTTTCCGTTTTTGTGGAAAGTTTGGTCAAAAACCTGTTGCGCATCTCAAAACCCTATATACATCTAAATGTCTATCTGTGGCCACCTATGGGGCAGGAGTATGGGGGACTGAGAATCCTTCAGTTATACAGGTGATGGAAAACAAATTTTTAAAACGGGTATTATTGATTCCATCGGGTTCATCAAACACCTTCTGCCACAATGAAATGGGAATGACCAAAGTGACTGATATTATCCGTCTGTCGCCTTTATTATTATGGTGCAAAATATGGTTATCTGACGACCTCCAACTTTCTAGAGAAATTCTTTTAGATTGTATGAGCCTGGATAATGTAAAACAGATTCCTTGGCTGTTATATGTTAGTGACATGTTGCATAAGATAGGTTTGGGCCATGTTTATGAAAATCCTGAAAACATTCAGGGAAACATAAAAACCCAAATTAAAGCATGTTATTGGAAATTCTTAGATACACCCAGTTTGGGAGGCCCAACAAGTTATGCATCTAAGGTTCAGCATCAGTTTTATTTAACTTTTTCGACTAATGTCCAATGGCGGTTTTATCTTACAAGGCTTAGGCTAAATACACTCCACTTCCTTTTTTGCCTTCCCTAAACAAGGGGGTTGGTGTGAGAGGCTACCCCCCTGTCCTTGTAATAATAGAGTCAGTCAAAGTACCATACACGTTGTCCTTTTTTGTTCTTTATACCAGGAACCTAGGATTAGATTCATTAAGCCTATCCTGAAGGGGCGGCAACCATGTACCTATAATGAAGGCTATGACTCTTTGTTGTCACTATCTTCTGTTGAAGTTTGTTGTGCTATGTTGAACTTCATACGAGTGTCGCTCCGGATTAGGAAACGTTATGGATAATCTAGTTTAGATCTGTAATCTCCCATTGGATTTTTTTTTTGTTTTTGTACTTATGCTGTATGACGGTCTCTCAACTAAAATTTTGTTTCTTTAATGGCTCATTTTAACCATGTATTTTATGCTTTTAATTTTGTGCTTTTATGATTCTCTGTATGAATCGAATAAAGATATTGACCACCACCCGCACCAACTGCCTGATCTCCTGGACCCACATCAACGACAACGACACCTCAAGATCATGAACACTGTCCACTCTGGATCCCCGGAAGACCCCTGCCCACACCACATCTTCAACAAAGCCAGCAGCACCATCGCTCCCCATCTCCGGAAAACCATCAACATCTCCTTCGAGACAGCGACCTTCCCGGAGAACTGGAAGCACGCAGAGATCAACGCCTTACTCAAGAAACCCAAGACGGACCCCAAGGACCTCAAGAACTTCAGACCCATCTCCCTGCTCCAGTTCCCGGCAAAGTTAATTGAAAAGGCCGTTAACAAACAACTGACGAGCTTCCTTGAGGAGAACACCATCCTGGACCCGTCCCAGTCTGGGTTCCGCAGCAACCACAGCCCCGAAACTGCCCTCATCGCCACCACCGATGACATCAGGTCCCTGCTAGACAACGGAGAAACCGCGGCCCTCATCCTTCTGGACCTGTCAGCCGCCTTTGACACGGTCTGCCACCGCACACTACAAACACGCCTCTACGACGCCGGAATCCAAGAGAAAGCCCTGGACTGGACCTCCTCCTTCCTCTCCGGCAGAACACAGAGCGTCCGCCTCCCCCCCCTTCCGCTCCGAAGCCACTATGATCATCTGCTGCGTACCCCAAGGCTCATCCCTCAGCCCAAAGTTGTTCAACGTCTACATGGCACCATTCGCCTACACCGCACAACGGCATGATCTCAACATCATCTCCTACGCCGACGACACCCAGCTGATCCTCTCCCTCACCAAAGACCCCCACACCGCCAAAACCAACCTCCACGAAGGAATGAAGGCCGTCGCCGACTGGATGAGGAACAGCCGACTGAAGCTGAACTCGAACAAGATGGAGGTCCCCATCCTCGGATCCACTCCCTCGGCCTGGGAGGACTCCTGGTGGCCGACTGCACTAGGAACACCCCCAACACCCACCGACCACGCACGCAACCTAGGGGTCATCCTCGACTCTACCCTCTCCATGACAGAGCAGGTCAACGCCGTCTCCTCCTCCTGCTTCAACACCCTCCGCATGCTTCGCAGGATCTTCAAGTGGCTCCCCATCGAAACAAGAAGGACGGTCACCCAGGCCCTTGTCAGCAGTAGACTGGACTACGGAAACGCACTCTACGTAGGAGCCCCAGCCAAACTCCTGAAACGGCTTCAACGCATCCAGAGCGCCTCCGTATGCCTGATCCTCGACATCCCTCGCCGCAGCCACATCACACCCTACCTGAGAGACCTACACAGGCTCCCTGTCAACAAGAGGATAACCTTCAAACTCCTCACCCACGCACACAAGGCACTCCACAATACCGAACCAATGTACCTCAACAGCCGACTCAGCCTCTACACCCCCACCCGCCAGCTCCGCTCCGCAGACCACTCCCTCGCCACCGTCCCACGCATCCGAAGAGTGTCTTCTCCCACCAGCCGCCAAGACATGGAACACCCTCCCCATCGGCCTGCGGCAGACCGAAGGCCTTATGACCTTCAGAAGACTTCTCAAGACCTGGCTCTCCGAACAGTAGCAGCTCACCCCCCCCCCCCAGCACCTTGAGACCCTCGTGGGTATGTAGTGCGCTCTACAAATGCCATGATTGATTGATTGATATTGATATCTATAGTCTTTAATGTGATATCTGCATGCTTTTATATATCTACCTTCTCATATGTAAAATCTGCATTTTTTGATTTTAGGTCTACTTTTGCTCATATACAAGCACTTGCATCAACGTTTTTTGCGAGCGCAAACGGTGCGATTCGCAAAATTCAGCAGTTTGCGCCCGCAAAAAGGCCTTTTGCGATGCATCAATGTGTAAGGCACTCGCAACTTAAGAAATCACAATTTATTGCGATTTTTTAAATTGCGATTGCATTTAAGGAATCGCAATTTGCGATTCGTTAAATGCAATGCATGTATCCCGTAGAAATAGCGAATTCGCTATTTGGGGCCACAAAATACAGAGCAATTACTTTGGTCTGTATTTTGCAAAAACCTTTTAGTGCATTTTTCAAGGTTTCAGGTTACACGCACACGTGCCCTTGGGGCATGTGTGTGCGCAACATGGGTGCACATCACAATTTCAGGGGTGTAACAGGGTGTCATTTTGACAACTTTGCACCCTTGAAATTGCATGCGCAATTTGCGAATACCTATTGGTACTCGCAAATGGCGCATGCAATTTCCCATTCAATCCTATGGGCTTGTAGGCCCGTAGGAATGAATGGGAAGCCATTCCTTAATTGCGAGTCACAATTTGTGAGTCGCAATTAAGGAATGTTTAGAAATCGCTATTTTAATAGCGATTTCTACATGCATAGGCTTTTGAGAGTCCCTAATTGCGATTCCGTAATAATCGCAATTAAGGACTCGCAAAAGCCTACTTTGATGCATGTGCCTCATAATGCCCACAATCTTTAATGTGATATCTGCACATAGTGACGTTATATCTGTGCTCACTAATGTAATACATGTACGCATAGCCATAGTCTTTAATCTGATATCTGCAGACTTTTACATCTGCACTCTATGATGAGATACCTTTACTTTCATCGATACTTCCTTCTCTAATATATTTGCAGATTTTGATTTGATACCTACACCCACTCCTGTACATCTATAATAAATGTCAATTCTGCACATATTTAAACTGTATGAAATACTCACACTCATGCAGTGGTATAACCCCACATTTTCATGATTTCTGCCCTCTGTAAAGTGGTATCAGTAAAGGTTCGTGTATTTATACTCTCTGATGAGAAATCTGCCCTCTTTGGGTTCATTTCCACACTAGCTCTTGTGACATCTCCAATTATTTACTTATGTACACTCACTAGTGCGGCAGACATTCATATACTATGTGGAGCCATCCTCCGCAGTGACCACCATCACAGTGTGAGGGAACCTGAAGCGTGGCAGCGCCATGATTTCCCTGCACCGGCTTTAGAGCTCTGGACACATAGACTGTGCTTGGGTTCCACACACCATCTCTACATTCCCTCATTTTATCTTCATGACAGCAGGTTCCTGCCTACAGCCTGCACTGAACCCCAGTGCTAAATCAACCATCAATTCAGGGTCTGCTTTACTGAAGACAGAAGGAGGATGGAACTGAGGTGTGTAAATGCCTGAGATATAGTGCCACTGAGAATAAAAGCTCATAAAAGAAGAACCAAAAGAAGGAAAATAGAATTTGGCATTCTCCCCCAGGCAAAATATTTCAGGAATGTGGGTGGGATTGCACTTAACAAGATGGCCTACTAAGTTAAATGCTTGCCCCTAAAGCAGGAGGTAATCTGTATGCCACAAGTCCAAGTCTTGCTGACTCAGCCATTCTTTCTTCCAAGGTAGAGCAATTGTGAAAAGGGTAGGTAATTTACTGAACCTATAAGTGTCAGAAGTGCAGTATGAAATGCTAAAAACATTTTATAATATTTGTTTCATAATCCTATGAGGTGCAACCCTACCCTAGATAGGCGTCAGAAGGAACAATGGGTGGGGATCTGGATCTCCAATATGTTGGTGTCCAAAATCTCTTTACAATAACATGTAAGACAAACAGCAAAATCCTAGAATGGACATTAAATTCAGCATCTAAGGAAGTGGAAAACATCTGTGTGGGGAGGGAGAGTGAAAGGGAAGTGATAGGAGCAAAGGTAGTTGGTAAGAGGGCTCCGAAAGAAGAAAAGGGAAGAGATGGCTCTTTTGGGACGAGTTAAGAAAAAAAGACGAATAGTCGGGATCAGTAGGAAAATTAGACTAAGGAAAAGGGGTCAACGGTCAATATAGGGTTTAAACAAGTGACTTTCTAAATTTCTGCAAAATTGAACAAGGCCTTCAAAGTTTCCTTCAGGTAAGGAGTTCTAGGAACATGGAGCTGCACCTGAGAAAGACTGGGTGCAGCTGAGAGGGATTTTAACTTCTTGGTTTCAAGCCTGACAATCAGTTTTCTCATGTAGCTTTCAGATCACCCCTCGATTTTCAGGAAAGCTCACAAGTAGGCTGGTTTTTGAGTGTGAATGGATCTGAATATATGTAGAAATTTAAAGTTGAAAAGGACAATTTTTAAAGTTGAGCCCGGAAATAAGATACCAACTGTGAGAAGTTGGCCTGGTATATGCTGTCCGCTAATTAAAGTGGGCACCTTGTACCATTTCAAATGACCCTTATTGATGATTTGGTTATAGACAACCTTTATTGAAAGCTATCCTAGTGGTAGCTATGGAGAGCAGCCTTCAGGCTAAGTCTTGAAGGAATGTAAAGCAGCTTGGTTTACCAGATTATAACCTCCTGAATGACCAAATGAAAGGAGAACCACACAAGGAATACATAAAATATATGTATTTATTACTAAACACTCTCTACTACTCTCTTTATGAGATTAGAGAACAAAGCACACAATATTAAATCACTAGAACAACAGTAAATAGCACAATACACTGTAGGCTCCAGGGGTAGACCAAACCATATACTAAGAAAGTGGTATAACAACCCCGACTTGACTAGACACAGTGCCTAGAGCACGTAGAATCGCTGGGACCCCAAGGAACCACCCAAGGTAGTGACACAGGGGACTAACTGAGGATGGGTGCAATGTGAGAACACAGGCTCGAGCTCCGTACAACTCTCTAAGAAAGTCGCGGTTGGAAGTTTAAAGATTAAGGACACTTCGGAGAGGACTTCAAGGAAACCCTTTGGAACATTGAAGGTTCTAAGGCCAGCACCCTTGAGAGTACTGAGGTACCCGTGTTAACTATCCCAGAGGAGCCGGGTGTATAGGGGTAAAGTCGTGTCGGAAACGCTCGTTGATTTCAATGGCGTGATGCGAAGAAATGCTGAGCCGGGAAGATGAAAAGTGTCCGGTGTGATACAAGCCTGGATCGGAGCTCAGAAGAACCTGAAATCAGAGGGGAGAGAGTCTGGGTCACTTCACAGTGACCAGGGGCACGATAGACGAATGCCCATCAATGTCGGGTGATTCAGGTGAGAATAGGTGAAGCTTGACTCTGCAGCAATGGGGACCAGGAGACGTCGATAATGACCAAAGTCCCAAGGTGAGCTGTCCCACAAAGGATGTTGAGTGCTGGGGGGTCAGTGTTCGGATTAAACACCAACAAGCCTTGGCAACTGCAACCCACGCGGGCAGAGGAAAGATGCTTTGGTGAGGACCAGCAAGGACCTGGGGATTCTCCAAGCTATGGAGAGTCATGGCACGTCTGGAGCAACCAGGAAAGCCCACTGTAAGTCAAAGTTACCTTCACAGGGACCCACAGGTCGACGGACCAGGGATCGCGAAGGGACCTCGAGCTGAATCACAAAATACCAGCCCACGGAACACTTGTGGAGTGTAGGCCGGAAATCTTGAGTGGAAATACTGCTCGGGTCAGGACTACAAGTAGCCGAAAGCACAGCCCCAGGGGTCGCCCAAAAAAGGCATATGCTGCTGCAAATGTACTCGGTGCACAGGGGTTCAGGTTGCACGGTTCCCACAAGGGATACGGGCCTCAGATTTGCTGAGAGCACAGATCAACCTCAGAGACCTTGGGAACCCACCTCCTGTGTTGCAGAAATCCTCGGAGTCCTCAGGAGCTTCGGAGATGCAAATGGGTCAGATGCGTTTTAGGTGCCTGCCTTGCAGGGGAGTAACTCCTTTACTCCGAGGGAGATTCTTCAGTCATCCAGCGTCGTGCAAATCGTCGAAGTACTTGGTTTCTGTAGCAGAGTTTAGTCCATGTAAAATCTAAAGTCCTGTAGTCAGGGGTTCCTACTTTATACCCAAGGAAGGGGTGGGACAAACTCTGGGGACCCATCTATGGAAGGGTCAGAACAGAGGGGTGGCTACACCCATGTCCTTTGTCCAGTTTCACGCCAAAGCAGGAGCTGATGGATCCTGCAACTGGTTTGAGCTGGACTATGCACAGGGACACCAAATATGCCCCTAGTGCAGACATCAAAGCACTCTCAGAGTGCACCCATCCACCCACCCAGCCCCAATACACTAAAGCCTGTCTGGGAGGTGGTCACACCTCCCTGTGACAGGAACCCTATTGTCAAGCCTTCCCCTGCCAGAGTTTCGTCCAGCAGCCGGAGGGGTCTTTCAGCAGCTCATTCGTTCGAAACGGAATCTTTGTGATTAGAAACTGTACAGGAGTCGCGACGAAAGACTGCTGGGAATGACCCACCTGGTACCAGGTGAAATTTCAAAATTGTTCTTGGTGGTCTGAGGCTGAAGCACTCACAAGGTTCCAAGATATGTCATATATACATAGTGATCCCTACTGTTTACATGATGAGTTTGTTGCAGGTCTGGGTTTTTATTTACAGATTCACATTACAATTATTGGTTTACAATTATTCTGAATAAATCATTGAATATGACCTAAAATCATAATGTGGTTATTGTATTTCCAGTCCTTGGTAGAGATCCATATTAGAGCTGCCTCAGGCTGTCAAAATATATAAATGACTATGTAACAAATGTTACCGATGTATAAACTTCAAGCTTATGTAGTTCCTTCTGATAACTTGTGGGATACAACTTTGTGTTAGAAACTATTTATGGCTAGAGATTAAGGGCCAGATGTACAAAGCCATTTTACAGGTGTAGAGCCCACAGTTTTCAAAATTACAAGGTTTGTGACGACAAAACAGTTTTTTAATGTTCTGAACCCTTTTTGCGTTTTGTTAACAGATTATCAAGTCACAAAATGGATTTAGAATGGCATAAGGAATCGCATGTTTACAATGTCCCTTGTAAATAGCAATTTGTTATGGTATTTATCAGTGTTTTGAGAGTGAAATCTGGTTATAAAACACTGAAAAGTTGCATAGTTTCTTGGAGGAAATCTGACTGCTTTTTTTAAAAAAAAGATTCACTTTGGTTAAATGTGATCACAGAAATGGTGATCTCCAGGCCCCGTTAAGCTAACATCCCTGTGATGGTATCCAACCATAGCGAGTCACAATTTGCAACCTACCCCATGAAAATTGATCAGGTAGGTTAGAGTTGAGATTTTGTGAAGTGACCTAATAATTCATAGGTCAGTTCATAAAATTATTTTCCATCCGCAAAAAGTCAGTGCACAGTTTATGATCACTTTTTGCAAATGGACATTTTGCCTCCGATCCAGAAAATAGAATGAAAAACAAAGCATAACAAGTGTGTCTATACACAAGTATTTAAATGTAACATATATATAAAAAGAAAAATGTAATCTAGAGATACTCATTCCTACATTCATTAATTGGTGTTACAACGAATCCTTGTTACCAAATTAAGGTGATAATATAATAGTGATAGTAGATTGCTTTTAAAATGTCATTGTGAACATGTCTGAGATGAAAATGTAAAACTTTGTGTTATTTTCTGAAATGCATTAAGCCCTATGACAGAGCTGATGTTGATCAAATACACCGCTGGGTTTCTCTTGCTTCCTAGTCTGCTGTATACAAATGGCAGGACCTTGGGTAGTGGGATCTTCTTTGACCCCCCCCCCCCCCCCCAACATTTGCGCATTTCCTGTTCTGGGCTCTGCGGACGGCTTGCAAGTTGTAGTTTTGGTTGGTCTCCCTAAAACCTGCCTTTGGTTGAGGTAGACTGAACTTGTGTGGCCCCCCAGGCCACTTCATTTAGCTCCACCTGCTGGTGACTGGCTATGGGCCATCACAGCTTGTTTACTTGAGATTTTGCAGAATTTTGGGTCACTCTCTTGTCTGCATTCTCTTTTCCTTCACAGTAGTGGCCAAGCGAGCTGTGTAGAGGACCTGCCCCATCTGGAGGACAGCATCTCTGGCTGGAAGCCCGGTCTTTACTATGGGGCTGATGACCAGTGCAAAATCGCCTTCGGGAGCTTGGCCGTGGCCTGCACTTTCACCAGAAATGACTTGGTACCTGTGGGAGTCTATCTACAGAATCATTTATTTACGTCATATGTCTTTATATTTGTAGAGAGCTGCCTGTCATATCTTAGCTGCTTCGGCACTTTGGGGAACCATTTATTACAGTAGTCAAATATGGGTTGCATTAGCAATGTCTTTTACAACCATGAAATTCTTTTATTTTATGGTTCTTCATTTATTTCTCCATCTTTCCTCTCTCTCTGCACACTTAGTCTCTCACCTTTTGTATGCTTGAATCCTTTCGTCCTTTCATTCCTCTTTTCTCTTAATCATCACTCTCCCATGATTTTATTTCTACTTTCTTCTTCCTTCTGTCCTCTCTCTTTCCCTCCCTTCCTTTCCTTCTCTTTCTATCTCGCTCATCCTTCCTCCTTTCTTCCCTTCCTCCATCCTTCCCATCTTCTCTGTCTCCCTCATTTCTTTCCTCTTTCCTTTTCCCTTCCTTGATACTCTCATTCTTTCTCTTCTGCCATCTGTGGAAGTGGTTAAGCTTTTCACAAAGAGCCAGAGGTGTCTATGTTTGTATTCTGGCTCTCTGCTGACAACATGTGTGAGTTTGGGCAGGTTGCTCCAGCTCAGTTAGCAGCACCTGGTTTAGAAGCCTTGAATTTGACTTCTTTGATGCTGCACTGTTATATCCTGCTGATTTCAGTGCTTTTTTGTGACTTGCAGGACATATGTGGAGTGCTGTCCTGCCACAGCAACGTCAACGACAAGACCAGCTGCACCCGGCTTCTTGTTCCTCTTCTGGATGGGACTGAGTGTGGCTCTGACAAGGTAAAGCCCCTAAAGAACCTTTATGGCATCTGGTGCTATCCTGTGTATTAGAATCTTAGGAGTATCAGCGTGTAAAGGCACAGTGTTCATGAGGTTCTGTGAAGAATGTCGAACTTTTACGCTTTCCTCACATTTATGTGAAAATTATGATTTTTACAGCAATTTGTATCACAAACTCTAAACTTGATGAGAAAAATTGAGGCAAACCTTTGCCATTGACCATAGGTAAAGGAAGCAAAGGATTAACTTGCAGCAAAATGTCTATATATGTTTTCTATCTTGGTTGGGTTTACTTACAGTGAAGTTCTTTTGCAGTGCTCAGAAAAACTTTACACGAGCAGAGGCGAACTTAAACCGGGACGAAAGTGTATAGATGGTGAAAATTGGGAACTTCGCTGGCAAAAATAAAACTTTGTGCACTCCTAGACAGAGGATATCCAGGCAGATTTTCTTGACCCTGGGAGTAGCTTGGTGTCCCGCCAGCCCCTGCTCTGCTGTTCCAAGCAGGATGGCGAGCGAAATAGAGTCACACTCGTGTAGAGATTCTTAAAACAGTTACTGCTACATCAGTTATAAGAAAAATGGGCCTGGAGTAGTATTCCCATTCACAAACCATGAAATTGCACTATGCGTGAATGGTTTGCGAATACGAATCCAATTTGCAATATGTACTAATATGTTGTGTCGCAAATTGTACATTCGGTGGGGCTCCTTTGCATCATGGTACATGCAGTCCACAATTTGCGCTACAACACTGTCAGCACTACAGTCAACACTAAGAGGAACGTTCGCTCCTCTTAGTGTTGACTGTACTGTTGACACTACTGTCAACACTGAGGGGAGTGCAAATTCTGGACTGCATGTACCATGATGCAAAGGAGAAAACATTTCTGGGATATGATGTAGTGTCCGGCCACACCCTTTTCCCTGCCCAGTCTGATTTTCATGACCCTCTCTACCATTTATCACACGTTCCTAATGTTCCTTTTTGTAAAAATCGGGTTCCAGCCCATTGATTACACTTCATCCGGCTCGAGCCGGAGAGTACGGCCCGGGTGCGGAGAGTACGGCCCAAGTCGGAGATTCTGGCTTGACTGCGGACGTAAAGCTACAACTCGTCAAGGACCTCTGTGAACGCCAAACGCCGTAAAGTTAGACTTTTGTCTCAGATTGTCTTAGTGAATCGGGCCCTCGGAGTTTAATGTTTGCAGTGCACCTGGATGCCTGAGTGCTGTGCATGCAATTTGTGAGTTTAATGTTTGCAGTGTACATGGATGCCTGAGTGCTGTGCATGCAATTTGTGAGTTTAATGTTTGCAGTCTATATGGATGCCTGAGTGCTGTGTATGCAATTTGTGAGTTTAATGTTTGCAGTCTATATGGATGCCTGAGTGCTGTGTATGCAATTTGTGAGTTTAATGTTTGCAGTGTACCTGGATGCCTGAGTGCTGTGCATGCAATTTGTGAGTTTAATGTTTGCAGTGTACCTGAATGCCTGAGTGCTGTGTATGCAATTTGTGAGTTTAATGTTTACAGTCTATATGGATTTGCTGCACTGAGCTCATGGTGCATATAATGCAGTGTTAACAGAATGCATGGATGGCTGCACGAACACATGATGCACGCAGGGCAGCGTTTATAATCTGTGAATTTAAAGGTCTACAGTCCACATAGATTGCTGCACCAAGCTCATGATGCATATAGTGAAGTGTTTTTAATCTGTAAATGTAATGTTTATAGTCTATATGGATGTCTTAGTGCTGTGTTTACAATCTTTAAGTTTAATGTTTAAAGTTTACATGAATGACCGAGTGCAGTGTTTACAATCTCTGAGTTTAATGTTCACAGTCTGCATAGATGGCTGCACTAAGCGCAGGGCAGTGTTTACAAACTATGAATTTACTGTTTACAGGGATGGCTGCACTAAGCACATGATACGTTCACTTCAGAGTTTACATTCTGTGAGTTTAATGTTTACAGTCTACATGGGTGACTAAATGCAGTGTTTATAATCTGTGAGGTTAATGTTTACTGTCTGCATGGACGGTTGCTTGCACTAAGTACGATACATATAGTGCAATGTTTACAATCTGTGAGTATAAATGTACAAAGCCCTAATTTTGGAGGACCGAATTTTATGTGTGACAATTATCACATACAGTAAAAACAGACACTGAGGTAAATGGAAGTTATTGTATGCGATGATTACCTAATACAAGTTTTGCTTCAAAAATGGGGGCATAACATACTGATTTTGGTGCTCACCTCACCACAATCCTCATCTGCTGGTATTTACAGGGCTTTTTACCCCCAATAAATGTTGACAGTTGTGACCTGACGAAATGTATCAAGCAGATATGGTTTGTAAGAATCAGTGTTACTGGCTGAGGGGGGAGAAACACTACTCAAGCAGCAACCACAATTCTTCTCAGGGTGAAACACAAATAAATCCCAAATTAACCTGTGCTCAGCATTCTGGTAGCTTGGCACAAAAGTAGTCAGCTTGACTTAGAGGAAATGTGTAAAGTATTTATGTAGGACTACAAACAGCAATTAAGTGAAAATACACACAAGACAAATTGCACAGCAATTTAGAAAAATACATTGTATGATACTAAAATGACAAAGCTCCAATCAGTAGAACTGGAGATAAATAAAAATAGTGCTTAAAAGAACAAAGTGCAAACTGGAGTTATCTGGTCACGCGGGCCCAGTCCCTCAAATCCATGTTGAGGAGCGTGCGAGGTACCGCTTCGAGGATGCATCAAGCAGCAGCGGTTCCAAAGGGGGTTGCGGGATTGTGATGCAAGGTCCTGCATTGCGCAGAGGTGGTTCCATGGGACTGCAATACTAGGTATTACAGCAAGGATGCATTGTGCAACGGCACTTCCAAAGAGTGGCGGGGTCTTGCATTGATGGTTCCGATGTGCAGCTGCGAGGCAATGCATTGTGCTGCATTGGTTTTGCTCCAAACACCACAGCATGGCTAGCCGAACTCCTTCAGGCCCACTTCCAAGGGTCCAGGACTGGGTTGGCACCAATTTAGGGGAGCAAGACTCACAGCAGACAGAGTCCAGGCACTGGTTCAAGGTGGTTGGACCCTTTGATTAGGAGGCCGGTCAGCTAGCCCTCGAAATCACTGTGGTGGTCTTGGGTTCAAGATGCAGGTCCAGTCCTTCTCACTCAGAGAAGCAGGGCAGCTGAGCAGCATTCCTTCTTGCATCAGAGCAGCACAGCAGTCCTTCTGAGTCTTCCACAGGTCCAGAGTTGTACTGAAGAGCTGGGTCTGAGAGTTCAATATTCATACTTGGTGCCCGCTTTGAAGTAACAGAAGCTTTTAAGAGTCCACCTCCTACAAAGGTGTCTTAAATTACCTGCCTCCCTACCATGGCACCAGCTTGTCTCTGGACACAATAAACTGGTGTGAAACTCTTTGTGAGCGTGCTGACACAGAGGCTTTGTGATGTGCAAGTGTGGTTGGCGACCACTCCACCCCACTATCAAGTCACATATGGCCCATCTTGCCAACATGTATTCCCCCTTTGTCTCACTGTCTGGGAGCAATACACAAAGGTCATCTGTCAGCGAAACCTTGTCATGTGACCCAGGATGCATGCTGCAAGCACCACATGGTTGGAACAAGAAAATGTCAACTTTCTAAAAGTGGCATTTTCACAACTTTACCATTAAAAAGGGATTTAAATTACAATTCTTTAGAAACCAAACTCGACCTTGCTACCTGCTTTGAATTGAATGTTATTACTTACTAATTGTAATAAGGTACTCCAATGTTATTCTATGGGAGAGGTAGGTCTCACAGCAGTAAATAACACTACCAGGACAAATAAAACTTAAACGCACATGTCCAATTTTTTCAATACACTGCACTCTGCTCTGTGTGCTGTTGAGTGCCTGTCCTGTGAATTATATGCATTAAAAAAGAATGGTTAGGCCTGACAAAAGGTTAATTTTGCCAGATCGAAATGTCAGTTTAAAACTGGATACACAGAGTGCAATGACAGGCGTGAGACCTGTATAAAAGGGCTACTTAAGTGGGTGGCACAATCATTGCTGCAGGCCCTCTAGTAGCATATAAATTGCACGCCCTGAGTTCAGACAGTACCACTTTTCTAGAGAGTTACAAGTAAATTACGGGCCATATGTATCAAGCAAATCTGCGTGCAAAATAAGGAATCGCAAAATTTGCGATTCCTTATTTTGCGATTGCATTTAAGGAATCGCAAATTTTGCGATTCCTTAAATGCAATGTAAGAAGCACCAAAAAAGTGCAATTTGGCCTTAAGGAATCGCAAATTACCACCAACTTCAAGTTGGTGGTAATTTGCGATTTCTTTAAAAATGCACTTTTTTGCATTTTTCAAAGTGCAATGTGAAGCACATACATGCCCTTAGGGCATGTATGTGCGTCATATGTGCACCCATGCTTATTTCAGGGGTGCAACAGGGATGTCCTTTTGACACCCTTGAAATTTCATTCTCAATTTGCGATTCTCTAATTGCTAATCGCAAATTGAGAATGTCTGCCCATTCATTCCTATGGGCCTTTAGGCCCATAGAAATGAATGGGGAGGTATTCCTTAATTGCGAATCGCAATTTGAGATTCGCAATTAAGGAATATGTAGGATTCGCAAAATTTATTGCAAATCCTACATTCATACCATTTTGCGATTCCCAAATAGCGATTTGCAAAAAATCGCTATTTGAGAATCGCAAATGAGGATTTTGATACATATGGCCCTTAATGTGCCAATTGGCTGTAGGCAAATTTTACAATCTTTTAAGGGAGAGAACACAAGCATTGTAGCACGGGTCTGCAGTAGTAAAGTGCACAAAGTCCTAAAAGCCAACAAAAACGGTCCAGCAAACAGGAGTTTTGTTGCATCCAGTATATATCGTGAGCCCTTAAAAATGGAAAGTTCATAACAGGGATTACTGCACATTTTATAAGTTATCGGCCCACTCTTAATAAAAGGCCATTTGTATACAATATGCCCATCTAGCTGCAGTAAGCTCATGATGCAAACAGCACAGTATTTATAGTATGTCTGGCTACTAAGGTTGTGTTACAAACAATATTGTGTTTGCAATCTGTATGTCTGGTTGTACTAAGGACATTTTACAAACAGTACAGTATTTACAATCCTTAGTCTGGCTGTACATGTTGCAAAAAGTAAATTTTTTGCAATCTGTGTGTCTGGCTGTACTAAGTATATGTTACAAACACTATAGTGTTTAAAATCTGTGTGTTTGGATAATTTAAACATATGATACAAACTGCACAGTGTTTGACGTCTGTGTGTGTCAAAGCTCAGTGTTTACAGCCTGTGTGTCTGACTGAACTATCTACATATTAGAAATAATACAAGGTTTTATAGTAAGTCTGGCTACTAAGGACATGTTACAAACAGTGTGGTGTTTATAGTAAGTCTGGCTACTAAGGACATGTTACAAACAATATGCTGTTGATATTATGTCTGGCTTCTAAGGACACATAACAAATAGTATGGTGTTTGCAATCTGTATATCTGGCTGTACTAAGGGCATGTTGCAAACAGTGCTTTGTTTACAATCTGTAGTCTGGCTGTACTAAGGACATGTTAAAAACAGTATCATGTTTACAGTCTGTGTGTCTGGATGCTTTAAACACGATACAAACTGCACAGTGTTTGATGTCTGTGTGTGGCAAAGCTCAGTGTTTACAGTCTGTTTGTCTAACTGCACTATGCATACAGCACACATATCACATCTCTTACAGTCTGTTTATGACTTCACTAAGCACATGATGCAGTTAGTGTAGTGCTTGCAGCTTGTGTGTATGACTGCACTAAGTACATGGTAGAATAATGCAGTGTTTACAGACTTTGTGAATAACTACACTAAGCTTGAAATAAAACAGTGAAGTGTGTACAGAAGAATATGTTGTCCATAGCTCACTGTTCATGTGTTTGATATGCCAAGCATTCATACATGCTATGCTCCTATCACAAACATGTCAAGTTATGCTATGTTCTTCATTGCAGTGGTGCCACAAGGGGCACTGCAGCTCTTTGGAGGATTTGCACCCAGTTGCCCCAGTCCATGGTGCCTGGTCACGCTGGAGCCCCGCTGCCCCATGCTCTCGCAGCTGTGGAGGTGGCGTCATGACAAAGAGGCGACAGTGCAACAACCCCAGGTACGCGCAAGTGAAAGCACTTTCTTGGAAAGCTTTCACTGCAGATTGATTCACCTCAGGAAGTGCTCAGGACAATTTCTGGTGTGAAGCCCTGCAACCTTCTTATATTGTGCACCTCAATCCCATCTGTGAGGTTGGTCTTGTAGTCACGTCAACGAGGCCAATGAAGCCCCCTCTGCCTCTTTGATGGGACTGCTTATGGGAGTGCCACATTTGTGCTAATTATGAGGCTGGTACTAAAAAAAAAGAGGTATTTAGAAGTCAAAAGCAGACCCTGCAGTGACTAAGAGGGAGGTTAAACCTCTAACAACTTTCTGTGTCTGTCAGGCTAGAGAGAACTTTGACTCAATTTTATTGGAGTTACGTTCCTTGATCCCTTTGTACCATTCCATTGTTGTTCCATCCCTTAAGATGTTTCAGTCAGTACTTCACATTCTAGATTAAAACATGGGCTGTATGTAATTAAAAATACTTGCTATACGAATAAACTTACAGAGTGGGAGTTTCTTCGTGAAAAACGCGCGCAAGGGGCTCACTAGCGAATTTCCTTATTGATGTTTGAGGGCAGGCATATCTAGTGACCCTGACCTAAATAAGGCCGGATGACCCCCCAAAGTGACCGAATGGCCCTCTGATGGATAGGCTGTCAGGTCAAAGGTATCTGACAACAAAACCAGTGGAAGCTCCATTGAGGGTAAACCCAGTGCATATCTATTTATTTATGCATTCTTATAGAGCACACTCAACTGAGAATGGATAAGCGGTGCTGTACAGTAGAACAGCATAATGCACAGCATTGTTACATATAACCAAAGCAAGCAAACATGCAACTGGAACCATTCTGTGCTTCCCCTGACACTAGCCAGAGAGAGGTAACAATGACGTTGGCAGGGTGGAAGCAGTGCCAATTAACGTCACTACGCCTGTTCTCCAAAACTATAAATGCACCTTTGTCTAAGGAACTATTGTTCTCTTCCAGCCCTCAGTCAGTTACATGGAAAGCTTTGTCATGGTTGGTGCTTACATAATAATGGAAATCTAAAAAAGCTATTCCTGTCTAAGGTTTTATCACTTTTCCATGCTGTTTCCAGGCCGGCCTTTGGAGGACGTGGCTGTGACGGTCCTGACCTGCAGGCAGAGATGTGCAATACTCAGGTATGTGCCAATACTCAAGGTATTGTTTCTTACTGCTAGGAATTCCCTCCACCGTAGTCTTCTGAAGGTCTTTTTTAGAGTCTTGGACCTGTAGGTTTGGGACCACTGCTGTGGAGTCATGCGAAGCTCACTTAAGCCAATGGGTGCTCTGTGTAAATTGCCGTTGCCTTCATTCTCATGTAGGTTCTGCTATGGGTCGGATCTGGCAAGAAATCAGGACATCAGGGCAGGATTGGGAAGTGAAAACTATTAATAACTGGCATACCGGACTGGAGGAGCCAAGATGGCGACCGAGACGGCTGCGTAGATTCCCGGCTCCGTGAACCTCCGCATCCCGCACGGATATCCTGTACTAGATCCTCAGCTTGCGCCATGGGATCGTGTTTGTGAAGGAGAGTGGCAACCGATCGTGTGACTCCGGGGTTTCTGGCTACTGTACCGCCTGAGAAATTTGCGGATGAACTTTGCGGCCCGTGCGGCCCCGGAGCCGGGACCTCGAGTGGACGCCTTGGCCGGGTGGCAGTTTAACAACAACGGCCTGTGGTGACTGGGTGGAGTCGGTCCACCGGAGCGGTGCTGCCCCCGGCCTGCATTTCGCCACGGCCGCTCCCGTTGCTGAAGCGTAGTGGATCGAGGGCATGCCCGGGGGTGCAGTTCTCAGACTCTTCGGTGTTTGCCCCTGCCTTTGACGGTGAGCTGCCCGGACACCGCCCCTAGCTCGCCCTGATCCTTGCAGACTGCTCCCGGATTTTCGCGGCCGCTGGTCCTTGGTGGAGACGACTGTTGCCCAACGGCTGAATTTGTACCTGCCCCCGGACCCCTGTCTCCAGCGACGTGGACCCCGAGGTGCTTGTCCCTGGGTCCCGGCCCCCATACGAGCCGGGCCTCCCCCGGCGGCCATCTTGTTGCGATGCAGCCTACTATCCTGTCCACCGGGTCGCAGCAGGATTGGGAGTGTGTGACTTTTGGGAGTGTGGCAGAGCGACCGCGGGGAGCAGTGCTGGGGTACGGCGACCTCCTTGAGGCCCTTGGTGCCCTTCATTTCTCCTTGGCTCGTGGCATCGAGGTCTTGGGGAGTAAGATCGACGGTGTGGCATCAGCGTTGGGACAATGGCGGCATGCTAGTCCACAGTTGCACAGGGACTTCCTACACTGCACACAGGAGGATAATGTCGCGGCCATCCCTGCGATTAGTGCGCAGCCGGACACTCCGGACAGTATGCTACCGTATGATCGGCTGACTGAGGGTTTGATCTGTTCCGGAGGTAGTGGTTCCGAGTGGAAGGTGGTGGCCCCGTCCCGTGTACGACCTCCGGTGACCCAGAGACTTTACCAGCAATGTCTGTCTACTTTGGATGATTCAGCCTTCCCGGACCTTGTGTGCAGTACAGATCCTGGGGCAGCACTGGGAAAGACGTCCCTCCGAGATGCGGACTGTGTTGGCGTTCTGAGACCTCCACCCCACCTGTGTGCGTCGCTTCCCGGTTGTTTTGGGACATCCCTTCACCTTGGAACATCGGACATGGCGCTGGGTCGAGGGGTAGGCATGGGCAGCATCGCCAGGAGTGGTCAGGGATGAGGCCGATCCCTCGGGGTGGTCACCTGGTAGACGGGCGGACTCATGGTTGTGTACTCCCAGGACATAGCTACTAGCATATTCGGTGCGCAATGCTCCCCATTCCCCCTTTTGTTATGGTCGATTTGGTGCTACTTATTGTTTGCTGCTGGGATACCTTACGGTGCGGGAGGGAGAAGCCGGGGGTATGTTCTGAAGGCCCTCCTCCAGTCTATTATATTTTCTCCACCCCCCCCGCCTGGTGGGGTTCTTTCTTATTCCTTTTTCCCTGCTTCTTCTATATTTCGGGTCTAGTTCCAGGGCGACAGGCACACTGCTGGGGGGAGGGGCCATACTCATTTGCAGAGGTGCAGGGTGGGGGGTTGGGGGTGGACTCTTTTCTTTCTCAGTCTTCCTCTCTTTTTCCATGGCCTCCTTTTTCTTCTCCGTTTCTTTTTGTTTCTTTTCTGGGATCAGCGTGGTACGCCTCTTTTGCTGTGAACCGTTGCCTCTCCGTGTGTGCCACAGTTTCCGGGGGTTCTCTGGGCGTTAGGTATGGGGGCCTGCAGGCGCAACTGTTTTTGATATTCTTCCCCATCATTTCCTGTGTTTGCGCCATGGATTCAATTGATTGCTGTTTATTGCTAACGTCTATCATGCGGCCTGCCCTTTATCGCTGTTGGGAAATTGTTTGGCACCTGATCCTACTGTTTTGTTTCATTATAAAATGAAAAACCCCTTTTCTCCTGGTGTCCTACCTGCGCGGCTCCCGGGCCGAACTATCTTAGTATGAAGATTTTGCTACCGAGGTGCCGCATGTGCTTATATTTGACCTTATTGCTCTGATTGCTTAGCGGCCGGCCCTGGGGGGTTGTAGGCCCATACTTGTCAATGATCAAAATGTCAATAAAGGTTTTTCAAAAAAAAAAAAAAAAAAACTGGCATACCGTAAGATATATAGATGACTGTACAAGTGCAGACTACAATAAGAAGTTACGTGCGAGTACTTATAGGACTGTGAAGTTAGGCTCATTAACCCCACTATGAAGCAAGTACGTCTTTTTATCTGAGCAACCCTTCTGAAAAGTTAGGAGCAGTGGTGTAAGATATGTCATGGAAAAGAAAAGTATAAACAACTCTAAATTCATAATTGGAAATTTGTGGTAATAATTAATACAAATCTATGTGTGTGGATTTATCCTGAAAACAAAAAATGAGAGATATCTTTTGATTATTCATTTAGGTTTTTAAAATATGGGAATTGTAAATTTTTGTACTTCTATTAGCTAGGCTGAGTTAAAAACAATAATTACATCTCCTGGGCTGTGGAAGGATCTCAATCCATGTTAATTATTCTGCTGTGGCCAACAGCCGATGTCAGGCTTCAGAGGGGTTCCTGAACAAATGCATGAGCTGCTTAGGTTTAGCTGTGAACAATTAGTCTTCTTCTGCAAGGAAACCCTTAATTGCCCTACTCATCAGCCTTGTTGAGAGCTGCTCTGCTCACAGGCTTCTTATTTTCAATCCTTTCTGGCTTTTCCTGCATTCGGATGATTTTACCTACTAAAAAAGGAGTGGAGGTGGGAAGAATTCAAGAGCCCAAAAACGCTCTATATTGTATGAAAGATCTTAGACATGTTGCATTTTGCCTGATGAGACACGGACACAGCCACCCCCAAGGAGTAGGAAATATCACATATTGCAGGAAAAGGGATTGTGGGGTTTGTTTTAAATGTCAAGTATTAGTTTAGAGATTCTCTCCAACAGCATATTAGAGTATCTTTTTAAGCACCGCTGCTTAGCCCCTTTTGAACTGAGAAGAGAAAGACGTAAAAAAGACAAGTGGAGATGAGCTACGCTCTAAGCTGTTGCTGAGAAGAACTCCAACTTTGCCTGACAGATTAAAACTGGAAGAGATATCATAACCTATGATCAGAATCCCTGCTTCAGTGACTTGCTCTAGACGTTTACGGATTCACCACCTATTCCTTGAGTACCAAGGGGTGTGGGCCTGCAATGGAGAGCTGTTTGCCTGATGGAGAACTAGTCTCAAGAAAGCCTAAATCTTTGGAGTGAGAAGATAAGTTCCAGTGGAAACTGTGGACCATTTTATGTATGCACAGTTATCTAGCGTCTTCCTGGGAGGCGTTTGGAGATCTGTACCAGTTGTATGGGAACACCTGATCTCCTATAAACTGCTGGGATCTACTGATGAACTTGCTTTAAAAAACGGAGAAGGTTTGTGATGGAGGATGTGGTGACCTATTGAGTTATCAAGGTTAACTGGCTTGTTTCAATTGAGAAAATCTCCACTGTACAATTGTCTGTGCCACTCTATCCTGGACAGCTGCATGTACTCATAGGTCCACCTTGCCCTGCCCTTTGATCATGTTAGATTTTTTGCACAGATGTCCAGTGGTCAGTATTCTCGTGGAATATGTATCCAAGCTGCAGGTACCCATTTGGGGTGCAACTTAATTACTTGTAGATGTTGGTCCAACTTAAGATTGTTTTAGCTCCATAAATTTATTTTCCAAGTCCAAAGGTAAAATCTTTGCCGAGGTTAAGTCTATTTGTTCAATTTGACTGCTAGAACTCATGGTTCAAAGATTGGATGCCTCGATCCCAGCTACATCTTGTGGACATTAAGGGTCGTACTTGCACTTTGCTGGATGTGGGATGTTGACCACCAAGTGTTAGATATTCCTTGTTCCAGATTTAATGTCTTTAGAACCTCTATGCCCTCAAAATATGCCGGATGCGATATCCGGCTCTTTTTGCCAGATGTCTCACATCCATAATACTCTAAATGAGGCCTTAAGACATTTTTTAAATATTTTCAATGTTTCATTCATTACTAATCCTGCATTTCCCATTTAGTGATATTGGTGATTTTTATTTCTTTTCCCACAAACTTTGAACACCTTTTTTGTTTTTTGTCATTTTAGTTTTGTTAGTCCATTCTTATGTTTTTTTTATAAACATATCATGTTCACATTCCAGACAGATCTGTAGTGCATAACTGCATTGCTTAGTTGGTTTACTAAACATATCACCTTGCTGCTGAGGCCAAACTACCAAAGGCAGGTCCCCCTGTTTGAGCTCTATGGTAGCCCAGCCAGAGCTTCAAGACTGGAGCCTTTTTTCTACGGTAGTCTTAACAGTTAGATATCTTACACTTCCTCACTAGTCACCCACGTCATTTCAGACTCTTCCTTGTCACCTTGTGTGATTTAACCCTTTATTATTTAGATGTGAAGCAGTGTTTCTTCCTCCCTGTTCCACTGTCTTTTTTTACTTCCTTTTCCGCTATCTTTTTTCAGGCCTGCATGACATCACAAGCTGAGTTCATGGCAGAACAGTGTGCGGCTACAGACACAAAGCCTTTGTACCTAGCTCCTGGAGTCCCATCATTTTACAAGTGGAGCTCTGCTTTTGATAACGCTAGAGGTAAAAGGGAAGGCATTTCAAAGTTGTAAAATGTTACACTAAATGTTCCTTTGATGTCTCAAAAAAGTTATAAATGTACTAATATTTTAAACTTGGAAGTAGTTATATGCTGCAATGCAAGTTATCCGTGCCCCATCTAGGCAATCTTGCCACAGAATAGAAATCTGCATTGTTGATTTACAAGGGTTAAGAAATGATCAGCAGAATCATCCACACCATTGTGGCCTTAATATATGATTTTATAGCCCAAGTGCCTTTGAAGTTATGCTAGATTTGCGGCTATTACAGTTAAAAGAAGTTCTGGAATATGAAATGTTTGATATTACCTCTTGGCCACACTCTCCATTATCATGGTATGTTCTTTGGTTATAGAAGTATTTGTTTACTGGCTGAAACAGTTTCTGATAGGTTCTCATAACTGCAGATTCCTTGCTTTCTGAATTCCCCCAGATGGCAGATTGGATCCAGAAACTGAGAGGTGGCTCCATCAGGCTCTGGGGCCGTCTCATCCTACAACCAGAAGTGATGGCACAGAGCTATATATGAGCACCATATGTTCATGCTGATTTCACTTCCTTTCTTTCCGCACCCTTCAACGTGGATCCGGAGCTCCATCTCCAGACTTGTCAGTGCCTATGAAGTTCCAAAACTCTGCTTTGTGACAGTAGGCATAGAGCTGTCTCTGCAAGAGTACAGACTTCAAGCCATGCCACACCTACAGGAAACAGGTGTCAGTTACGGGACTGTATAACGTCTGTCTTTGGTGTCAAGGGTCCAAGCATCATTCTAAGACACGCAACAAATGCTGCATGTTGCATGCAAAGGCTTTCAAGGAGCAGTAGACAAAGCTGTACATTGGTTAGGTCCCAGCCAATGTTTCTTCATGAGATTACTAAAACACAGCCAGTTGTATTAGAGGACTCTCCGACAGTGCATTGGCACCACTATCCTCAGTGCCTTGAATGTTTTTTTGGCTCAGACACTCATGCCGTAAAGGACCTTTGGGTGTTCCACATGATGGAGATGATGTGAGCATAGAGATGTCTCTTCAAGTGTATTTAAGGTGGGCCGGAAGGGTGGGGGAGGGTTTTGGACCCGTGCAACAAAAGCGGGAGTGGTGCTTCTCACTAGCACTCCCTCCCCAGTTGTGGGGCCAGTCGAGCACATTGCCAGGGCTGGTTGCTGTTCCCACTCCTCAGGATCCTCTGGTGTGAAGTCCACTCCTCAGACCCTCCACTTTTTGAGAGGTACTCTCTCAGTATTTGTTCAAAAGGTGAAGAATCTAAGGTTAGAAAAACCCATCAAAGAAAATATTGCTTAACTCTTATAACACTCTTTCTGGTGGATATTCTATCCAACTGCATATTCGCCCGCCTTCCTCCCTACTCAGTGGGGTGGACTTTTAGGTGTTAATAGTGTTCCATGTTAGATTCTATACACAGTTCTCAGTCTGTTATTGATGCTTCACTTCTTTTTTTAAAATTTTTTTTTTTTTATAAAAACCTTTATTTTCAAAAGTCTGGACACAGCTATTCAGCCGACAACCCGGAGGTTCGGCAGCTTCGATAAAGAGGAACAGAGACGCGTCCACAGTACAGTGAAGGAGGAGTGCAAAGATTCCATTTTTTAAATAAACACAAAACACACAACAACCCCCAGCAAGGCAAGAACACTGAATGCCCATGGTGATAGCCCCCCAGGGGAGGCAGGACCCCAATCATCTACCATTTACAGTACTGTGAAAAGAGGAAGAAGGGGGACAGCAGAGGCCAAAGAAGTCCATTAACCATACTGAGCTGGAAAGAAGGTTAGGAGGAAAGCTGTTCCTCGGGGGGATCCAAATCAGGGGCAAGACAAATTCCCCCCCTGTATTGATTCCACCGCCCCCAGATGGCGTGCCACTTCCGAGGGCGGCCTCTAGCACAATATACCGTCTTCTCCCTTAGCATACTCCAGTCCATATTTTCTTTCCACGCGGTCAATGTGGGGGGCCCCACGGATCCCCACAATCGCGCTATATCTCTCTTAGCGACCATGTTACCCAGAGTCACCCATTGGGTCTGCGCCGCATTATGATCAGTGGGCCCCCAGACATTCAGGAGACAACACCGCACTTCCGGTTGCATAGCAATGCCCGTCACCTCCCTCATCACTGCATGGACTCTCCTCCAGAATTCCATGATGACCCCACATTCCCAAATGATATGCAGGAAAGTACCCACCATACCACATCCCCTCCTGCATAGGCCGTCCTCCGAGAACCCCATGTGAACCAGCCTTGGCCCCGTCACATACACTCGATGCAGTATTTTAAGCTGCATCAGCCTCAGACGCGACGGGATCGCAACCTCCTTAGGAGAGGAAACAGCAGACTGCCAATCCTCGTCATCCAACTCGAGGCCATCCCTAGACCACTGGTCCCTCAACCCCAGAAGCATATCCGCCCGGACGTTGATCAGTTTCTTATAGATGAGCGAGATCGTGCTCTCGGGCATATGGCCATCAAGGACCCGGTCCTCCAAAGGAGAGGACTCAGGCACCTTCTCACCCTCTATGAGGACTGATCGGAGGGCGTGACGCACCTGAATATAGCGGAAAAACTCATATGGCCCGAGCTCATACTCCTTCTGCAACTCTTCAAAGGACTTCACCCTCCCCTTAATCAGGACATCTCCGACCCTGGAGATGCCGATCAAGTCCCATTTGTCAAAGCCTTTTGTGTGCCAAAGCCTACCCAGTCTCTCAGATTCAAACAGCGGGGTAGCGAGGGTGAGCCTATCCTTCCAGCCCAGCGAGTCAGTTGCCATCTTCCACACACGCACCGCCACACCAGTGGGCCCCGTGAGGGACGAGTCCAGGGACCGCGAATACAATGCCCTGTAATAGTTACCACCACGCAGCAACCACCATTCCATGATATACTCAGG
This sequence comes from Triturus cristatus, assembly GCF_964204655.1. Classification (NCBI taxonomy): domain Eukaryota; kingdom Metazoa; phylum Chordata; class Amphibia; order Caudata; family Salamandridae; genus Triturus; species Triturus cristatus. Next base: position 1,138,375,208 of record NC_140580.1, on the reverse strand, counting down.
GCTGAGGGCAGGGCCATAAAACCCATGATTAATCGCACTCAGCTGGGTGGCCCAATAGTACCGTCGGATGTCTGGAAGCGCAATACCCCCGTCGTACCATGGAAGCGTCAACTTTGCAATAGCTATTCGCGGCCGCCCGTCCCACAGCAACGTTCGTTGGAGGCCTTCAACCTCCCGAAAGTAGTTGGCCGGTACCCAATCCAAAGTATTCTGCAGTGCGTAGAGGAACCGGGGAAGAGACATCATTTTGAACAGGGCCGCGCGCCCAACGAGGGAGAGCGGCAGCCTCCGCCAGCCCTCCACATCCCGCCTCAGGCGCGCTAGGGGGGGGAGCAGGTTCCTCTCATATCGCACGGCAGAGTCCATGGAGATAAAGATCCCCAGATACACGAAGCCCTGCTGAGCAACCTGGATCGAACAAGTTCGAGGGATCGGTGGAACCTCGCCACTAAGAACATATAAATACGATTTACTCCAGTTGATAACGAGACCCGAGTTCCTACCGAAAGATGTGAGTACGTCACAGACCACTATAAGTGATTTCTTGGGTGAGGCAAGATACAACAGGATGTCATCAGCATAGAGCGATATACGGTCCTCGTGTTCAGGCGACCATCTAAGTCCCCGTATATCCGGGTGCCAGCGTATCCACGCAGCCAGCGGCTCAAGGGCGAGGGCAAACAACAATGGCGACAGGGGACAACCTTGCCGAGTACCCCTCCCAAGCTGAAACGGAGTCGACGCCCGGCCATTTACCACCACACTCGCAAGAGGGCCCTCATACAGCAACCTCACCCAGCTCACAAAACCGTGGCCAAAGCCGAACTTGGTCAACACGGCCCACAAATATGCCCATTCCACCGTGTCAAAGGCCATCGTGGCATCGAGAGACGCCACAATAGCTGGTTCACGCAGCGTGCCCGCCCTGGCGATTACACCATGAAGGCGCCGAAGATTTAACGCTGTGTTACGGTGCGGGATGAATCCGGATTGATCCGGGTGGACCAAGTCACCGAGTACCCTAATCAACCGGGCCGCCAGGATTTTAGCCAGAATTTTCGGCTCTGCGTTAAGGAGTGAGATAGGCCTATATGAGGCGCACTTATCTCGGGGATTGCCCTCTTTGTGTATAACCACAATCGTCGCCAGTCGCTGATCCAACGGGAGGGCCCCACTCCCCCGCGCCTCCACGAACATGGCGCGCAGGTGAGGGGCAACCCTATCCGGAAACAGCTTGTACAGGTCGACCGGCAAGCCGTTCGGACCCGAGGCCTTGCCCGAGTTCAACGCGCGGATAGCCCCCGCCACCTCATCGACCGTTATGTCACCATCTAGATCGTCCCTATCTATATCAGAGAGACAGGGCAATGCGATATCACGCAGGAGGTCACGCGAGTCCTCGGGCGGCCTGTCCGACACTGAGGCATAGACCATACGGAAATAGTCCGAGAAGCACTGCACAATCCTCTCAGGTTCCACAATCACCTCTCCCCCCTCTCCCGTCAACTCCGGCACTACTCTATTGACCCGTTCTTTTTTGTCCAGCCAAGCCAGGAGTTTCCCGGCCTTGTCACCAACATCATACAGACGGCCCTGCTCTTAGCGGCATTCGTCACCAGGTCCTTATACTCGGTTTGCTTCAAGCACAGCTCATGCAGTGAGGCCTCTGTAACCTCCTCCTCCAGCGCTCCCTCCAAAGCCGCGATCTCCTCCTCAACCTGCAAAACCTCACCATCTCTCCGCCGCTTGGCAGCCACTACAAGGGAGAGGGCTTCCCCTCGCAGCACAGTCTTAAATGCTTCCCACAGCGACACTGCCGAGTCCACGGATCCCTGATTGTCCTTGAAAAAATTATCTACTGTCTTTACCAGCGCGCTGCGCATCTTGGGGTCTTGGAAATACCAAGGGTTGATAGGGGCCACCCTTCCCCCTCCCTCTCGACCCAGATCCAGCCTGACCCACACCGGCGAATGGTCAGATATACCACGCGCCATGTGCCTGGCCTCAGACACCAATGAGGCATGCGCAGCCAGAGTGAGTAGGTAGTCAATCCTGGAAAGGCTACCATGCGCCCCGGAGTGGAAAGTGTATTGGCTCTGTGTGGGGTGCCGGAGCCTCCAGCAGTCTATCAGGCCAAGCGTATCTAGAAAATCTGGAAGCCACTTCTGAGCCCCCCCAGTGTCTCTGGGCGGGTATCTATCCAGCAGGCCGGAGCCAACAGCGTTGAAATCACCTCCCACTACAAGCATACCCCCCGGGAGATCCAGCAGGGCCCTACCCAGATCTGTGAACGTGGAGGCCTGCAGGGCCGGCGGGACATACACCGTAACTAAAACCAAAGTTCTTCCTTCCCACCGCCCCGCCACCGCCACAAACCTCCCCCTATCATCAACAATGGTGGAGTCCACCTCAAATGGTAGCGAGGCTCTGACTAGGATGCCCACACCCCTGGACCCAGAGGAGAATCCCGAATGAGCTATGAATTTATAACCCTTCCTATTCAGGGCATAGCACGTATTACCTATAAGATGCGTCTCCTGCAGCAGGGCAACATCCGGCAATGACCGTTTCAAGAATTTCAAAACAATCCCACGCTTAATGCGATCCCCCAAACCATTAACATTCCAGCTTATAACACTTAAACCCCTACCCCCCATCCCCAAACGTAAAGAGGCCCACCCCACACCCGAAGAGCCACCATGGAACAGTCCTGGAAATAATCACTATGCCTTGCGGAAACAAACCCCCCAACAACAAACCCAAAATCCCGGAAACCCCCCCCCACCCTGCACCCCTGCTGCAGCTTACAAAGCCCCCCCAACTTGCAGTGTGCCTGTCGCCCTACCAAACCCAAAATCTACAAAAAGTACCCTAAGGGAGGAAAGAGCTCCCCTCGTCCTCCCACAACCTCCGTATTTACTGCAAGTCATTATCTAAAGTCAATCCGAGTCAGCCCGGTTCCGAAGACATCAACCTTGTTCATCCCGGCCACTGTCCCCGTCTACGGCAGTGTCCTCTTCCGTGCGTCGTCGAGGCAGAGCGTCCAGCCATTCATCCGCCATGGCAGGCCACTCAAAGAAGAATGTTCGGTCTTCAAACACCACACGTAGTCTGGCAGGGAAGAGCATGGCGTATTTCAGTTCCCTCTCCCGAAGCCTCCTCTTCACCCCCAGGAAGCCCTGCCGCTGCCTCTGCACCTGCTGGGTGAAGTCAGGATAGAAATTCACTGACGCGTTCTGGAAGGGGACCGGGCCCGTTACCCTCGAGGCCTGCAGGATGGCGTCCCGGTCTCGAAAATGAAAGAGCCGGGCGACGATCGGCCTCGGTGTGGCTCCCACCTTGGGCCGCCCACCCGGCACTCTATGGGCCCGCTCAACTGCGAAGAACTTCCCTAGACCCTTAGGCTGCAGATGATTGAGCACCAAGTCCTCCACGAGCAGGTCCACTGAAGTCTCATCCGAGGACTCCGGGACCCCGATAACGCGCACGTTGTTGCGCCTGGCCCGGCTCTCGAAGTCCTCCAGCCGACGGGCGGCGAGATCACTCTCGGTCCGCAACTTACGGACCTCGGTCTGCAGGTCCGAGACATCATCGGCGAGGCTCGTGGTCCTGATGTCCAGGGATTTGACCCGTTCATTTGTTTTGCCCAAATCCGCGCGGATCAGATTAACATCCACCAAGATGGTATCCACTTTGTGCGCCAGGGCATCAAACTGTCTCCCAATCGAAATCTGCAGCCCGTCGAGTGCACCCATGACATCCTGCAGTGAGAGCTCCGGGGCCAAGGGTGAGGCTGTCTTCTGTGTGTCCGGGGACTGGCTCGGTGCACCCGGTGACCCCTTCTGCTGGGCATAGCGGTCCATGTTATTGGCTTGAGTGTAGGCTCCCCGCCTGGTGGCCTTGGGCTTCGGCCGGTCCACCTCTGCTTTGCCCGACATGGTGGGCTCAAGCAAGTCGGTTCAAACAGGACTGCCCTCTCTCAGCGAGAGAGATCAGGAGTGCTCCGTCTTACGATGGGTCGCCAGTGTGGCATGCAGAGCGTCCAAATGATAATAAAGCAGACGCGAGCACTCCCGGGGCTGGGCAGACAAAGGGCGAGAAAGTGAAAGTGAAAGGATAGGGACCTCCGTCCGGCAGTTCACACCTCGCCTGGCCGCTGTTGTTCAATTAGAGGCCGGGCATCCTGCCAACTCGAGCCCCTGGCATCCCTCGGAGATAGGCCTCAATCTTCCGCCATGCATAACTCCGGTTCCCGGTGGGCGATTCGACCTCGGGTGGCATCGATCACCTCCCTGACAAGTCATCTACACGATGCCATGCATACAAACAGGATTATATACAGGATAGACGACGGAGGGCACAAGGGTCTCGGGAGCTCAAAGCTCAAAGCTCACGCGGCCATCTTGGTCAAGCGCTAGGCTCCTCCTCCGATGCTTCACTTCTAATTTTGTAGAAGGCTTTATAAAACGTCATTGCCAAGGAGTGGCACCTATATACTGCTGCTTGACATTCATTTTGGAGGTGTGAGGAGGCTACAACAGAGTACAGTGGGCCGTTTATTGGCATGTGGGAGCAATTGATGGAAAAGGTTTCTGGATCAAGTCAGTTACCTGGGGGAATTTAAGAGGTAGTAATCTGAGGTTAGGTAGAGTAGTCACCTGAAAGAGCACTGCCAAAGGAAGTAACTTATTCATCTTGATTTGCTACTTCATTACCCTGAAGTATACAAAAAAGTGATGGATGGAAAGCTTGAATTAATCTCAGCTACTGGTAATTACTTGGGCTGCATCCCAATCCATTGTTATTTTGCTCACCATGCCACTTCAGTTTGGACCTAGTCATATGTAAATCAGTCTTTACTCTGCTCAACTGGGAACACTCCAACCCAAACTGCTAGGCAGGTCCTCCCTGAACCAGAACACAAGCAACTCAAGACCGGTTTCCCCCTTATTAGGGCTCATCAGTCGGGTATGGCTTGCTTCCAGTGGCACAGTACGGACAGGACCCATGTCTTGCCACACCCGTCCCACCTCGGAAATCGCACCGAAATATACAAAAGATGGATGGATGGAATGCTTGAATTCATCTCAGCCACTGGTAATTACTTGGGGATGGAACAGTCTAGCCCGAACTGCCAGGGCAGGTCCCCATTGACACCTGGAATACAAGCGATCAATATGCATATTGCACTGAGGAGTTGGTATGTCAGCTGGTTTGTAACTGCAGTCAAAAATCATTGATATATTTCATTGTGATTTGTGAGGAGGGCGTGTTATTCACTCCGTCAGAGAGATTTTCAAGTCTGCTCATTCAATCCTTGATGAGGAGTTCATCATCGAAGCCAGTGAACCAGTGATGATCCTGTGCCATCCACCCTCAATACCCATTGGAGTTCTCCTTTCATACAACAAGGCATACTTTGAGGAGGAGAGAGGCTCAACAAGAGAAATATGTATGCCCTGAAGAAAGGGAGAAACAGAGGATATGGTAAACATTCATTTTACGTCATAAACAACATAAGCATTGTACAAAGCAAAAGAGTTTACCTTCAGAAGTCTGCTATTGGAGCGAAAGGTTTTGATATGAGATTGGGAGGGAATAAGGGACAAGGTGTGGTAAACTAAGACGAATCAGAAGTAGGAGTGAATTCCTGGAACAGCATCCAATGAAAGGCGATGGAGACAATGTGGTGCAAAGGTCAAAGATGGCAATATTACTGTGAATGCAAGGGGCAAAAGTTGGATCCATGTAGATTCCGAGTTTCAAAGGCAGATAGGAAATGTTCTTACTGCATCGTCAGTGAAGGACTTATATTTGTCTCTGTGTCCTTTCACTTAGGTCATACCCTGTGCCAGTTTATGTGCAAGGCAGTAGGCAAGAGCTTCATGGTGAGCAGAGGACAGCACTTTATGGATGGTACGAGGTGTGAGGCAGGAGCTGATGACGGTGGGGCCTTCAACCTCTGTGTGACAGGGAGCTGCAAGGTAAGGTCAGCTCTGCCAAGGTGTCACCACTGCCTTTAGCACTGAGCCTGGGACCGAATGCAAACAATATGAAAGAAATTCATAGTCTGTCCTTTGTGGCTCATTCACCACTTTCCACCATCAACCTTGCCCTCTCAGTTATCTATTCATCTATCTATTCCATCCCTTTCAAATGACTAAACATCCACTCCTCTGCTTCTTGCCATTAAGTATTACAGCCATCCACCCCACCAATGTATTCATCCACACATTCATCCCTATTTGTTCTCGTATTTAACAAGTTACTTAAACCATCTGCCTATCTTGTAATGTGAATTCATGCACTTAGCCATACCCCAATCTGTTTTATATCTAAAGAGACCTTCTTCCAGAAATCTGTCCCACTATCCAGGATTCTGATCAATCCATGCATCTTCCCTTGTACTAACATTACGTCATCTTTCAATCCACTTTTAGCTGTCTATGGCCACCAGTGTGTCCACCTAGCCATATGCTCCCACATATACTCCTGACTAACTCCTCTTCCCTTCATCGGTCCATTTGTATGTTTTTCCATTCATCTTTACTCCATCCCAATACCCTTTCCCCTTCAGTCTTGCATGGTATCCACCAATTCTCAATTCCACTCATTCCACCAGTCCAATGTGGATTCTACCACCTCCTATGTTCCTTTTCTTCACTGCTTTCCTCGCTCACTCTCCCTACCAGGCTGCCTCCCTCCTAGTTCATCTTGGTGCTCTCTGGTAGTTCTCCTGAATAAACGATACATGTTGTTTGTTTCTCTTGCTCTTTGCCTTCATAGAGGTTCGGATGTGATGGGAAGATGGACTCTGAGAAGGTCATGGACCAGTGCCAGGTCTGCGGAGGGGATAACAGCACCTGCTCTAGTATCACTGGATCCTTCACTGAAGGCAAAGCCCGAGGTAAGCGTCGACCCATTCTTCCCCTCCTGCAGCAGGGACCTAACATTCGGCATGATGATAGTTCTCCTCCTGCTTGTCTCTGGCTTGTTCTGTACAGTACCTCGGAACAACAAAGAATTCGATAACAAGGTCACAGAATGGTGTGTAGGACAGAACTACAACCTCAAAGACTGTGTAGCATGATCCTAGCTTGATATGCAGGACCTCACCACAACACCCCGGGTACCCTACTAGGATAGCGTGATCCTAGCATGGTGCGCAGAACAGTGAACCAAGTCTAGGAAGGATCCACGTTAATCGAGTATGTAGAGCACAGTAGGAACCCTCTCTCGAAACGTTCTGTAACATGATCCAACCATTGTTACTAAGACACTACGCCAGCACCACTGACTATATATCAGGGTCCAAGGATAGTGTATTTAGCAGCCAGCCCCTTAGAATGAAGATGAATATGATGAGGCAATTGTTGCATGGTGTGACAGTGTCACAACATCAACCCGATCCAACATGTTAACGGTAGCCAACCCTAATAAGGATTCTATCTGTTTCCGGAGTTACGGGTAGTTAACTCGACATGAACCCATTCCTAGAAAAACCCTGCAACATGGCCTGTGCCTGGTGATAAGAGAACTACTGCATCTTTAAGGATACTATAACATGTTCCTGTACAACTGTACCCCAAAATCAAGACTAATCCATACTGTGATCCCCTAAGTGTGCGTATGGCAGTATCAATACATCAGTTGTTCTAAAGTGTGCCTCCAAAGTGGTGTATACCATGGCTCACCTTCATCAAGACATCTGTAACATGATCCTAATGGTATTATTGTAAAGAAATGTTTCCAACCATATCCCAGCAGCTAGGATTGGTGGCTCAGTGGACTAATGTATCCAATACAGCAATCTGTGTTTGACTTCATGGTCACAGGTTCCAATCCTGGTTGGGTCACTCAGTGTTTCTTACTTCTGAGATCGATAAAGTGAGTACCATTCTGCATGGTAACAAACAACATCTGTTATTTAGTGCAAAGGTGCATCAGTGTGTGAATTACCAATGCTACAGTATAGTATTAAAATGATCCTACTTGGTACACCTGGCAGGACCCCAACATCAAGAATTCCATGAAGCTATTCTAGCCTGGTATATATCCCACTACACTGGTGTCAAGGATTTCATATCATGATCCTAGGTTAGTGTGTACCACAGTACCCCGCAATTAAGGACTTGTTAAAATGTTGTAGATGGGTGGTAGCTAATAAAAAAGTACATCCTCCCTGTTCAGTGATAGATATGAACATAAGTACTCTGGCACACGTATAGGAATCCTGACGCGGTGTGATAATACTAATGTCAGACCTCTGCTGTCTATGGATAGTTTATCCCAGTGTTTAGATTGGAAGGCCTTAGCACACTCCGAGGTGGATGCTTCACCCTAGAGCCCTTCCTCATATTGAACCAGTGTGGGCTTCAACCCTGTTTAGGGGAGCTCTTTTCTACCATATGTGACTCTAATGCAGTGGGGAGGTGTCTAGAAGAGAAAGCAGAAAGGAAGAAAGTGGGAGGGTTAAAACTTCCTACTGGTTGACAGATATTTTATTCATGTCAGCATAGTGTAGGATTAAAACCAAAGCAAGGGAATGCTCGACCCTAATAAGATGTTGACATGTTTCAACCCTAATACAAGTGCCCTGAGTGAGGGTCTATGGGATCAAAACCACTATCTTTATAGTTCCTGTATATTTACAGTGAATCAGTGTGATTATGAAAAAAGTTATGTGTACTAGACCAGGTGAATCCTTGGCTCGTGATTCAGAATCATGTTTGAAGTGAGGATTGTTTACTGGACAGTAAGGAATGAAAACCTTTATTTCCATAAGTAGGCAACTATTGGTGACTGTAACTTAAGCATTGTCCCTTAAAGCTCAAAGTGAGACTAGAACTGCATTATCACAATATATTATGATTAATGCAAGTCTTGTCTTTTCACCAATTCCCATAATAGCAACAACAACCCTTTTAGACAAGGTAACAACAAGAAAACACTCAATATTGAGCATGCGCTTGTGTGAGATGCAGCATGTTTTTCTTCACCATTTGAGTGTGCAGTGACAACACAAATTGGTATAAGAGCTGAGCCACACATAACGTACCCCAACATTAAGAACGATTCCATAATGTGGAATGTTTGGCACCACCTCAACTTTCAAGGATGCACACAATGATCCTAACATCCTTTAATAGAATCTCAGCATCACAGGTTCTGTCACATGATCCTCAAGCGGGCTTTTGGATAGTGCCACCATATGAGGAAGAATTCCATTAATGTAATCCTATAATAGTGTGTTTGGCAGGACCCCAACACCAACGATATCATAAAATGACCCTGGCATGACATGCTAAGTAGCTTAAGAACACCATGGATTACTTAACACGATACGTGTGTGGGGTGTTCAGTAGTACCCCAGTATTGGTAACTCTAGAGTGTTGTATGGTAGGTGTGAATAGTGCCCCACCATCAAGGATTCTTTAACATGAAGTTACCCTATACTAATGGGTTCTGCAACATGGTCATACCGTGGTGTTTATTGTAATATCATGATCCCAAGGATTCCCCAGCATGGTCCAAGCATAGTGTATGTGATAGTAAGCAAACATCAAGGACTCGCTAACCGGGCCCTAGCATGGTGTGCATGACAACAGCGAAAGATCAAGAATGAATCCGCTCCATGAGCCTAGCACTATGTGAAATACAGCACCCCAAGAGCAAGAGCTATTCCATAACCTGGTCTTCGCATGGTATTGTAGACTGCGCTCCAGTATCAAGCAAGATTGTCTTTGGTGATTCTAGCATGTGTGTGTACGGTGGTACATCACGTATTCTGTAACATGGTCGTGGTGTGGAGTAGATAAAAGAGTTTCAGCATCTAAAGTAGTTCCATGATATGAACCTAGCATTGTGTGGCACAATGACCTCAAGGATGATTTTGTAAGGTGATTGCAGGATGGTGTGGGAGACAGTGTACCCTAAGCCTAGGAAGGATTCTGTCAAATGGATGATCGTAGCATAGTGTGTGGAATATGAGCACTCTCTGAAAATTACCTGTATTATGTACTAGCAGAGTTTGCAAGGCTAGATATGACTCCTACGTGTCTATGTCCAACCCCATTCAGCATGACTGGCACCAATAGACAACTGGGTACCGCTAGTCACCTTGATGCCATGAGGATATTGAAAGCGGATACTTGCCCTTTGTTTGTGTATGTGGTAGCAAAGTTCCTGGGAACTATGTGGTTGATAAGACATCATAGGGCTAATTTGAGCTAGATGGGGTGGTGTCTGTGGGCTCTTTAATTAGCACACCATGGTTACGTACCTATGGATGTTGTATAATTTTTATTGACAAGACCGTACTATTTTATGCATTGTCCCTTTATATTTTTGCTGTTAAAATGTAGATGTCTCGTTGTCCCAAGTTGTTTTAATATGTTATTTATTTATTGTATTTTCTATTGTTCGATTTTATTGGATTGTTTATGGCTTTGGGCGAAATAACGATATTTGATGATGATGATGACTCCCATGTGCCCTCCATCAGCATGGCCAGGTGTTCTGCGTAACACAAACCCAGCACCAACAGATAACCTATAACATGATCTTAACATACATAGTAAAATAAGACATGAGCCATAGGAATATTAACCAGTTGTGAAGGACCTTCACATGTACTGAGCCTCATGTACAAGTTCAGAGGACTGTATGTCTAAATACCATACACAAAAAAATGATCTGCCATAAAATAATCTCCTAAAATAGTGTTTGTAAAAATATTGGTTCATGGGGGTCGTGTTTCCAATATTAATTCTCCCAGTAATTCTCGAATTGGTTAATTCCTCCATTTCCTCTGGAGTGGTTCCCCCGCCTTGGAAATGCTCAATGGTGAAAGCTCTGTCTTGACCAGGATAATATGGGGGACTATTGCCCCATCTCCCTCCTCCCGATGCTCAGTAAAATCCTGGAGAGGCATATCAATTCAGTCTTATCCGGGTTTTTAGAATCCAACAAGCTTCTTCACCCTTCACAGACAGGGTTCCGGCCCCAACATGGGACTGAAACCACTCTTTTAGCAGTGGTTGAAGAGTCCAGGAAAATTCTGGATCAAGTTTGTACGGCGGCTATCATCCTCCAAGACCTCAGTACTGCATTTGACACCGTCAACTATAACATCTTGACCTTCAGACTCAGTAGTCATGGGGTGACGGGGTGTCATCACCTGGATGCAGTCCTTCTTAGAAGACAGGTCCTTTCAGGTCTTTGAAGGAGATATCATGTCTAAACGCATGTCTCTCAGCTGCGGTGTGCCTCAGGGATCCTTCTTGAGTCCCACACTGTTCAATGTTTACATGATTCCACTGGCAGAGATAGTCCGTCCATTTAGCATAAAAATCGTTACCTATGCCGATGACACACAGCTCGTGATGGCCTTAAACCACCCTGAAAAGTCATCCGGCAGCCTAGGCTGCTGCCTAGAGAAGGTAGCTAAATAGATGGAACTCTCTTGCCTGAAACTAAATGGAGACAAGACGGAGCTTATGCTCCTTGGCAACTCGCCAAACTTCAACTCAGGGCTGCTATGGCCTAACTGTCTTGGCCCCGCTCCGGAACCAAAGAACCAGATTAAAAGCTTGGGAATACGGCTGGATCGCTCCCTGAATTTTGATTATCAGGCGGTAAAATTATCGGCCACGTGCTATGTCATCCTGAGGATGCTCCGCAAAATACTTCCTCTCCTCCTGTTCCAGGCAAGAAGGAAAATGGTCCAGGCTCTTATCACGCCTGGACTATGGGAATGCCCTTTATTTAGGAGCTTCCCAAGCCACAATCTCCAAGCTACAGATCCTGCAAAATTGCGCAGCTCGCCTGCTCCTCCAGATCCCCTACCGGAAATCTGCCAAGCCAGTACTGAAGAGCCTTCATTGGTTGGTTATTATGGAGAGAATCAAATTTAAGGCTATGTGTGTCACGCATAAGTCCATCTGGAGAATGGACCGACAATCAGTCGATCTATGATCGCCCCCTACCGCCCAAACAGAAGCCTCCGTTCGGCTACCCTCTCACGTGCCGTGCTTCCTAAAATAAAGAGAGCTAGAAGTGGCAGGCGTTCTTTTTCTTACAACTCTGCTAAGCTATGAAATGCTCTCCCTCCCTACATACGTGGGGAGCCCAACCTGATGCCCTTCCGGAGACTTCTTAAAACCTGTTTTTTCCAGAATTCCACTTAATCATATGGTCCACTTTGTCAGCGTCTGACAACTTCGCTGGGATGCCTTAGGGTAGCTACGCACTTTATAAATGTTTTTTCATTCAATTCCAGCGGGCAATATTTTTGTAAGTGATAGTTAGGACACTCTGTTTAAGTCAGACAATATTCTGACTACGATATTCTTATACTACATCTACACTGAGACGTGAAACATCCTGAAAGCATGGTGTTCGAAACTACCCCTAAGCTCGGGGAGAGCTCCTGTAGTATGATAGTGGTGTAGCATTTCTAAGACAGAAACTTTAAACAGTAAACATGCTATTCCTGTACCCTACTGAGCTGTGAAGGGGTGACAATCTCTGTGTAAGTCTCCAGTGCACCAATGAATGACCTAAACGCTTGCCGTTTCTTTTATTTCAGAGTATGTTACTTTCTTGACCTTGTTGGCTGGCTCCACCACTGTCCGTGTGTCCAACAGCAAGTCTATGTTCACACATATGGGTGAGTCTAGACAGCCTTTACCAAGGAGTACCACTAAGTAATAAACCTTCTCTGCCAGCTCTGATCTCTGTATGCTTACTTCTCTCCTAGCCATCAAAATGCAAGGTGCATATGTGGTGTCTGGTAAGGGGAGCATTTCCCTAAACATCACTCACCCCTCCATCCTGGAGGACATCCGGATCGAATACCAACTGTTTCTGACAAAGGATCAACTGCCACACAGGGAGGAGATCCTGATTAATGGTCCGACACAGGAACCTATTGAGATACAGGTGATGAGGCCTTGGGATGCAGGTGTCGTGATGATGGCAAGGATGCAGTGATACACTGAGATGCAGTTGATGAGGACACAGGCGATGGGATGACGGTGTGAATGCAATGATACATTGATGTACGGGTGATAAGGTATTGGGATACAAGTGATAAGATGTATGCAATGAAGCATAGAGGTACAGGTAATGAGGGCTCGGGATGCAGGTGATGGGATGATGGTGCAGATGCAATGACACATGGAGATGCAGTTGATGAGGACACAGGTGATGGGATGATGGCACGGATGCAGTGATACATTAAGATACAGATGAGACGGTTTTGGGACACAGGTGATAGGATGAATGCAATGATACGCACAGGTACAGGTGATAAGGCTTTAGGATATAGGGGAAGGGATGATGACGTGGATGCAGTGACACGCTGAGATGCAGCTGATGAGGGGCTGATAGGGGATGATGATGTGATGATACCTTGAGACCGTGGGTAACACATATTCAACTAGAGGTGGTAAGACTTTGGGATAGAGATAAGGATAAGATAAAAATGCAAGTGATGATAGGTAGAGATACATCTGATACGATGATACAGACGTTGGGATGTTCAGATACATGCAATGAGTGGAAGGGATACGGGTGATGAGAGGTTGAGATAGAGCGTATGACAAGTTACAGTTGCTGTGGCCGTTAACTACAGGAGATTACACATTAAGCCATTTGCAGTGAGATTTAGGCTGTGACAGGTTGAAATTTAAGTGATGCGGCAATGATATACGAATAATAATAATAATCCACATTTGTAAAGCGTGAACAATCACCCGTAAGGGTCTCTAGGCGCTGGGGGCCTTTGGGAAGATTAAACTAGCTAATGCCCAAAGTCACATGGTGCTGGGCTAATCTGCCGCCGACGCCGGGGATCGAACCTTGATCCCCAGATTCTGGAGTCAGTCGCCCTGGCCGTGGCACCACAGCTCTTCCCAATACAAGAGCACTGATCTGCAGGTGATCATATATTGAGATAGAAGTGTTGAGATGAGATAGATGGATAAGACGTTGACATATAGCTGATGAGATAATAAGATACATGTGATGAAATGCTGGCAAAAAGAAGTTGAAAATTACGTGATGACAGTGTAAGATATAATTATCGGACAAGAGGTTGGGAAACAGATGATGGATTGTTGGGATTGTGAGAAGGTGCTGAGATGCAAGTGATGGGATATTGAGATACAAGTGATAGGACATTGAGATACAGGTGATAGAACGTTGAGATACAGGTGATGGGAAATTGAGATACAGGTGATGAGACACTGGGATACAGGTGAGAGGGCATTGAGATACAGGTGATGGGTCATTGAGATGCAAGTGATAGGTCATTGAGATACAGGTGATGGGACATTGAGATACAAGTGATGGGACATTGAGATTCAAGTTATAGGATATTGAGATACAAGTGATAGGACATTGAGACATAGGTGATGGGACATTGAGATACAAGTGAAAGGACATTGAGACACAGGTAATGGGACATTGAGATACGAGTGATAGGACATTGAGATACATGTGATGGAACATTTAGATACAGGTGATGGGGCATTGAGATATAGGTGATGGGACATTGAGATGCAGGTGATGGAACATTGAGATACGAGTGATGGGACATTGAGATACGAGTGATGGGACATTGAGATACAGGTGATGGGGCATTGAGATACAGGTGATGGGACATTGAGATACAGGTGATGGAACATTGAGATACAATCTGAGATTCAGGTGGTGGGACATTGAAATACAGATGGTGGGACATTGAAGTACAAGTGATGGGACATTGAGATACAAGTGATGGGACATTGAGATACAAGTGATGGGACATTGAGATACAAGTGATGGGACATTGAGATACATGTGATGGAACATTGAGATACAGGTAATGGGGCATTGAGATACATGTGATGGGACATTGAGATACAGGTGATGGAACATTGAGATACAGGTGATGGAACATTGAGATACATGTGATGGAACATTGAGATACAGGTGATGGGATATTGAGATACAAGTGATGGGACATTGAGATACTAGTGATAGGCCATTGAGATACAGGTGATTGGATATTGAGATACAAGTGATAGGACATTGAGATACAAGTGATGGGATAATGAGTAACAAGTGATAGGACATTGAGATACAGGTGATGGAACATTGAGATACAGGTGATGGGGCATTGAGATACAGGTGATGGGGCATTGAGATACATGTGATGTGGCATTGAGATACAGGTGATTGGACAATGAGATACAGGTGATGGAACATTGAGATACAGGTGATGGAACATTGAGATACAGATGATGGAACATTGATATACCGGTGATGGGACATTGAAATACAGGTGATGGAACATTGAGATACAGGTGATGGAACATTGAAATACCGGTGATTGGTCACTGCGTTACAGGTGATGGGACATTGAGATACAGGTGATGGAACATTGAGGTACAGGTGATGGAACATTGAGATACATGTGATGGAACATTAAGATACATGTGACGGAACATTGAGATACAGGTGATGGGATATTGAGATACAAGTGATGGGACATTGAGATACTAGTGATAGGCCATTGAGATACAGGTGATTGGATATTGAGATACAAGTGATGGGACATTGAGATACTAGTGATAGGCCATTGAGATACAGGTGATTGGATATTGAGATACAAGTGATGGGACATTGAGATACAAGTGATGGGATAATGAGTAACAAGTGATAGGACATTGAGATACAGGTGATGGAACATTGAGATACAGGTGATGGGGCATTGAGATACAGGTGATGGGGCATTGAGATACAGGTGATGGGACATTGAGATACAGGTGATGGGACATTGCGATACAGGTGATGGAACATTGAGATGCAGGTGATGGAACATTGAGATACAAGTGATGGAACATTGATATACCGGTGATGGGACATTGAAATACAGGTGATGGAACATTGAGATACAGGTGATGGAACATTGAGATACCGGTGATTGGTCACTGAGTTACAGGTGATGGGACATTGAGATACATATGATGAAACATTGAGATACAGGTGATGGGGCATTGAGATACAGGTAGTGGGTCACTGAGTTACAGGTGATGGGACATTGAGTTACAAGTGATGGGACATTGAGATACAGGTGACGGGGCATTGAGATACAAGTGATGGGGCATTGAGATGCAGGTGGCAAGCGATGTGGCAATTAGATAAAAGGGTTAGATGTTGAGTTACAAGTGACAAATATTAAGATACATTTGAAGAGATGTGGAGCTACCGGTGACAAGAGATTGGCTTAGAGGGGATAAGTTGTTGAGATTCAGGTGATAAGCTACTGAGATGAAAGGTTAAGAAACATTTGATGAAAGTTAGAGATGGAGATGGTAAAATGTTCAGATACACATGGCAAAAGGTTGAGATGCAATTGATGAGAAGATGAGACAGAGGAGAGGTGTTTATTCAGAATCCGTTTTTTTCTTGCTCTTTAACATAGACCCTTTAAACCATCAGTCATGTATTTATCAATTTTCCAATATTTTGTATTTATGAATGATATTTTATACAAACAGTGCTGGTATTTCCACTTCATTATTTTGTTCTCTTTGTGAATATCTAAAAATATTAAATATCCTTGTCCTGTCGGACAAACACAATATAGAACTCATTGTATTTCTATACTTATTTCCCTACCATATAATTCCTGTGAGGGACCACTGTTTGTATAAAATACTATTACCCAAGGTCCCTGACCTATCCTGTTGGGTTCCCTTGTATCCATATAATATGTATTTATGAATGAGGCATTAAAGTTTTCTTAAAAGACAGAATAAACTCACTTTCCCTCTCCTGATATACAAGTAGGTATTTGAGAAATCCCTATGTATCATCTACTCACACGTTGTGTCTTATATTCCCCATTTTTGTGTTTTGGCATAGTGACACTTTAGTTCCATTAAGTGTAAAGTTCCCCGACCTTCACAGCGCATCTCATCATTTGCGATTATACAGTCAGTTTCCTTGCATCCTATTGCAGTGCTTGGCTGTGTATCTTAGGTGCACTAATCCATTTTTATGCAAATCAATAATGTCACCATCATTAAATGGGGGGCCATTACTTCTTGCCTGCAGGAGCAGAACAAAGATCACTATTTAGTCCCTTTTCTGTCTCCATCACTAAGATTAGTTGCATCCACAGGGCTGACGTAGAAAGGCTGTATGTAGCAGTGGTGACGTTTTACAGGCTCCCTAACTTGACTCTTCCCCTCTATAAGGTGTACAGAAAGTATGGCAAAGAGTACGGAGATGTTACCAACCCTGATATCGCCTTCAGTTACCACGTTCCAAAGGAGAAAGGCAGGTTTGTATGGATCTCCAAGCCTGGGGCGTGCTCAGCAAGTTGCGGTGAAGGTAAGAAGATCTCCTGGGAAAAAAAAACATTTTTCGTAAATGTAAATGATCAAACCCTTGAAATCTAGGTTTGATTTATTCCATTCTACTGCTGCTTTCTAATAGTTTGCATTACTGGAAGGCTTAAGTATACATGTTGGGGTTATCCTGGAGTGTGTGGGTCTTGAGGAATGTGGTGGAACTGTACGCAGTTGGTGTGGTAGATGTTGATGCTGGGGAGCTTGGGATGCCATCAGTGAAGGTTGATACAAACTGTCTGGTATCTGTATTTGTTTGTATGTCTGTGACCATCTACACTGACTTCCCATCACTTCAACATTTGATGAGGATGGGAGGCATCTGTTCAATACTGAGGTGGTGGCTGGCAGTCCATGTGAATAAACCGTGTGTCCTTTGTGGTTTCTTCCCTTTGTTGTAAAGTACCATGAAGTAAGAAGCATCATAAAAGTCAGCAGATCTCATTTTAAAGCGCTAACAGATGCAAACTCGCTCATTCACAAAGGCTGTTTGCATGCATTAGCACATAAACGCCAGATCTATTGGCTTTGCCAATTGTTCTTCTTTTTATGTGTTTCTTTAAATAGAACACAGAGGGCCAGATGTGCGACCATTGGATTTAGCGCCTCGCAATTTGCAACAAATTGCTAGTCGCAAATTGTGAGGCGCTAAATCCAATGTACAACACTGTGAGAGACACTGTTAGCGATTACCAATGGGGTTGCAAAATGCGAGCCTCATCAATATTCATAAGCCACTCGCAATTTGCGAGCTTTTTAGGGAATGGCCAGCCTCACAGGGATGGTGGCCTGCTGGGGTCATCAGACCACCATGTCTGTGACTGCTTTTCAATAAGGCAGTTTTAAAAAAAAATGCAGCCCGTTTTCCTTAAATGAAAACGGGATGCATTTAAAAAAGAAAACAATTGACATTTTCGTTTCATTTTTTAAGGGCAGGTAGTGGTCCATAGGACCACTGCCTGCTCTTAACAAATATTTTCCCCTGCATTCCAAAAGGGGAAGGGGTCCCCAGGGGACCCTTTCCTGTTTGCGAGTGCTTTACCACCTTTCTGAGAAGAGTGGTAAACTCCGACTGTTTTGTGACCGCAATTGCAGTCGCAAAAGAGTCAAACATACCTGGAGTACTCGCTATTAGGAAGGGACGAACTTGGAACGCCCCTTCCTAATAGTGACTCGCTATTCCTATTTTGCGAGTCGCAAATTATTTCGCAAAATGGGAATAGTACATAGCCAACTCATTTTTTGCAGGCGTAAAGAGTTCTGGAACTCCTCTGCGACCGCAAAAAAACGGTTGTACATCTGGCCCATAATTCTGAATGCGAACTGACAAATGCCTTTTGCTGAGCTATAACCTCAGTCTCATAGGCACTACAGAAGACTGAAAGAGCATAGTGCAGTGTTCAGTGTACCTGGGCAACGGATTCTGTGAAAACTCTACACAAGAATAACATCATTATTTTAAACGGATAGTTCAAATAAATACATTAATCAGTAGATGAACATCTGTTGGAACAAACCCAGTGTAGCGGCTTTCTTGAAAGTGAGACTGCCCTTCTTTCGAGCAACTTGTTGCATTAAAAGGTTCCAGGTACCTCCTGATGCAGATTCTAGGATGATAGTGTATAGTTTCTAAGCTCTGACCTAACACCCCTTTTTGTGGTGACACCATAGCTGGCTCACTCCAGTCTCCAGTTATTGAGCTACATATCGTCAGTTCTTCAAGAATGAGGTTTAAAGGCTCATTTAAACTTCACCAAGCCCTGGAAGTAGTCAGTGATTGATCTCTTATGGGCCTGGGACTTTTAATGTCAATATACTTAAGATATTCTCTTACTCTAATCAACAGTAGGTGGGTTGTCCTTTACAGTGTCATGTTCTTAGTGTCCCAAATTTACAAATATGCCGTGCCTCTAATTTATTAATGACATATTAAAAATATAATTTTTCCTCATTACTTATTAAATGTTTTTCATTCTTATCACACGAGGAACTAAGATCCCTCGGGGTCATGATGATGTCCACTTAGGTCCAGCCTCACTGTCTGCCCAGCTCTTTAGAGGGCCGGTGTGCAGTTGGCAGTTGTGGTGTCTGGAGAAGGACCTTTGCCTGTTGTTGCTGCCCCTTTCCTGCATAGTCAGATTAAAGCACTTACAGTAGCTAACACCGCAAACACTGAATCGCTGTCGTGTGGACTGATCTGACGCTGTCAACAAAGCTAATGGCGGAAGGGGCCTTTGCTATGCATGCTGCCTGTAGCCTGAGTGGGAATTTAAATGACAATTCAAGAAAGCAGTGGTTGAAGGGGCTGACTCAAAGCCCAGTTATGTAGTATATATTATTATTTTGGATTATTTTCAGAAGGCTAACAGAAAGCTAAATCCGTCTCTTCATCAGACATAAGATAGGGCTGTAAGTAGACTTGGTTAGTAAGTACTCTGCAATAAACATGTGTTTTGCATTGACGGTGATCCACCTGGTGAATGACACCAGGGTGTATTAACGTCAGTAGAATCAAGTCTTTGTCTTTATTCAGCTACAAAAGCAGCCATATAAGTTCACCAAATTCAAACAAGATACCTGACCTTAGATATAGAAGGAATTAAAGCACCTTATAAACAGTGTACTAATAAATTCACAGTCTTAAAATAGCAGAAGCCAGTTTGGCCTAGTACGATAATGGTAAAATATTATCTAGTAAAAAGACCTTAAAATAGAATTCCATTTCTAAAGCGCATGACCGACTTAAGAAAATTGCCGACTGGCTGGCAAACCACATGGGTGCCTTAAGGCTGTAGAAAATACATTGCTGGATTACACTTAAAAAATGATGGGTTTTAAAAACTTATAACAGATATTGACGAGTAAAAGACTTATAATATTTACAAAAACAATAAAATGCATCAACGCCTGGGCCGAAGTTTCATCACATGGGCATCATTGGACACCACAGGGTCAATTGTCCCAAAAGGAAAACACAGGTGGCATCTGATGGTACCCAGGCGAAATCCTGTCAGCAGCGATCTTTCCCAGGCATTATTTACCATTGATAAATAGGGCTCAGCATGAAGAGTGATCTGAATGATAGTAAACTCACGTACAGTGGGCTTGCTCATTTCACTGGTCTCTCTATTTAGTGATATCGTATCCCTATAAAACCTTGTAAACCAGAGTTTCTCCCTCTTTACCATATGGATGGGCATATGGTACAAGTCTAGCCTGCCTTGATCATTGGATATATGCCTGATATATCTAAACTAAGGATTCATGTGTCCATCATCCCAAGCAGGACAGTCCTCATCCCTTTTAAGGGTGACATGTTTGTTTGCCCATATCGACAACCACAATAACATGGGGGCTAGTTTAATATGATTGTTTACATATCTTAATTCTAGCTCCTTGAGAATAAATTAACAAGGACTACTTGGTAGTAAGCAAAAAAGGTGCCTGCAAAATCTGTTTTCTTCAGCTTCGAGACATTTCGTATCCCGATATCCCCAGATTGCTGCAGCACCGTAAGTTAATATTGGCAAACATTTGCGTTTGCAGATTTCTAACAGCACTGGTATTGGTTTATTCCCCACACTCTTGGCAAAGTAAAAAAGCACCCCAGTTGAATGATTAAACCTAGTCAGTCTATTAAACAAACATGAAGGCCAAGTATCAGAGGAATCAAAAGTTCTCCCCAGATATGGGAATCAATATACTCCCTCAATATTGTTGTCCTTAGTATAAATCGATCTAATCTTAGGCAGCTTAGCACCACAAACCATATGATGTGTTTTAGTAAAACTTGTCTCAAGGTCTAACCTGTCCATATACTTTACAAAGTTATGAATTATGCCTTTCAGACACAGTGGAGTGCAAGACTTAAGCACTGCATCGTCAGCATAAAGTAAAGCCGGGATTCTACAATTTTTTACCATAGGCATGTTTGTCATTGTATTGCGTTGTGAGGTGGCTATTTAGGCCATTAATATAGAGCAGCGACAAAATGGGCACCAACACACATGCTTGTCGAACCCCTCGATCCAGTTGAAATGCATCGAAACATTCGCCCTCAAGCTCATAACTTACTGAAGCTGTTAAACCATAGTGCAAAGCTCGGAGAAAATCTGTCCGGTCTTGCTCCAAGCCGAACTACAGAGCTTTGACTGATTAACCCAGTCAAATACACTGCTCATGTCCATAAAGAAAAGATATAAAGCCCCCTTCCTAGCTGCAGTATGTTTATTTATGAGTTGCACTGTTCTTGGGTGCAGAGTACCTCCCTACAACTGTACTGGATGGGTGACATGACCCCTGAAGCTTTGATCCAGGCCACCATCTTCTCCAAGACGATGCAGCCAAAACCTTTGACTGCAAAGTCCAGCAGAGATATTGGCCGATTGCAACAAGGATCCAGCTGGTTTCCTTTTGTAATCACTGGGACGATGACTGCTGTATGCCAGGAGTCTGGTAGATTAGAGCTTACTGCAGAGTTTTTGGAATTAATGACATTGGGAGCCCAGAACTCTGACCTAGCCTTATACTGGTCCATTGCGCCCCATCTGGCCTGGAAGCTTTATTGGATTGATTTTGGGCTATGGGGCCTCAACCCTGTGAAGTCAGATCTAGCATTAAGGGGGAATTGCAGGTTTGGGCCGGCCCTTAAGTCTGCCCCTTGTCAACCTAGGTGACAGTTATCCCCAAGATGCTCAACCCACTTATCGGCTTGGATATTGGTCCCCAAGGCATCCCACTGAAATGTGAAAGGGTTGCTCGAATTCACTATTTTCAAGAAGCAGGTCTCAGTGCCTTTGGTAATGCAAGCACTACTTAAACTGTCCCGGGTTTAACTTATGATGGTCTGTTTCCTCACCATGATGAGCTGTTTGTATTCTGCCCGCGGCTTAATAATGTCAGCCCTGATTCTGAGGGCTTTGTTTAGAGCTACACTTAGATGTCTATTGGCTTCCCTGCAGGGTTTATCAAATCAGCAAGTCTTTGTATCCTTTTTCGGGTTTGTATCAATGATAAGGGAATTTGTAATATGTTGACCAAGGGGGTTGAAAGCATATATAATGTGCAATTTTGTACAGAGTAAAACCCTTGCTTCAAAATTTCAATGACAGCAAACAGGGCATTAATATTGTCACTTTTCACCCCTTGATTTACAGCATTATAAAGATTTATCAAAAAGTCAGCCTATTAAACAAACATTAAGTCCAAGTACTGAAGGAATAAAAATAATCCCTGTGGGATGGCAGCCAGCAAAGCTAAGGAGGCTTCTTTGGTAGTGATGCACTCACTTTGTCGGTCCATGCCATTTAAGTCAGAAAGCGGAAAGAATACATTTTAAGAAACTGCAGGGTCCAATTTGGATGCGACTGGGACTGAATCTAAGGGATGTGCTGTGTTATGTGTGACTGAGAGTTGCTGCAGGTGCTTATAGAAGAAGTCTACAGGCAGGAGACTGATATTCTTTTTGGCGTACAGATCAATAATAGATTGTGAAAGGCAATGTCGCACCAAGGCTGGATATCTACAATTTATAACACCACAGTGCCCTTCAATTTTCTTTCTCGTGGGGCGAATCCAACTCACCCTTCTTACATAAGTAGGTTTTCATAAACTGAGATGTTCAAATTAACGTGTCTGAAGAGCCAATGGCACACCTTATTTTTCAACTGGTCTGTTGACTCTGTAACAGAAAGTGCCGGCACAGGAACATTGGCCTAGGCATCTAGATAAGGTCATGCTTCAGGAGGTAGTTTGAGCACGTGGTTGTAGGTCTATAATCTTGCTTATATGTTTACTCACTTACACCCTGCCTCTTAAGTGTTTACTAGAATGCCTGTATTATGCTATTACGTCCCTGCAACTCAGGCCTCTGAGCAAGTTGCCCAAGCCTACCAGGTGACAAAGAGATGGCACAGCATTGATGTGGTCAGAAACATGGGTCATCAGTGGGGCCATTGGGTTCCTATTTCTGGATTTGCCTCCACTCGTGGTGCCATCAAGTTTGCAATGAGCTTTTCCAGTGTTCTTAGACAGTCTACAAGAGGGCTTACACTGGACTCAATCATGGTTTTCAGCTTTCTTAAGAATATATCCCAGTCAGGGTCAGACTTACACACCCTGTTAACCTCAACAGCATCAGTCCGATGTAAGTTCATTGAGCGGCTCGCTGGGTATTCCACCTGGGCTTGCGATTGCCTTGATCTTTTCTATCTTTCAGTAGTAGGACCAGCATCTGTGTGGTTTGAACATCCTAAAGCAATCAACTAAGGTTCATGTAGGGGGTGATCACTTCATCGGTCTCCCTCCCAGTGACTCATTGAGACCCAGGGATAGATGCCTTTCTTCCAGGTTTATCTCTTTAGACGTAACTCCCACTGCCCTAGCCAGAGAGGATTCCAAAGTGCTACTTTTATGGTCATTGGTCGATCTACTGCAGGCAATTTTCCTTTTGCCCGTAATAAAGATTATAACAGCGGTAGAGGGTTTATTAGGTATAAACTCCAACTAATATGCAAACCGGCATATAATCACATAATCAGAGCACTCTTAAAGGTTGGGACTGCCAAGTGAAAGTTGAGCTAACAGTACTGATCCAGCGGTGTACCAACAACAGATACTCTACTATTACATACTCACCTGGGCCCATAAACTCACAATTGAGTAAACCGCTGGTTTGTCAAAGTTTTATATTTTCCATAATAATCAGATTAGTTATTTGGTACCGCTATTCATATCCAAACTAACCCTTCACTGATCAAAAAGTTATTTCCTCTGGTCGATGGACCATTAGTTGAACTAGTTGATGGTGATAATTAACACAATTCTCAATTTTCTATACTTTAGAATAAATAACCACAGGCTCAAGAACATTTTAAAGCTTTATCTAAAATAAATGCATGTGAACCACTTCAAATTACAGTGCAGTCACCATCATTCTTCGGAAAGAAAATTCAATTGATTAAAACATCAAGCATATACTTCGGACTCACACAATAACTAATGCTCAGAAATTGAGAGGACAGAGAGAAAAGAACTTCTACAAATAACGTGAAATTATAGTTATCAAGTATGGTGTGAAAAACCTGGCCAAAGGGCTGGTAAGGGTACCCCGGGATGGGTCAAGCGACAAAGACTTCAGGACAGGATTCAGGACAGGATAGTTGACCTCTCTAGAATTCCGACGATTGCGCCACACCCATCTCTGACACTCTCTTCCTCCTCGAGATTCTTCCGCGATCTTCTGATCCAACCCAATTAATTAGGATAGAAAGTTCTGTTTCACATTCTTCATTCGGCTCTTCATCAGCATCTCACAGCATCTTTCCCAGCAACAGCATCACCCGCATCACAGCATCTCATCGACTGCATTCAGCAAATCTCTATCTCACTAACTAAAGCTATCTTAATTATACCTTTCGTTTCTCATGTTCCACCCACTAAAGTTTCAATATTGCAAAAATACGGAATTTGATTGGTCAGGCAAGGGGGAAGCTCCATCACACCATGCTTACATCTCATTAGAGTCAGTTCAACTATTGTTCGCAAACCCATCCCCTTAATTTTTATTCATAATTTTTAGTGCTCATACTCATTCACGTTTCTCTTGCAACCATTTATTAACATTCTGAATGCAAGTCCTCATCGTTGAACTCTTCATCGTCCATTCCCAGGGAGTAACACTTTTACTTTGGCTTGCATTCAATGTTTTTGTCATCGTTCCGGGCTCCCTTTCAGTGGACATGCGCAGTCTTCCCCTAATTCAGCTTACTTCAGTTAGACAACAGAGACCCAAATGCACACTAGTGATAAACTCAGAAAGACAAATATTAATTTCCCATCTAAAGTGGTCGCACTGTATACCACCCACCTCTACTCTATTCCCTTTTACTTATTAATACTTTCCCAGCATTAGCGTTAGTAGAATAGCTTGTTTTCATTTCACCTAAGCAGATGCCATGCACGCGAGTCTTCAAGACTCCATTTTATATTCTTCTGCTCATGCGCAAGAATTTTCCTCCAAGCGATAGCTCGTCATCTTACATAGATGTAGATGACGCATGCGCAGTAAAGATTCCATGTTTAAAGCGGTTTTAGTCCTTCGTTCATGTTATCCATGTTAGTAAACACATAAGCAAGCTTCACTAACCCGCGTATTCATGTGGTGCGCATTAGTTTTACACTAAACATTTTTAATAACTTGTTAGTGAATTAAAGGAGCGGATTGCTTTCGAGCAAGTCTCTTCTCTACGAGTCCTTGCTTCATCAGTACCTTGAGTTAATAGCCCTGCTTAATTTTGAGGAATGGTGGAGCATAGCCTCCTTCGGACTCTGACATGCACAGACAGGCCCGTACTTGGCCCAGGCAGCCCAGATGCAATGCCTTTTAAAGCTTTCAGCACAGAGTCCCACCTTCAGGCAGCGGCTGAAGCCCCACCCGTTCAATTTAGTTCAAATGAATTAAGGTTTGGACTCTTGTCTTTAAAACATAAATATTAAAACAGGTTGAAATTATACATTTAATTTGAACCCCTCCCTGTCACCCACCCCCCAAATTTTCTAATTCTGACTCAAGCTTCTTGTCTTACCCAGTACACCGACACTTTAATGCACAATATCTATGGAATCCTTTCTTCCCTAACCCTCACAAATCGGTATCCAACCAAAAGATCTTTGGACAAGGCTCATTACATCAGTAACCCAAGCACGTTTTTAAACATTTAGCCAGGGCACACGCAACATCTAAAAATTCTATATTAAAAAAAAGTGCAAATGCATTATTGCTATGATTTATGTCATATCATAAAAAACGGTTTTAGAATCAAGTGACTGGTCCTATTAAAATGACGGCAATCAATTAATAAATTAACATTAACATTTTGGAACCTCAAACCAAATGTACAGTTATTTTCCGCATCCAGAAAAGCATTAAATTTCTCAGCCCTTAAATACCGGACATTCAAAGCTACCCGGAATTTTAATAGTAATAAGCGTAAGTTGGCATTAGGAAGTGCCGATATGTATGGTAATGCCTTCCTGTTTTCTCAAGATTCCAACATATACTTTGCAGAAGGTCAGTTCCCAAAATACTCCACATCAGCCAATCTAGACTCCCTTCTACTGACCATATTTAATCAGCGTTTAAAAGGTGGGAGGCCTCAATTATCTTAGATTTCTCCATTTTTAGGGCCCCTGCAATGGTATCTAATATCTAACCTATTTATGACCTGCACCTTAATTCACTCCTTCCTATTTCAGAAGGACCGAGAACTTTCTGTACCTCAGAGGATCAAAGCTTATCCCAGAATCGCAGGGTTGCTTTGAATGCCAAGAAATTCCAAGCCTGCAGATCCCATTCCAGTCTTATTGCCTGGCCCATCTCACTTTTTTGGAGACCTAGCAATTTTTTCAAACATTTGTTCTCACACCTCTCCCAACTTCACTCCATACTTATGGACAGTACCCCGGCCCCATAGAGACATTGAGTGAGGACCATTGTATTACATGCTGTCAAAAGAGGAGACCAGGATGGGCTACCAAAGGTATTCTTAAAACGGGCTTGGCCCCTGGAAGAAAGTGGCTCTGTATACACTGCACCAAGGTAAGGTACAGTGTGTACAGAGTCCAACAGCCCCCAGAGGTTTGGCAGAGGTTAAAGTTAGATGTACCCTTACTCTCTAAAGTGGTAGCTTGGTCGAGCAGTAAGGCAGTATCAGAGGACAGTGTAAAGCATTTGATGTACAGACTCAGTCAGCAAATGGTCTCACACACTCAAGAACTGAACTCTAGGCCAATTGATTTGTATATACAAATATATTATTGTTTTATTTTAGAACCACAGGTTGGTATAAAAATACTTTCTCAGAATGAGATGCTACAGTTGAATACTTTCAATGAGCAGTAGACTTTTGAATGCAATAGGTACAGGGGTTGCAATATGCAACACAAACTTAACACAATAATAACATTGAGCTCAATGGGAATTTTAAGCAAACTGTTATAACATGTTCGAGGCATATGAGCTGCAGATTACACACTGTGCATAGTTCGCCATCTGGTGTTGGGCCCGGATGTTGCAGTTGTTTTTCCTCTTGGAGAGTCTTTGGAAGTCACAAGGTCTGTGACATCTCCTTTGGATCGTATTGCGCATGGGCTTAGGCTCCATCCTCAGATTGTTTTTTTCCGCCATCGGGCTCGGATGTGATCTTCGCGCTCCGGTTCCGAACAGTTTCCAGTTCTTCTATCGGCTCGCAATCCTTCCCCCTTTTCGCGGTATTGTTTTCGATCGCGATCTCCACACTCGACGCGGCTCTCATCGATCCAAGTCTTCGATTCTGGTCGTCGACAAGGGCCTTCGGGCCTACCCAAGCTCCGGTTCTGGCTGATGGAAAGGACTCCATTCAAAAAGTGTCCTCGATGTGGGTCCAGATTTCCCCACACCGATCTCCATGAGGTATGCAACCTCTGACTCTCCCCTGAACACGAGGCTCGAGACTGTCCGGCGTGCAAATCCTTCCGGTCCAAGAAAACCATTCGAGACCGAAGGGCGAGAAGAACCATGGCACACTCGTCGACAGCGAACCCAGACGACATCTTCGGAGAAGGCGTCAACGCTCCAGAAGGACAGCACACCGAAGAGGGCCTCGTCAGCTCCTCCGAAGCCGACGACTCAGATGTCGAGGACATCACTCCGGCACAGAGGGTCGTGAGTACCAACATCCAACCCCACCCCACACCCTCCACGGCATCCAAAAAGGCTTCGGTCACGCCTTCGCCCTCGGGCCAAGGCACGACCAAGGACATTGCTTCCCACACCGCACCTTCGGGCCCGGTAAAGAAGCCTATCAAGCCTTCTGGCGGCTCGGGCTCGAGCCAGCCTGCCGTCGGTGCCGATAAACACTCCTCCGCACCGACGCCTAAAAAGAAAATGGCCTCCTCCTCGGCACCGAGCTCCACACCGACGCACTCGGCGCCGAAAACAAGCACCAGCTCCTCGGTACCGACACCGTCCCCGGAGCCGACCAAAAAACACAAAGCCATCGACACCCACACCTCGAAGCCGAAAGTCATTTCGGAGCCGAGTAAACAACCAGCCATTCCGAAGCCGCACAGTTCAAAACAACGAACTGATGCAGACTCCAAG
This sequence comes from Triturus cristatus, assembly GCF_964204655.1. Taxonomy (NCBI): domain Eukaryota; kingdom Metazoa; phylum Chordata; class Amphibia; order Caudata; family Salamandridae; genus Triturus; species Triturus cristatus. Next base: position 1,138,346,666 of record NC_140580.1, on the reverse strand, counting down.
ACTAAAAAACCTACGGCCCGACGCTTTAGGCGCCGACGGATCGGCCACTCACTGAAGAACTATTTAGGCCTGATCCCTTGCAAAAAACACTGGTCAAGGACCCTAAGACTGGATATTTGATGCTCAGCATCAAAAAGAGACCGCTGGACAAGCCTGCCCCAGCTCCACCTCCAAAGAGGAAAGACTTTGCTACCTCCCCTTTGAGAATACCTTCACCCCCTCCTCCACCTCCTCCTCCGGCTCCTCCACCTCCTCCTTCTCCTCCCCCATCTCATCATTCCCCCACACCCTCTCCGGATGATGACGATCATGATGTCTATGATGACACAGGGGACGAGCCCCATGACCAACCCACAGGCTCCCCAGACCCATGGGACGACTATAACATTCCAGACATCCCTAATGCCCCGCAAGATGATCTCTACCATTCGAGACCATCCCCCCCCGGAAGACTCAATGGGGTTTAACCAACTACTCCAGAGGGCTGCACACTACCACGGGGTGGATCTCCATACTGACCCCGTGGAGGAGGACTTCCTCCTAGATACCTTCGATACAGCACACAGGGCCACTTCCATCCTGCCCATGCTCAAAGGTGTTATCAAGCACGCGCCGGAGGTCTTTAAGGACCCAATCAGGGCCAGGGTCATCAACCCTCGCATAGACAAAAAATATAAGGCCGCCCCTACAGACCCCACCTACATCAAAGGGCAGCACCACTAGATTCCCTAGTAGTGTCCACTGCAAGAAAGCGTGCAAGCTCCCAGGCATCAGGCGAGGCACCACCACCTGATATGAGTCCAAACTCTTGGATGCATCGGGCAAGCGCACCGCATCCCAGGCTGCCAACATATGACGCATCGCAAACACACAAGCGCTTTTGGTAAGATATGACAGGGCACATTATGATGAACTAGAAGCCATAATGCAACACCTCCCTGACAAATATAAAAATAGAGCCAATGAGTTAATCCAGGAGGGTAAAACTATCACCAACACCTCCATTCGCTGTGCCCTAGATGCAGCTGACACCGCCTCTAGGGCAATTAACAGCAGCGTCCTCCTCCGTCGACATGCCTGGCTACGAATTTCAGGTTTCAAACCAGAGGTGCAAGCTTCCATCTTGAACCACCCCTTTGACCAGGAACATCTGTTCGGCCCAAAAGTTGATGAGGCCCTAGAAAAAATGAAGAGAGATACAGATACAGCGAAGTCTATGGGAGCCTTACAATCGCACCCTCCCAGGTGCTCCTTTCGCCGCTCTTCCTTTCGAAGCACCTCCAGAGGCTACTCCTCTGACACCGCTTCTACTTCCTATAAAGCCCCTACCCAATCCACCTTTACAAGGGGTGACCAAAGAGGCGGCTACAGACCAACAATAATGAATGCAGAGGCAAGACAAACACCTCCCGCTCTGCCTCCACCCCTACTCAATGACTTCCCTCCACTCCTCCCAGACCATCCCACTCCTGTCGGGGGCAGACTCCACAATTTCCTTCCTGTCTGGACTACCATCACCTCAGACAAATGGATAATACAAATAATTTGGTCAGGCTACTGCCTCGAACTAACATCTACCCCCCCAAACATTCCACCCAAACAACACCCAATGTCACAGGAACATTTAGCATTACTTAAGCAGGAGGTAATCTCCCTCCTACAAAAGAGTGCGATAGAACTAGTTCCTACCCACCAACAAAATATGGGAGTTTACTCCCTATATTTTCTCATACCAAAAATGGACGAGACTATAAGGCCCATCCTAGATCTCAGACCCCTAAATCACTATATACACTCAGACCATTTTCACATGGTCACACTCCAGCAGGTACTTCCACTGCCCTCCCAAAATGACTTTCTGGCCACCTTAGACCTCAAGGACGCCTATTTCCACATCCCTTTTCACAACGCTCACAGGAAGTTTCTCAGATTTGTAGTGGACGGTCAACACTATCAATTCAAGGTGCTCACCTTCGGAGTCACCACAGCACCACGGGTGTTTACCAAGTGCCTAGCGGTAGTGGCAGCACACCTGCGAAGACAACACATCCATGTCTTCCCATACCTAGACGACTGGCTCATAAAAGCCAACTCATACAACCAGTGTTTACAACACACTCACGCCACTATCCAACTACTTCACGACCTGGGCTTCACAGTAAATCACATGAAGTCCCATCTGCAACCATCCCACGTAAAACAATACCTCGGTGCTACCATAGACACCGCAAAAGCGCTAGCCTATCCCAGTCTTGCCAGGATAGCAAGCGTTCAGGCTCTCCGCACCAAATTTCAGCCAGAACACTCTCTTCCAGCTCGAGTGTTCATGCAACTTATAGGAATGATGGCCTCTTGCATATTCATAGTGCCTCACTCAAGACTCCAGATGCGTCCTCTCCAAGAGTGCTTAGCGCGCCAATGGAACCAGGCCCAGAGTCAATTGACAGATCTGGTGTTGGTAGACGGTCGTGCCCATCGCTCTCTGCAGTGGTGGACCACCAAAAACCTATCCAAAAGGCGACCGTTCCTGGACCCGGTTCCTCAGATAGTACTGACAACGGACGCATCGCTCTCCGGCTGGGGAGCCCACATACTACATCACACCATGCAGGGCAGGTGGACGCCTCAACAAAAGTTGCTCCACATCAACCATCTAGAGTTATTAGCCATATTCTTAGCCATAAAGGCCTTTCAAACGCATGTCTCAGGCAAGGCCGTCTTAGTCCGCACCGACAACATGACAACCATGTACTATATACAAAAACAAGGCAGCACACACTCTCTGCAGCTCTCTCACCTAGCACAGAGTATATGGAGATGAGCCATACCCCCAAAAAATCTTTCTCCTAGCCCAACATGTCCCAGGAGTCCAAAACACTTTGGCAGATCTGCTGAGCAGACAAACACAACAGATCCACGAGTAGGAACTCCATCCACAAGTTCTTCACCCGTACTTTCAAATGTGGGGGCATCCACAGATAGACCTCTTCGCCACCCACGAAAACGCCAAATGCCCAAACTTCGCCGCTAGATAACCACACCCATTGTCCAAAGTCAATGCGATATGGATGAACTAGGCAGGCCGATTTGCGTTCGCTTTTCCGTCTCTCCCACTCATTGCATTAGTGGTGCGCAAACTGCACCAACACTCCCTCACTCTCATCCTAGTAGCTCCAACTTGGGCTAGGCAACCGTGGTACACCACACTGCTGGAACTATCTGTAGTACCGCACCAAAAATTACACCTCTCGCCACGCCTCTTAACCCAGAACAATGGAGAGATCAGGCACCCGGACCCAGCTCAGCTCAACCTTGCGATCTGGCTCCTGAAATCTTAGAATTCGGTTACCAATCTTCCCCCTGACTGTATGAACGTCATTAAAGAAGCTAGACGACCTACCACTAGAGCTTGCTATGCAGCCAAGTGGAAACGTTTTGTAATCTATTGTCACAACAATAACTTCAATCCCCTAGATGTGTCTATTCAACACATCATAGGCTATTTACTACACCTACAAAGATTCAATCTAGCCTACACGTCTATTAGACTGCACCTTGCAGCCATAGCAGCTTATCTACAAACCAGGCAACATCTATCTCTCTTTAGAGTACCTGCCATAAAACCCTTCATGGAAGGCCTCAAAAGAATAATTCCCCCCAGAGTGCCACCCTCACCGGTGTGGAACCTAAACATCGTTCTCACCAGACTAATGGGGCCTCCCTTTGAACCTCTACACAAATGTGGACTTCAATTCCTAACATGGAAAACTGCTTTTCTTGTAGCCATCACTTCTCTCAGAAGGGTCAGCGAGATACAAGCACTCACCATTCAAGAACCCTTTCTGCAAATGCACCATAACAAGGTAGTTCTCCGTACTAATCCAAAATTCCTCCCTAAAGTCATTTCTCCCTTTCACCTAAACCAATCTGTGGAACTCCCCGTATTCTTCTCGCAACCACAAACCATTGCAGAAAGAGCTCTCCACACATTAGATGTCAAACGAGCCTTACTTTACTACATCGAGAGAACACAACCCTTTCGTAAGACAAAACAACTGTTCGTTTCCTTCTCACCACCACATATAGGCAACCCCATCTCCAAATCTGGGATAGCTAGATGGATTGTCAAATGCATTCAGATTTTCTACCACAAGGCAAAACAAACACTATCTGTTCCCCCTGAAGCCCACTCTACACTTAAGATAGGGGCTTCCATGGCATTTTTAGGGAACATCCCCTTAGATGATATCTGCAAATCAGCTACATGGTCAACACCGCACACTTTCACTAAACACTATTGTGTAGATGTGCAAACTAAGCAGCAAGCTAGCGTGGGCCAGGCTGTACTCAAAACATTGTTTCAAACCACTGCAACAGATACTGGTGGTCGCCGCTAGGGATGGGTACTGCTATATAATCTATGCACATACATCTGGCCATCGATGCCGAAAAGGCATTTGACCGTGTGCACTGGCCCTTTCTGGAACAGGTGCTGGAGTGGGCTGGGTTGGGCGATCGGTTCCGCACGTTCGTCCTCAATTGTTATCGGTTTCCTACAGCTACGGTCCGGGTGAATGGTCATATATCCTCTCGCTTCCATATTGAACGTGGCACGAGACAGGGGTGTCCGCTGTCCCCCCTCCTCTTTGCCCTTTATATGGAGCCATTAGCTCAGAGGATGCGGCAGAACCCGGGGATCACGGGAATAATGTTTCTTATGGTTTGGGGTTTTCAGTTCTTTCCTTTCCTTTGAGAGTTCCTCTTGGTTGAGGTCACTACTCGACTATGCACACGCGGTTCGGATGACACTGTTACAGGACTTCCATTAGGGTATATCATTGCCGTGTTTGATGACCGTTATACGCATGTAACTTTGCTTGCCGCATGTGAATTACTAATAAAAACATTTAAACCATAATCTATGCACAGTGTTTAATCTGCAGCTCATATGCCTCGAACGGCAAATGCTACTTACCAGTGTCCATCTGTTTTTGGTGTGTAGAGCTGCAGATCTACCCACCCGCCTCCCCGGCTACCTCTATCTGTTCCAGTTTATCTTATTTAGATCCAACACACATGGGCATCTTCACTGTTTATTACTACGTTCCATCATTTCCCTGCTGGCGAAAAACAATCTGAGGATGGAGCTGAAGCCCATGCGCAATACGATCCAAGGGAGGAGTCACAGACCTCGTGACTTCCAAAGACTTTCCAAGAGGAAAACAACTGCAACATCCGGACCCAACACCAGATGGCGATCTATGCGCAGTGTGTAGATCTGCAGCTCTACACGCCAAGAACAGATGCATACTGGTAAGTAGCATTTGCCTTACTTTACAAATGTTTTTCTTACTCAGGGCTGGATCCTGCATTCAGCCCTGGTGCATTTCCTGAAAACAGTTGAAGGAAATCGTTGTTGTTATACGGGCGATTTTTAAGGAATATTTGTAAGTTGCAAAAATTGACACTTAGAAGAATTTCTGGCAAAACCCAGCCATTGTTATCCTATGGAGGAAAGTTAGGTTATCAGAAAATCACAGTTGTAATTACTTTTTCTGGTCAGTGCTGGGTACTTAGGTCCAGCACTGGGATCTCTCCTGGTAGCAGGTGAGAAATTTCGTTTTCAATAATCGGGTGATTTTTTGTGAATATTTAAAAGTTTCAAAACTCAACACTTAGAAGAAATTCCAAGTGAAAACCAGTCAATGTTACCCCATGGAGAAAATGCAAGTTATCGGCGTTCAGGTAAGTACTCGACTGGCAGAGTTAAGGTTCTTAGGCAAGAAACAGGGGTCTCCCAGGTTCAGGTTGATACAGTCGTTACACCCTCAGCGGCACAGGGGCAGCCGGGTGCAGAGTGAGTAGGCCCAATGTTAGCCTACGGCGGGCAGGGGGCCTCTGGTTGGTGGCTGCTAGCAGGCAGGCCACGCGGCTGTGGGAGTGAAGCTCCTGGTCACTTACACAGGGCAAGTGGGGAAGTAGAATAGGACAGAAGCTGTACTTCCAGGGGCACTCGGGCGGCTGGGTGAAGGGTGCTTTTGGGCCATCGGGCGCCCAATGGATATCAATGGGAAAGCTGCGAGACGAACAAAGGCTGCAGGCTCGGGACAGAGATTCTTCAGGTGCGACCACCATTTTGAGAGGTAAGTTGGGAAGCTGTAGTTTGGGTAGACACCCAGGAGTTGGGCACAGGGGGCCGTGGGGCGCCGGGTGCAGGGGTGTCTTTTGGTTTCGGGAAATCTTACCCTCTGCTGGTCGCGGTTGGAGGGGCATCGAGGAGGGTCCTTGGATGCTGGATTCTTGGTCACATTCGCCGGAGGGACATCCTCGTGGTCTTTGGTCACTCAGGCACAGGCCGGGCTCGGCGGGTGCAGAGTGTGCTGGATTCACGGTTCCTGGCTGGCACCAGGGGCTGTTGCTGTTTGAGCAGAACCACTGCTTGTGGGAGTCCCAGTCTTTAGATGAGTAAGGCAGTCAGGTCCTCCGGGGTTTTTGAGGTTGCTGACCACTGAATACGCCGGGGTTTAGCAGGAGCAGGTTCGAGGGTCGACAGGCTGGTAGGGCTGGGGCCAAGTCAGTTGGTGTCATCCTCTTGTTAGCAGCTGCACGGTTGGTCTTCTTTCTTCTTATTCTTCTTGTAGTTTCAGAATCGGGATCTGAGGAAGGAAGGTTCAGGGTGCCCCTAAATACTAAATTTAGGGGCGTTACAGGTAGGTAAAGGTCAGGGACCAATGGGTCCCTTCCCTGGTGTGGGTACACCCCCTATCCTGCCACTCTCCAGTGGGAGGGGGGCAGGGGCCTAGTCCTGATTGGGTAGGGCTCCCCATCCTCAAGAAGGCGAGAGCCCGGAGCTGTGCTTTACCTCGCCTCCCCCACCTGAGGGGTGGGGTTGGCAGAGGCTGGCACACCCCCTTTCCTCACTTTGGTTTTCCCGCCGGATCTTCCCGCCAGAGTGGGGGTCAGAAACGGTGGGGGCCAGTTGCTAAGTACAGCAAGTGGTCTGGTGAAGCTCACAAAGGTGGCATGCCTTTGAAGCTTCCCCTGCCCATCCTGGGGGAGGAGGCTTAGCACCTCGCCCCAGGATGTGCATTGTTGCAGGCCCATGAGAGCGAGTGGCTCTTGACCCAGGGGTTCAGCAACATGTCTGCTGTGTGGCAGCCTAGGCAACCTTTCAGTCAGGACGCTGTTTGTTGGTTAGTTTCAGGGGGCATCTCTAAGATGCCCTCTGTCATGCATTTTAAATAAATCCCACACTGGCATCAGTGTGGGTTTAATGTGCTGAGAAGTTTGATACCAAACTTCCCAGTCTTCAGTGCAGCCATCATGGTGCTGTGGAGTTCGTAATGTCGACCTCCTAGCACCATATACTCTTAATGGCAACACTGCACTTACAGTGCCCAGGAATGGACCTGGGCACTGTAGGGGTACAGGGCTCATGCACCTGTACCCTCACCACTGGCATAGGACACCCAGCTAGAGGGGTGACTGATGTATGCCAGGGCAGTGGTTTGTGGGCATGGCACACAGGGATACGTGCCATGTCGTCTCTTTGTTTTGTTCTGGAACCCAGACACTCAGCCTGCAAAGGCAGTGCGTGTGTGTCAGGGTACAGGGCCTCTAAGGGTGGCACAATAAGTTCTGCAGCCCTTAGGGGCCGTCTCTGGTCACAGTGCCCTGGGTACCTATGGTACCGTTTACCAGGGGCTGACATGTGGCCAGAGATACCAATTGGGTTTAGGCTTCAATGCAGTTTTAGGGAAGGAACACAGGCCCTGGGTACCTGGTTGGCAGGAGCCCAGGGCACACTCAGTCAAAGTAAATCAGCAATTCAGCAAAAAGTGGGGGCATACCATGCAAGAAAGAGGGCACTTTCTCACAGCCCCCTATCGTTTCTGCTGCCCGCTTCTCCACAAATTCTTTATGTTGAGTCCAGTTCAACTTTCTTGTAAACGTCATACCTAAGTACTTATAGGAGAATCCCAACTCCAATCTAGCAGTACCCACTTATATGGTTTTGATTTTTTTTTCCAAAGGGGAGTTTTTTAGTTTTTTCCATGTTCATCTTTACTTTATTAGCCTCACAATAATTATTAAATCTATTCAATGTTCTCTTCATGCGTACTTGGGTCAAATCTAGAACCGCCAGATCATCTGCATAGGGTAGGCACGGCACATGTCTGATCCTTAATTTTGGTGAGAAAGACTGAGTTGCTGCCAGCATCCCCGGAAGATCTGCTAGGAACAAGGAGAACAACGTCGGGGCCAGGACACAGCCATGCTGTAACCCATTTCCTAGAGGAATTCTTTCTGAAAGGGCCACATCCAAGTCAAGCTCCACTTGAGCCCAATTTTTGGGGGGATTTCCTGTTGTCTTAATTGAGCCTGCAGTGTACTACAATTTATCTAATCTAAAGCTGAGCTAAAATCAACAAAACAAACTCCCATTTGTTTCCTTCTCCTTTTAACCCTGGGCCCTCAAGCTGAAGTAATGATCTATTGTTGAATGCCCAAGCTTGACACCCCCTTGTTCCATTGGGACTATTTCATTTCCCTCAATCCAATTCTCTAATGAGCTAAGAATGATCTTGGAACTTCTATTAGGCCTATGAAGCGGTAGTTACCAGGTACGTCCATCTCTGGGATTATCCAGCCGAGCTGCTTTGGTTAGATTTAAGAAGGTTATCAACTTGGCTATGGATTTAGCAGAGAAAGACTCAAGTGCCTCCTCCCCCAATTTTGGCCAGATATCCTCACATTTATCCCCATTGCCTTATAAATATTGCTTAAAAAGGTTACCCACTCAGTTTCTGGAACCATACATTTTACCAGGGGAGACACATTGCTACATCCCCTCTGAACTGACTTCCAGAATGAAGGGTGCTAATCATGAGGTCCCAATTTGACTGATAAAAGGCGTGCTTCCTGGACCTAACTAGGGCCTCATGCTCCTTTTTCTTTTACAATTATAGCCCTCAGTCTTGTTTATAGGGTCCAAGGAGCATCTGACCCTTCCTACTTTCCTTAAGTCCTTCCTAGCTAATAAGCATTCCTTATCGAACCACAGCTGCTTAGAATGTATCCATTTTAGCCTCCTCATTACATAACCTTACTAAATGGATCAAACGATTAACTACCTCAGCAATGGTTTCAGAGTACCATTCAAAGATTGTTAGACCTTCATCCCTACCAAACTCGAACTCATTAAGGATTTGGTGCTGCATCCATTGGGCCATATACCTTTTCCCTTTTCTAGTTGTTAAGCGTTTAGGAAATGCCACTTCCAATGGGATCACCCGCTTCCTAGATATTGGTGCTTCGGCTTTGGCAAATTTTAACCCCCAGTGGTCTCTGCCTCTTATTCTTAACACCTTGAACTCTGTAAGGAGGTCAAACAACCATGCCTGTACGAACATATAATTAATCGAACACTGCTGTTTCCCTTACAAAAATGTTTGGGCTGTCGGTAAATCCCCCTTAAAGCGCCCTTTAGGCAAACAAATCCTAACGCACAAAGGAATTGCATAATTTTCCCTTCAAACTTAGATTGAGCGCATTCTGGAAAAATTGCACTGGGAATGCCATAACACGCTAACATATTGGAAACTATGATGTCTGCCTGTGCTGGGAAACGCGAAGATTAAAGTCCTCTAATAGGAGAATCAACCCCCCCTCCCCCTGGAATTCTGTCAAGCCCAACAGATCCCTCTGGAACACGTCCCACATCTTCTTCCGGGACTCATCCTGATTTATATAGACATTAGCAACCATTAAGCTATTTTGCCGCCGGCAGCGGTATACAGATCCTGTGAAGAAGCCAATAGCCATTCACTACTTGTCTAGATGATTCTTGCTCCATTACTGCATTTAGTTGATACCAATGTCATTAGACCACCTTTTACCCGCCCAGGACCCACTTTAGTTCCTCCTTTTCCAAAGCATAGGTAAAAGACAGGCCCTATCTGCAGGTGCTAGCCCTCAGCCACTGCCAGAGTGCTTGCCTCAGTTCTTGTTACTAATGCAACTCCAGCTTCAGACAGTTCCAAAAATGCCACACTAATCACGAGGCGGCAAACAATGAATGCTCAGTTCATGTGGCTGAGTTTGAGCTCAAAAACCTGCAGAGATAATTGCCACCTGACTAAATGCGCCCTATAGAACAATGCAGGCGGCACAAGTTGAAAGCCATTCGGGATGTCACAGCAAAGTAGGTGAACAGTCTAGCGCTTGCAGCCATTCTGTCCTCCTAAAGCTCACGCCAACACTGCTCCTCTTTTGAACCCCTTCAGATGCCAGTAAACTACCAACCCACTGCAGCTGGGACCAGTTGTGCCTTCCTTAAAAGACAAGCCTCTGATGCTGTTTTGTGTTAGATACTTCCAGTAAATATAGAGTAACTACAGGTGGGGGAAAATAGCAAGGTGGAGCGGGAGATGGCACTGCTATGCAATAAGGTGGAACCAGAGGGAATATTTTTTATCATGTGCCCCCTATTATCTCAGACATTAGTATGTGCAGTGTGTGTAGGCAGGTAATTAGGCTGTATCATATTTTGGCGGGAAAAGACAAAATGGAAAACACCCGCACCTCCCTCGAACTGCTGATTTGTCCCAAAATCCACAAACTATCTTGTCCATGGCCTTAACACTTTTCATGCTAATGTTTTTGTATGTCCAGTGCTCTAGTACAATATTCATTGAACCCCAGGCAACTCATGCAGCATTTTATAGTAAGAAGTCACAATGATTGGACCTTCTTCCTAAATCATTCCCATATCCTTTTCAAGAGGGGAGAGGTAGAATGAGTTGCCTTTGTTGGGCAAAGGAATTATTAACCGTGCATGGTAACATAGTAAACACAGAGCTTTGCATTTTTTTTACCAATACCTCCTTATCTTTTTATAACTTCAAGGCTGTTTGCAATTGTGTTTGACAGGACGGCGGGTGCTGGAGCCTGCATGCTTTGAAGCGAGCACAGGGGAAATGGCTGACCCAGCACGATGCGCTGACACCCCTGAACCTCCATCGAGGCAGGAGCCCTGTGACACAGGGCCATGCCCTCACAGGTGAGGACTTGCAGGGAGGCATTGGGGAAGGGTGTTTGGGCATTGTGGTAACCTAGATGGCTAACTGGCAGTCATGCTTTTCTCACAGCTGGAAGGCAGGAGGCTTTGGACCTTGCAGTGTCACGTGTGGAGGTGGGGTAGCTGAGCGCATTGTTCGCTGCGCAAAGGAGGCGCGAGACTTGATCATGACCCTGCCGGATTGGAAGTGTGGAGATATCACCATGAAGCCTTTATCCACTGCAGTCTGCAATCCAGATCCGTGTCCTGTGAGGTATTTTTTAAATCTCTTGTATGTGTGTTTCTGTCCTTCCTTCCTAGCAGAACTGGGCTGTGGGATTACGAAACCAAGGGTGAGATGTAGAAAGACATGTTGTGGTAGCAGAGTCTGCAGTTCACAAAATTGTAGGGGTTACGACTGCAAAATGCTATTCTGAATGCTGTGTGAATGGTTTGTGACCATAATTTTGATCTCAAACCATTGTAAGGTTACTGGCTCCTCAAAGAATGTGGTAACCCATTGCCAAAGGCAGTGGTTACCCATTCCCAAACCAAAAAGGAACGGGTCCCCTTGGCAACCCTTCCACTTTGTGACTGTAAGAAAAAGTTTGTTTGGGAGTGGCCAGCAGTCCAGGGGAGCTCACCCTAGTATTAAACACAAAAAACAGATTTTTCAGCCCCATTTCTTTATTTTAATATGATCACAGACATGATGGTCTGCTTACTCCAGCGGGCCACCATCTGTGTGATGATACCCAATCGTAGTGAGTTACAATTTGCAACTTACCTCATGAATATTGTTGAGGTAGGTCGTATTGCAACCCAGTACTTTTCAGGATTTTGTGAAATAAACTATTAGTACACTGGTCGGTTCACAATTTTTATTTTCATTTACCAACACTCAATGCACGATTTGCTACCACTTTAGGCGAATGGATATTTCGTAAATCAGGCCAAAGATTTTGTCTAGGTTAGAGGTGGCTGCAGAGGGTAAACTAGGTATCTCTATGTGAGGATGTGGGAGAAAAGAATGCAAGAACAACCAGGTATCTCCCTGAAGAGGGTCCTAGTGGCTATGTTGCGGATTTTGTAATATGTAGATGTCGGTTTTACGCATGCTCCCAGCATGTGTTCATGTATTCTGGGCAAATCTTTTCCTCTGTGTGTGCCTAAAATGACAGTTATTTATAATGTTATAGTCATTTTTTATATATAATGTAAATATCTGAAAGCTAACTGGTTAGTATGCTCTCAGGAGCGGTCCCAATTGTTATGTTATGTCATGTTATTTTAATTTATTCAGCGCACAGCTACTCGAAAGTGTCCCGGCTCTAACAACAGAAAGGCAGCCCAAAACCACAAATGACCAATTAAAACAGCAGAGTCTTCAAGGACTTCCTGAACAGACGAGGATCAGAGATGGCCCTCAACGTCAGAGGAAGCAAATTCCACGCAAGGCAGGCCCTACGGGCAAAAGAGTTGCCCCCCAGCCGTTGACGCTTAAATTTGGGCAGCTGCATCAGCAGCAGGGAGGACGACCTCAGCTGTCTCCCAGGAATGTAGAAAGTAAATCTGTCCCGCAGATAAGAGGGACCCAAGTCGTAAAGGGCCTGTTGCACAATGGACAGCATTTTAAATTTCAGTCGTGTTTCAACGGGTAGCCAATGAAGTGACCGAAGCAGTGCCTGAGCACTACACGTTAATACCCATCTCCCCTTTCCTTTCCTCGTCAATTCTGTCTTTTTTGTAATCTGGTCTCTGGCACCCACACATCATACTCTTGAAGGAACATAGTTGGATGCTTCAGCTAATAATACACTTGTTCTTTTTAGGTCTCGCTCCTAGCGTTACAGTGCGCAACACTGCTCGCGCAGCGCGAGACCTCATGTAGGGGGTTCAGAAAACTGAGCACACGCTTGTACGTGTGTTTTTGCTTTCGCCGACTGCAATTGTGCTTTACTTTAAAAAAGCCAGCACGCAATTTAGCTAAGGCGGGCGCATGTCCGCCTTTGTTCCGCCCATTCCCATTTGTGTCTGTTACGCGCATCAGCGCGCGTTCGCCTCGCTACCGTGCTCCCTTGCCCCCCGCTCCTCTGTGGCGCGCGCGCACCACTGGTTCTAATTATTGAAACTCCCCACGCTGCCCTTTGTCTTTAAATATGGCAGCCGTGCCTTGCTTCCCCGGGGCCAACATTTTCGTGACTAAAGAATATATTCACTGTAATTTTTCACACGGAGTATACTACACTCCCGAAAAACTGTAGTCAGAAAATACACAACGAATCTCTACAAACATAGAGGCCAACAAGGAAGCAAAGAAAGAATAGGTAGGAATCCTTCATTGTCTTAGACAACTGTCTGTGTCGTAACAGCTGTTCATGTGCTGAAACTAAATATAGCAGAATACATTCAATAAAAAGGATCGGATTAGCTGCTCATGCACATTGTGCGCTTTTTTGCCTTTTTTTATTCAATTACTGCCTTTTTGTGTTTGTCAGTTTTGCATTTTATATAGGTTGATGCCGCTTATCTGGGTATGTTGGTGATGCCTTGGGTGCTTTGATATTCCGGGAGGGGGTTTTGTTGCGCTCTCTTCATTCAAAACCGAAGATGCCAGAATTTTACCCAAGAAGTGTAACTTCCGCAATGAGGTGGAAAGCTTATTTATGCCTTTGGAAACAGATGGCGTGTCACCACCCTCCTACCTTCTTACACCCAAGTACACTCCTACGGTGTAGCGTCCGTTAATGCACTTCGGCGCCTCCGTCAGGGGTATGAAGCGCTAAGGCAAGTATAAAACAATAAACACAGCGTGTAGCTTTGAAATTCTGTGGCTGCATCCATGACAAAGCACCCAGCCAACTGTGACCAGCAATTAAGGATCACTTTAAACTGTGCTGGTCAAAGGTCTGGTTGCACCGAGATGGGCCTCTGATCTGCTGGCGTTAGTACTGTCGGCCTCCACCAGCCTCCGAATCCAAGCTCTGTGCCCCGGAGATGGCATTGGGTGTATCCGAGGATATGGGGCCCTCGACGAGCCAGGGTTAGGCACCAGCTCACACTGTGTCGGCTGAGTTGGCCTGCAACTCATGACACACACATACATACACTCACACACGCATGCAGTATCGGGGCCTGCACCTACTGTGCTGCAGGGCACGCTTCCCTACGCGACTATACTCCCACTGCTACTGACGTAAACATGCACATAGCATTCAGAGTGGGGCCACGGAGCATTCAGCGGCTCAACAATAACTGATTGAACAGGACATGTGCAGGGCATTTTCCACGTGCTAGGCCCCAGCATTTCTCTACACACAGACTGAGACTGTGATGCACAGTACATTTACAGAGGATGCAGAACTCCATGACTGGGCCTTAGATGTACAGTACATTTCCAGTCTGTACCCACAGCCCTGCATTCCACTACACACCCACAGAACCTGCAATGCGCTGGACAATTTACCTGTATGCCCATACAGCAACTGAAACCAAATCATGTACATTTGCAGTGTAAGAATAACTCTTTGCACAGCTAGACTCTAACTGAAACCGAGATGAACCCAGAGTTTACAGTGCCTGTGCATGTAGTGTCTACACCCTCGAGAAGGACAGGGCCTTTACCGCATGTGCTTGGAGCAATGCACTCTTAAAACTGTGCACCGAAACTCAGCACATCCACAGACTGGCTGAACCGTACCTAAAGTTGTGAAGGGATATTATCGCTTTTTGTATCACCATTCACACTGGCAGAACGTAAGGCACGGAACATTTACAGTGTGTGAACTGAACCCTATACCCCCTAAACTAAGCCTTGACATGATTAAAAGTGCAGGGCACTCACATCGTGTGGACTAAACCCCATGTACCCCCTACACTCGGACTTGACTAGATTCGTTAGAAGTGCAGAGCATTTCCAGCGTGTGAGCATCCCTATTGCGCAGACGCACACAGTAATGCAAGCCCAAGGGTTGACTGTGCATGTTCGCACAACGGTACAAATGCTGCTGTTCGCGGCAGTAAACGGCTTCTCTTCCCCTGTTACTGCCTTGCATTACAACAAGGTAAAACAAGCATTTGCAATGCAATAGGTCTCGCATTTATAAGAGTTTGAGCTATTGGCATTGTAAAATTACAATGCCTTTTATTTATGTTTTGGTTTTAAAACAAATAAAAGGCATTGTCATTTACAATGTCAGTAGCATAAACTCGCATAAAAGCAGTGTGTGGAGTGCAGCAGTGTGCGGCGTGTAGCAGTGTGCGGCGTGCAGCAGTGTGCAGCGTGCAGCAGTGTGTGGCGTGCAGCAGTGTGCTGCGTGCATCAGTGTGTGGCGTGCAGCAGTGTGTGGCGTGCAGCAGTGTGTGGCGTGCAGCAGTGTTTCATGTAGCAGTGTGAGGCATGCAGCACTGTGTGGCGTGCAGCGGCGAGCAGCAGTGTGCGGCATGCAGCAGTGTGTGGTGTGTAGCAGTGTGCGGCGTGCAGCAGTGTGCGGCGTGCAGCAGCGTGCTGCGTACAGCAGTGTTGTGCAGCATACAGCAGTGAGTAATGCAGCAGTGTGCAGCAGTGTGTGGCGTGCAGCAGTGTGCGGCGTGCAGCAGTGTGTGCCGTGCAGCAGTGAATGGCGTGCAGCAGTGTTTCGTGTAGCATTGTGCGGCGTGCAGCAGTGTGTGGCGTGCAGCAGTGTGTGGCGTGCAGCAGTGTGTGGTGTGCAGCAGTGTGCGGCGTGCAGCAGTGTGCGGCGTGCAGCAGTCTGTGGCATGCAGCAGTGCGTGGCGTGCAGCGGCATGCAGCAGTGTGTGGCGTGCAGCAGTGTGTGGCGTGTAGCAGTGTGCGGCGTGCAGCAGTGTGAGGCGTGCAGCAGTGTGAGGCATGCAGCAGTGTGAGGCGTGCAGCAGTGTGAGGCGTGCAGCAGTGTGTGGCGTGCAGCAGTGTGTGGTGTGCAGCAGTGTGTGGCGTGCAGCAGTGTGAGGCATGCAGCAGTGTGAGGCATGCAGCAGTGTTTTGTGCAGCAGTGTGAGGTGTGCAGCAGTGTGAGGCGTGCAGCAGTGTGCGGCGTGCAGCAGTGTGCGGCGTGCAGCAGTGTGTGGTGTGCAGCAGTGTGTGGCGTGCAGCAGTGTGCGGCATGCAGCAGTGTGTGGCGTGCAGCAGTGTGCGGCGTGCAGCAGTGTGTGGCGTGCAGCAGTGTGAGGCATGCAGCAGTGTGAGGCGTGCAGCAGTGTTTCGTGCAGCCGTGTGCGGCGTGCAGTAGTGTGTGGCGTGCAGCAGTGTGTGGCGGGGTTTGTAAACAACAAGAAAAGCGGACATCAAAGGAAGGGTGGGAGGGAACGAGCATATGGGGTGTGAGTTATAACGAAAGTTCTGGCGAAAGCAGTCTACTGCTTTCAAGTCCGATGCCAGATGCCAGCTTCGCGCTTGAATGCCTCACATGCACTGGCCATAAACCGCATTCCTAAGGTCTTGTGCCCCTTACTAAATCTCTCTGAATGCGTGAGGCGGCGCACGCGCAGGAAGTAGCTGGTGGCAAATGGAATGCGCGTGGTTGTGCGCGTAACCGTCACCCGATCCGCCTGGGAAGCCTTTGGGAGCATTTTCGGAAGCCCCTACATAAGTCTCGCTGAGCGATCGCTTACGTGATAGCCAGGCGAGACCTAAAAAAGCGAGTGTTCACTCTGGCGTTTCATATTTTGGGAAAGCTAAGAGCCTTGTTAAGTCAAGAGTTTCAGTGTGTGCTTCATTTGAAGGTGTTTTATTGCATCTTCTTGGCAGGAGGTGGCGCGCAGCTGCCAAGTGGCCCCAAGTGATGTCTGACACCTTGTGCCTGGCTTGCCTTTTAATCCACAGATGCAATGCATTTTGAGACTATAGTATCGCTTTTATTATTGTGAGCTCTGGATCAACGACAAAAATTCTAGCATGTAAAATGTTGTGGCTGAAAGTGCAAACATGCCAGGGAGTTGTGTGCACGCGCTAAAAGGAAATAAAAAAAAAACGCGAGTAGTGCACACGTGCGTGCCAAAGAATGTCAGGAATGCAGCTGGCACAGTGCGGGGCCGCTGCTCGCTCCTGAGAAAGCTAGTTGTACATTAGCAGACGTCTGACATCAAGACACCTTTCCCATATGGTAACTTCACTTCTCTTTTTCACAAAGTGACTCACTTCTGGCTACAGCAGCTCAGAAAAACAGACAACACAGAACTCGCCGATTAAACGGTATATTACACCTGATTCTCTCAACACTTTAGTTATATTTTCTAATATCTCATACACTCAGATTACTCGGTCACCAAATGCACCTTTTTAGTGTTTAGCCAGACAAGTGGAGCATTACTGAAAATGTGAGCTATTTGTGTTGCAAATAATGTTTTCAAAAAAAATATTTGTCAAGAAATATCCCAGCAGTAGCATAAGTAATAAAATAAAATCCATGAATCAAGAAAAAATTGCAGTACCATAATATCGGGTGTCCCAGTGGAGTTGTAAAGGGACCTTTATTTGCCACATAAGGTACTGCATCCTTAATACTATAATAAAGAGAATGTCTGCAGCTGATCATGTTTCCATTTGTTTTTGCTGGAAGTGAGATTTTGTTAGCTTACTTTAAAAAAAAAGAACCATTGTTGTTACTGCTGGGATATTTGTTGACAAAAAATAAAAATCAAAAAAACATTATTATTTGCAACGCCAATAGCTCAAACTTTCAGTAATGCGAGACCTATTGCATTGCAAATGCTTGTTAAAGTGTCCTACTGCTTTTAAAGCCAGGCCAACCCCTTCGCCGCGGCACGAATTTTGCCGCGGCGCTGGGGGGGTTTGGGGGCAGCATGGCGCCGCCATGCTCGTGACGGAACCACTCCGTCATGAGCCACGTGCGCGCTGTGCTCATGACGGAGTGGTTCCGTCACGACTCCGCCCACTCGCGCTAATCGCCCGCACAGGCGGGGAATCAGCGCCGCGTGGGCGGAGCGACCGCCAACAGCCGCAGCATGACGGAACCACTCCGTCATGAGCACACGGCGCCCGTGGCTCATGATGGAGTGGTTCCGTCATGAGCAGCGATGCGGTTAAGGGGTCTTTGTACTAAAAATTTGCAAAAAGTGGTCACATTCACTTCTGATTTTACGAACTGAACTATGTACAAATAAGTCAGTTCACAAAAAACTAAATCACAAGGGGTTGCCGAATGACCTGCAATATTAGTATTCTTTAGGTGGGTGACAAATTAGGAACCCCTGTGATTGGCCACTATCACAAGGATGGTGGCCTGCAAGGGGCACCAGACCACGATGTCTGTGATTGTGTTTAAAATAAAAAATGCTGCCCCCTTTTTTTTTTTTAAAGGAAATGGGACTCTGTTTTTTAAAAAAAAGTTTTGATTTTTTAAAAAGGGCCAGTGGAAAGCGGACTCACCGAGAAACTCTTTCGAAGATTCACAAAGGGGTTCAGAGGGGACCGCTTCCCTTTGCGAATTAGATACCACCGCCTTTGAATTTTCTGATCGAGAGACATAACAAGTGCTACAGGTTATGAGGAAGTCTATAAGACAAAACAGGTAACCCCAGTTTGACAGGGGAAGTGGAAGACCAGGGGCAGATATCACTGTTACTGGAGCTGATGACGTTTACTAACACAGAAGCTTTTGACAATATGTGGGGCCATAATGGCTTATTTTGAGGACTCACTGAATTCTTATTATGCCAGAATGTAAGTTCTTGCAGTTACATTATTCTCCTTTCCATGGCTTAATGGCCAGGGAAGAGCAGCTTCAGTACGAAAGGTTAATGTTTTTAGCTTGTTTAAATGCACAGAAGGCCTGTGTTATTAGTCAGAAGTGGGTGATCAATTTTGAAATCATTTGCTACTCCCACGTGTTGATAATCAAAGAACATGCACATTTTATTTCATGTAAAGATTCCCAGGCTCATCTATAAAGAATCAATTTGCCCTCAGTTTGACCTCTTCAGAAACCATGACAAGGCAATCTAGAATCTAGAAAGAAAAGACAGCGTAGCCGATGACGGGAGGAGAACATGGCGGCCGTGAGTTGAGCGGTCGCAGGCCGACGCCGGTAGCTCTTCCGCTCCAGGAGCTATGTTCTAGCTGTGGTAGGATGAGTCGTGTAAGCTAGAATAAAAAATTATGAAGAGAAAACTACTTTGAATACCTGACGCGTTGATGAAGAGCTGAGATGCATTGGGGGTTTTCGCCGGATCTCCCGCGCTGCTTCTGGGCCGCATTGGAGTGGAGGCGAGGCCGGGGGTGTGTGACGTGCGGGCGTCTGCGCGGCGGTCTCTCTCGCGGAGTGAGCGTGGTGGGCAGTGTCAGCACAGGGAGTGCGACTGCAGCATTCACGCTGGAGAAGGAAGCGGCGAGGGGAGAAGAAGACGCCGCGGTCGCTGATGCAGAGGAAAGCAGACGAATCCTGGATATTTCAGAACTGAAAGATCAGGAGTATCAGAACTGTGAGGTATTGGGGGCCCGGGGCTATATTAAACCGGGTAAGCCCTCTGTACGAGGCATATGAGCTGCAGATTGTACACTTTGCATAGATCGCCATCTGGTGTTGGGCCCGGATGTTTGCAGTTTGTTTTTGTCTTGGACAGTCTTTGAAAGTCACAAGTTCGGTGACTCCTCCTTCGGTCCGTACTGCGCATGGGCTTCGGCTCCATCCTCAGATTGTTTTTTTCCGCAATCGGGCTCGGATGTGATACTTCGTGCTCCGGCTTCGAACAATTCCAGTTCCAGCCTCGACGGAAAATCCTCGTCCATCGAGATTATTCATCAAATCATCTTCTTCATCTCTCTTGGAGGCACTTTTCTCGATTCCGCACATCGGCACCGGCCCTCCTCGACTCCGGTCCCGGCCGATGGAAAGGACTCCGTTCAAAAAGTGCCCAAAATGTGGGTCTAAATTTCCCCACACCGACCTCCATCAGGTGTGTAACCTCTGCCTCTCTCCCGAACACGAGGCCCGAGACTGCCCTGCCTGCAAGTCTTTTCGGTCGAAAAAGACTATCCGGGACCGAAAAGCTCGACGCACCATGGCGCATTCATCGACCTCGGCCCCACCGGACATCTTCGGAGACGACACCGGAGCTTCGGGGCAACAACACACCGAGCAGGAGGAAGACATCGTCAGCGCTTCCGAGGCCGACGATTCCGACCTGGAGGACATCACACCGGCGCAGAGGGTCGTGAGTACTCTACCCCCTCCCACCCCCGCGCCCATGTCGAAAGAGACTCAGGTTACACCTTCGCCTCCGGGCCTAGGGAAAACCAAACAAACAGCTTCTATCACCCCACCTTCGGGCCCGGTGTCGAAGCATCACAAGTCTCATGGCGGCTCGGGCTCAAGCCAGCCTACTCCTGGTGCCGACAAACACCGTCCGGCGCCGAAGAAAGTGACGCCCAGTTCAGCTCCGAAGCCACCGGCGCCGAAGCCTGGACCCTCGGTGCCGACGAAACACAAGCATAAATCCCTCGGCACCGACGCTCCCGTGCCGAAGCCTTCCTCGACACCGAAAAAACCGGAGGTTCCGAAAAAGCATGGTGCAGAGAAACCACCCAAGTCCTCGACTCCGAAAACATCGGCGCCAGCAGACGATTCGGTGCCAGCGGAACTATTTACACCTGATCCTTCTCAAAAGACCTTAACAAAGGATCCAAAGACTGGGCTCTTGATTTTATCTATCAAGAAAAGACGTCTTGACAAGCCGGCTCCTCCTCCACCGCCAAAACGGAAGGACTCTGCCACATCTCCCTTCAGAGTGCCCTCCCCACCACCCCCTCCATCTCCTCCACCTCCTCCACCTCTACCACCACCTCTCCCTCCCAGGTCTCCAACACCCTTACCTCATTACTCCCCAACCCCGTCTCCAGAACCTGATTACGGGGATACAGATTATGATCCAGCGGACGCCCCGCTGGACCCCACACCCCCAGGGACCCCAGACCCATGGGAGGATTACCAAAACCCTGACATACCAGATGTGCCTCAGGATGACATCTATCCATCCAGGCCATCTCCCCGGGAGGACTCACTAGGTTTTCACCACTTAGTGCAGCGGGCAGCACACTATCATGGGGTAGACCTACATACGGAACCAGTTGAGGAAGATTTCTTACTGGATACCTTTGACATTCAAGATAAATCTACAGCCATCCTGCCCATGCTTAAGGGTGTTAGCAAACATGCAGCAGAGGTGTTCAAGGACCCAGTCAGGGCCAGGGTCTTAAACCCTAGAATAGAAAAAAAGTATAAGGCAGCCCCCACAGATCCTGCATACATTAAAGGACCTGCTCCTTTAGATTCACTAGTTGTGTCCACAGCTAGAAAGCGGTCCAACTCCCAGTCATCAGGTGAGGCTCCACCACCAGATAAGGAGTCAAAACTCTTAGATGCGTCTGGTAAACGCACTGCCTCGCAAGCCGCAAACATGTGGCGTATTGCGAATACACAGGCGCTGCTTGCGCGCTATGATAGAGCACACTACGATGAGCTAGAGGCTCTTATGCAACACCTCCCAGAAAAACACAAACACAGAGCTAATTATCTAATTCAGGAGGGTAAGCTCATTACTAACACCGCCATTAAATGTGCCCTCGACGCAGCGGACACTGCTTCTAGAGCTATAAATACTAGTGTTCTGCTTCGCCGTCATGCCTGGCTCAGGATCTCAGGGTTTAAGCCAGAAGTCCAGGCATCCATACTAAATCACCCCTTTGAACAACAACACCTATTTGGGCCAAAGGTGGACGAAGCATTAGAAAAAATGAAAAAGGACACGGACACAGCAAAGTCTATGGGGGCATTACAATCCCAAACCCCTAGACGCTCCTTTCGGCGTTCGTCCTTTTGTAGCACAGGCAGAGGTTACTCCACCGATAGTGCCTCTACCTCCTACAAGTCCCCTCCTACAAGAACTACCTTCTCAAAGGGCTACCAAAGAGGTGGATACAGGGGCAACAACAATAAGGGCAGGGGCAAGACCAACACGACCCGTTCTGCCACACCGCCCACACAATGACTTCCCCTCGCTCCCCCCAGACCATCCCACTCCGGTCGGGGGCAGACTACAAAACTTTGTTCACGCCTGGGAGTCCATAACATCGGACAAATGGGTGACCCAAATTATTCGGTCAGGGTACTGTCTCGAACTAACATCTACCCCGCCCAATATTCCACCAAGACACCGTTCAATGTCACAGGAATATTCCACAGTGCTCAAACAGAAGGTGATCTCCCTCCTCCAGAAACACGCTATAGAGCAAGTCCCCGTCAATCAGCAAAATTTAGGGGTCTACTCCCTGTATTTTCTAATACCAAAAAAAGACGGGACCCTGCGGCCCATTCTGGACCTCCGGCCTCTAAATGCATACATACATTCGGACCATTTCCACATGGTCACCCTCCAACAAGTGCTCCCACTCCTCTGCCAGGGAGACTTTCTCACTACACTGGACTTGAAAGACGCGTACTTTCATATTCCAATACACCCTTCTCACAGGAAATACCTCAGGTTTGTGGTGGACGGTCTGCATTACCAATTCAAGGTTCTCTCCTTCGGGGTCACAACCGCACCACGGGTGTTTACCAAATGCCTAGCGGTAGTAGCAGCACACCTCAGACGCCAACACATTCACGTCTTCCCTTACTTAGACGACTGGCTGATAAAAGCCGCGTCCTACAACCAATGTGTGCAACATACAAACAGCACCATCCGACTGCTCCACCAGCTAGG
Source organism: Triturus cristatus (assembly GCF_964204655.1). Taxonomy (NCBI): domain Eukaryota; kingdom Metazoa; phylum Chordata; class Amphibia; order Caudata; family Salamandridae; genus Triturus; species Triturus cristatus. The sequence continues at coordinate 1,138,323,868 of NC_140580.1, read as the reverse complement.
CTTCACGGTGAACTATCAAAAGTCCCACCTCATACCATCTCACACAAAGCAATATCTCGGAGCCACTATACACACCTCCAAGGGTATAGCCTATCCCAATTCAGCCAGAATCGCAAGCATACAAGCCTTGCGCCAAACATTCATTCCTCAGCACTCTCTCCCAGCAAGAGTGTTCATGAAGCTAATAGGAATGATGGCATCTTGCATCTTCATAGTGCCCCATGCAAGACTCCACATGCGTCCACTCCAAGAGTGCCTAGCACGGCAGTGGAACCAGGCCCAGGGACAGCTGACGGATCTGGTGTTGGTAGACGGCCGCACACATCACTCTCTGCAGTGGTGGAACACCACAAACCTTTCCAAAGGGCGGCCGTTCCTGGACCCGGTTCCCCAGGTGATTCTAACAGCGGATGCATCGCTCTCCGGCTGGGGAGCGCACCTCCTACACCTCACATTGCAAGGTCTATGGACGCCACAGCAAAAGTTGCTCCACATCAACCATCTGGAGCTATTGGCGATCTTTCTAGCCCTAAAATCCTTTCAAAAACAAATTTCAGCCAAAGCAGTCCTCATTCGCACAGACAATATGACTGCAATGTATTATATTCAAAAACAGGGGGGGACACACTCTCCCCAGCTCTCCCGCTTAGCACAGAGCATATGGAGATGGGCAATTCCACAAAAGATCTTTCTCCTGGCACAACACGTCCCAGGCATACAAAACACCATGGCAGATCTGCTCAGCAGACAGACGCAACAAATACACGAATGGGAACTGCATCCACAAGTTCTTCGCCCATTCTTCCGCAAGTGGGGGCATCCTCAGATAGACCTCTTCGCCACCCACGAAAACATAAAATGCCCAAGCTTCGCCGCCAGATACCCACACCCATTGTCCAAAGGCAATGTGATATGGATGAACTGGTCAGGCAAATTTGCATACGCCTTTCCACCTCTCCCGCTAATTCTATTAGTGGTCAGGAAGCTACAACAGCACTCCCTCACACTCATTCTAGTAGCCCCAACATTGGCCAGACAGCCGTGGTACACCACGCTATTACAGCTATCAGTGGTACCACATCAAAAACTGCACCTATCCCCATGCCTCCTAACTCAGAACCATGGAGAAATCAGGCACCCGGACCCAGCTCAACTCAACCTGGCGATCTGGCTCCTGAAATCTTAGAATTTGGATACCTTAACCTTCCCCCTGATTGCATGAACATTATCAAGGAAGCCAGACGTCCTACCACTCGAGCATACTGTGCCGCAATGTGGAAGAGATTTGTTGTTTACTGCCGTAACAATACAATCAACCCTTTAGATGCATCCATACAGCACATCATATGCTATCTACTCCATCTTCAAAGGTGTAACCTGGCATATTCTTCCATACGCCTACACCTAGCAGCGATTGCTGCTTACTTGCAAAACAGACAGCATTTATCACTGTTCAGAGTGCCCGCTATTAAAGCCTTTATGGAAGGCCTTAAACGAGTAATTCCGCCCAGGGCACCACCTTTCCCTGTATGGAATCTAAATGTAGTTCTTACAAGACTAATGGGTCCGCCTTTCGAACCAATGCATAAATGTGAGCTACAGTTCCTCACCTGGAAAACAGCTTTCCTCGTAGCTATCACTTCCCTTAGACGGGTTAGTGAAATACAAGCGTTCACTATACAAGAACCCTTTTTACAAATACATCACAGCAAGGTGATACTTCGTACAAATCCAAAATTTCTGCCCAAGGTCATTTCCCCCTTCCATCTTAATCAATCGGTGGAATTACCGGTCTTTTTCTCGCAACCTCAATCTGTTGCAGAAAGGGCTCTACATACACTTGATGTTAAGAGGGCTTTACTGTACTACATACAAAGAACGCAACCCTTCAGGAAGACTAAACAATTGTTTGTCTCCTTCTCTCCACCGCATAAAGGCAACCCCATCTCTAAATCATGGATAGCTAGGTGGATTGTAAAGTGCATACAAATGTGCTATCACAAGGCAAAAAGAACATTATCTGTTCCACCTAAAGCCCACTCTACAAGAAAGATAGGGGCTTCTATGGCTTTTCTAGGGAACATACCCTTAGCTGACATCTGCAAAGCAGCCACATGGTCAACTCCGCACACCTTCACAAAACATTACTGTGTAGACGTGCATTCCAAGCAAAAAGCTAGAGTGGGCCAGGCTGTACTAAAGACACTATTTCAAACCGCTGCAACGGATACCAGTGGTCGCCGCTAGGGCTGGGTACTGCTATATAATCTATGCAAAAGTGTACAATCTGCAGCTCATATGCCTCGAACGGAATATGCTACTTACCAGTATGCATCTGTTCTTGGCATGTAGAGCTGCAGAGTTGTACACGCCCACCCGCCTCCCCGGCTACCTGTATCCGTTCCAGCCTATCTTATTTAGATACAACATACATGGGTTTCTTACTGTTATCACTATGCTCCATCTTTTCCCTGCTGGCGAAAAACAATCTGAGGATGGAGCCGAAGCCCATGCGCAGTACGGACCGAAGGAGGAGTCACCGAACTCGTGACTTCCAAAGACTGTCCAAGACAAAAACAAACTGCAAACATCCGGGCCCAACACCAGATGGCGATCTATGCAAAAGTGTACAACTCTGCAGCTCTACATGCCAAGAACAGATGCATACTGGTAAGTAGCATATTCCTTACAATACAGCCTGAGACAGGGGAGTCGGAGGGGGGACTTGGGGAAAATAAGGATATCAACACCGCCAACGTCCTCTTCGATATCTTCACTGCCCCCCCTGCCCAGTAGTAATTTAGCTCCCAAAGTGTCTAAGGCTAAAAGAGGCAGGAAGCTGCGGGCAGCCCAAGGTACAGATATTCAAGAATTCAATGACCAGGAGATTTTTGAAGGGGAAAAGCGACAGATAAAATAAAGCTTGTGAATAAGGAAGACACTCTTAAAGGTTCAGAGGGGGCATTGGGGAGAACCCTCGGGAATAGAAGGGGAAGGGCATTAAGACCTCAAAGAAGAAGGGTGCAGAGGCTAAAATTAACATTACGCCCTCATTAAGATCATATTTTAAAGTTCTCCCCCAAGTGCTGGATGTGATAAAACAGGGGGAAGCTTTAAGAGAGGCATCAGAGTTTGAAGGGTCAGCAAGGCCGTCCTCTTCTCCCGTTATGGACGTAGATTCTCCCCCACTTCCAACCGTGTCACCCGCTCTCATGCCTGCCCCCTTGCCTGTTGTTTGCTCCCCTCTGGACTCCCTGGATTCCTCTTCTTCGTTGAACCCCCCTGGATTGGTAATGCAGCTAGCTAAATTACCAGTTAATCAACCTACTCTACCAAAGGACTCTGAAAATGTGGCCACTTTAGAGAATAGTATGGCAATAACCTCATGCATAGGAGGCAATGGGGGGTCGGATATAGGGGCAATGGTAGAAGTAGGAGAGGCAGATGTGTGTAAGGGCTCTTTGGAAAACTTGTTCCTTACAATGGCTTCAGATATTAAAAAAGGGTTCGCTGTCTCCGAATCTAATCAAGGAGAGATTCGTCTTTTCTGTGAATCTCTAGAGAAAAAATTTGACAACTTATGCTCAAGGACAGTGGCCTTAGAGAATGCCATGGATGTCTTTAAGGATGATCTGGGAATGGTCAAAGCGGATATCTCCACACTTAAAAAGGAAGAGTCGCCCTTCGAGATAGAGTTGAATCTTTGGAGAACAACGGAAGACGTAACAATCTGCGAATTTTAAATATTCCAGAAGGAAAAGAGGGGGATGATCTTAAATCTTACATCGTGGCCCTCATTAAAGATTCGATACAGATTGAAGAATCAGTGGATGAAATAAAAAAGGACATTCAAAGAATCCATAGGGATCCCTTTAGGAGGCATCCCAATCGGACAAAACCGAGGAAAATTTTAATAAATTTTCTGACTTTTTCTCTGAAAGAGAAACTATTAACAACTGCTCTTAAACTGAAAACATTAAAATCAGGCGATTTGTCTTTCTCCTTTGAAATAAGGTTGGACCTCTCACGTACTACTTTAGCTAGACAGTGGGAGTTGGGTAAAAGAATGGAGGATTTCAAGAGACTGGGAGCAACTGTCCGACTAAAATTCCCTGCACAGTTGAAAATTATGTTTAATAATAAAATGTACTTTGCCAAATCTGTGCAGGAAGCCGACGATCTCCTAGAGAATTTAAAATGATCATCTTAGTTTCCCCTCGCATGTCAAAGGAAATAAAAAAATAAAAAAAAGAAGATGAAAAATAAATAAATAAATAAATGGGAGAAAAGGGGGGAAAATAGTGTATATATATATATATATATATATATATATATATATATATATATATATATATATATATTATATATATATATAGATATATAGATATATATATATATGTTCGAGGCATGTGGGCTGCTGAATTCATATCTGTGCATAGATCGCCGCCTAGTGTTGGGTCCGGATGATTGCACGTTCTTGTCCTGGAAGAGTCTTCGAAGTATCATGAGATAGGTGACTCCTCCCCTGGACCACAGTGCACATGGGCATCCTCTCCATCCTTAGATTGTTTTTTTCCACCATTGGGTTCGGATGTGCTTATCTTAGCTCAAGTTATGAAAACTCAGTTTAAGGCCAAAAGGCCTTTAGTTCTCGTCGGTACTGTTCCCGTTCGGTATCGACTAGTTTCTTTAGTGCATTAGCACCTTCTTACAGCTTTTCGGATCCGCTTGGTCCGATCATCGAACTTCGATCGACGATGGAATCGAGGACTCCATTCAAACGGTGTCCTTTATGCCACGCGAAATACCCACACATCGACGTCCACCCGGTATGCCACAAATGTCTCTCACCGGATCACGATGAGTCCAAATGTATGGCCTGTGCCCGATTCCGCTCCAAGAAGACTCTCCGTAATCGACGGGCGGCAAGATTAGAGGCGCAGCAATCGGCGCCTGCCCCGACCAACATCTTTAGCACCGAAGACGAGGACGCTGAGAGCGTGGAAGACGTAGACTCCAGCTCCGCTTCCGAACACGACTCCCGATCGGACGACGACGATGAGGTGATCTTTCAGAGAGAAGAAGTCGTCGAAGAGGTAGGAGACTACAATGAGGCCTTTGGGGCCGAGGAAGATAGCTCCTGCGAAGAGGAAGGCCCACCCGTCGGTACGGAGGCCGAAAACATACGTCCTATTGAGGCTCAGGTCGAGGGATCGCCTTCGGGCCTTACCCGAGATCAATCTCACGGTTCTTCGGCTCCGCCTTCAGGCCCGGCCTCGAACATTTCGCAAGAGCCATTATTAACGAAAACGACTGGATTCCCTTCAGCGAAACCGAAACCAATCGTCGCACCAGTTCCATCGAAACCAAAAGTGAAACTGGCTGTGATCGGCTCGAAGGCCTCGAAGCCCTCCACTCCTTCGACGCCGGCAAAGGCCATCGGCTCCGAACGCACGAAAAGGGATTTCGGCGCCGATTTCACCGCAGCGGATATCGGTGCCGACCCCAAGAAGAAGGCCCTCGGTCCACACAAGGCGCCTCGGCCTCTGGCACCGAAGACATCGGCCCCGACCACCAAAGTCAAAGTGGCCACCCCGTCGACGTCGAAGACAGCGGCGCCCGCCAAGTCGTCGACTCCAACGACCGTCGATACCTCCCTTCGGATCGATGACCCCATGGCTGCAAAACAGTCGACGCCTACCTCCAAGGTGCCGACCGGTTCCAAGGAGCCATCTGCGTTCTCCGTGCAACAGGTCGCGGCATCGTTGCAACGCATCAGGGAACGGGCAGCCCTCCGCTTTACGTCGGGCCCCGACACGCACAAGGCTCCAAAAGCACCCTCGGCGCGGACCAACATCACGTTTGGCTTGGCGCCGAAAATGTTCGAGATCCGGACACGTGTCCGCCAGACACAGTCCCCATCCACTGGACACACAGATTTTGAGCCTTCACAGCCACAATTCATCGACGCCAACACTGGTAGACTGATGCTCCGCAAGCGGAAAATCACGCCAGAGAGGGGATTGGACTCCTACAAAATCCCTCTCAAGCACAAATTGCCAGGAGGGTCGGAGCCAGTCCTTCATGAACGCTTTCAACCCTCCCATCAGGATCCTCAGTCCTTTTCTCCTACGCCTTCAGAGACAGACGCAATAGAGGACTATGTAGGGGATGATACCACCTACCCTGGGGATGTCGATCCTGATGAGCACCTGCAAGACCCAGATCAGGCATGGGATGACCCTACAGACCAGGGTACCACACCAGATACCCATGACACGCAGCTTTACAGCACAAAGACATCTCCCACAGAGGACACTGCTGCCTTCAATGCCCTCATAGAACGGGCTGCTGCCAATCATGGAGTAGAACTCCATTCTGACACTGTCGAAGAAGACTTCTTGGTGGACACTTTCGCCTCTTCCGAAAGAACTGTCAAAACTCTGCCCATGTTGAAAGGAGTTCTCAAACCTGCAAAAGACATTTTTAAGGAAACAACCAGGGCACGGGTGCTAAACCCCAGGATTGAAAAAAAATACAAGCCTGCACCCGGAGACCCTATGTACATTAGGGGTCAGTTACCTTTGGACTCTATGGTGGTTGCTAATGCTCGCAAAAGAGCCCATTCGCAAACAACAGGTGATGCTCCTGCCCCAGACAAGGAGTCCAAAGTGCTGGAGACATCAAGCAAAAGGATTGCAGCGCAAGCAGCAAACATCTGGCGCTTTGCCAACACACAGGCACTCCTGGCCCGTTATGATAGGTCCCACTACGACACACTAGAATCACTACTCCAACATTTGCCAGATGAATATAAAGAGGCGGCGGAGCTCCTCATCAGAGAGGGACAACTCCTTACCAATGCATCCATCAAGTGCGCCCTGGATGCTGCCGACACAGCGGCTAGGGCAATCAACACAAGCGTCATGTTGAGAAGGCACGCATGGTTGAGAATCTCAGGCTTCAAGCCGGAGATTCAGAACAATATCTTAAATCAACCGGTCAACCCCGACTACTTATTTGGCCCTGAAGTTGACACTACCCTCGAGAAAATTAAGAAAGACACTGACACTGCGAAATCAATGGGGGCTCTGCAGACGCAGCAGTTTCGTAGTGGCTCCTTTCGTCGCCCCGGGAATAGAGGAGCAGCTAGAGGTCAGGAGTCACAGCAGCAATACACTAAAGGGTGCACACAAAGTACCTATGATAAAACCAACAGAGGTGGATATCGTGGCTCCAGCACCAAGGGCAGAGGACGTGGTTACGGCAACACCAGGTCCTCCCCCAAAAACAAACAGTGACGCCCTCTCCCTTCCCCCCGACCACATAACACCTGTCGGGGGGAGACTCCAGCGGTTCCTGTCCGCGTGGAAAACCATCACCACAGACAGGTGGGTCAGGGACATTATCCAGCACGGTTACTGTCTCGAATTAACGTCCACTCCACCCAACATACCGCCAAAGCACTGTCCTATGTCCGTGGAGCACTTGGTATTATTGCAGCAGGAAGTGCTAAGTATGCTGCAAAAAGGTGCAATAGAGGTCGTGCCCGTCGACCAGCAGGGGACAGGGGTGTACTCTCTGTACTTCTTAATCCCAAAAAAGGACGGGTCGCTCAGACCTATACTAGACCTGAGACCCCTCAACCGATACATTCTCTCAGAGCATTTCCATATGCTCACCCTACAGCAGGTTCTCCCGCTACTCAGTCAGGGAGACTTCCTAGCCACACTGGACCTCAAAGATGCGTATTTCCACATACCCATACACCCATCACACAGAAAATATCTCAGGTTCACTATTCAGGGACATCACTATCAATTCAAAGTTCTCCCCTTCGGAGTGACAACAGCACCCAGGGTTTTCACCAAGTGCCTAGCTACAGTAGCTGCACATCTACGGAGACAACACATTCACGTCTACCCTTACCTGGACGACTGGCTTGTTCAGGCAAAGTCAGCCCAGCAATGTGCCAGCCACATGTGCCTCGCCATTCACCTTCTTTACAGTCTGGGATTCTCACTAAATTACCCAAAATCACATCTCAAACCCGCACACGTACGACAGTACCTGGGCGCGACTATAAACACTCTGGCAGCCACAGCTCAGCCAAATTTAGTGAGGATCAACAGCATGCAACTGCTAATCTCAAAATTCAAACCTCAACACTCCCTTCCTGCGCGAGTGTTCATGCAGTTGATAGGCATGATGGCCTCCTGCATTTTCATAGTCCCGCACGCGAGATTACATATGCGCCCGCTTCAGGAGTGCTTAGCACGTCAATGGAATCAGGCTCACGGGCAATTACAAGACCTAGTGTTGGTGAGCGGTCGGGCATACAACTTTCTGCATTGGTGGAATCCACAAAACTTTTGCAAAGGCCGACCGTTCCAAGAGCCTGTTCCACAATTAATACTGACAGCGGACGCGTCTTTCCAGGGATGGGGAGCTCATGTACTCACTTACACAGTGCAGGGACTATGGACGACGCAACAAAAGAAGATGCACATCAACGTTCTGGAACTGATGGCAATCTTCCTGGCCATGAAGGCATTAAAAGTACACTTGTGCAACAAAGTCGTGTTGATCCGGACGGACAACATGACTGCCATGTACTACATACAAAAGCAGGGAGGAACACACTCTCCACAGTTGTCTCATCTGGCTCAGAGCATGTGGAAGTGGGCCATTCAGAGGAACATATTCCTCATGGCGGAACACCTCCCCGGCAAGGACAACCAGATGGCGGATCTGCTCAGCAAACACAGCCACCAGATGCACGAGTGGGAGCTACATCCGTCAGTTCTACAACCGTAATTCCAACAGTGGGGTCATCCAGAAATAGACCTCTTCGCCACAAACGAAAACGCAAAATGCCAAAGCTTTGCCGCCAGGTTCCCACATCCACAGGGCAATGCGATATGGATGAACTGGTCCGGCAGATTTGCGTACGCTTTTCCCCCAGCGCCATTGATACCGCTGGTGGCACGCAAACTGCGACAACACTCACTGACACTCATCCTAGTTGCTCCCACATGGGCGCGCCAACCATGGTACACCACCTTTCTAGAACTTTCCGTGGTGCCGCATCAAAGGCTGCGGATCAAACCCGCACTTTTAACGCAGAACCATGGCGAAATTCAGCACCCAGATCCGCAACAGCTGAACCTGGCAATCTGGCTCCTGAAGTCTTAGAGTTTGGCTACCTAAACCTGCCACCTGACTGTATGGAGATCATCAAGGAGGCCAGAAGACCCACTACCAGAGCTTGCTATGCGGCTAAATGGAAAAGGTTTGTCATTTAGTGCAACAACAATGACATTAACCCGCTGGACGCATCCATTCAAAACATCATCTGTTACCTCCTACACCTATACCGACGCAATCTGGCATACAACTCCATATGTATCCATTTAACCGCGATAGCAGCCTGTCTCCAAAACAGGCAGCACCTCTCTTTATTCAGAGTGCCTGCCATCAAAGCCTTCTTGGAGGGACTCAAACGAGTGATTCCCCCGAGACACCCACCGGCACCAGTGTGGAACCTCAATTTGGTCCTCACCAGATTAATGGGTCCACCCTTTGAACCTCTACATTCATGTGAGATTCAATTCCTCACCTGGAAAGTAGCCTTCCTAGTGGCAATAACTTCGTTAAGAAGAGTTAGTGAACTCCAGGCACTAACCATTCAAGAGCCATTCATACAGGTTCACGCAAACAGGGTTGTACTACGTACCAACCCCAAATTCATGCCCAAAGTGATATCGCAGTTCCACATGAATCAAACTATTGAACTGCCTGTTTTCTTTCAAAACCCACAGAGTGTCGCAGAGAGAATGCTCCATACACTAGATGTAAAAAGGGCCCTCATGTACTATATAGACAGAACTAAGGACTTTAGGAAAACAAAACAATTTTTCGTTGCCTTTTCTCCACAACACAAGGGCAACTCCATTTCCAAAGCAGGTATAGCCAGATGGATTGTTAAATGTATTCAAATTTGCTATCAAAAGGCTAAACGCACATTAACGATTCCCCCACGAGCCCACTCAACACGAAAGTTAGGGGCGTCCATGGCTTTCCTGGGAAACATTCCTTTACAGGAAATATGTAGAGCAGCCACATGGTCCACTATACATACATTTACAAAACACTACTGTGTAGATGTACACTCAAAACAGCAGGCAGCTGTCGGACAGGCTGTTCTCAAAACTCTTTTTCAGACTGCTGCAGCTGGCACTGGTAGCCGCCGCTAATGGAGGTACTGCTATGTATTCTATGCACAGATATGAATTCAGCAGCCCACAAGCCTCGAACTGAATATGCTACTTACCAGTATGCATCTGTTCTTGGCATGTAGGGCTGCTGACATTCATATCGCCCACCCTCCTCCCCGGCGCCTGTAGCGGCTGCAGCACTCAGAATTACTGTATAGCATGGTCATCACTTACTGTATCTACTCCATCACTGCCACAATGGCGAAAAACAATCTAAGGATGGAGAGGATGCCCATGCGCACTGTGGTCCAGGGGAGGAGTCACCTATCTCGTGATACTTCGAAGACTCTTCCAGGACAACAACGTGCAATCATCCGGACCCAACACTAGGCGGCGATCTATGCACAGATATGAATGTCAGCAGCCCTACATGCCAAGTACAGATGCATACTGGTAAGTAGCATATTCAATATATATATACATATACACACTAGTAATTGGTTTATGTTTACACTTATAGGTTTTTCTCCTTAAGATGATCTAAGAAAATAGGAAGACGATACATACAGCTTTGAAAAAGAAAAAAAGAAATAGTTAAAGAATAAAACTGGTGCGGTTAGAGTTTACCGGCCGGTAGAACCTGGATTTTTCCAGGCAAATGGGGGTAGGGTTCTCCAGGGGAGGGTGGGGGGATTGTCAGGGGAGGGGAAGGGGGAGCACGGGTGTGGGGGCAGGGGGTTGAAAAAAGAAAAACTTGTTCTCCTTTTATCTCAGCTGAGGTTCATTTTGTTCTGGTTTGGTGTTGGAACTCCGTAGGATGGGATAAAGTCAAAACCCAGTATTTTCGTCCCCCATGAGGACTTTACAATGTCTATCATGGAACGTGAACGGTTTGCGAGTCAAAAGCAGGAGGGAGAAAATCTTCCAGTATTTAAGAGATTCACCTGCACAAATATTCATCTTACAAGAAACGCACCTCCTAAAAAAAGAGATTAGCGTGTTCTGTGGGAAGCTTAGGTGGGTGGAGCACTGTGTCTCCTCATGCCAGACGGCTAACATCAGAGGTGTCGCTATCTTAATAAAAAAACAAGTGAATGCTACCCTTCAGGAGGTTAGAACAGATACAAGTGGCAGGTGGATCATAGCTAAGTTCATGATAGAAAATATACTTATTACGGTAGTAGGTTACTACGGCCCCAACCAGGATGATCCGTCAACATTAAAAACTATCTTTATGAATCTTTTGGAATTTCCTGATACAATCATTCTTGCAGGAGATTTCAATATAGTATTGAATTCAAAATTAGATAAATCATCAAAAAATAGGGCCAACATCCCTTCCAAATCCAGGACATATTTAAAAACAATGATGAAGCAATATGCTATATGCGACATATGGAGGGAAAGATCTGGCTCTCAGTTGGGAGTATCATTTTATAATAAAAAATACAGACATAAATCAGGAATAGATTATGTTCTAATTAGTAGTAATCTACGAGGAAATATTAAGAAGATCGACTATTTGTCACCCCATTTATCAGACCATGCCGCAGTTTGGGTAGATTTAGACCTGTTGGGGAAGGAACAACAGAAGGTATGGACCTTTGACCATACTCTCCTTCAAGATGATGCCGTAACTGAATTTTAATCTTTCTTGGATATTAATATAGGTTTGGCAAATATTATGGTTGTTTGAGATGCCCTGAAGTCTTTTCTGAGAGGCCTAATTACAAATAAAACTATTTTTAAGAATAGACAATATAGGGAGGGGATCGCATCCATTGAGCGCCAATTGAAGTGGCAGGAGGAGAAGATTAACAAAGTAACTGACCAGGAACAGGAACTCCGTCAGACATTAGTGGCAGATCTGGAATCCTTGAAAATCTCTCTGGACAATATAATCCAGACCAGGATTTCCAATAGGTGGGAGGTGAGTAAGCTCGCTCACTTTGAATATGGAGAGGGGGCTGGGAGATTATAGGCCTGGAAGGCTAAATCGGATAGAGTCAGAAATTATATCAAAGAAATTGAGAATGTGCACACTAGATCGCTAATAAGTAGGGAAGATGAAATAGGAGAGGCCTTTCACGCCTATTTTAAAGAATTGTATGACGAGGAAATACATCCAGATGGAACATATATCCAAGATTGGCTAAAACCAATTCAGCTAGCAACATTAGGAGTAACTCAACGAGACAATTTAGAGGCCGAAATAACATCTCAAGAAGTGAGGAAGGCACTTTTAGAGTGTAAAAAGGGTAAAGCCGCTGGGCGGGACGGTCTTCCCGTCGAACTCTATAAAAAACTAGGGGACGTAATAATTCCTGTAATGTTAGAGGTCTTTAACCAAATTCTAATCAACGGAGTCCAACCATCCACCACATGGGGAGAAGCAAATATCACCTTAATTTTGAAAGCTGATAAACCGCCTACAAAATGTGGGTCATATAGACCCATTTCCTTGTTAAATTCAGACTACAAGGTATTTTCAGAAATTTTGGCAGATAGATTGGGGGCAGTGGTGGGGAATTTACTGCATACCGATCAAAAGGGTTTTGTAAAAGGCAGAAACCTCTTTGACCTTACACATGACTTCATTGGTGCAATAGATCTGGCCTCTAACTTCTCTCTTCCTCTGGCAGCAATGACGCTGGATACAGAGTCAATTGGAAATATCTTATGGCAGTCCTTGAGAAATTTCATCTCGGGCCTAGATTTGTCAAACCATTCGTCTCATATATAGCGAGCCTTCAGCAAAATTGGTTGTGAATGGTAGAGTGACCAGGCCGTTTAAAATCAAAAGAGGAACCAGACAGGGCTGCACCCTCTCCCCTCTTCTTTTTGACCTATATATAGAGCCATTTGCTCAGCGTCTCAGAGATGAGGCAGCTATTTCATCATTTAAGAGCGGTTCATGGGAGAGGAAGGTAGCCTTGTATGCCAATGATATTCTTGTCTTTTCTTCAGATCTAGAATCTTCCTTTCCCCGGGTCATTGATCTAGCGCGAGACTTCGGCCATGTCTCTGGTTATGAGATTAACGCAGATAAAACTGAACTAATGACCTGGAATTTGCCGGAGTGCCGATACCAAACCAAGAGTGAGTTGCGTTACTTACGAGTCAAAATAGTCCCAGAGATAGATAAGATAGCTACAGTAAATCTTGGAAATATTTTAAAAGAGAGTCAAAAACTCATGAAGGGTTGTGTCCATCCTCCATTGTCTATTCTGGGAAGAGTGAATCTAACAAAAATGATAATCCTACCAAAAATAACCTTTTTATTTAATACGATTGCGTTAAATTTTGAGAAACCATTGATAGACAAGTTCCAGCAAGCTATCAAACGGTTCGTATGGGCTTATAAATCCACCAGAATATCGTGGAAAAAATTAAGACGTAGAAGGGAGAAAGGGGGTCTCACTCTTCCCGATATACAGTACTATGCTTGGGCCTTTCAGCTAGTGCACTCTAGAATGTTGTTAAAATCTCCAGACGCTTCGGATAGAGGTAAAATGTTTTTAGCTATGTTACAACAATCAGGGCTTCCATCGGAAGGTTTTCTATTCAAATATGGGGACAAAACTTTTTTTAAGAAGGTTAGACTGAAAGTCCTAGGTGGTGCAGCTCAGATTTGGGCCAGAATTAAAAAACTAACGGGCCTCGAATACTACTCAAGGCTAGCTCCTTTGTGGGATGGTCCAGGAACGCCTAACTGTCTTCAAGATTTGTTGGCTGTTCCACTAAAAATAGCTGGACTATCATCATGGGGAGACTTAGCGGAAAATGGAACACTTTTATCTTGGACCGAATTAAATGAGAAACTGGAAGACGGTATGTCCAGATTTAAATACTTGCAGTTAAAAAGCTGGTCCCAGGATTTAAAAAAACCGAAAGGGTTGGGGAACCCTTTGGAAGAACATCTGGCTAATAGATTAGCAGGGAAGAAAGAGATTTTGTTCTTTTATTGGGCAATTGAAGAAGCTATTGATGGGGAGTTTGAGCTAGCTGTAGAGTTGTGGGGGGGATCCTTCCCGGGGACAGATTTGGTGGACTTGTGGCAATGTTCCTATAACACTCTTTTTTCAGCTGTTAAACCAGCTTGGCTGAGGAGGAACCACTATTTTACCACACATAGAGCCTATCTTTCCCCAGCAAGGCTCTCTAAAATGTCCAAAGCTTCACCTGCTAGATGTAAAAAATGTAATCTGGAGAGTGCCCCTGATGTACATATATTTTGGGAGTGCCCATCTCTTTCTGTATTTTGGAAGGGGGTTGAAGTCTCTCTAACATCTATTTTGGGCCACCCAATACAGATTTCCCTTAAACTTATTATCTTTGGTATACTAAGCGACATCACTGGCTGTAACAGAGGCTTCTTGTTTTTTGCTATATTATTAGCCAGACGGGAAATATGTAAGAGATGGGTTGAGACTACACCCCCCACACATTCGGACTGGCTATCTGCCCTGTATAAAACATCAAACACAGACCTGGCCAGATTGAAGAACTCTAAGAAGAGAACTATTTGGGACTGCCTGATAGGCTGGACTTCAGTCTGACCTTTTTTTTTTTTCCCACCAACTTTTTTGTCCTATGATTAAGCCTCAGGGAAGCTCTTAGACAGTGCCGGTTTGTGTTACTATCCTGGGAGTCCTAGTTGTCGATCAACAGTGGGCAACCAGCACTAGTCGTCGTTCTTAAGGATCCTGTAGAGCATGGCCATCCTCTCAATAACAACGGGAGGTCAGCAACTAGAGGGAAGTCGGTGTGCCACTGGTAAGTGAGAGACAGTAAGTGTGTGAAGGATTACCCCAAGCTTACTCCTCTTAATTTGAGCGACAGTGGCGACCTTCTGACCTCAGGTCAGCTGGGGTCGGAGGCGAATGAGGCAAAAAAAAAAAAAAAAAAGAATAGACAGCGTAGTAAAAGATTGTTAAATGACAGCTAAGCAGGAGTGTATGCACGTTTATCTAGAATGTATGACTTTACAACACATACATTTACAACGGCTGCCTTTCCAACGCAGTTTTTACATCGCAACATCCCTTACAACGCATGATTTTACATCACATGCCATCACAACACATTTTTAGAAACTACATTTACAACGCATTCCATTACATCGCATTATACCATCACAGCGCATACCATTACAACGCATACCATTACATTGCATATAAGGTAAGTGTTGGATAGTGTAGGAGAAAAAATTACTATTCCAGTGAGTGCAACAGTAGGGTAAATGTTGGATAGTGTAGGGGTAACAATTACTATTCCCACTCCAGGGAGTGCAACAATAGGGTAAGTGTTGGATAGTGTAGGGGTAAAAATTACTATTCCCACTCCAGGGAGTGCAACAGTACGTAAGTGTTGGATAGCGTAGGGGTAAAAACTATGCGTTGTAATGGTATGCGTTGTAGTGACATGCATTGTAATGACATGCGTTGTAGTGACATGCGATGTAATGGCTGCGTTGTAATGGCACACGATGTAAAGGATGTTACGTTGTAATGACTGCATTGTAAAGGTAGTGCAATGTAATGACTGTGTTGTAAAGGATGTTTTCTGTAAACGTGGTGCCAGGCTTAAACCTTTCTGGCCAAAATGTGAGGTGGGAGTGCTCCAACCTTTCATGTTTTGTTTTCTGAAAGCTTTTTTGTTTAAAAGGGTTATACCTTGTGGATTAAATAATTCAGTAAAACAAGATGTCTTTCTTGATATCCAGTTGAATGCAGGTGTATGAGAAGGGAGGTGGAACATTATTGAAAGTTATCAAACCTTTCACTGCCTCTTGATTTAATTTCTAAGATGGCGAGTGCCTATTGACAGTATTGCCTCAAAAGCAACACTTCTAAAAAGGACACTTTTTAATGCTAAGTTTTAACATTAAATTCTTTTAAAAAACACATTATGGCTTGGGGGTTAAGTCTATAGTGTCAGTGTGAAAGGTATAAGGTTAATTGTATAGGTAAAAGGTTTTGGGTTATAAAGTTTAGAGTATGGGGTAAAGTGGGTAAGGATACAGGGTAACCCTCCATGAGTACATTTGTTTACCGTTACAGTCGGAAATGTGCTTATTTCAGGGTTATTGTTTAGCCATTTTAAAGAGAAAAAAGTATTGATTTTCACGGTAAGACTGTCCCTAATTAATTTCAATGACAATCACTTCATTTCCCAAGTGATGCAATTGGAAGTGTTAAAAACGAACTTATGCTGTTTCTCTGTCATAAATGAGAATTAACAAGCTGGACCGCAATTGGTGCCTCGGTTGGATGATGTGTGTAGTTGTTATATTAGTATCTATACTATGAGTGCTTCCGACAGGACCACACTAAACTCTCTTCACATTGCTGTGGATATGTTGACTACAATTCAGAATTTTAAGCAGCTCGCATTTTCTTTTCCATTAGTTGTGATTTCTGTTTCCCTCGTTATACGCTAGGCCTGGGTGGTGGATTCCGCTCTGTTCACGGAGTATTCCACACTTTGCGGAGCTCCGGAAAACTCCGCCTGGCGAAGCAGAGTTTTTTCCTCGCTCGCCAACGGTAGGTTGGCGAGCGAGGAATATCCAACACTAGACCACTTCCGCAGGCGGTTGCAGATGGTCGCCACTACTCGCGTTGAGAAACCATCCGTTCGCGTTGAAACTGCTGCTCAAGTCGAACTTCTACTCGAGTGGCAGAAAGAAGCAGCGCCCTCTTGCGCTGCACATGGTGCCGTTCGCACTGATTTTCCAGTGCAGGACAAACCCAGGGCAAAAAATCTGCGCAAATCGTGCAACCTAACCTACTCCATTGCTTGCGGAACTCCGCTTAGACCTGCAGTGTGGAACTCCGCGAACTGCGCCCGGGCCTATTGTACACATAATAATTATAATCTTTTTAAGATTCACTCTTTTCTCCTCCACAAAATCATCATTTATAAGTGGGCGTAAATCAAGCCTTTAAAAATTAAGGGTAGCTTAAATATACAGTTGTGAGATTGCGCTGATACACAGCATTACACACTATGTTTTTATTCCCATATTTAGGTGGGCTGATTTCTCACCTTCCTAGATGTTATGAAAGTTTATGAGTTGGAGTAAAGTCCTGGGTTGTGCGTGCTTGAGGCTTGCAGTAACGCACCTTACATGTATATTTGATCAATTATACATAATTGTGGTTCCTTGCCATAAATCACATATTTATAAGTGAATTTTTTACAGAGTGTAGGATTGGAAGACTCTTTCGAGGTCCTAACATGGCTCCAAATTGACTACGCTCTACCGTCCCTTCTCAGGTGGACAGCCCAAGTCCAGGGCCTCTGCAGCGCTTCGTGTGGAGGGGGACTGATAGCCAGGACTGTGCAGTGTGTTCAAGAGCATCAAGAAACAGTGGAGGTCCTTCCGGATGAGCAGTGTCGCCATGTTCCAAAGCCAAAGAGGGTCGTACCATGTAACCAGCAGCCCTGCCCACCAAGGTAATGCATTTCCCCAAAACAATTCCTCTATTGAAATGTAATGTACCTATCAGCATGTTTTACCCCAGCAATTTAGCCAAATCACTGTTTAAATAGTTGGTGTATGGGGAAAATCTATAATCAAGAGATCTGTCCATTTTATTAGCCTTCACAAGAGATTGTTCTGTATGTCCTATTATTGTGTAAGTAGTTTTTTGTGTATAAAGATGACAAAAGGTGGCGGCGTGTGTAGCATTTGATGGAGAAAAACAATTGCAAATATATCTCTAAGCTACTTATTTATTCCTAGATTAAGAGCCCATGGCTTAATACTGATTTTAGGTTAGTTGCTCTTCTCTTGTGTGTGTTAACTAATATGGTGTGAATATGCTTCCTTTTGGCAGTTCATGAGATCTTATTTCAAACCACCAAGAGTGTACGTAACTGGATGGTTCTTTGTAATTACCCTACGCTTAGTACCCTTTTTCAGATGTTGCTAAACCTGAGGGAAATGGAAAGCCAAGTATTTCCCCCTAATTGCACCCCAAATGCTAACCGCTGTCCCGTGCAGCACACCCACAAAGGGGCTGCCATATATCCAGGCCTCTTCTCCACATGTGACTTCCCAAGTTGGCTCTTTACCTTTCGTAAACAAACATGAGGACCATCCAGAGACAGGAGATACACCTCTAGTTGACCTTACCTTAAACAGGTGAGGTCTTTAAGCCGCTCATTCCTGCCCCGTGGTAGCCTGAGCTCTTCCCATAAAGATTTATGTTAGCTACTCGCAAACACCCCTACATCCATCTAGCCCTTAACCTCCCTTGTGATTAAAATGTATATGTGAAATTCTGAACACCTACTTCCTTCCAGGAAGGGCCAATGTGGAAGGTTGTGACCAGATCAATAATTTCTCTTGTAGGTGGAGGGTGTCAGAGCCAGGCCCTTGTACTGCCGTTTGTGGCTCCGGCATCGCTCACCGCAATTTGTCGTGCATTCAGTTTGATGCTGGAGTGGAGTGGACGGTGGAGGACTCCGAGTGCATGGAAGAAGAAAAACCTCCTGCCCTGGTTCAGTGTGTGGTGAATATCTGCCCCTTGTGGTGGAATGTGGTAAGTGTTTTGGATTCCAAAGAAAACTAGGAACATGCAGTCCATATGGTCATGTAATATACTTGGCCCTTTCAATATAAGGCATGTTGGTGGCATAGTCCCATAAATAGGCAAGTTATGTTATGTGTGTACTCCTCTGTATTTGTAAGGTATGTTGCAAGAATAGTCTCTCCCATAGGCAAAGCAAGTTATACGTAAGGGCCTGCTCATGTCATTGTATTTTGTGTTTGTGATTCGGTTAATGAGCCTGAAATCTCTTGACTTGCGATCCCATGCATACAGGGGGAAAGAGATCATTGAATTATACCTGTGTTCATTAGTAAATTTACTCCTTTCTGGAATTCACAATATTCCCAAGGAAGAAAGCTGCTCTAGATGCAGGTTTCCATGAGGGGTCCTGTGAATTCCAATCAGCATCCCATTCCCATAGTGGAGAACTCCAGACAAGGGAAATAGGATTCTCTGTGCAAATGTTTCCTTGGAGAAACCCCTTCCCATACACCACACCAAATCTGGGGATGATTCATTCCCCTTCATGCCATAGGAAGGGATTTACCTGAGCTCTAGGCTGGAGTTAAAATATGACTGTGAGGAGTTTGTGAATACTCACAAAAGTAGTTGTGCGCTTTCCCAAAGGCTAACCACGCTCTGGAATGCCCACTTTCCTCCCCTTGAGAGGGCTTTATGGTTGTACAGAATTCCACACTCATGGAACAGATCACTGCATCCTGAAATGGGCTCTGTCTGAATTCCTGGCAAGTGTAAGTAAGGTGAGTTTGGGCATAAACATAAGTTTTTGACCAAATTTATCTTTGCTGGTGGGCCAAATTGATCGAATATTTTGCCACCTAAGTTTAATTTTGGCACTCGAAGGAGGTTATATCTTATATGTGAGAGTAAATTCTCAAATTTAGGGTTGGGGTTTCCTTAGTTGGGTTTAGTTTAAAAAATAGGGGAACAATCACAAACTTGTAGGTTTAAATATATTGAGAAACCCCATGTTGGTAGCTTCTTTTTTCTGAAAACACACAAAATATGTCTCCAGGTTTTGAACAGGGTCTAAATGTTCCCACATCTATTGAATGTAAACCAGGTGGAGGGTGGTTTGCGAGATCATCCACAGAAAAAATGTATTTCCCCTCGGAGAAACAAAAAAAAAGTTACATCCGTAAATGTACATCAGCGTCACATCTGGGCACCTGGTAGTCACTGCTCATACACTTTATGTATTTGGATAATTATGGAAACCCATATTAGTTGTAGTTTTCCAGGGGACCTCCTATGGACGAAAATGTCTCACTTTTAATGCTCTGGCTTTCTGAATAGAGGCAATTCTGTGTCCATAACACACTTCGAGATCTTGTGTACATTAAATACATGTGCATAGTTTTGTTTGTTCGTGAAGCCTGTTGTAAACATGCAGGTGTAGTGGGGCATTGTTAAGATAAACATAGAAACAGGCTTTGGGAGTTTATCTTGGACATGGTGTGATGAGCCATGCTGTGAGCATTATTGAATGTATGTGCGACCCATGCTTTGTGCATAGCCCCATCCGTGTAGCAGCAATGGCTAGTGCATGCTTGGAGCATTGTATGGGCAATACTATATACAACATATTGTGTTTCGAGTATTGAGAATGAGTGGAAAGTCTTGCTGCAGTTGGAAGTTTCATATTGGGTTCATGGTATTGTGTATTCGCGTGGCATATTTTGGCGCACTGTTTTTTGTTTTTTTGCAAGGATGTCACTGGCTTAGACTCTTCTTACAACATGTGATTCTCCTTGAACACCCAAAGCCAAAGGAGAATGTTTTAGTGAGGAATGAGACAGAAGAAGAAGTCTCCGTGCGTCCTGACTCCAGCATCTGGAAGGTTGCTCAGGTGTTTGTTTGGAGCCCAGTAGTGTCAGAGTGCTCGGTAACCTGTGGCACAGGTGAGTTAAGGCAGGGGTCTGATCCCTGTTGCCCTTATATGCTTACAGCCTCTAGCTCTGCTTGGTCTTCGTTGTTTGTTGGTATGGATGAATTCTGGGGGCTTTGGGTTTTAATATCACTGGGCTCGTGTCACTGTAATTCGTTTGGCCCTCAGGCCTCAGGCCCCCTCTCCTCGCAGAGCTAAAGTGAGGAGCCGGGAGATCCATTTTAATGCCAATCCCTCTTTCCCTCACCATGTCAACATATTGCCAAAGGGTGTAATGTGCAGCTGTTTCTCCCTAGAAAAATCCACACACACATGGACGCACACACACTTGGTCCAACTGACCTTAGCCTTTGTACTTGTGTGTCTCGACTGCTTTCATATTCTTTAGTTGGGCCTCCCCCAAAATTCATTGCTAGATTCCAAAGTCTCTATGGCTGCAGGACCAGGCAACCATTTTGTGCCTCAACGTATGCAAGAGGGATCATCGCGCACCCGGCTGAAATCATTACACAGGCTTCATGTCAATACCAGAAATAAAGTTATGTTCTTGTGCATCATCCATAAAACATACTGCAGCAAAGACAGACAGGGTTATGAGGTCTAAAGAAATGAAATAGTCAATTCTGTAAGAATTCTTTCTTTCAAAAAAGATTGTTATATCTTTTCTTGATTTGAAAAATGGCCAACACATGTTTCACAGCATCTTGGTCACTTCATGAGGGCCTTTACAGTTACTACTCAATACAAATTCTATAATTTAGATACATTTTGGAGAATTTCTGGACGTCGTATTCGAGGGAGTTCGAAGGGGCAGGTCTTGTTAGTTTTAGGGTGATGGTCCAGAGGGTTTCTGTGACCTTGCCCCAGTTGCGGCGAGGTTGGGTCAGGAGTCTCGTCGGAGGATCTTGTGGACCATCGATAGTGAAGTGGACGATGCTGCAGTCTGTCCAGGTCAATTAGTTAGTGTTGGAGAATTTAGCTCTGTCGAAGGTGGAGAAGATAGGGTCCAGAGTGTAACCGGCTCTGTGCGTGGAGGTGGTGACCAGTTGAGATAGGCTGATGATGTTCATTTTTTCGAGAAGTGTTGTGGAGCTGGAGTCGTAGTGGTCTTCTAGGTGGAAGTTCAGGTTGCCCTAGAAGGTGTAGTGGTCGGAGTCGATGGCCAGGGGGGCTGTGACGTCTGGGATGGAGTTGCTGAAGCAGGGGCGGGGGTCGGGAGGTCTGTAGGCGAGGGTTCCTCTGATAATGGTGTTGGCGTTGAGTATGATATGGAAGTTGAGATGTTCCATGATGGATGTCATGTTGTCGTCGGAAGCGGTGCAGTTGAGGGAGTCCTTGTGGATGATGGTGATGCCTCCGTCTGTCTGGGTGGTCGCAGTGGAAAATTTGTTTCTGGGGGGAGCTGCAGTGGTGATTTCAGGTGCTGAGGCAGGAGTGAGACAGGTTTCTGTTATGAACATGATGCCGGGGTGAGGGTGGTTATGGTGTCCCAGATTTCCGTGGCATGCTTGCAGAGTGATCTGACATTGAGTAGAGTGCAGTGAAGCTGAGGCATGTGGCTGGGTGTCTGCTGGGTGGTGATACTCACGTCGCAGTAGATGCAGCAGTAGCAGCAACTGAAGGATCTTCCAGTGGGCGATGTGGCCATTGGTGGTGGGGAATTTGTGTTCTAGGTTGCATGTCTTGTCATCGGAGTATCGGAGGCAGGTTGTAGGTCCAGGGGTCCTGGCGCTGGGCACGGTCCAGGCACGGACGGGTGCAGACAGGCTGGCCTTTAGCATGCATTCAAAGACTTGTATGAAAACCTTATTTGTGAAAACTATGCCTGCTTACAGAATATTTGCATCCAAGACATTTAATTGTCTTCCAACATATCAAATTCATCACACCATTTTCCTGCAACATTTTACCTTGAAGCTTGTTAAGGATGCTTTTTAAAGTTAATATTTCATTATTTTTAAAACATATTGACACTTCTAAATGTCTTATCCCTCTAATTGAAGTACCATTTCAACCCTATTAACTAACACAATGGTAGGAATAAATATAATTTATTAGAGTGTCTTATCGCCTGAAGAAACATGTGCTTTGTTATTTACAGACTCTATAGGAAAGATTATCCTTCCTGCCTAAAAGGAGGACAGTCAGCATTTAGGATTCTGCTGTCTTTGAAATAATTAATATCTGTATGTCTGTCGGTTAGTCTGCATCCTCTCTATCTTTTTGTCTGTCTTTCAAACTCCTAGTTTCTTAATTTGTCTCCGTCTGTACTTCTGTGTGTCTTGCATTTTGTCTGTCTCTACAATTTATATCAAGTGCGGTGCCTCTATCTTCTTGTCTGTCTGTGTGTCTGTCGATCTCTTGGGGATGTATGACGTTACAACGCATGCTTTTACACCGCATGCTGTTACAACGAAAGTTTTACAACGCATGCAATCTTACAACGCATGCTTTTACAACGCAAGTCTTTACATCGACATACACTAGATGGCGTGCTGACATTAGAAATGTGTAATTTACTATTCTAACTCCAGTCCACGTTGCAGTAGGGAAGGTGTTTGGATATTAAACTACACTATTTCTAATGTTAGCACGCCATCTAGTGCAAGTCGATGTAAAGACTTGCGTTGTAAAAGCATGCGTTGTAACATCGCATGCGTTGTAAAAGTTTCGTTGTAATGGTAGTGCGGTGTAAAAGTTGCGTTGTAAAGGTTGTTCCCCTCTCTTGGCCTCCCTGTCTCTATGTCTGTCTCTTCTAGTCTCTGTCTATCTGCTTCTCTCTGTCTGTCTGTCTGTCTCCTGCAATGTCTCTAACTACCTCTCTCTATCTGCCTATTTACCTGTCCGTCTGCTCACCCACCTTGGTCTAACTAGCTGGATCCTTGCCGGCCTACCTCTACGTATGTTTGTTTATCAGTTTGTCGGACTTCGTGGTTCTTTCATATCTTATTTCATGTTCATTAATAGATTTCTTTGACAAGATGTGTATATTTCTTTTTATCTGTGTATGTATATTACTCTCTCATTGGTTGCATGCTGGGTATGCATTTGTTCCAACTAACCCTGCCATGCTATTTTCTCCTGGTCATCTAGGCAGAGCTGAGGTCCACTATGTGTGCATGGATTTCATTGCTAAAGAAGAAACCTCTGAGGAGCACTGCAGCATGGTACCCAAACCGGACAAAGGCCTGCAACTCTGTAATGCTGGAGCGTGCCCTCCCAGGTGAGGTCCCTGAGGGATGGAGATACACTACTGCAGCATGGCGGCCAAACCAGCCCAAGGGCTGCAAGTCTGTAACAAGGGGCATGCCCCCCCAGGTGAGGTCACTGAGGGATGGCAAATAGAGTATTGCAGTCCATTTCGGAAAGAAGGCTGCAAGTATAACACGGGGCGTGCCCTCACAGGCGATGTCACTGAGGAATGGAAGAAAGAATACTGCAGCATGGCAGCCAAACCAGCCCGAGGGCTGCAAGTCTGTAACACAGAGGCATGCCTCCCAGGTGAGGTCACTGAGGGATGGCATATAGAGTACTGCAGTCCATTTCGGAAAGAGGGCTGCAAGTATAACGCGGGGCGTGCCCTCGCAGGCGATGTCACTGAGGAATGGAAGAAAGAATACTGCAGCATGGCAGCCAAACCAGCCCGAGGGCTGCAAGTCTGTAACACAGAGGCGAGCCCTCCCAGGTGAGGTCAGTAAGGGATGGAAGAAAGAATACTGCAGCATGGTGCCGAAACCACCAGACAGAGGGCTACAATCCTATAGCACAGAAGTGTGCCCTCCCAGGTGAGGTCTCTGAGGAATTGAAGATAGACTACTGCACCATTGAGCCCAAACCAGACCGAGAGCAGCAAGTCTGTAACACAGAGGCATTCCCTGCCAGGTGAGGTCAATGAGGGATGGAAGATAGACTACTGCAGCATGGCAACCAAGCCAGCCAGTGGGCTACAGGTCTGTAACACAGAGATGTGCCCTTCCAAGTGAGGTCACTGAGGGATGGAAGAAGAATACTTCAGCATGATTCCAAAACCGGACAGAGGGCTATTATTCTGTAACACAGGTGTGCACTCGCCTAGGTGAGGTTACTGAGGGATTCTATTCTATTCTATTCTAAGATTCTTGTAAAGCGTATGGCTACCCGAAGGCCTCCCAGGACTGATAACAGCCAGCTTGCCACAAGAGAGAGATAAGTTACTATAAAGCCAAGCTAAAGAAAGTTCATTAGTCAACTGACGGAGTTCAAGTGGGAGAGTGTTCCAAAGTTTGGGGCCCGAATGGGACAATGAACTGCCTCCCCAACAAGATCTACAGATCTTAGGAACCTGTAGCAAGTGTCCTGAAGAGGATCTAAGAGACCTCCCGGGAACGTATGGGGTGGCAAAGGCCTTATGAAGTGATCTGTGCAAAATACATAAGGTCTTGGATTGCGCTCCCTGTTCCACTGGGAGCCAGTGTAGATCTTTCAAGGCCGTTTTTGCAGATTGGTGCCGTGGGAAGTTCATAAGGAGTGCGCAGTGGCATTCTATAAATCCCAGGGTACCTTTGCAATCTACCTGCCTAAGTCCTGCAGGTGTTCTCGGTATCCTGCAGCATCAGTACCTTGAGATGATGTCCCCTTCATATTACAATATTGCCCCCTTTTAAACGTATCATTTAGGCCGTTGATATTCCATGTCATTACATGTGTCAGTGTAGATTTTCTATTATTAACTCTTAACGGGGCACTTTCTTAGTAAATTATATTTAGGACATGATATTTTTGTCACTGAATATTTAGGCAAGGATACCTTAGTGCCATACCTATGGAGGGAAGATGGAGAACTGCAGCCTGGTACTCAAATGGACAGAGGGCTGCAATTTGTAACACTGAGGCATGTGAAGTCACTGAGGACTGGAAGGCAGAACACTGGAGCCTGGCGCCCAAACCAGACAAGTGCTGTGAGTCTGTAATACAGAGGCGTGCCCTCACTGATGAGGTTACTGAGGAAAAAAAGACAGAACACTGGAGCACGGCGCCCAAACCGGAGAAGTGCTGTGAGTCTGTAATACAGAGGCGTGCCCTCACTGATGAGGCTACTGAGAAACAAAAGACAGAACACTGGAGCACGGCGCCCAAACCGGAGAAGTGCTGTGAGTCTGTAATACAGAGGCGTCTCCTCACTGATGAGGCTACAGAGAAACAAAAGACAGAACACTGGAGCACGGCGCCCAAACCGGAGAAGTGCTGTGAGTCTGTAATACAGAGGCGTGCCCTCACTGATGAGGCTACTGAGAAACAAAAGACAGAACACTGGAGCACGGCGCCCAAACCGGAGAATTGCTGTGAGTCTGTAATACAGAGGCGTGCCCTCACTGATGAGGTTACTGAGAAACAGAAGAAAGAGCACTACTACCTTTTTATTCTGTGCTCCACCACCCCCAATGACTGAACACATGCGGGCTATTGTGATCTATTTTTATCTTCCTGTACTTTTCCCATTATAGGGGAATAGCAGAATTTAAAGTGTAAACAGGACTGAGTGAACTAATTAAGTTTCAGGCCCAGAATATTGTGGAAAAATATCAGACTGCAAAGATATCAAACATATTGAGTACCAAACATCGTTAAGGTAAGTGGGGAGAGGAGTTGGCCTAACGGCTAGGGCGCTCGACCTCGGACCTGAGGAACTGGGTTCAAGTCTCAGTAATGACGCTGAACATCCTGTGATTCTGGGCAAATCACTTAATCTCCCCGTGCCTAACAAAAAATGAATGTGTGCCCTCATGTAACGTAACTGGTGCTATGTAAAGCGCTCTGATACCCGATTGGATTCGGGTCAAGTTCGTGCTATATAAAACTCTGGAAAAAAAAAGTATGCATAGATAAGTATACATTTACTGTACTTAACTTGTATGTACCTTGACAGTATATTACCTTTGAGGTATGTGGATGTGGAGTCAAGAATAGTAAATGTATCCTACCCTGTATATTCACAGTATTGTGGTTGATATTTTGATATTTTGTCTACAATATCTTTGTAGCATGATATTTATGCCCACGATATTCTGACATACAGCCCTTCTCACGTCTGACCTGAGGTACCTTGAGGTCTCTAAGAGAGGCCAGGTTTTATTTAAATGGATAGATTGTAGGTCTTATGCCTGACATTGGAAAAGTCATCTCAACATCTCATGGGATTCCAAGAGTGGCATACATGGTATTAGCTCTGTAATTTCTACCCCAGTCCAATGGCTTCTCTTTTTTCTCATAGGTGGGAGGTAGTGGAACTGGCTCCCTGTACTGCCACTTGTGGCGGTGGTACAGTGCAACTCTCGGTACGCTGCGTGAGGACAGAGGGTGAGCTGACACGGCCTGTGCCTCACTCCAAGTGTAGCCGTATCCCGCGGCCTAGCTCCACAAGATTGTGTAACATCGAGCCATGCCCCGTCAGGTAAGGTTACGGCCATGGCGTGATTATAAATTACCGAACATGGAATAGTATCATTGAGACTCTCATAAAAACGTAGAGCTTGCTACCTCACTATTGAAGGTTCAAGGCACTGTAAATAGCAGGTTGTACTGTGATTCACTGGTATTCATCATTTATACTTTAGAAGGTTGAAATGCTGAGTCAGCTTCCAGATACCAACTCCGACTGATCAAGTTGCAGTTCTCCAAAATATTTTTGAAAGTAGTTTTCTACAATGTAAAATATTCAATCATAGACATGTACATTTGTCACTGACACCTTGAACATTATGTTGGACAAAAGTTCTGACTGGCACTTTCTTTGGCACTGTAATTCCGATGGTCATATAAAGGTGAAAGGAAGACACAGAAGCGTCATAGGTAGAAGTCCATACTCTTTATTAAGTACCAATCATAAGGACCGGCCAGGGCAGGCAACAGAAACAAACTGACAACCCCTGACCATTCCACATGCCACCATTCCAACACAGAACTAGTTGTCATGGTGGCATGTGCATCACAATGATAAACCAAACCCAACACCATACCGTGAATGAAAAAAAAAAAACCATCACAACAGGAAATAAAACAACGGAGGGGTGGGAACACACACACACACACAGGAAAATACAGACAACACCAGAACACTATGACACTAAAAACCCACATAATATTTGAGCCAAACAGGAGTTCTCCTTTCTCTATCAGACCCCTTAAAGCTGGATTAATTCTGTGAGATGCTGGCCTTGCCCTGTGGAGTGATACACACCCCTGCACACCGTCAGCCCTCTGCATGGACAACCTCTCCTTGTTCCACCATTTCCCATCACTCAACTTGGCAGATCTGGCTCCCATATTCTGCATTGGACTGGAAAATGTAGAATGTCCCTTAGCAGCCAGACCAGGCAACCTCACTCTAACCCAATCCCCTGCTTTGAAAAGAGCTTGTCTCCTCCCTTTGATGGGTTCCTTGGTCACATACTTGCTCTTGGACTTTTCACAGTTTTCTCTCACTGATTCAGGTTTAACCTTAGGTACACTCAAATCACGCATACAGGGTCTTACTAAGTTGGTGGCAGCTACTCTGCCTTTCAATAAAGCGAAGGGAGATTCCTTGGTAATGGCACTGGGTGTGGTGTGCAGAGCTCATAACAAATCCACCATTTCCTTCTTCCAATTCAATCCATTTGCTACTGACAGCTGAATTCTATCTTTTATGACTCTATTATACTGTTCTACCAATCCATTACTGTGGGGATGATATAATGAAGTAGTAATATGCTTGATACCCCAATGACTCATGAAACTTTGGAACTCTTTGACCATAAATTGCACACCATTGTCCGTGACCAGTTCAACAAGAGCACCTTCTCTCAAAAATAAAGACTGGAGAAATTCCAACACTTCCTCAGTGGTGGCGGACTTTACAAATTTCACTACAGGCCACCTTGAACCATAGTCTACAGCAACCAAACCAAACCTTTTTCGTTCATCCAACACATACATGGGTCCAATGATGTCCAGCCCTAGTTTGAACCACGCTTTGTCAGGAACAGGCACAGCCTCAATAGGACTTGGAAATGTGACTTGGGACTTGTCACTCACCGCTCATGCTATACGGTCTCTGACAAAACTCCTTTATCCATGCCTGGCCACCAAAATATCTCTCTAATTTTTCTCTTCATGGCTCTCATGCTCACATGACCCTCATGGGCCAAAGCCAAAATTTAGCTTTGCAGAGCCACCAGCACCACCAACAAATCCATTCTCCTCAAAACGCCCATATGCATGCTAAACTCCAGAAAGACAGGTTTGAACGAATTGACTTCCCCATCGTTGGGCACCCAGCCCTTATTCAACATACCAAAAACAGTTTGGATGGTTTCATCTCCTAGAAAAGCGACCTTCCACTCTTCCTCTGATATGCAACCAAAACCAGACTCCATCAATGAGGCCACAAGGCAAAAACCATCATCCACCCGTTCCCCTACTGGCACATTGTAAAGAGGCAACCTGGACAAACAGTCCACAAAACTATTCTTGGCACCAGGTAAATATTCGAATTGAAATTGAAACTCTATTAATCTGTAATGCCATTTGGCAATGCGAGAAGTGGCATTGCTGGCTCCCTTTGTGGCAAAAACATTTGCTAAGGGCTTGTGATTCATGTGGATGACGAACTCAGAACCCCACAAGTACGGCCTAAAATGATCCACACCCCACCAACAGGCTAGGACTTCACGCTCAATCAAAGAGTAAGTGCCCTCCATGCCTCTCAGCGTGCGAGACTCAAAAGCTACTGCTTCTTCCTTTCCTTCTTTTCTTTGAAGTAACACAGCTCCTAACCTATGCTGGCATCTGTGATGACAATAGACAGACCATTAGTAGCAAATGCCTGCAGGGGAATGGCACAACTTAGTTCCACTTTTATTCATTGAAATGCACTCTCTTCTACTGAGGACCACACAAACTGCTGGTTTTTTTCATCAGCATTCTCATGTTATGTGTTTTATCGCTGCAGTTGGGAATAAATCTAGCATAAAATTCTAACATGCCAAACAATTACCGAAGCTGGTCCTTATTATGCAGTGTAGGGAAACCCTTTATGGCCATGACTAAATCCTCAGATTCCACCCCCTAGCAGACAACTTATAACCCATGTAGTCCACTTTATCTACTGCAAACCTTCATTTTTCTGCTTTTAGAGTGACACCTCTTTCAGTCAAAATAAATAGAACAGTAGCCAAAGTCTTGTCATGACCTTTCAAATTCTTTCCAGAAACCAAAATGTCATCTTGGAAACATCTGACATCGGGCCCACCAGCCAACATTGCCTCCATGTTTCTTTTTGAAATACCTCTGAAGCTGATGCCAGACCAAAGGGCATTCTCTTAAATCGGTAGGCACCAGAAGAGGTCACAAAAGATGTAAGATGGTGGCTTTCTTTTTTTAGTGTGATCTGGTGCTATGCAGAGGACATGTCAAAGGCGGTAAATGCTTTGGCCCCTTGAATGAACCCAACATTTCAGTAATGTTTTGTAGACGATGTCTGTCGACCCATATTCTCTCACTTAAATCCCTCAAGTCAATTCACATTCTAAGGGCACCATTGGCCTTCCTGTGCAAGACCATGGGAGACAACCATTCAGAGCTCTCAATGGGCTCGATGATACCCTGCTGGCAAAGAGGTTCCAATTCCAGAGACAATTCCTTTCTTATAGCAGATGGAACACGTCTCGGTTTGTGAAGTACAGGTTGAGCTCCTTCTTTTAAAATTATATGATGCGAAAAACCCTTGATGTTGCCAAGATTCTTGCTAAAGACTTCTGGAAAGGACGCTTTCCAATCTTGCACTCACACAGTCCAGACAGATTTGAAATCCTCTTTAAGCAAAACCTGTTGTGAACTGTTGGGATCTAAAATGAAGGCCAGATTTTTCTGTTCCATCCATCCCAGCAAAGACGATCCCACTTTTGCCACATACACTGTAGCTGAAGTGGAATGATGCTTAAAAGTTAAGACACAATCATATTCCCCCAATATCTGAACAGGTTTACCCACATAAGCGTTACAACAAACAAATGATGGACGGAATGCTGACAATGCAGACATTCTCCCCCAGTCAAGAGATCTGGGTTAAATCCATCGTTCTTTTGCCCACTACACCACCCCAGTTTAGACATGGCCATATGCAAATCAGTCTTGACCCTGTGCCTCATGGGAACAGTCCAGCCCGAACTGCCAAGCCATGTCTTCCCTGGACCGGAATCAAGCATCCTAGGACCGGTTTCTGGCTATCAGCCGTCATCAGCCAGGATAGCTTGACTCCAGTGGCGTAGTGAGCACGGGTCCCACGTCTGGGAATACCCATCCCACTTAGGGCAAAAAGCGTTACAACAAACAAATGATGGATGGAATGCTGACAATGCAGACATTCTCCCCCAGTCAAGAGATCTGGGTTAAATCCATCGTTCTTTTGCCCACTACACCACCCCAGTTTAGACATGGCCATATGCAAATCAGTCTTGACCCTGTGCCTCATGGGAACAGTCCAGCCCGAACTGCCAAGCCATGTCTTCCCTGGACCGGAATCAAGCATCCTAGGACCGGTTTCTGGCTATCAGCCGTCATCAGCCAGGATAGCTTGACTCCAGTGGCGTAGTGAGCACGGGTCCCACGTCTGGGAATACCCATCCCACTTAGGGCGAAAAGCGTTACAACAAACAAATGATGGACGGAATGCTGACAATGCAGACATTCTCCCCCAGTCAAGAGATCTGGGTTAAATCCATCGTTCTTTTGCCCACTACACCACCCCAGTTTAGACATGGCCATATGCAAATCAGTCTTGACCCTGTGCCTCATGGGAACAGTCCAGCCCGAACTGCCAAGCCATGTCTTCCCTGGACCGGAATCAAGCATCCTAGGACCGGTTTCTGGCTTTCAGCCGTCATCAGCCAGTATAGCTTGACTCCAGTGGCGTAGTGAGCACGGGTCCCACGTCTGGGAATACCCATCCCACTTAGGGCGAAAAGCGTTACAACAAACAAATGATGGACGGAATGCTGACAATGCAGACATTCTCCCCCAGTCAAGAGATCTGGGTTAAATCCATCATTCTTTTGCCCACTACACCACCCCAGTTTAGACATGGCCATATGCAAATCAGTCTTGACCCTGTGCCTCATGGGAACAGTCCAGCCCGAACTGCCAAGCCATGTCTTCCCTGGACCGGAATCAAGCATCCTAGGACCGGTTTCTGGCTATCAGCCGTCATCAGCCAGGATAGCTTGACTCCAGTGGCGTAGTGAGCACGGGTCCCACGTCTGGGAATACCCATCCCACTTAGGGCGAAAAGCGTTACAACAAACAAATGATGGACGGAATGCTGACAATGCAGACATTCTCCCCCAGTCAAGAGATCTGGGTTAAATCCATCGTTCTTTTGCCCACTACACCACCCCAGTTTAGACATGGCCATATGCAAATCAGTCTTGACCCTGTGCCTCATGGGAACAGTCCAGCCCGAACTGCCAAGCCATGTCTTCCCTGGACCGGAATCAAGCATCCTAGGACCGGTTTCTGGCTATCAGCCGTCATCAGCCAGGATAGCTTGACTCCAGTGGCGTAGTGAGCACGGGTCCCACGTCTGGGAATACCCATCCCACTTAGGGCGAAAAGCGTTACAACAAACAAATGATGGACGGAATGCTGACAATGCAGACATTCTCCCCCAGTCAAGAGATCTGGGTTAAATCCATCGTTCTTTTGCCCACTACACCACCCCAGTTTAGACATGGCCATATGCAAATCAGTCTTGACCCTGTGCCTCATGGGAACAGTCCAGCCCGAACTGCCAAGCCATGTCTTCCCTGGACCGGAATCAAGCATCCTAGGACCGGTTTCTGGCTATCAGCCGTCATCAGCCAGGATAGCTTGACTCCAGTGGCGTAGTGAGCACGGGTCCCACGTCTGGGAATACCCATCCCACTTAGGGCGAAAAGCGTTACAACAAACAAATGATGGACGGAATGCTGACAATGCAGACATTCTCCCCCAGTCAAGAGATCCGGGTTAAATCCATCGTTCTTTTGCCCACTACACCACCCCAGTTTAGACATGGCCATATGCAAATCAGTCTTGACCCTGTGCCTCATGGGAACAGTCCAGCCCGAACTGCCAAGCCATGTCTTCCCTGGACCGGAATCAAGCATCCTAGGACCGGTTTCTGGCTATCAGCCGTCATCAGCCAGTATAGCTTGACTCCAGTGGCGTAGTGAGCACGGGTCCCACGTCTGGGAATACCCATCCCACTTAGGGCGAAAAGCGTTACAACAAACAAATGATGGACGGAATGCTGACAATGCAGACATTCTCCCCCAGTCAAGAGATCTGGGTTAAATCCATCGTTCTTTTGCCCACTACACCACCCCAGTTTAGACATGGCCATATGCAAATCAGTCTTGACCCTGTGCCTCATGGGAACAGTCCAGCCCGAACTGCCAAGCCATGTCTTCCCTGGACCGGAATCAAGCATCCTAGGACCGGTTTCTGGCTATCAGCCGTCATCAGCCAGGATAGCTTGACTCCAGTGGCGTAGTGAGCACGGGTCCCACGTCTGGGAATACCCATCCCACTTAGGGCGAAAAGCGTTACAACAAACAAATGATGGACGGAATGCTGACAATGCAGACATTCTCCCCCAGTCAAGAGATCTGGGTTAAATCCATCGTTCTTTTGCCCACTACACCACCCCAGTTTAGACATGGCCATATGCAAATCAGTCTTGACCCTGTGCCTCATGGGAACAGTCCAGCACGAACTGCCAAGCCATGTCTTCCCTGGACCGGAATCAAGCATCCTAGGACCGGTTTCTGGCTATCAGCCGTCATCAGCCAGGATAGCTTGACTCCAGTGGCGTAGTGAGCACGGGTCCCACGTCTGGGAATACCCATCCCACTTAGGGCGAAAAGCGTTACAACAAACAAATGATGGACGGAATGCTGACAATGCAGACATTCTCCCCCAGTCAAGAGATCTGGGTTAAATCCATCGTTCTTTTGCCCACTACACCACCCCAGTTTAGACATGGCCATATGCAAATCAGTCTTGACCCTGTGCCTCATGGGAACAGTCCAGCCCGAACTGCCAAGCCATGTCTTCCCTGGACCGGAATCAAGCATCCTAGGACCGGTTTCTGGCTATCAGCCGTCATCAGCCAGGATAGCTTGACTCCAGTGGCGTAGTGAGCACGGGTCCCACGTCTGGGAATACCCATCCCACTTAGGGCGAAAAGCGTTACAACAAACAAATGATGGACGGAATGCTGACAATGCAGACATTCTCCCCCAGTCAAGAGATCTGGGTTAAATCCATCGTTCTTTTGCCCACTACACCACCCCAGTTTAGACATGGCCATATGCAAATCAGTCTTGACCCTGTGCCTCATGGGAACAGTCCAGCCCGAACTGCCAAGCCATGTCTTCCCTGGACCGGAATCAAGCATCCTAGGACCGGTTTCTGGCTATCAGCCGTCATCAGCCAGGATAGCTTGACTCCAGTGGCGTAGTGAGCACGGGTCCCACGTCTGGGAATACCCATCCCACTTAGGGCGAAAAGCGTTACAACAAATAAATGATGGACGGAATGCTGACAATGCAGACATTCTCCCCCAGTCAAGAGATCTGGGTTAAATCCATCGTTCTTTTGCCCACTACACCACCCTAGTTTAGACATGGCCATATGCAAATCAGTCTTGACCCTGTGCCTCATGGGAACAGTCCAGCCCGAACTGCCAAGCCATGTCTGCCCTGGACTGTTCCCATGGGGCACAGGGTCAAGACTGATTTGCATATGGCTGGGTTCAAACTGGAATGGCATGGTGAGCAAAAAAACGATGGATTTAGGCCCAGATCTCTGTACTGGGGTGAATGTATGACATTGTTCTGCATTCTGTCCATCAATTGTTGTTTTTGCATTTGTCACCCCGAGTGGGAAGGGTATGCTCAGACGTGAGTCCCTTGCTCTCCATGCCACTGGAATCAGGCTATCCTGGCTGACGAGGGCTGAAAGCCCGAAACCGGTCCTAGGATGCTTGTTTCCAGTCCAGGGAGGACCTGGCTTGGCAGTTCGGGCTGGACTGTTCCCATGGGGCACAGGGTCAAGACTGATTTGCATATGGCTGGGTTCAAACTGGAATGGCATGGTGAGCAAAAAACACGATGGATTTAGGCCCAGATCTCTGTACTGGGGTGAATGTATGACATTGTTCTGCATTCTGTCCATCAATTGTTGTTTTTGCATTTGTCACCCCGAGTGGGAAGGGTATGCTCAGACGTGAGTCCCTTGCTCTCCATGCCACTGGAATCAGGCTATCCTGGCTGACGAGGGCTGAAAGCCCGAAACCGGTCCTAGGATGCTTGTTTCCAGTCCAGGGAGGACCTGGCTTGGCAGTTCGGGCTGGACTGTTCCCATGGGGCACAGGGTCAAGACTGATTTGCATATGGCTGGGTTCAAACTGGAATGGCATGGTGAGCAAAAAAGCGATGGATTTAGGCCCAGATCTCTGTACTGGGGTGAATGTATGACATTGTTCTGCATTCTGTCCATCAATTGTTGTTTTTGCATTTGTCACCCCGAGTGGGAAGGGTATGCTCAGACGTGAGTCCCTTGCTCTCCATGCCACTGGAATCAGGCTATCCTGGCTGACGAGGGCTGAAAGCCCGAAACCGGTCCTAGGATGCTTGTTTCCAGTCCAGGGAGGACCTGGCTTGGCAGTTCGGGCTGGACTGTTCCCATGGGGCACAGGGTCAAGACTGATTTGCATATGGCTGGGTTCAAACTGGAATGGCATGGTGAGCAAAAAAACGATGGATTTAGGCCCAGATCTCTGTACTGGGGTGAATGTATGACATTGTTCTGCATTCTGTCCATCAATTGTTGTTTTTGCATTTGTCACCCCGAGTGGGAAGGGTATGCTCAGACGTGAGTCCCTTGCTCTCCATGCCACTGGAATCAGGCTATCCTGGCTGACGAGGGCTGAAAGCCCGAAACCGGTCCTAGGATGCTTGTTTCCAGTCCAGGGAGGACCTGGCTTGGCAGTTCGGGCTGGACTGTTCCCATGGGGCACAGGGTCAAGACTGATTTGCATATGGCTGGGTTCAAACTGGAATGGCATGGTGAGCAAAAAAACGATGGATTTAGGCCCAGATCTCTGTACTGGGGTGAATGTATGACATTGTTCTGCATTCTGTCCATCAATTGTTGTTTTTGCATTACCCACATAAGCTACAGGCTTAACCACAGATTTCTTCAAGGGAATATTGGCTAACTTATTCCATTCTTCGGAACCAATAAGAGTGAAAAAGGAATCGCAATCAGCCATCATTCAAATACTCTTGCCATCCACTCAAATTTGACAAAACGGACGCCTGCGACTCATACAGTCAAGCTTCAAAACTTCTGGAACATCAGCTATTTTTGTGCATTCATTGGTTTTGTGCGAGTACCCCAAATCCTTCAAACTGCCCACCACACTTGATACATCAACATCCGATATCATCATAACCAAATTACTCTCTTCACTGTCAAGATCATAATCCACCTAAGGTACACTAACAACTGACAGAACTTTTTTCTTACAGGTTTGAGATGTGCCGGCCTAGTCTTGCACACCTTGGCAAAATGAGCCTTCTTTTTGCATTTCGCACAATATTTCTCAACAGCGGGACAGAAAGAAGCGTTGCCCTAATGGCTTCTGCTGCCACATCTATAACACTCTAAAATTCTCTGTTTATCACCTTTCTTCTTCCACTTGTTCACAACATTCTCCACAGTGACTGTATGAACTTTAGCTTCTAGCGCAATCTGGTCCATAAACTTAGTTGTAGTCTCCACATTTTTAGCTATTTCTAAAGCTTGGTCCAAAGTTAAGTTCTCAGTTGTTAAGAGCTTCTCTTCAATCCTTTTGCTATTCGATTTCTCAACTAATTGATATATTAACACTTCACTCTCAAATGCTCTATAATCACACGTCATGTTAGGTATAAGAAAAAATATCAGTTTTTTTTTTTAAACGTAGAAATTCACTAGAAAAACAAAAGTGTAAAGTAATGTTATAGTTTGATGAATTTGTCACTGTGAACATTAACGTTTTGAACTAAGAAAAACTAAGAAATTCACCAGTTATAGTTAGCAGCTCATCACTCATTCTATGACATCATTTATGACATCACTGATGACATCTCAAATTACATTATTGATAATATCACTGATGACATCACCCAAGCTTCGTTTTCCCACATATTGCTGTATAAATTGCTATGGCTTCAAACATAGCAGAGTTCATATTAACAATCAACCACAGACATGTGGGAATCCATCATTGAGTACGCTGTTCAATCTGTATACAACTGTTCAGAAAAAGCCAAACTAGTGAATGCCAATTCGAAAACAAATGCCCTACTACGGACAGCTTTTCCCCTGGCGCACACCAAACCTATATTAAGCAATGAAGTTGATATCATTAGAGACCTGAGTACTATAGACAGTGCTTACTCTATAGAAGAGATTAATATATAAAACAATGTTTGCAAACACAGAAACTTTCATAAGAAATACACCACAGACTATTAAAAAATACCTACTTAGGAAAGTGCACACTCTTTGAAACAGCTGTCAAAAAAGTCACTATTTGCTAAAAATAACAAAGATCTGAAGGTGCTAAACATTTTAGTACCTGCACCGTTCATACTATGGTGAAAACTTTACAGATAGCCCATCTTCAGAAGCGAAACAAGCACACATACATAGGTTAGTACCTGGTGCACACCGTATTCTCTATTAAGTAGAAATTGTCATGCTGAGACGATTCTCTTCAATGACTCAAGGCTGCTTAGAATACTTAGTATGTAGTATGTAGAATCTTTGCCCTGCTAGAAACATTTTCTGTAGTACCAAAATACTTATGTGGAACTTAATGAACACAATTCTACTGTCTCCTGCACACAGCGTTACTCTTAAATACAAAGATTTATAACGTGTTTAATACCTCTGCACAGCTATGGTGCATTAAGAGGACATGCGTTTTCTAAATACTTACACCCATTAGCTGGACCCAAACTGTACTAAATTAAGTAAAAGTAATATGGTAGTTATTCGGCGCAATCTGTTCTCTAAAACAAACGAGCAGGGGCTTAATACAGGCCCCCACAGCCCCCGCTGTGCTGGAAAAATGAAAATGAAAAATGTTCGGTCATACGCAGTGCTTGGTGGGGGCACAAGCTATAGTTACCCCTGCTAAGTACAACTGGTGAATTTCTGTGGTTTTTGAAGTTCAAAACGTTAATGTTCACACAGAGAAATTCACCTAACTATAACGTTATTTTAACCTTTGTTTTTTCAGTGAATATATATGTATGCATGTGAATGTGTGTATGTATATTTATTTAATTTTTAAAAATGCTATATTTTTGGGGGGGGGGGGGTGGGACTTCCCCAAACTTCCCTTCTTTTTTTTTACTCTTAAACTCCAGTTACCGCAATCCTCCCTGAACCCTAATGTTTAATCTTTCCTCCCTGTAACTTCTACCCACCTCACAAACGTTGTAGTCTTGCTCTATTCTTGCCCCATCATTACCGGGATCCCTGATAATGGTAATTTGAGTGTGGGTAAATGTCGAGTATTTGTAACTAGTCACCTGTAATGTTGGTCCTTGTGTCTTCGCTAGTCCCTTTATTACACAGGGAGCTTGAATGGTTTACATTGTTTGCTGCAGGTGGCTCTACAAA
The DNA here is from genome assembly GCF_964204655.1 of Triturus cristatus. NCBI lineage: Eukaryota > Metazoa > Chordata > Amphibia > Caudata > Salamandridae > Triturus > Triturus cristatus. The sequence continues at coordinate 1,138,285,448 of NC_140580.1, read as the reverse complement.
GCAGACTCGTGCAGTGTGAGCTGTGGAGGGGGTGTGATGAGGAGTCTCCTGTATTGTGCCAGGCTGAATAAGGAGCAGGAGGGAGAGGAGGAGATTGTGCCAGACACCCAGTGCCACGGACTTCCGTTGCCAGAGGCGCTGCCACCATGCAACCTACAGCCTTGTCCGGCAAGGTGAGTGCTCCTGTTTCCAACCCCAGGGTGGCGGCGCTTGAATCTGTATTTGGGGTTCTAGCACGCCTGAAAATGTACCTGGTGACTGTTACTACATTTCATCCGTGGCACCTGGTGTTCAGGTGTCGCTACCAGTAGCATTGTGTTGTACGAAGCTATACGTACTGATACACTGATGTGAACGCTCAGTAAGGGAGTCTTTGGGTCCATAGCGAGGAGAGGAATCATGGGGTACCAATTAAAACCGGGTGACCTCGGCTACAGATTAAGTGTGTCCTGGGATAAAGAGTAAAAATTATTCCCTTGGAGTACAGGGTGAAGCTGGGTGTCGGGGGAGGGGGGTATGACAGAACCACGCATTCTGTTGTAACATATCCCGTTACAACGCAGCTGTTACAATACGAATGCCATTACCACTCATAACCTTTACCACGTATTTTTTTACAACACCTGCCTTTCTCATGCATGCTTTTACAACAAATTTTGTTGTAAAAGCACAAATGATAAAGGTGTATGCATGATAAAGGTTTCAGCAGTAAATATAAGTATTTTACAGGTAAGTATAAACTCTTTCTATATATATGTGTATCAGGCTGAAAGAGACACTCATTAGCGCTATGAACAAACTGCATGATGGGATTTGCAGTCTTCGAACACTGAACTGCTTGAGTGCTCCCTGAGGAAATATGGCTCAGGTGTGCCCCACGCTACTTTAGAGAGATGGGCCAAATATAAATGAGTGAAATGAAATCCTAAGCACCCAAGGCATTTGAGAAAGGCTATCGCCGATACGCGTCATGCCAGAATTCTGAATAAACGGTGTCTTCAAAGGCCAGCCATGTCCCGTTGTCTGCTTTTACGGAAGAAGATGTGTTCGAGGCATATGAGCTGCAGATTACACACTTGTGCATAGATCGCCATCTGGTGTTGGGCCCGGATGTTTGCAGTTTGTTTTTCCTCTTGGAAAGTCTTTGGAAATCACAAGGTAGGTGACTCCTCCCTTGGATCGTATTGCGCATGGGCTTCGGCTCCATCCTCAGATAGTTTTTTTCCGCCATCGGGCTCGGATGTAATCTTCGAGCTCCGGTTCCAAACAGCTTCCAGTTCGATGATCGACGCGCAATCCTCACCCCAATTCGCGATATTGTTTTGATCGCCATCTCCCCACTCGACGCGCCTCTCATCGCCAAGACCTTCGGTTCCAGTCGTCGACGGCGGCCTTCGGGCCTACCCAAGCTCCAGTCCTGGCTAATGGAAAGGACTCCATTTAAAAAGTGCCCTTGATGTGGGTCCAAATTCCCCCACACCGATCTCCAAGAGGTATGCAATCTCTGCCTCTCCCCTGAACACGAGGCTCGAGACTGTCCGGCGTGTAAATCCTTCCGGTCCAAGAAAACTATTCGGGACCGAAGAGCCAGAAGAACCATGGCACACTCCTCAACGGAGATCCCGGACGACATCTTCGGGGAAGGCGTCGACGTACCAGAACAACACACCAACGAGGGACTCGTCGGCGTCTCCGAAGCCGACGATTCAGATGTGGAGGACATCACTCCGGCACCAAAAAAGGCTTCGGTCACGCCTTCGCCTTCGGGCCTAAGCAAGACCAAAGACACTGCTTCCCACACCGCACCTTCGGGACCGGTAAAGAAGCCAATTAAGCCTTCGGGCGGCTCGGGCTCGAGCCAGCCCACCGTCGGAGCCGATAAACACTCTTCGGCACCGAAAAAGAAACCGGCCTCCATCTCGACACCGAGCCCCACACCGAAATACTCGGGGTTGAGACCCACCTCCTTGGCACCGACCCCATCTTCGGTACCGACAAAAGCACACAAGGTCACCGGCACCGACACTTCGAAGCCGAAATCCATCTCGGCGCCTACTAAACAATCAGAGCTTTCCTAGCATGGTTCCAAACAACGAACCAACACCGATAAACCTAAGAAACCAACGGCCCCGATGCCTTCGACGCCGACGGACCAACCAACCACTCCAGAACTATTCGCACCGGATCCCTTACAAAAAACACTAACTAAGGATCCCAAAACTGGACATTTGATGCTCTCTATCAAAAAGAGACAGTTAGAGAAACCTGCTCCGCCTCCACCTCCAAAAAGGAAGGACTCTGCTACCTCCCCTTTCAGACTACCTTCCCCACCTCCACCACCTCCTCCACCTTCCCCTCCTCCACCTCCTCCACCTTCTCCACCCCCACCTCATCATTCCCCGACCTCAGCCCCGGATGATGATGATCAAGGGGATCCATATGATGACATAGGGGATGTGCCCCAAGATATACCTACAGGGGACCCCACTCTCACAGGATCTCCAGACCCATGGGACGATTATAATATCCCTGATATCCCTAATGTCCCACAAGACGATCTTTACCCTTCCAGACCTTCTCCACCAGAAGACTCCTTGGGGTTCAACCATTTACTGCAAAGGGCGGCGCACTACCACGGGGTAGATTTACATACCGACCCAGTGGAGGAGGATTTCCTCCTAGATACATTTGACACAACACATAGGACCACCTCCATATTGCCTATGCTTAAAGGTGTTATAAAACATGCGCCGGAGATCTTTAAGGACCCAGTCAGGGACAGGGTCATTAACCTACGCATTGAAAAGAAATATAAAGCCGCCCCAACAGATCCCTCCTACATCAGAGGGCCAGCGCCACTAGATTCCCTGGTAGTATCCACAGCACGGAAAAGGGCCAACTCCCAGGCGTCAGGTGACGCACCACCACCTGACAAAGAGTCTAAACTCTTGGATGCATCAGGCAAGCGTACTGCATCTCAAGCGGCCATTATATGGCGTATCGCCAATACACAAGCACTACTAGCGAGGTATGACAGGGCCCATTATGACGAGTTAGAAGCCATAATGCACCATCTCCCTGATAAATACAAAGCTAGGGCCAATGAGCTAATTCAGGAGGGCAAAACAATTACTAATACCTCCATACGTTGTGCCTTAGATGCAGCAGACACAGCCTCTAGGGCCATCAATACTAGTGTCCTCCTCCGTCGCCATGCCTGGCTAAGGATATCAGGTTTTAAATCGGAGGTACAAGCCTCTATCCTCAACCATCCCTTTGACCAAGAACATTTGTTTGGCCCAAAAGTGGATGACGCCCTAGAGAAAATGAAAAAGGACCCTGACACGGCAAAATCCATGGAAACCTTACAATCTCACCCTCCCAGACGCTCCTTTCGCCGCTCTTCCTTTCGGAGCACATCCAGAGGCTACTCCTCAGACACCGCTTCCACTTCATACAAATCCCCTACTCAGTCCACCTTTACAAGGGGTTACCAAAGAGGCGGCTACAGGGGCAACAATAACAAAGGCAGAGGCAAAACAAACACCGCCCGCTCTGCCACCGCGCCTACCCAATGACTTCCCTCCACTTCCCCCAGACCATCTCACTCCGGTCGGGGGCTCCAACATTTCCTTCCATCACCTCAGACAAATGGGTAACACAAATAATTCGGTCAGGCTACTGCCTAGAACTAATATCTACCCCCCCAAACATTCCACCCAGACAACGCCCAATGTCACCAGAACATCTACTGCTACTCAAGCAGGAGGTAATCTCCCTCCTAGACAAAAAGGCAATAGAACACGTTCCTACCAACCAACAAAATATGGGGGTCTACTCCCTATATTTTCTCATACCAAAAAGGGACGAGACTCTATGGCCCATCCTAGACCTTCGGCCCCTAAACAAATACATACACTCAGACCATTTTCATATGGTGACGCTTCAGCAGGTACTTCCGCTGCTTTCCCAAAACGACTTCCTCACGACTTTGGACCTAAAAGACGCTTATTTCCACATTCCAGTGCACAACGCTCACAGGAAGTACCTCAGATTCGTAGTGGACGGCCAACAAACCAATTCAAAGTGCTCCCATTTGGAGTCACAACCGCACCACGAGTATTCACCAAGTGCCTAGCAGTGGTGGTAGCACATCTGCGAAGACAACACATTCATGTCTTCCCATACCTAGATGACTGGTTGATAAAAGCCAGTTCTTACAATCAGTGTGTACAACACACACACACCACGATCCAGCTACTTTACCAGCTAGGCTTCACGGTAAACCACGAAAAGTCCCATCTACAACCAACCCACATAAAACAATATCCAGGTGCCACTATAGACACCTCAAAAGCGATCGCCTACCCCAATCCTGCCAGGATTGCAAGCATTCAAGCTCTACGCACAAAATTCATAGCACAACACTCCCTTCCAGCTCGGGTGTTCATGCAACTAATAGGGATGATGACCTCTTGCATCTTCATAGTACCTCACTCAAGACTCCAGATGCGTCCTCTCTAAGAGTGCTTAGCGCACCAATGGAACCAGGCCCAGGGTCAATTAACAGATCTGGTGTTGTTAGACGGTCGTACCCATCGCTCTCTGTAGTGGTATACCACCACAAACCTTTCCAAAGGTCGACCGTTCCTGGACCCGGTTCCCCAGATAGTACTAACAACAGACGCATCGCTCTCCGGCTGGGGAGCTCATCTATTACATCTCACCATACAAGGCAAATGGACAACTCAACAGAAGCTACTCCATATCAACCATCTGGAATTACTAGCAATCTTCCTAGCCCTAAAATCTTTTCAAACACAGATTTCAGGCAAGGCAGTCCTAATCCGCACAAACAACATGACAGCCATGTATTATATTAAAAAACAAGGCGGCACACACTCTCCACAGCTCTCTCAATTAGCACAGAGCATATGGAGATGGGCCATACCCCAGAAAATCTTTCTCCTAGCCCAACATGTCCCAGGAGTCCAAAACACTATGGCAGATCTACTCAGCAGACAAACACAACAACTCCACGAGTGGGAACTTCACCCGCAAGTTCTTCACCCGTACTTTCAAATGTGGAGGCATCCACAGATAGACCGCTTCACCACCCACGAAAACACAAAATGCCCAAGCTTCGCCGCCAGATACCCACACCCATTGTCCAAAGGCAATGCGATATGGATGAACTGGTCAGGCAGATTTGCGTACGCTTTTCCGCCTCTCCCACTCATTCCACTAGTGGTGCGCAAACTACAACAGCACTCCCTCATACTAATATTAGTAGCGCCAACTTGGGCCAGACAACCGTGGTACACCACACTGCTGGAACTATCGGTAGTACCGCATCAAAAATTACACCTCTCTCCACACCTCTTAACCCAGAACCATGAAGAGATCAGACACCGGGACTCAGCTCAGCTCAACCTTGCGATCTGGCTCCTGAAATCCTAGAATTCGGTTATCTAAATCTTCCCCCTGACTGTATGAACGTCATAAAAGAAGCTAGGCGCCCTACCACTAGAGCGTGCTACGCCGCCAAGTGGAAACATTTTGTTGTCTATTGTCATAACAACACCATCGATCCCCTAGATGTGTCCATTCAACACATCATAGGCTACTTACTCCACCTACAAAGGTGCAATCTTGCCTATACGTCCATTCGACTACACCTCGCAGCCATAGCAGCTTACCTACAAAACAGGCAACATCTCTCACTCTTTAGAGTACCTGCCATTAAAGCCTTCATGGAAGGCCTTAAAAGAATAATTCCCCCCAGAGTGCCACCCTCACCTGTGTGGAACCTAAATATCGTTCTCACCAGACTAATGGGACCTCCTTTTGAACCACTACACAAATGTGAACTTCAATCCTTAACATGGAAAACCGCTTTTCTTGTAGCCGGTAAACAACCTTTACAACAAAACTTTTACAACGCGATGCCATTACATCGCGGTTTTTACAACGCAAGTCGTTACAACGACTTGCGCTAGATGGCGCTCTAGGACAAGGAATAGTATAATTTACTATCCAACACCTTCCCTACTGTACGTAGACTGGAGTTGGAATAGTCAATTATACTACTCCTAAGTCCAGCGCCCTCCAATGCAAGTCGTTGTAACGACTTGCGTTGTAAAAACCGCGATGTAATGTACCGCGATGTAAATGTATGCGTTGTAACGTCATACATCCACCATAATAAGGTGGTTCTCCGTACCAACCCAAAATTCCTCCCCAAAGTCATTTCTCCATTTCACCTAAACCAATCTGTAGAACTACCAGTATTTTTCTTGCAACCACAGACCGTTGCAGAAAGAGCTCTTCACACACTAGATGTCAAACGAGCCTTACTCTACTACATCGAGAGAACACAACCTTTCCGTAAGACCAAACAACTGTTTGTCTCTTTCTCTCCACCACACAAAGGCAACCCCATCTCCAAATCAGGGATAGCTAGGTGGATTGTCAAATGCATTCAAATTTGCTACCACAAAGCGAAACGAACGCTATCCGTTCCCCCTAAAGCCCATTCTACAAGTAAAATAGGGGCTTCAATGGATTTTTTAGGAAACATCCCATTAGATGATATCTGCAAAGCAGCTACATGGTCAACACCGCACACTTTCACTAAACACTATTGTGTAGATAAGCAACAAGCTAGTGTGGGCCAGGCTGTACTTATAACACTATTTCAAACCACTGCAACAGATACCGGTGGTCGCCGCTAAGGATGGGTACTGCTATATAATCTATGCACAAGTGTGTAATCTGCAGCTCATATGCCTCGAACGGAATATGCTACTTACCAGTATGCATCTGTTTTTGGCATGTAGAGCTGCAGATCTACACAGGCCCACCCGCCTCCCCGACTACCTGTATCTGTCCCAGTTTATCTTATTTAGATAACACACACATGGGCCTCTTCACTGTTATTACTTCGCTCCATCTTTCCCTACTGGCGAAAAACAATCTGAGGATGGAGCCGAAGCCCATGTGCAATACTATCCAAAGGAGGAGTCACCGACCTCGTGACTTCCAAAGACTTTCCAAGAGGAAAAACAAACTGCAAACATCCGGGCCCAACACCAGATGGCGATCTATGCACAGTGTGTAGATCTGCAGCTCTACATGCCAAGAACAGATGCATACTGGTAAGTAGCATATTCCTTTTTAGATGTTTAGTGTGCAGCCAGTGGCACGCAGTGGGGACCCTTCCAAAAGAGTCCTAGGTACAGTGGCTTTTACCTGGACCTCCGCCCATCCCAAGGAAGTAGGGGACCTGCTGTCATCGACAGTCCATGACCACATTGAGAGACGTAGTTACTGGAACCGGGGTCTCCAGGCATGCTGCCAGTGGGAAAGTGTAGCTGGAAGTGAGGGCTCAGAGACTGTTTGTTTCCCAGCACAGTGCTACGGTTTCAGCCTAACCACATTCGAAATCAGCCTCTCACTTGCAGCATTACAAAAATCAGGCTGAAAGAGACACTCATTAGCACTATGAACAAACTGCATGATGGGATTTGCAGTCTTCGAACACTGAACTGCTTGAGTCATCCCTGAGGAAATGTGGCTCAGCTGTGCCCCACGTTACTTTAGAGGGATGGGCCAAATATAAATGAGTGAAATGAAACCCTAAGCACCCGAGGCATTTTAGAAAGGCTATTGCCGAAACGCGTCATGCCAGAATTCTGAATAAGCGGTGTCTTCAAAGCCCCGCCGTGTTCCCTTGTCTGCTTTTACGGAAGAAGATGTTTTTTATATATATATATATATATATATATATATATATTGGGTTTATAATTTCCTTTTGAATTCTTACATTTACATGATAAAAGCATGCATGTTAAAGGCATATGCTTGCTAGAAACATATTTACAAGTAGGGACAAACACTTGTTTTGTATTCACACGCATCAATAGTTTTATATGTATATATTTATATATGTACGCACGCATAAATTCATTTGAATGTGAGAACATGAGGAACATCAACCGTGGGCACACAGTTATTTCAAGGATATTCTTGAGGGGAAATTCTGACATGACATTTTTCAGGGGCAGGGAAATACCCTGGAATCTGTCGAAGGTGAATCGGGGGTGGAAGGCATTCTGGCTGAGGCAAACTGTCTGATTCTATAAATGTCTGTCGGCAGAGTGCAACATGCCCAGGTCTACAAAGGCATGGTGAAGAAGACACAACAATTTGAATGTAAAAAGTGAGCTACAAAAATCTGATGTGCGCGTCAAAGATATACAAATCAAGTTTAAAAGGAGAAGTAGAGAGTAGAGTTCTGCATTTAACAGTACAAATATTTCTGGAGCACCTTCTCTATTCCTGGAGGTTCCAAAATAAAAAAATAATCATTTTAAGATTAAAATTAAAGCAGAAACAAGTAAAAGTACTCAAAAGTAAGCTTTTCATATAGAAGGAAGGGCCTCTTAAACACTCGTTATTGCCGATTGTCAAATCACATGAGAAATGCTCCATATTACATTTAATGTGGAGTTATAATGTGCAAGCGGTGTTGAGCCCACTGACACAACAAGGTGACGGATGGACCGCTGGAGTTTATCTCAGCCACTGGCAGTCGTTCGGGCCACACTCCAGTGCATCATCTTTCACACGCCCAATGCTACTACAGGCAAAGGCCCACCTTATACAAATCAGTGCCGACCCTGCTCCTCATGGGAACAGTCTGTCCCAAGCTGCCAGGCAAAGTCCTCTCCAGGAGGGACCACAGGCAACCCCCAGATCGGTTTTGTCGTACTTGGGGCTTGTCAATAGGGTGTAGCTTGAGTCCTATCGAGCAGTGAGCATGGCACCCACGTCTGAGCATACCCGTCGCACTTAAGGCATTAACAACAAGATGATGGATGGGACGTTTAATTCAAGCAGTCCATCCATCACTTTTTTGCATACTTCAGTGCGACTGGTATGCACAGACGTGGGTCCTGTGCCACTGGACCCAAAAGCTGCACCTGACTAACAAACCTTAATTAGGGCAAAACCAGTCTTGGGTTGCTTATGTTCAGATTCACCAAGGACCTGGCCTGGCAGTTCGGGCTGGACTGTTCCCATTGGAGCAGGGTCAAGACTATTTTGCATATGGCTGGGTCCAAGCTGAGGTGACTTGGTGAGCAAAATAATGATGAAATGGGATGTGGCCTCGAGTAATTAGCAGTGGCTGACATTAATTCAAGAATTCTATCCATCACTTGTTTGTATACTCAGTGCAGAACCCTAAGTGCTACGGGTATGCCGACACATGGCTCTTGTGCTCACTTTGCCCCTGGAACCAAGCTGCACCTGACTGAGGAGCCACAACCAGGGCAAAACTGGTCTCAGGATGCTTATATTCCGGTTCAGGGAAGACCTGGCCTGGCAATTTGGGTTGGATTTGGATTTGCATTTGGCTGGATCCAAACCTTCAAAAGTGGCGTGGTGTGCAAAATAATGATGGGCTGGGATGCGGCCCTGAGTAATTGCATGTCGCTGAGATTAACCAACCATCACTTTTTTTTATACTTCAATGCAGGGTTGAATCAATATTTGTATTTACTTTCCAGATACAGATTACGTGATAAGTCAGGACCACAAACAATTGAGTCTCTATAGACATCTGTGGACTTAGGAATTGTTAATATTTTTGTACAACTATGTAGAAATTGATTGATTTCTAATGGATCTGTATATATAGTTGCCATGGTTTGTGGGTATGCACGTGTTATGTGTATGATTGTTTGTATACGTTGGGTTAAAACAGTAAAACATTTGTATTCTTTTGTCTGGCTAATTGAACACAGTGAAGATGGCACTCTGGAGTACAGAGTAAGCATGGGTAATGGAGTGCGGCATGAGGATGCACAGCCTGCTCTGCAGATGAGGGTGGATGACCTGGAGTACGCAGTGATGGGAGGGCGGTCTGGAGTACAGAGCAAGCATGGGTAATGGAGTGCGGCATGAGGATGCACAGCCTGCACTGCAGATGAGGGTGGATGACCTGGAGTACGCAGTGATGGGAGGGCGGTCTGGAGTACAGAGCAAGCATGGGTAATGGAGTGCGGCATGAGGATTGTAGGAAGGTGGATATCTGACTATGGTTACCCCCAACTTTTTGCCTAGTGCCTAGCTGGTTTTTCGACTTAGTTGGCCTGAGATCCTGCCATTCAGGGTCTCAGGCTGTCTACTCTCTCTTTAAAATGGACTCCATGTACCCTAGGTACATAACCAATTGGTAAGGATCACCTTATTGGACCCTGTACAGTGTACCCTAGGTACCCAGGGCATAGGTGTACCCTAGGCCTCCCAGGGGCTGCAGCATGTATTATGCCACCCCTGGTCTGGCCTTCCAATCAGACACAACTGGCTGATCACTCAGCTGGGGCAAGGTCGTGTAATCACCCCTTGCTTAGATATAGTATGCCTATATCTACCCTTATATATAGACACATGTGTACCTATCAGTCACTCCTATGGCAGGCCTTAACAATCCTGGAGGCAGAGTGCTTGGTAACATGTGAGATGGTGCTCTAGCATGAGCTGAGCCTGTCTGCAGCTTTCGGAACCATGTCCTTATAGCTGTTCCATGATATAGCCTACCATATACTCTTAAAGTGCCTTATAATCTTAAACGGTTATGGTAACTATGGTTTGGCTTTATCAAAACATGTCGTGTAAGGTGTCTAACACTTTGGAATAATACCCCCATACCATTTCTGGTGATGAGGATATTATTCCTCCCTTCTAGAGGGAGAGACATGTTAAAATCCTACTTTGCTGTTTAACTCTAACCAAAGCCTCAGCATCACAAAATGGATGCTGCTGCCACAGACACAAGTCTGACCTCCTGCTGCTGGGAGTGATCCCAGCCAGGGAGGCCTGGACAATAGGTTTCCTGCTTGGGGAGGTGCTAGCACCTCCCCAGACAGCCTTTAGTGTATGGGGCAGGGTGGGCTGAAAGGAATGAGACATGCCTGGGGCACACAAGGTGTTCCTTGCATAGTCCAGTTCAAACCGGCGCTGGGGCACTCCAGCCCCAGCTCTGGCGCGAAACTGGACAAAGGGAAGTGGGTGTAACCACCCCCTCCCAGGTCCCACCCATAAGGCGTGACCTAGCAGGTATCCCAGCCCCCCCAGATTAGTATAAGAGTGGGAGTTGGGCCTCAAGACTTTAGATTATCCTGAACCTGCAAAACTGAACAGAAACTCTGGACCTTCGACATTCGACGAAAGAAGAAGACTGAAGAATCTCCCTTGTAGCCAAGGAGTGGCTACCCTGTGCAAACAGGCACCATCAAGAGACTACCCTTTGCCCACGTTCTACGAGGAACCGACTGCAGAGCCTGACCAGAGCCTTGACTTCCAGACTTCTCCGACCCTGATCCACATCGACAGCAAAGCTGAGATCTGTGGAGGCGACGAGCGACGTGGGACCGGCTACCTGGAAAAAGTGGCTAGTAACTTAAAGCGCAGCTTCTGAGGTACCCTCGAAGTTGTGCACCGGGGATTGAGAAGCCCCAACCCCAAGCACCATCTGCACCGAAGATCAGCCCCCCACACTCCACGAGTCCTGCGTGGGGCCCTTCAGCATTTTCCTGCTTGCCGCGTCTGTCCGGTTGCTTGCCCGCTGGCTAGTGTCCTTTGTGACGACGCACCCTGAAATCTTCTGCGCTGGTTTGGCTCCTCCAGACTGGCTCCCGCTTCTCTGCAAAGAAGAAGCACCCCAGACCTTCCTGGTCTGCACCAGAAGCAAGTCCTTCGTTCTTCGTGGGTTCCGCTTGCCCAGGCTTGGTGAGTCCTAGTCCAACTTCGACGCCGCCGACAGCAAGAGCCTTCGTGGGACAGCTCGCCTCCTGGTCCTGGTCGTCCTCGACGCTTCCTGGTCCTCCTGGCTGCAGCGACAAGCTTCACCTTCACCTGCAATCTTCACGACATCGCCTGGTTCCTTCCTGGTTCCACGTGGTCACTGGCTAGTGACCTTGACTCTGTCCCTTCTGCTTGCAGGTTTCTTCTCTTCTTGATCCCAGCCTTGGGATCCACCGGACACTCTTCACTGACTGCCTGTCAGCATCTTTCTTCAGGCATCCATAGGAGTCGACGACGAAAACGACGCATCTTCACCCCTATGCACCCGCAGCCTGTGGGCTAGGTAACTTGGGTACTCCGGTGCTCATCAGGATAGTGACTATCCTAGTGTCTAGTTTTCAAGTCTCAACTTCCTAGCTACTCCGGCAGTGTCCTAAATCTACCGTTTTCTAAACTGTACTATTGCTATTGACTTTTACGCATTACGCGTGAGTGTTTCCACTCTGCACACGAATCCCGTGGGCCTCCCACTTCCTAACTAACGCTAGTGTAGTGTAGCCCCAGCGATTCCCTAGGCCTAGGCCTATTCTATTTCCGTGACAGTGGTTCTTATACCACTTACTTAGTATATGGTTTGCGTGGCCCCTAGGGCCTAACTGTATTACTTACCTGTGTGACTTAATGTATGCTTAAATAAGACTGTGTTGTACTTACCTCTAATCTCATAAAGAGTGCTGAGGGTTTGACTAGAATAAATACACTTTATTTTATATATATATCTGTTGTGGTGTCCTTTCATTTGGTATTCAAGGGATTATATATGGTATCACAGCTGGCTTCACATGCCATTCAGAGTTTAGCCTAAGACTGCTCTTGTCCATGCTACCACTAGGATAGCTGGTCTATAAGGTTGACTTTACAACCAATCACCATAAGGGTATTTGGACTGATATAAGGTGTACACTAGAACTAGTGACATCATACATCAGGCCAACTTCTCACAAGGATGCACAGCCTGCTCTGCAGATGAGGGTGGATGACCTGGAGTACGCAGTGAGGGAGGGCGGTCTGGAGTACAGAGCAAGCATGGGTAATGGAGTGCGGCATGAGGATGCACAGCCTGCACTGCAGATGAGGGTGGATGACCTGGAGTACGCAGTGATGGGAGGGCGGTCTGGAGTACAGAGTAAGCATGGGTAATGGAGTGCGGCATGAGGATGCACACCCTGCTCTGCAGATGAGGGTGGATGACCTGGAGTACGCAGTGATGGGAGGGCGGTCTGGAGTACAGAACAAGCATGGGTAATGGAGTGCGGCATGAGGATGCACACCCTGCTCTGCAGATGAGGGTGGATGACCTGGAGTACGCAGTGAGGGAGGGCGGTCTGGAGTACAGAACAAGCATGGGTAATGGAGTGCGGCATGAGGATGCACACCCTGCTCTGCAGATGAGGGTGGATGACCTGGAGTACGCAGTGATGGGAGGGTGGTCTGGAGTACAGAGTAAGCATGGGTAATGGAGTGCGGCATGAGGATGCACACCCTGCTCTGCAGATGAGGGTGGATGACCTGGAGTACGCAGTGATGGGAGGGTGGTCTGGAGTACAGAGTAAGCATGGGTAATGGAGTGCGGCATGAGGATGCACAGCCTGCTCTGCAGATGAGGGTGGATGACCTGGAGTACGCAGTGAGGGAGGGCGGTCTGGAGCACAGAATAAAGACAAATATGCCAGGGTGGGCATGAAGCGTGGTTAATCTGGGGTGCAGGGTAATGGTGGCTTCCCTGTAGGCACAGTCTGAGTAAGGGTGGGCAATCTGGGATACAGAGTAAGGCTGGGTATCAAGTGGCACAAAGAGAAAGTTTAAAACATAAAATACACACATTTGGGGTGAGTAAGCATGCATAAACTGAGCTATAGCTTTAAGATTAGTACCATAGAATACAGAGTAACATGGGGTAGAGAGGTTTTACTTAGTTTACAGAGAAAGGGTGGGCACCTAGGGTGCAGAAAGATGATGATAGTAACCTGGGGTTCAGGGGGAAGATGGGTGTATTTTAGGAGAGAGTAAGAATTGCAACTATTGGGTTCCAATCGGGGGCAAAAGTAAGCATTACTTGCAAACAGTTCAGAGACTGGTTTCGGCGTAGGTGCCAGACAAGTAGAGATGGAGGCAGGCGAAATCACGCGTAATGCTTAGCACAAGAGTGTGGGCATATGCGGGTGCAAGGGGAAGCAGTGCAATGCACTTTGAAAACTGGACTAGGGAGGCACAGATATAAGTTTGCACAGGCCAGGTTTAGAGTAAAATTTCGTAAAGGTGATTCGGGCACACAAGAAAGGACACAGAAAGGTTCCTATAAGCACGACTTGATGCTGATGGAACTGAATGATGTTCTTCAACACTCATGAGGTTCGCAAAGAGTTGTGCCCTTAAAGCTGGCTCTGATACAGATGGTGCAGGTGCATGTGAAACCAATGTGATTGGCACACATGGTGGTTGGCACAGGTAGTGGGTTGGGTCAGAAATGTTTGTGCAGATGATACTTTGCTTATATGCGGACTGTCACCGAGGTTGGTTGGCAGATACAATGCAAGGCACACATTGGAGATGGAAAATGTGGCATTGACATAGATGGATCTGTGCAAAATGTATGATGCTGCAGTTAGTGGTTGATGAGACATATTGTAATGCATAAATGGTGACTAGCACTCCTGGTGGTTGGTATAGATAGGCTTAGAAAAGAATGTACACAGATTGTGGGTGGTTCAGATTGCCATCAGGACAGAGTTGTCTCATAGCAGTTTGTTGCTCACAAGAGTATGTTTTCCTATTCTTTCGTTGGATTAGGTGGGCTGTTTTGGAAACTGGTGCGTGCTCTGCGCCATGTGGCTATGGCACTGCCCAACAGAGGGTTGCCTGTGTCCAGATTGAGAATGGTGTGGAGTCAAAGGTGGATCAAGAATTGTGCCCTTCCACAGATCGCCCTCCAGCTATCATCCCCTGCAGCGCAGGCCTCTGCTTCTATGGCTGGGATGTCAGCAAATGGGGCGAGGTATCGAACAACGCAAACATTATTAATTCATGTTTAAGCTGCTTCTCTCGTTCACCTGTTCTACTAAAATCCAAGTACTGAATTTACTTTTCTCTAATTCCACCAACTTAATTGTGCCTTTCTTTTCCTTCTTATAGTTCTTCTGTCTTAGATATTTATCATCCTTTACTCCTGGATTCAGCTTCTCTACAGTTCACATTTTGCCTCTCATGATACCTAACATTCCATCCTGCTTTTTCCTCTTTTTGGTTCAAGTTTTTATTTTATTTGGGTAGTTAGACTGTGCTGCGACTTTGGTCTAGGCTGCCTTGAATGTGCATTGCTAAATCGCACGCGGAGACACTCTGACAGCGTCTCAGAGGGTGTTGGTGTGGTGTGAGGGTAGAACCTCATGATCGGGTGTTGCATACATTACATGTATGAGTTCAGATAGTGTTAATGTGAGGTTGTGTTTGCTCAATGTAGTTGATTTTGTGTTCAGTGGGCGGCTCAAAGTCAGGTGCTTGGTTCATGTGTGCTCGCTGTGGTGTTTGATTGTGCCTCGTGCTGCTTCTTGGACCATGAGGTTCTATGTAGTGTTGGCTGCTTGGATTGAAGTCTTTCAGGTTTTGATGTGTGTAAGGGATCAGGCCACTTGAAGCTACATGAAAGTGTGTAGATGAGTAGATGTCTGAAGGGACATACGCCTGCAGTAGGACTTTGCTACTGTGGTGGTTCACACAAGGGAAGTGCATGAGTGTGCGGTGTAAGCCAATGCAGTAAATGGCCTCCACCGTTCATCCAATGAGAACCAGGAAGAGCACCCCCAACCCCGTTCCGGGCAGGAACTGGAAACACCGCCGTTTTAAGTCTTTCATTACTAGTATTGCTGCGTTTTTTCACACCTGATATCTAACAATATCCTGTGGGTCATTATTTAGTGAATGCCATATTGAATGCCATTGAAATGACCACTTACAAGGTTTCCTTGATAATTGGTCATAATATGCTGGATCTGGTACTTCCTGCGCCAGAATGTGCATGTCTCTGTATTTTTCATCAGATTTGACCTGCTGAGAGTTGTCTGAGCAAAAATCCAGCTGTCAGATTGTAATGATAAACTCATAATTCTGTAATCCATGCAAACAGGGGTTTGCACAGGTGTCGGAATTCAATGAGGCACTGGTAATTGAAGCATAAGTGTTCTTACAGGAAATACTCATGAATGGCGGTGGAGCCACATGCTAGATATGTCTGATCACAGGTAGCCCACCGCCTTCATCCAGTACTCTCTCTGGGTCGGTAGAAAGAGACTTTATGCCATGCACTTGTTGCGGAAAGGATCAATATACTATAGCGAATGATGGGGGGTGACCCGGGACCCACAGTGTGGACTCGATACGTCTAGCCAATGGGAAATGAAGGATCAGTGAGCTTTTGAGCCATAACATGTAGGTATGTCTAGCATAGATTTAGAGGATGCTCATAAGTAATAATCCAGAAGTGCAGGGCGGCAATCCACCAGCGTGCACTGGTTGCAGGCAGTGCGAGTCCCTTGGTCCAGCCAAGACTCTAGATGGATGGGACAAGGCAAGAGACGCCCAACAATGTGGTGCGCCACACATCATGAGAGCATGACTGAATGGCAAGCTTTGATAAAAACATATACAATCCATGGTTTCTAAGCTAGAAGTGAGGAGGAGCCAAGGGCGTATAAGTGTTTACCAGTCACCTAGGAAAAGTATTGCATACTGTCCTTTCAGGTACTATATGTCACCACCTAGGAGTAACAGAAGAGTTGGTTGAGGGTTTGTAAGTGCTCCATATGCTCCTTCAGAAGTGACAGAGGACAGTCCACAGCTTGTGCTCATTAAAAGCCATCGGGAGAGTGACTTGTAAGGAGCTGTGTGTCTGTCTGGAGTGACGGTGAGGTAGGTCACATGACTACCAGGTAGCCTGCTCATAACTATTATCTTATCTGTGTTACCAGGAATACAGTGTCAGTCTCTTCAGTTCTGCTCCAGGCTGTGCTTACAAACCATGATCTACAATAGACACCAGACTCTTGAGAAGCATTGACTGAATCTACCTGGTTTGGGACTGATGAACCACAAGGTCTAATATAGCAACAGGTTCTTGTTATGCCTCAATGCAGGTATTCCTCTGAAAAGAACAGTAGCCCTCACCCTGTACTAGCGGCATGCTTATAATCGAGGTCGTCCGCACCACAGCTGTACTGTAGGTGCGTGGCGGGCTCCCATAGGAACTATTAGTAGCTGTCTCACATGAGAACAGTTACTGATTAACTATAGAGAGTTGTATTAGAACTTCTAACAGTCCTTCGACTCAGGATTTGAAACCCTGACCCAAAATAAAATGCATCAGGGATGGTTCAACATTTTAACTGTTTGTCACCTCTCTGTGGCATGATTAAAATCATAGTTCAGTAGAGATTGTGTCATGCATCTCTCTGGTGTCAGCTACATGTTTCTGGCCTCTCTAAAGGTCAGAGACATTCATCGGGACAGGTACATAACTCAATTGATCCCTACCAATTCGTAATAGATGTTGTTACTTCGGTAGAATGGGAAAAGTAAGAAAAGAAAGAGTCTAACTTATCTTGTGTGCTGTCCAACGCAGGAAATATTGTCACTCCTTTCTTGGTCACTTGACCTATAATGTGATAAAAAAAGGTCAAACGTATTTCAATATCACTTTTATCTTAAGAGACCCAGAAAGGAGAGGCAATTTTACCTCCGCTGTACAGCACATTACTGTTTGTATTGTATAGAAAGTGCTTTGCAGCTTTTGTACTTGAAACATTAATAAGAGACAAGAGTCCAAAATATTGGTGGCAGGAACTCTCCTCAGATGATTGTGTGATTATAGTTTCTCCATTATCCACATGTAAGAGCCTCTGTTTTGGAACAGTTCTTCTTTAGATGGTTGGTCATCAATGGTTTCTCAATGACATGGATGTTTGCAGATTCTAATTCCCTCAGAGTTTGCAGTTTTAGGATTATCTGTGTGTGGAGAGATGAATGAGCTTTGGGAGCTCTGGACTGGGTGGTGCAAGAGGTTGGGTTGAACGGGATAGTCCTACAATGCTGTGGCTGCATTAGAGACAGGAGGAGACTCAGCCTAGGATCCTGCAGATGACGGATTTCAGAAAAATCTTAGGAGAATAAGGAAATATGGGCCATATGTACCAATCTTAGTGTTTATGATTACTAGATTGTGATTTTCTCCCTCCTAGCTGGTTAAAGATCAGGTTCAACATTCACATAAACAACAGACGTCACATGTGCGAGCACAACTACTGCATTGTAACGTTCAAGCGGACGTCGGTGTTTTCATGCCCTCTCTTCTGTTACCTCTTTCCAATTGCTCTGTGGGGCCTTGCCTTGTTTTCATGTTGTACTTTGTTTTGTGCCAATGTCCTAAAATCAGTTTATTTCAATTTACTCTTGTGATTGTAAACTGACTTATTAGGACATGTAATGCCTTGATTTGTTGTTTTTCCCCCTAAGTGTTCAGTGACGTGCGGTAATGGGGTACAGAGTCGACAAGATTTCTGCATCAATTCGAAGACTCGCCAGGAAGCGAACCCGATCTTCTGCAGCAACTCCCCGAAGCCCATCACGTTACGTGGCTGCTTTATTGGGCCCTGTGGCAAGCTACCTGCACCGAGCAGCCACCCTGACTCTCAGCGCCACGGGCCCTCTGTGGGTCCACCCACGATGACCGCTGTGGCACAGATTAATACAGAACAACCACGTTTTAAAAGTGTGGTGATGCCCACTGGTCCTGTTGTTACTGAACCTCCAACTCAGCGCCCCACAGAGCCTCCTAAAGCCACAGACCAGGATGAAGATGGCAGTTATGTACCGATTAAATACTTTCTGTTGCTAAATATAATAATATGTGATAAGACTAGTGTTCTTTCTCTATGCTTTTGAATCCTATGTCAAAATATTGTAGAAAAAAATCAGACATTCAAAATTGAAGATGGAATTACTTTATTATTTTTAAATAATAACATTAACATACATTTTTATCCAAATTGTAAGTGGCTCTGTATGACAGAAATAACACCATATGATAATGGGAAAAACCAGTGATAGTCCTTTTCTGTTGTAATTATAAAGACTAAGAGCCCGAGTTTGGTAGTGTGGGTTTGGGCCGACAAGCCATCGCCCCGTTCCCACACCGCCAAACAGGGCCGTCGGCCACCTACCAGATTGAGTTTCCTCGTAGTGTGGCGGGAGGTCCTTCTCCATTCCCACGGCAGTGCCTTTCAAAAAGACACCGCAATGGGAACGCCATAGCTCGTTCCTGCACAGACCGAAATGCACAATGTTCAGCATTTTGTTCCGTGCAGGAACTAAGGATGCACACATACTTGGGGGCACAACATGCGCCCCCTTCCCCTGAGGCCCAAAGGGGCCCCCAGAGTTACCTCACTGCCACCCTTTCCATGGCAGCCTCACCGCCGTGGATAGGGTCACAGTGGAGAAACTCATAATATGCTTGGCGGTGCCGCAGCGGCACCACCAAGCCAATTGCAGCCTCAGCCCGCTGCGCCTCTGCCAGGGATCGCGGATCCTTGGTGTTTGCGGCGGTCCCAAAATAGTCTGACCGCTGTACTCGTAATATGGCGGTCATGCCACTGGTGCAGCGGTCAATGACCACCATCGCACCTCCACCACAGGTTCGGTGGTAAGCTGGACTGCCAAACTCATAATCAGGCCCTGAATAGCCGCAAATGACAGATAGGATTGCCAAATTAAGATCAAATTATTGTAATTATTAAATAGTGCCTTGTTTGAAAATATGAAAACATAAAAATTACCCAAAAACTACATCTATCTATGTTGTTGTGATATTATCTTTTTTAGTACACAAATAAAGGGTGTATAAATATCAGGAATTCGTAAAATACACCGGCGCAATCAGGTTCATCTGTATATTTGAGATATCCCTACTTTTCTCCTATCTTAAGTAATTAAGGGTAGCTAAGAGCATCAACTCAGGCAGTGCTTAATTTGTAAAAAAAATAAAAGTAAGCGCCAGGGCCCTCTTCAGGAG
Organism: Triturus cristatus; assembly: GCF_964204655.1. Taxonomy (NCBI): domain Eukaryota; kingdom Metazoa; phylum Chordata; class Amphibia; order Caudata; family Salamandridae; genus Triturus; species Triturus cristatus. The sequence continues at coordinate 1,138,265,515 of NC_140580.1, read as the reverse complement.
GCCACTGCAGCCTGCACCACCCACTTTCCCTGCCAGTGCTGCCAATAACAGTACCAACACAACTACTAAACATCACACTCAAGTGTGATAATTGAGACTATCCCAGGCCATTTAAAGCTGTACAAATGGCATAGAATAGTCTTAATTGTCGTTTTTATAATACATTGAATTATTAAGCAATGTTGTTGTGTTCATCTCATAACTAGACAGACGGCGCCACCATGTGATAAACTATAATTTTGTGGCGGTGTTGAGAATTAAGTGCCGGTGCCAAGCACTGGAATCCACTGGCTGAAATTAAGCACTGACACTCTGGGCTTCAGTTGCGCAAAAGCCAGCTTGTGCTTCTTTTAAAATGTCGTAAGGTTCTAGGTATGCACACAGATGGCCGTAGTGTGGCTTTCAAGGATCCTAACTACTGATAAGAATAGTGAAATCAGGCGTTAAAGGGCAGGAAACAGAGAGCCAAGATATTGTTATCTCATCAAGGCTGTTAGCAAAATAACAGAGCTTCCTTTTTCTTGATATTATTCCCTAGCAAAATAAGTACAGTTGGAACTTCAGCAAATGCCGTCACAACAACAGTTTTCAGTATAAGGGGAGCGCCCTTAGTGTTGACTGTGGTATTGACACTACAGTCAACACTGAGGGGAGGGCAAATTGTGCACTGTATGTACCATGATACAAAGGAACAAACTTTTCTGGTTTATGCTGTAGTGTCTGGCCATACCCTTTTCACTGCCCAGACCATTTTTCATGACCTCATCTACCCTTTATCACACATTCCTAAGGTTCCTTTTTGTAAAAATTGCATTCCAGCCCATTGATTACACTTTATCTGGCCCGAGCCGGAGATTACGGCCCGAGCCGGAGATTACGGCTCGAGCCGGAGAGTACAACCAAAGCCCGAGAGTAAAGTCCGGGTGCGGCGAGTATGGTCCGAGTGCGGAGAGTATGGTCTGGGTGCAGAGATTCTGGCCCAACTTCGGACGTAAAGTTAGGAGTCGTAAGTGATTTCTTTGAATACCAAAAATCGTAAGTGCCTTCTGTGATTACCAGAAGGTGAAAGTTTAGGATTTTGTCTCAGATTAGTTCTGTGAATCAGCCCCCAAGTCTTTCTGTACTGTTGCGCTGTTTGGAGTGAGAATAGTAAATGAAACCCCTCTAAAATCCAATTCCTTCACGGCTGTTGCACAGACTGGAGTGGGAATAGTAAATTTTACCCCTCCGAAATCCAACAATTTGCCTATTGTTGTGCTGTTTTGGAGTGGGAATATTACATTTTACCTCTCTGGAATCCAATGATTTCCCTACTATTGCATTGTTTGAAGTAGCAATTGTAAATTAAACTCCTCTGAAGTCCAACGCTTTCCTACTTTTGCACTGACTGGATTAGGAATAGTAAATTTAACTCCTCCAAACTCAGACAGTTGTCCTACTATTGCGGTGACTGGAGAAGGAATAGTAAATCTAACCCATGTGAAGTCCAACACTTTCCCTACTGTTACATAAACTAGAGTGGGAATAGTTAGAATCCAATAGTTTTTTAATATTGCTAAAATACATTTTATAGCGTTAACTGTTTTTTAAATATTTTATAGCATTTGGTTATATTTTTAATTTATTTGAGTAATTAAAGTATTTTTAGTAAATGTGTGCTTTGGGATTTAAAATTGTTTATATTTTATTTGTTGTCTACATTTATTTATATATTTTTCCTTATTGATCTTTTTTATATTCTATTATTTTTTATTATATATATATATATATATATATATATATATATATATATATATATATATTATCTACTGGCGGTCGCCAGTAGATAGTTATAGTTAGGACCGTGTTTCCATAGGAAATCCGCAACATTCTATTTGGTATAACTTTGGCGCCGATTGACGAATCCTCGCGAATTTTTCAAAATAGGTGGGGCGCTCCGCTCCACTCCTACCCTGAAAGTCTCGGGGGGATTCGTCAAGCGGGGGCTGAGAAAAAAGGGGGGTACCAAAACGCGTTTTTCCCATGCAATTTTCCATAGGGACCTTTAGTCCAAGGTACAGCCCGAACGGCTGAACAGAATTACTTGAAATTTGGCAGAGAGGTAGTCCTCAGGCCAGGGATGTGCCTTTTGCAGGTCTGGTGTAAATCTGTTAATTAGTTCCTGAGAAAATTGCAGTTAAAAGTACATATATATCTATAAGCGCGCACCGCACGCGTACGGTAAGCATACCGTACGCGCACGATGCCGTGCGCGAGCGCAATTCTGATTGGTTGTTAGATGTCAGTAAACATTCGAATCGGTCGAAATCAGGAAGTGTCGGTCGCCATTTTGTCTCTCGCAGTCTGAGGCAGTGAAAAACCTGAAAAAAAAATTATTAAGAAATACATAACTTAGCATTTAAAAAACCGTACAAATTCACTTAAAAAACCATAGGTTTCACACACGTTATAGTTAGGAATTAGCATTTAAAAAACCTTGCAAATTCACTTACAAAACCATAGGTTTCACACATGTTATAGTTAGCTGGACATTTCAGTCGTAAAAAACCAATGAAATTCCCCCTTTATAGTTAGTTCAGATAACTATAACTCGCGCGCCCGCAATCCACTGCTCATGACGTCACATATTACATCACTCATGACATGGTCAGTGGCATCACTCATGACATCATCCTTGTGATAGAGTGGCGGTCGCGCGAGTTATAGTTATCTGAACTAACTATAACGGGGGAATTTCATTGGTTTTTTACGACTGAAATGTCCAGCTAACTATAACATGTGTGAAACCTATGGTTTTGTAAGTGAATATATATATATATATAGAGAGAGAGAGCGAGTGAGAACTGAAATTCTTGTCTTCTCAATGGAAGCCTGTGCGGCAGGCAGAAAACACGCACAGCATTAGCTCCGTACAAAAATTGATGTTTCCAAACATCTCGGTGCCTGCCACATGGTGCAGGGCTGTTTAGTGCCCCCCAGGCCCAAATGAGGAGGGCTGCTGAGGGACAGATGCCCTGCTAGGGGCTCCCAATGTCACTTGCCGACAGCCTTTCCATGTTGGAAAGGCCAACATGGTATGACTGTTGGAAACTGCCAAATGCAAAAAGAACAATTGATGGACAGAATGCAGAACAATGTCATACATTGACCCCAGTACAGAGATCTGGGCCTAAATCCATAGTTCTTTTGCTTCCTATGCCATTCCAGTTCAAACCCAGCCATATAAACATCATTCTTGACCCTTGCTCACTTTGCCACTGGGTTCAAGCTAGCCTGGCTGATGAGGGGTGATGAAATCGGTCCCAGAATGCTTGTTTCCGGTTCAGGAAAGACCTGGCTTTGCAGTTCGGGTTGGACTGTTCCCATGAGGCACAGGGTCAAGACTGATTTGCATATGGGTCTGAACTGAGGTGGCAAAGTGAGATAAAGAAGGATGATGGATTCAACCTAGATCTGTGACTGGGGGTGAGTGTCTCAAAAGTTTCAGCGCTCCGTCCATCATCTCCTTGTGTTTGCTTTGTCGGAAACTGACATCATAATTCTGACGGCAGAAACACCGTCCTTAAGGGATTATGAGGAGTTTCCAACTGACCGGCGTGCAGACGGAGGCAGCGTCAGTCGGTCCCTCCGACCGCACGCATCGTACTGTGTCAGTTGGACCGCAGCAGTAGATGCCAGTCAGACCGCAACCAACGAGCTGTTGGTTGCAGTCCGACCGGCATCGTAATTAGGCCTTAGTGTCAGTGCTATTTTTTTGCCCAATATGTTTGTACTTAATAAGTATTAGGAGCAAGATATTCGGTAAACAATATTTTTGACACCAAATTTTTGTAAACTATGTTGTTTACCTCAATATTGTGTCAGTGATCTCTTTTGTATATCTGTAATTATTTTTGTTATTAAGGAGTTTTACATAACGCTTTACAGCAACATAAACGACAGATATCAGAAACAATCACAGTGCAATAATAATACAGATTTGAGGAGATTATCAGTCAGTTTCTGCAAGTAAAAGTCCAGTCTTGGGGGCCAGTCATTCACTGTCAGAGTAAAGAATTTGGATTGAGGAGTTGAGCATTGCATCTTTGAGTAAACTTTACGGGAGTGGTAAATGTAATTAGTTGGGGATTTCAAGCTACTTTCCAGAGAGCTAGAGATGCCGGTTGAGGAGAAATTGTTTTAGTAATCAGTGTTTATTCACCTACCTAACCCACAAAATAGACAAAAACAGTTTTTTCAGTTTTTTCAAACCATGTTGTTTTTTTGTGGTGATTGTTTTAAAGCACATATTTAATTTAAAGGAGGAGCAATGCAGGGTATGTAGTGTATTTCCATTGGCAATTTGTCCAGTGAACTGATGTTCGACTGTTTTAAGCATAGAAAGGCTGTGTATTGCACTCTCACTCACATCTCAGTACCATTTTTCGCCGCTCATTACCTCTCACACTTATTCTGTTGGGGTTCTGTATAGTTTACAGATCTATTAATGGGCAAATGCATTTAAAAAGTAAGAGTGCTATATTCACAGGTTTTATTAAACCAGATTCCTGGAATTAGTTGGAGATCATTCACCTGCTCTTTATTGAATATTACGATATTTAGGAGTGGTCAACCCTGTCAATAGCATAGTACCTTGTGAAACCTTTACAATGTTGTATTACACCAGATTAATTTGTAGCTTTGCATTCCAAGGCACCTGAAAATTGATGCTTTGGGCATGTGCACCACTGCTTTTCTGCACTTTTTACCTCAATACATTAAGATGGTGCTACTGTTGTGTGAACATTTATAGCTGCCAAGTGTCCTCATGGCAAAATTCAGTCCTGACCTTTTATCCAGCATTACGTTGTATTCTGGGACTTGGAATTTTGCTGTTAACGTTGTAACTATGAGCTTAAAAACCCCAGAGGTAAAGTGCAGTTGGGTAAAAAGCCAGGGTTAGCTGAAAGTAAGACACATAAAATGAGACATTGTGCAGCCATGAAATATGTTGGCATGTGTAAAGTCTTGTGTCTTTTCACCAGTCTCCAATGTGCATGGGGATATCACTCTTTTTTCAGGTACCCGTTACTAAAACGTGCATTGAATGTTTAAAGCCTGGTGTGTTTGGCAGTTGACCTGCTATCAATACTGGCTTGTTAGAAAAGGGGACTAATGTATCAAAGGATTTTACCCATTCTTTGTATGTGAGTAAATGTGATCGTACATTGTTGCCCAAGATTCTTATTAACCAGTCATTTCACAGATAAGTGAAAGAATGTAACACTGTCAAAATATCAAAATATGATTTTAATAATCCTAGATTCGGTACAGTTTACAAAATAATTAGATCAGACCTAACCCCTTCATCTTTAATTCAATAACCCCAAATTGGAAGAAACAAAAGTTAGAAGAAACACTATTTTAATGACATCGTTAACCACAAACCTCAATCAGAATAATCTTAGACCATTCTTTCTTGCTTCTGCCATGGATAACAAAGTGAAATCGTGTTGGACCCATCAGAAATCAATCAAAATGACTCATTATTTTTCACTTTCCTTTCTTTGAATGGCATTTTAGTTTGTGGTTATGCAGCTGTTTATCAGGGTTAATATGCTTTCACTGATGAGGGATGTTTCCCTTTTGGTGAGGTTTTATTGGTTATTATAGGTTTAAACCTAACACAGGATCGCCTAAATACATATATTTTTAAATCTTGAAGTTCACTACAAAAACAGCACATCATAACTAAGAGGGTAAAGCTTCACAAGGCCGAAGATCTTCTGCAAGAGGTCCCATTGAAGCCTCTTTCTTTGTAACAAAAATCACCAAGTGAGATAAACTAGGACATCATGCCCGCTGAGGACCATCCTTGGTATCCCTGGAACATTGTCCCAGTCTGCCTTTTCTAAGCACTGATATCTTCCTTGTGCTCGCTCCTTGAGCTCTGAGACTGCTAAGGAAGCCTTCTAGTAGACCAGTTCAAAAGTGGCAGCGGAAAGCAGGCTCAGTCACCGTCTCTAGCAAGGCTCCAGCAGAGCTCCGTCCACTTCCACTGGGCATCTGATTCTTCCACAGAGGTGACCTTTGTTTTTCTTTTGTACCCCTGGCACTGCAGGAGTCCAGCTGGTCTGACCCTTCAGGATCACTTCCAGTCCTTGGGTTCAACTGGGTAAAAGGCAAAAGCCGTAGTCTTCCTCTCAGTCAGATAGAAACTACTTCCTCTTCTAATTTTCCCCAAGTCCAATTGTGGTCTAAGGGCCTGGGGCAGAGAAACTTTTCCTGCAGTGATCTTTAGCCAGTGATTGAGAATACGTACTAAGCCAATAGTAAAGATAAATCCCATGGGCCAACACACTTTCCAATGCTGCAATTGTCTGTTTTACGTACCCAATCCTAGAAAACCCTGATCTCTGGTTCTTTCAAGATGGGAAGGCCCTGCGTCACCATGTGAAGCTCTGAACTCCTACACACAGGCTGTCTTGTGTAAATGAAGGAACTCTCCAAGAAAATTAATCCTGACTGCATGTGTCTGGGAGTAGAGCGGCTTCAAAGGAGCTCCTTGTGTTGTTATCCATGAACATGCTACTATGGAAGGTTCTTACCAGTTCCTCCTTAGGGGCACCTGGTCTTCTTTTCTACTCCCTTCTTCCACATTTTCAAGGTAATAAGAAGGCGTTAATGACTTCTTTCTCCCTTCTTGCCAGCAGGCCCAGGCCTATTGTACTTTTCCAGACAGTTATTTCAAACACCTTCAAGCAGCTAACTACTGTCACTGGAGGAGGCAGAGCCTAGCAGAACTGAATGAATAACTGCCAGGCCTTCAGACAGAGGCAACAGTTTTATTAAAATCATCTTTGCAGGTTATTTTGCAGAAATCTATGTTATAAATATTTGACTTGTATTACAAGGCTGCTTGTAAGTTCTCTCTTGCTATTTCGTAACCCGAAATGAAGAAAATTATTTGCAAATAGGGACTTCTCAAACAAAAGCCTACCGTAGCCAATATATTTAAAAATATTGTTTTTATCCTTTCGCTGCAGTAGAATACCAATCTAGATATTAGGCATGTCCTAGTTTTGGACATTTTGCACTCACACTATGTGGGTTTCAGGCCATTACATATCACTTAACTAATGTAAAAAATAGGCTTCCATACCTGTTAAAAAAGATTCCTTTGACTAGTGTGCAAGGTAGCCCTGCTCATATCAGTTCATACCTTCTGTTTTAGTTACTCTAAAGTAGGATCCTATATCATTCATGAAACTCCTTCCTGTGGTATGCATAGCATTAAGCCATGGCCTTCAGCCTTTATCTAGCAGAGCTGCTACCAGGAGTCCGCTGTTCTTACTGCTGGTTCTCTTTTACAGGCATCTGCGGCAGCCTTTTTCTTAACTCTACAGGAATCGTGAACATCACCTCGCTGGAGATACCCGACTGCGTACTTACTATTGCACGACCACTGGGTGAAGTCATAATAGTGAAAGTGCTGTTCAGCTCCTTGAATTGCAGTGCAGGTACGTCTTGCATGCTGAGGTCGGGTAAATAGGAGCGCCTGCCAGTGAGTAGATACCCAAGGGTTCAGTCGAAGAAAAGCACTTCAGTTATCATGATTTTCCCTGGAGTCTACTGAATATCCATATGGAGCATCGCTGTCCCCTTCCAGGACCCTGTAAGGATTCTCCGGCCATCAGCCACCCCTCCCCTAGAACCTGGGATTCTAATATAAAAGAATAAAACTGGAGTATCATGGAATTAGGACGTTCTCTTCAGGAATGCAAGAGATTTCTTGTGCCATTAGGCAGCCCCTTCACAACAGTAGAACATTTTAATGCATGCAATGTATTAGTCATTCCTCCTCAGAAGTCATAAGGAAATAGTATTTTGGGAATGTGGCAATATTAATCAGAATTAGAAGGATTTTCTAGGGATTAAGATAGCCCCATCCTCATTGATCATCAGCAAGTAGCTGAGATGGGCCTGTAGGTCCTGTATTTATTAACAACCTTGGATCTCTCGTGATGATGGGCACAATTGTTCAGTTGATTGTTACTTTTTTTACTTGTAAGACACACACTGACAATCCATTACTTCTAGGTGCCAGAAACGTAACTGTGGTGCGCGTGGCAAAAATGAGACTAATCGGTCTCTTGCACTGAGCCAGGGACACAAATAAAAGAAGGCCCAGTAGTAAGTTCAGCATATTGGGAAGTTCAGCTCTCAGTGAAAATGGTTCCCATGACTTTGTGATTGAGAAGAGATCTGGCAAAGGATTTTTAGAAGAAACAGATGTTTAAATGTTTAGGAACATGGACTGCTTATCTTTCAGGTTATGCTTGATCCTTGGAATTAAGCATAAAGGCTGTGATTTAGCTCAAATCAGTCTTCTATTCAGAGTACTCTAGGACAAACTGGTGGAGGCACTTGGGTACGAGGCAAAGTAATTTCATTTTGTTGATATAGGTTTGTCTTTCGGAAGTGAATTTGAAGTTCTGCTCATAATCCAAAACATCTTCGTCATAATGGTGCAAAGGCACTAATACAAACACTACAAGCAAGAAGATTTCTTGATCGCATTCTCATAGTTCTTAGGCACTACAAGAACACCTACTCAGAAAGAAGATATCTAACAGCACCAAGTACAAAACCATGGAGTGCCCAACAATTTTTGTTCTATAATATACTGGCCTGATAGGGTTAAACAAACCCCTTTTTGAGATTTCTTCAATCACAAATAACATTTACATTTCATAAACAAATTGAAATACACCCAATATACTCGGCTACACTATTTTTTTGTAAAAACATATCTACTGCAATCACTGTCCATGTATTCGCGATCACCAAAATAATCGTTTTGTTTGGCTGTTCAAATTGGACGCAATGTCACCAGGATCTTGTAACTATCATAATGCAAAACACAACTCCCAATTTTCAGAGTAAATCATGTGATGTGATGGACTCTGCACAGTTTTCACCATGATGTGTTTAATTTCCAGTATTGTTAGACATTATCAAATATTTAGAGATTACACTAGATAGTTGGTTCCTTCTGGTCTAGACAAACATTGCAGCAAGAAGCCGCGTCTTTTACGGAGACAGGAGGGTACCCACCTTTGCTTCAGAGGATGTCTTAAAGCCCTTTTTTCTTAAAATGACTCTGTACTGGAAAACAAGACCTCCATCTTTTCTAGCAGGAGAGTTTTTAGGAATGTCAAGCACTATGATTTGGAGATTGTACTAACATTTAGCCTTATAGGACCTGAGTAACATAACATGGTAATACTGACCACAGGAATGAGGCTTGGCTTCTAAACATGCCGTAGGCAGGATGATACATGCTTGGGGAGGATGTAGCTTCTAACAGGTGTTCTCTGCTTGCCCTGGCAGGAGAACTGCTGCTATTCTATGGACGGCTTATGTGGCGAAAGACCTGTGCCAGACTCTCAGGGGTGACAGTGACATCAAAGACCAACACGCTGATGGTGAGGCAGCGACAACTGATGCCCGGCAATGGTGTGGTGCTCCAGTACTCAAGCCTAGTTACGAGGTCAAAGCATTATCCAGGTAACACTCAGAACTTGATTTCTCTTTCTGACGTCCCTCTCTGGATATTTTATAAGTTTCCTTTCCGAGCCATATTCCTAGCCCAGTTCATTCAAGAGTCTGCTCTCAATATGTCCTTAGACTATGCTTCATGCAGCCTCCCTGTATGAAAACCCATTTCTTTGTGTGTGTCCCCAGAATTGTTTCACTTTTATGTACCTTGATTGCTAGCTATGACAGCATGTTCCATGTGGTCTATGCCCCTAAAACACAACAATGACGTGCAAAGACTTATTGGAATATTTGAATTTCATAAAAGTCCACAGTAGAATTGTGCAAAAGTGTATCCAAGTGGCATAAATGCCAAGTAGGCAATATGGGTCTCCGTAACAAATTACTTCATTCACTATTGGGTTTGGAAACTTTGCAAATGGACTAACAAGCAGCCCTGCAACACTGGAGGCAATACTGCAGTGTTAAAATGTCAAACCTAACCCTTTTGGCACGTGCAAACCTACATCTGATATTAAATAATCCACAAGTAGCATGTGCCTTGAAGCCCACCCCAACAGCAAAATTATAATATGTGAAAGTTACACTAACTTAAATGTTTCATTAGAAACAGGGCCACCAAAGTGCTTTACTGCATGCAATTGTGACAGTTGTACATTGACAGAGCCTGCTTTGTGTTTTAAAAGCTCATTTTTGTATCTTGGAATATAGGCCACCAAGAGATTCCATTCTTGTATCATTTTACCATCATCATCATCATCATAAGTCTTTATTCGAATTAAAAATAATTCATACAAGACACAACAAATCACAAATATAAAAATCACGATCACTAATTCAATAAATACATTCCAATAAATAGATAAAAACATTTTTGATAAGAAAATATTAAACATACAGCAGACAAATGATGTGCAATACACATGAATTAAAAAGGGTAATTAAGGCAAAAATAACAGCAGTACATTTAGAAGCTTTAAGCCTGCCCAAATACATTCTCTATAGAATGAAGGGTTTTTAATCTAAGTGACCATGCCCACCCCAAATATTTAGCTAGGCCTAATGAATGGACTGGTAAGGTGCTCGTGCATAAAATTCGAATGGCTACAACAGAGCTCCTAGTACCCAACAATTTGCATAAAGGGGAGAGCCAGTGACGTCTAGGTGCGGCATATGCAGGGCACACAAACAGGAAATGGCCAGTGGTTTCTCTATTGACTCCACAAGCAGGACAGGTACATGTACTTCCACCAAACCACCCAGAAGTTAGAGCCCTTAGTGGGAGGGAGCCTGCTCTAAGTTGAAAGTAGAGTTTCCTATCCTTTGGCGATGTTATCAAATCCCAATAGGGTTCCAGAAGGGGTGTAGCCTTTGCCTCTAGGAAGCGGCTAGTCATAGAAGGGGAAGTAGAGGCTGCCAACACCCTGTAATTTACCTTGTCCCAATAAAGTTTTTTCAAAAGCTTTTTTGTAGGAAAGTCAGCGGCCGCTGGATCATTCCATAGGTTTTCCAGTCCCAAAGCTTTTAGTGATTCTCGGAGGTTCCTTAGCCACTTAATTTTGTGAAACTTATCAACCTGAATTACGTCCATGATACCCACTGCGTAAGATCGAAGCTCCGGAGTAGTCCATAATCTCCTCCAGTATAAAACTGGGCGGAGATTGGCCAAATCTTTGATGGACTTCCTGCCTAGGTCATAACGCAGTGGGACCATTGGCGTACTTTGTGGCAAGCCTGTAATGGAGCGGAAGAATTTATTTTCAACTACCGTGAGGGGTGTTAATGTATCAAAGCCCCATAGCTCAGCTCCATACAGAACTGAGTTTAGGGCCTTTGCCTCATAGACTTGTAACACTGGTTTAAGAGGTTTGGTAAGGGATTTTTTGAACTCTTTAACCAGCGTTCCCGATATTTGGGTAAGTTTCAATGTTGACATTTCCAGATGCCTATTCCACCGATTATTGTGGGACATGTGAATGCCTAAGTATGTAAAGTTAGTTACCTCCTCGAGAGTTTGGCCATTCATCGTAAGCTTACCAGCTCTATAGCTAGTGTGTGGGTTAAAGGTCATAAGCTTTGTCTTTGCCACGTTGACCTCCAGTCCATGATCTGTACAAAAGTTTTCGAATATTGCCAATGCCTTCTGCATGCCGCTCGGAGTTTTTGACACTATAAGAGTGTCGTCGGCAAACATTAATATTGGTGTGGTTACACCTGCCAGTTTTGGAGCATCAGTGTTGGTCTGGAGCATATAGTCCACTATTCCATTAATATACAAAGAGAATAGTGTAGGGGCCATTGCACATCCTTGGCGGACACCCCGCTCTACTGGGAACTCGGTGGTTGATTCCCCCAGGCCACCCCATTGAATTTTTGCAAAGTTGGACTCGTGCAATCTTCTTATTAAGGTCAGGAGTTCCAGAGATAAACCTAGCTTTTCTAGTACCCTCCAGAGCTGTTCACGGGGGACGAGGTCAAAGGCAGCTCTTAAGTCCACAAAGGTGACATAGAGACTGCCTTTGCCCAGTTCGACAACTTTCCATAACTGTTGCTTAAAGCGAAACACCTGGTCAATGGTGCTAATGGATTTGCGGAAACCCGCCTGAAGACTAGAAAGAATCCCATTCGCTTCAATCCAAATAAGTACCTCATTCAGAACCATCCTCCCAATGACTTTTTGAATTGTGTCAATTAGGCTGATGGGTCTGTAGTTCCCCGGGAGGCTTTTATCGCCCTTTTTATAGATTGGAATTATGACGGCGCCCCCCCAAGATTTAGGTACTGGAGCGCCTTCAGCCACGGCATTCGCTATAAGAGCGATATACTTGCTCCATGGGTCTTTGTTTGCTAGAAAAAGATCAGAAGGAATACCATCCAACCCAGGGGCCCGTCCTGCAGCTACACAGGACAGTGCAGCTAGAAAGTCTTCGGGGGTAAAGGGCCCGGACAGATAAAAGGCATGAGGCATTGTGCCCTGACTTATGTAGTGGGGGTCACACGCATATTGGGGCTTAAAATAGCCCAGCCAATCCTCTTGCGAGACATGATTTGAAGGATTTTCCGATAGACCCCCTCTGCCCCACTTCAGAACATTCCAAAACAGTCTAGCATCCCGGGAATCGCTGGCCTCCTTTAGGTCCTGCCAAAACATTTCTTCCCACTTTATTTTAGCTTGTGTGATGCTTTTCCTGTAAGCAGATCTTGCTAATTGAATAAGTGGGGTGCTACCACTGGATAAGGCTTTAGCCAGGGTGCATCTTGCATTTTTACAGTGTTTGTCATACCACCTTGGTTGCTTGGGCGGCTGCTTAGTACCCTGTCTTATTTGCTTAAAGAAAAAGGGACGTAATCCCTCAAAAAACGACTCATGCAACCTAATTACTTGGTCTCGGGTTTGCGAGATATCCTCAAGATTTACAATAATTGCAGATAGATTAGTATTAATCTGGGCTATTACTGAATCATTAGACTTTACTGATGCCCATTTTAGCCTCCGAAGGTCATTGGTTGGCACACATGCGGGGGGGGCCAAAATTGGTTCTTTTGTCAATGAACAAGATTTGCCCCACCAGCTATGAGAGACACAAATGGGATTGTGATCGCTCTCCAATCTTTGCACCACCTCCATGTCTATGGGAAGGGACCACAGCCTCATGCAGCAGAGGACATAATCAATCCTACTGCTTCAGCGGCCGTTGTCGAAGGTAGGTGCTCCAAGCTTATCTCCTTTAACTCTTCCATTCAATGCCCGGAGTCCAAATTCTAGGCAGAGTGCGTTGACCTGTGTTGCCACCATAGACCACCGTTTGATGGGAGGTAACGCGAGGGCTGGGATGCCCCAGCGTAGGTCCTCATCGGGGTCAAGCCCCCATTCAGAATCGCTATCTAGGAGGGGTTCGAAGGTGACATTAAAGTCCCCAGCTACAATCAGGTCCCTACTACTCGATTTAGATTCTATGAGTGCAGTAAGGGTTTCCAACACGCTTGACTTCTTCCCCTTCGTGCCCCGAAGATAGATGTTATATATATGCACAGTCCTCTTGGGGCCGAACGTGAGCCTCACCAGTTGGATATCCTGGGACCCAGTATCGATCCCAGTAGCACATGAGAACAAATCCTGGCGAGCCCATATAGTTAGTCCGCCAGAAGGGCGGCCTTTGGGGCCTTTGGTTGCTGGGACATGAAAATTCAGATAACCCGGCATGTACCGGGCCTCGGGAGACCATGTTTCCTGGAATAGGCAGACATCGTAATCATTAATAAATCTCACCCATTCGGGTGTGTCAATATTGGTAGTAATGCTAGCCAGGTTCCAAGACAAAAGGGTGCCCAAGTTTTTACTCGGGCCTATGACATGGGGCTCGACAAGGCTTCCAGATACATTTGCCCTCACTTCCGACGTATGCGATGACGACAATGAGATCTCAGACGTGATTGCTAATCCATCCATTGTTAAATTATCAGTAGCCCCTGATACCATAGGAATTAAGGGGGTATTAATACTATAAAATTGTCAATGACAAGTGGGTGAGGTGTAGAAGTAGTTTAGGTCGTGCACCTCAATTCCAGATCTAGGACCATAGGGAGTGTTTTCCGTAATAAACCTTGAGAGGCGCGCATCTTTGAAATTAACAATGACACAATCGCCCTGAGTATTTTTAGGTTGAGATCCTACCCATTGGACCCTTCTAACAAATAGAATTCGACCATTCAGTTCATTTGGAATTGGTCTATGGATGTTGAGCCAGTGACTAACTTTATTTTTTAATTGCTCATAAGATTCATTTTTGTTAGTGGGAAGTTCGGGAACACCTGTTAAAACTACAACATAGGGGAAGGATTCACGAGGGAGATGGAGTTGGATCGAGGATGGCCTGGAGTCATTACCTTGGGGAGCAACGTTTAGGCTGTGTAAGTTAGTGCTCGAACCATCTAAGTGCATAGTGTTTGTGTTGGTGTCCTGTGTAGTTTTACTTAACCTACCCTCACGCCTCGGAGATTTACAGTTTTGTGTCATTCCCGCCTGCCGTAATGGCTGGTTGCTGTTTAAGATTGAAGTATCTACAGCAATTGGAGCAGGGGCAGGGACAGGCGGTATAACAGATGTAGGTGGAACAGGACCAGCAGAACCAACAGAGTAATTAATTTTAGGTATGTCCTTGGTGCATAATTTGACGACATTCTTCAACGAGCAAAAATTATCCAGAATGGTTTGTTCCAATTTATCTACTTTAGATACTACCATTTCGATCCTTTCCATTAAAGGGGAAATTAAGGTGCGAACAATGCTTTCTAACTGGAGAGCAAAGTTACTTGGATCAAATGGGGGTAACACAAGTCTACCAGCATCGTCCATAGAGGTGCCGGGGCTAATATTTGGTAAGTCAAGAGGAACAGTGTTTTTAGGTACTTTGGAGACTTTTTCTGGCCTAGAGCGATCCGTCGTCCCCCCCCCCCTTTTCCTTTTCTGTGCAACTAATCTGGTGGATGTGGCAGATCTGGCCCCTGCTCTGGTCTGGGGGCGAGGGGTTTTAGGTGCAAGTATGGATACTACTTCCTCTACTGGCGATGCAGCCACTGAATCAGACGTGTCTAATGTAAATCGTGGTGCCTCCTCTCGTGGCTGCTCTCTGTTATTACTTGGTGAACTTGCATGAGCTAGGTGGCCCAATGATGAGCGCCTAATAAATGAGGGGTCTGTCGAGAGGCGTCTTTCAGTAATGGCAATTTCATGGTCCAAGACCGAGACAGCACGGGTGATGAATTGGTCCATGGTCCCTGCAATTGTGGGGGGAGCTACGGGACGTTTCCCCTTCCCTGCCATTTTTCACAGAACCAAACGTGTAATAATAGACAGTGTATAAGTAATAATCAATTGTCCAGGTGTTGGGACTAGCAGCGGCTTACTTCCAATGCTGGACGAAAAGGGTGTGGCCCAGCCCGGCCTCTTCCGGCCCCGGACGGCCACAGACGGTCCCGCCCTTGTCCCGGGCTTCTCCCGGTGCTGCCGCGTGCGTCCCGCGACGCGGGAGTCACAGCTGACTCAAATGCGCCTCCTGGCGCCAACGACGGCGTGGGCGGCGGCTTCCTGCCGCTGTGAGCTCTGGGGGATGGAGTCCGGTGTCCGGCGTCTGCTCCGCGGCCGCTGTAGATGTGGAGAGCGGCGGCGAGACACCGGGCACACACAGGACCAGGAACAACACCAGCAAAAGGATCACGGAGTCACCACCGCAGCCCAAAGATGAGTAAGAGCTACCCGCTCTGCCGGAGTCACAGCTGACTCAAATGCGCCTCCTGGCGCCAACGACGGCGTGGGCGGCGGCTTCCTGCCGCTGTGAGCTCTGGGGGATGGAGTCCGGTGTCCGGCGTCTGCTCCGCGGCCGCTGTAGATGTGGAGAGCGGCGGCGAGACACCGGGCACACACAGGACCAGGAACAACACCAGCAAAAGGATCACGGAGTCACCACCGCAGCCCAAAGATGAGTAAGAGCTACCCGCTCTGCCGGAGTCACAGCTGACTCAAATGCGCCTCCTGGCGCCAACGACGGCGTGGGCGGCGGCTTCCTGCCGCTGTGAGCTCTGGGGGATGGAGTCCGGTGTCCGGCGTCTGCTCCGCGGCCGCTGTAGATGTGGAGAGCGGCGGCGAGACACCGGGCACACACAGGACCAGGAACAACACCAGCAAAAGGATCACGGAGTCACCACCGCAGCCCAAAGATGAGTAAGAGCTACCCGCTCTGCCGGAGTCACAGCTGACTCAAATGCGCCTCCTGGCGCCAACGACGGCGTGGGCGGCGGCTTCCTGCCGCTGTGAGCTCTGGGGGATGGAGTCCGGTGTCCGGCGTCTGCTCCGCGGCCGCTGTAGATGTGGAGAGCGGCGGCGAGACACCGGGCACACACAGGACCAGGAACAACACCAGCAAAAGGATCACGGAGTCACCACCGCAGCCCAAAGATGAGTAAGAGCTACCCGCTCTGCCGGAGTCACAGCTGACTCAAATGCGCCTCCTGGCGCCAACGACGGCGTGGGCGGCGGCTTCCTGCCGCTGTGAGCTCTGGGGGATGGAGTCCGGTGTCCGGCGTCTGCTCCGCGGCCGCTGTAGATGTGGAGAGCGGCGGCGAGACACCGGGCACACACAGGACCAGGAACAACACCAGCAAAAGGATCACGGAGTCACCACCGCATCCCAAAGATGAGTAAGAGCTACCCGCTCTGCCGGAGTCACAGCTGACTCAAATGCGCCTCCTGGCGCCAACGACGGCGTGGGCGGCGGCTTCCTGCCGCTGTGAGCTCTGGGGGATGGAGTCCGGTGTCCGGCGTCTGCTCCGCGGCCGCTGTAGATGTGGAGAGCGGCGGCGAGACACCGGGCACACACAGGACCAGGAACAACACCAGCAAAAGGATCACGGAGTCACCACCGCAGCCCAAAGATGAGTAAGAGCTACCCGCTCTGCCGGAGTCACAGCTGACTCAAATGTGCCTCCTGGCGCCAACGACGGCGTGGGCGGCGGCTTCCTGCCGCTGTGAGCTCTGGGGGATGGAGTCCGGTGTCCGGCGTCTGCTCCGCGGCCGCTGTAGATGTGGAGAGCGGCGGCGAGACACCGGGCACACACAGGACCAGGAACAACACCAGCAAAAGGATCACGGAGTCACCACCGCAGCCCAAAGATGAGTAAGAGCTACCCGCTCTGCCGGAGTCACAGCTGACTCAAATGCGCCTCCTGGCGCCAACGACGGCGTGGGCAGCGGCTTCCTGCCGCTGTGAGCTCTGGGGGATGGAGTCCGGTGTCCGGCGTCTGCTCCGCAGCCGCTGTAGATGTGGAGAGCGGCGGCGAGACACCGGGCACACACAGGACCAGGAACAACACCAGCAAAAGGATCACGGAGTCACCACCGCAGCCCAAAGGTGAGTAAGAGTATCATTTTACTGATCGTTGACAATCTGTTTGAGTGATGAATGATTTTGACGTGTCATAAGAATGACATCATAAAATGTTAAATGTTGACTTCAGTGAGCTGGAGTCAAGCCCAGGTGGGATCCTCTGACAGTGGTTTCTGATTCGGTTTATCTCAAGCCCAGGTCACTGGGAGCTGGTGTGAAATGCTTAACTGGAGACCGTGAGCGTTTGACTCTTTGGCCCCTGTTATGGGCACACTATCAGCAGGTCAAGAAAACCTTTTCTGACACTGCCAGGGGCCACCAACCTGCACTTAGCATGTAGGTTTGGAGAGAAAAAGGGAAGTTTGGACAGCTGTACCACACATGTGTGCATAACCTCTGTTATTACTATGCACAACTCATGGGAAAAATAGGCCATAGAAGGACACTTTAAGACAGAGTTCCCAGAGACATACAGACACCTCTCTCCCAGTGTGAGGGTGTTTCTTTTTGATGTGTAGAAGACTGCACCAGATTAGAATAGGCTGACCCAGCGCTGGGGCGAGAGCCCAAGCAAGTGATTTGGCCTGAAACTCCTTTCCATCCTGTTGGAAAATCCGGCAATGGAGCTTTCTGAACTGGCTTCTGCCAAGAAAGGCAGGACGTGTTGCAAAATATAGGTGGAGACATTTGAAGCTTCAGGACTGAAGTGTGTGACGTTTGCTATAGGTTCGATACGTTTGGACACCTGTGTTCACCGATGGTGTTTGCAACCAGGATGTTCGCCACATGGAAGTAACGCTGTATTTTTGGACTAAAATCATATTTGTAAAAACTCAATTTCTTTTAAAACCTACCTCTGAAAGGTTTTGCTGTGTTTCAGTTTAAAAAAATGCTGTGTAGCCCCCGATGTCCATTTTGTCAAAACACGTCAAAGTCACTGTTGTACTGATGAAGTCCTACATCCAGAATTGCTTTAGATGTGAGAAGCAGGGGAGGGCTTGAGCCTGGTGCAGACAGTTTGGCCACCTTCCCTTGAAGCTTTTGTCTGCACTTACCCTGGTCCAAATTCATTGATTTTGCTGATGGCTGCCTGAGCCTTGGAGGAGAACCTCACGAGAAGCGCGTGACTTGCCGAGACAACTGAGAGTTTGGCTGGAGCGCTGAAGACAGCAACAGAGGAGTCACTGCTGGTGTTTGGTAGGAGTAAGAGGGCGACCGCAAGAAAGGAGTTGCGTGTTTGCGAGTGGTGTACTTGGTGAAGACAGTGTGTTGCTTCTCCTGTATTTGCTGGTCTCGAAGGACAGCTTGGGAGTAGAGTGAACCCTCTGTTGACCGGTGTATACTTAGGTTAAACCCTGGGTGACATGTTTCAAGAATATCTCCAGTTGGTGAATATTAGTGAGCAGGAGCAGTGGGAAGAAATCCCCTCTTCCAGGGCCTTGAAAGAGGCCTGTGCCTCTATATGTAATGTGGGCGAACTGTGGCACAACCATGGCTCGTGAGACCCAGAAAATGGGCACGCATTACTTCTTACTGTCACAGAGGAAATAAGTGGCAGGGAAACATCTGGGGAAGGAGCTAAAGAAGAGCTTCCCACAAGCGACTTGGGACAAAGTGAGATGCTCGGATCCCTGGACAATTTTATGAAGAAATTAGACAAAGTGGAAAAATTGAGTCTGCAGTGGAGGTGCTGCTTGAGATGAGAGTCTGAGCAGACCATATGAAAATGTTTGCTGCTTGCATTGGGAAATTATGCAGTGTGAAGTATTTTACTTTTCATGGACTGTTTGTGAAATTATACATAATCCTAAATGAAAAAAGCTTCTAAATCTGTTTTATATTATGTCCAAATTCGTTCATCAGATCTGCTTCTTTTCAGTGCCTCTTTTTTTTTATTTTTTTTTTTAAAGAAACCTTTATTTGACTGCAAGGGGTTACAGACATGGGCCTACAACCCTTTGGGCCGGCCGCTAAGTAGCATGAGACGTACCATTCACCGTTATACAGATTGGTCAATCCGGGGAGCCCGTCAGTCCATCACCGCACCCAGTGAAGGCAGAAGCGATGGTTGAGTGACAACATTAAATACGGTTTCAGTTTTCAATTTTAAAACTAAGAAACATTACACACAAACAAGGCAATAGACATTGTAAAGTACAGGACGCGCTCCCCGGGGTAGGGAATCAATGATCAGCGGCAGAAAAGGGAGGGGGGCACGGGAACAGAGGAAAAGGCAAACTGTAACACACTCGTAACTTGAACAGACGAGGAATGCTCGGCTAGGGGGACGAAGAGGCATCCAATACAACAGCCAGTGGAGGGGCACAGATGTCTCCGCGATAAGCGTTCCAGGGACCCCACACCCCAGTCCATTTCCGCGGCTTGCCTCTCGCTACATACACCGTCTTTTCCCTACACATGCACCAATCCATATTCTCCTTCCACACCGAGACCGTGGGCGGCCTCTGGGAACCCCATAACTGGGCAATATTGCGTTTGGCCACCATATTTCCCAAAGTCGCCCACCGCGTCTGTGCCACATTATAATCATTTGGCTCCCACACGTTCAGCAGGCATCTCCTAGCTTCTGGAAGCAGAGCAACGTGAGTGACTTCCTCCATTACCGCATGCACCCGACGCCAAAAGAGCGCCACCTCCGGGCATTCCCATATAACGTACCCAGCAAACCACAGCCACGCTTACACATCCCGTCCACGGAGAAACCCATGCGCATCAGGCGGGGACCAGTGACGTACACTCTATGGAGTATCTTTAGTTGTACGAACCGAAGGCGGGCCGGAATTGCCACCTCCCGCGGGGAGGCCAATGCCGAAACCCAGTCCTCATCATCTAATTCCAGACCGTCAGCCACCCAGAGCTCCCTCAAGCGGGTCAACAGATCCGCCCGATCGTTGATAAGCTTTTTATAGATCAAGGAGATTGTGCTGTCAGGCACGTAGCCATCGAGCACCCTATCCTCCAGCGGGGAATTTTCCGGGATAGCGGTAGCATCAGGGAAAACCGAGCACAACGCATGACGGACCTGGGCATACCGGAAATACTCCCTATCGTTTAGCTTATATTCCGCTTTCAGCATTTCCAACATTTTAAACTCCCCTTTCACCCAGAGGTCACTCACCTTACCTATGCCAATCATATCCCATTTCTCAAACCCTTTGGTTTTCCACAAACAGCCCAGCCTTTCCGAAGCATACAGTGGAGTCGCTCGAGTCAGGCGGTCCTTCCAACCCATCGCAGCATTAGCAGCATGCCACACCCGTACCGCTATCTTTGTTGGGCCTGTCAACTGCACACCAGGAGACTTCGAATAGAGTGCTCTATTATAATCCCCCCAGGCAATAGCATTTTATCCATCTCGAACGCCGGGTTCAGGGCCGGCCCGTACATCCCATGGTTCACCGCCGCCAATTGGGACGCCCAATAATATCGCTTGATATCGGGGAGTGCAATACCTCCATCATACCAAGGGAGTGTCAATTTTGTGAGAGCGATTCGGGATTGCCCATCCCAGAACAACCGCCTCTGCAGGCTCTCCACCTCACGGAAATAGCGGGCCGGTATGACGTCGAGTGTATTTTGCAGTGCATACAGGAATCGTGGCAGCGACATCATTTTAAACAACGCCGCGCACCCGAGCGGCGAAAGCGGAAGCCGTCGCCACCTCGAGACGTCGGCCCATAATCGTTGGAGTGGGGGGAGTAGGTTCCGCTCATAACGGGCCACAGGGTCCAAAGTTATGAACACTCCCAGGTATTTAAACCCTGACGGCGCAATCTGGATAGGGCAGCCACGCGGAAGAAGAGGAGCGTCCCCAGAGAGAACATAGACGCATGACTTGGCCCAGTTAATGACCAAGCCGGAGTTGCGACCAAATGAGTTCAGAACATCGACCAGTACTATCAAAGACTGCCGGGGAGATGTGAGGTACAGGAGAATGTCGTCCGCATAAAGAGAGATGCGGTCCTCAAATTCAGGCGTCCACCTAATGCCGCGCAACGAAGGCTCCCATCGTAACCAAGCAGCCAGAGGTTCCAGGGCAAGTGCAAAGAGGAGGGGTGACAGCGGACAACCCTGCCGCGTGCCTCTTCCCAACCCGAAGGGCGCCGATACTCTGCCATTCACAACTACCTGGGCCAACGGTTCCTCATACAGCAACCTCACCCAACCGATAAACCCAAGGCCAAAACCAAATTTCGCAAGCACCGCCCAAAGATATGGCCATTCTAGGGTATCGAACGCCATAGTGGCATCCAAGGACGCCAAGACGGCCGGTTCACGTATGTACTCTGCTCTGGCGAGCACTCCATGAAGACGCCTCAGGTTCAGGGCCGTATTACGGTGAGGTATGAAACCGGACTGGTCCGGATGGATCAAGTCGCCGACGACCCCAACCAGACGGTTAGCTAAAACCTTAGCAAGAATTTTAGGCTCAGCATTTAATAAGGAGATGGGCCTATAAGAAATACACCGATCCCGCGGCTTCCCCTCCTTGTGAATGACGACTATGGTAGCGAGACGCTGATCATAGGGGAGGGAGCCCACGTCACGTGCCTCAAGAAACATGTCGCAGAGATGAGGCGCCATCTTGTCCGGGCGCAGTTTATACAGTTCAATGGGAAGGCCATTGGGACACATGGCCTTGCCAGAAGCGATCGAGCGAATAGCCAAAGCAATCTCATCAGGCGACAACGTCGCATCCATCAGTTCCCTATCCGCCTCTGACAAAGACGGCAACACTATATCTCTCAGCAGCAGATGAGAGTCATCCTCAAGGCCATTCGAGACTGGAGAGTATACGTCGCGAAAATAAGTTGCGAAACATTCAACAATTTCCACAGGGTCAGTCACACGCACACCATCCGCTCTCTCAATAACCGGCACCACTCGACTCGCTTTCTCCTTCTTGTCCAACCATGCAATCAATTTACCAGCCTTGTCCCCCACATCGTATAAGCGCCCCTGTTGCTCTCTACTCATCACTTTGGCAGCGTCAGTAACCAACGCTCTATAGTCAAGCTGCTTAAGACTGAGAACATGCAACGTATCTTTCGTAACACCCAACTCCAGATCCCCCTCCAACTTGGCTATGTCGTTTTCAAGGCGAACCACCTCTACAGTCTTGCTTTTCTTGGAGTGGGAAATGAGAGAAAGAGCCTGCCCATGGAGCACTGTTTTGAAGGCTTCCCATAACGAGACAGCAGAGGACACTGACCCCACGTTTTCAGTGAAATAGCGCTCAATAGACTTGACCAGGTCTGCCCGGATTTTAGGATCACGCAGGTACCAGGGGTTAATCGGTGCCACCCTCCCCTCAGCCCCGTGGGTGACCTCAATGCTCAACAGTAGTGGGGAGTGATCGGAAATACCCCGGGCCAGATGTCTGTCTTCTCTAATCATCACAGCTTGGGCCGCCGGCATAAGGACATAATCAAGTCTCGACAAACTCCCATGAGCTCCTGAGTGGAAAGTGTATTGCGCCTGCCCCGGGTGTATTAGTCTCCAGCAGTCTATCAGTCCGAGGGTATCTATAAACTCACTCAGCCAGGCCTGTGCCCCCGGGAGATCCCTGGGAGGGTGACGATCCGCCCCGCCAGATACGACAGAGTTAAAATCGCCCCCCACCACCAGAACCCCCCCCCCCCGGGAGTCCCAGGACCATTCGCCCCAAATCAGCGAAAGTTACGGTCTGCAATCCTGGTGGGACATAAACAGAAACGAGCGAGATGGTTCTGCCCTCCCATCGGCCTACAAGTGCAGCATACCGCCCTCTATCATCATGGATCACATCGTCCACCTCCAATGGGAGAGAGGCTCTAATCAAGATGCCCACCACACGTGAGCCAGAAGTGAAACCAGAGTGCACAACGAGACGATACCCCCTCCTATTCATAGCATGGCAAGAATTCCCAATTAGATGCGTTTCCTGCAGAAAGACAACATCTGGCGACAGCCGTTTCAAAAACTGCAGCACTACTCCACGTTTAATCCTATCCCCCAAGCCATTCACATTCCACGAGAGTACTCTCAATCCCCTACCCCCCATCCCATCCCCGCGCACAACTCCCCCCCCAGAGAACACGATCCCGACCACCAGTCATATGGCGTGACGATGCCTTGTAGAACATTCAAACATTCCCCAACTCCCCCCCTCCCCACCAACCTTCCCGTTACAACTCCCCCCACCCTGCACCCCTGCGTGAGCCCATGTAGCCCCCCCAACTTGCAGTGTGCCTGTCGCCCTAACATTAACTACGCTACAAAAAGAAAACCCAGAGGAGGAAAGAGCCTCACTGAGCACCCCACAACCCCCGGGCATTGAAGGATAAGGCGCTGAATAGAAACACCAAACCAAAATATGGAAGTGTCATCACAATAGTCAGTCACCGGGAACCAAAAGTCTACTCCTGTCCAGCCGAGCCCACTCCGTTCCCTTCGGTCTGTCCCTCTCGACGTCGTTGCTGAGGCAGGGTATCAAGCCAGTCTCCAACCTCCTCCGGCCGATCAAAGAAGTGTGTCCGGTCCTCAAACTCAACACGCAACCTGGCCGGAAAGAGCATCGCATATTTCAGGTCCATGTCTCTCAGTCGCCGTTTGACACCCATGAACTCCTGTCGCTGCTTTTGGACCAATTGTGTGAAGTCCGGGTAGAAACTTATATGAGTGTTCTCGAACTTCGTCGGCCCACTCACCCTCGAGGCCTGCAGTATAGCATCCCTGTCCCTGAAATGAAAAATTCTGGCGATGATGGGCCGTGGGGGAGCGCCCGGTTTGGGCTTACCACCCGGAACTCTATGGGCCTGCTCAACCGCAAAGAATTTACTCAAGCCTTTGGGTGCGAGATGGTTGATCACAAGGTCTTCCACGAAGAGGTCAGCCGCAGGGACCTCCGATTTCTCCGGCACCCCGATTATGCGCACATTATTCCGCCGAGCCCTACTTTCATAATCCTCCAGTCGACGGACAGACAAAGTAGTGGACATCCGCAGATTACGGACCTCGGCTTGCAGGTCAGACACGTCCGTTACCAGACTCGACGTCGTCAGACCCAAGGATTTGACCTTTTCGTTCGTTTGTGAAAGGTCCGCTCTGACTAGTTTAACGTCGATCAAAACTGTGTCCAATTTATGGGCCAATGTATCGAATCGCTGGCCGACCGCCGCTTTCATCTCATCGATGGCACCCATGACGTCCTGCAATGTTAACTCCGTTGACGATCCCGGGCCATCCTTGGGTCTCTCCGGTGACTTATGCGGGCCACCAGGGGAACCTCTCGACTGGGTATAGCGGTCCATGTTGTTAGCTTGGGTATGAGCTCCCCGCCTAGTCGTCTTGGATTTTTGCTTATCTCCGTCCAATCTAGCCGCCATTGTCTGATGGTCGCCAAGGGTGTCGGCCACCAACACGATGAGCGATCCCCGGAGAACCAATCTAGGGAGCCTCTGCGATCCCAAAAGGTAGTCCCGGCTAGTGTCCAAGAGCAGGCAGGATACCCAATCGTCCCACTATAAATGTGTGCTAACAATCCAAGGCCCCTCAGTTTCAGCGAGGAGACCCGAAACCGAAAGTGAAAGTAGAGGGTGCGCACCGGCCCAAGTCCTGCATGCCGTTGTTGTTCACTTTCTGCCCGGGCGCCATGCCAACTCGAGTCCGGGGCAAGGTCCAGAGTAGGCCGCCAACTTGGAATCGATACTATTCCGGTTCCCGATGTCCGATTTGAATTTGGACAGCAGGTATCACCTCCACGTAGGTTGGCCCGTAGAAGCCCGTCGATAGAATCAGGATAAATTCAGGATAGACGTGGGAAGTTGTGGAGGCCCTCGGGAGCCCTGTGCCTACGCGGCCATCTTGGTTGCGCGCTATGCTCCTCCCGCCTTCAGTGCCTCTTTAATGCTGAATACCTACATTTGTTTTGGGAATTTTACTGTATTGATTTAATGTTGTTTTGACGTGTTATTCCTGCATACACTTTCTCTGAGAGAATCCCAAGCCACTAAGGGTATTCTCAGGATTTCCTACAGAAATAGGTTGTTACATATAGGCACTAGGGGACCGATTACGATGCCGGTCTGATGCATGTCTGATCGGCAACATAGCGGAAGGGAGACTACCCGACAAGGAGTCGGAGGTCCTGCTTCCCAGATTACGATCTGACCACCGTGTTGGTGGTCGGATCCTGTATTTTTGCCATTGCGGCTTGTGCTTCCACTTGCAGCACAAGCTGCAACGGAATAAATTCAGAGGTTAAACATCCCTGCCCCGTGTGGCAGGCACCATGCGCTGCCTGCCACACGGTGCAGGGATGTTTAGTGTCGCCCTGGCCCCATAGTGGAGGGACAGAGGGAAAGGGGGCCCTGCTAGGGCCCCCCAAAGTCATTTTCTGCCTGCCTTTTCATAGCGAGCAGACCGCCATGAAAGGGCAGGCGGAAAGCAAATTCGTAATCCAACCGGCGGAGCCGAGCCTGGCTCCGCTGACATTTGTCGATTACATTTCCAACCGCCGCCCCGACAGGCTCCCTGAGCCCATCAGAAGTGGAACGGTATTTGCCAGCGGGTTTTCTTCCAACCGCCAGTATCGTAATTTGTCGGTCGGACGGAAACCTCGGATGTCGGGCGGAAAGCCCCCGACAAGCAGTCGGATGGTTTTTCGCCCGACATCATAATGAGGCCTTAGGTTGCTTGAGTTTGTGGGGGCTCAGCCAGAGCTCCCATCCAGCCTGAGGCCTCTTTCCCCTTCAATCCAGTTCCCAAAACCCCCAAATCTACTTTCCTGCCCTCTTGGATGGCAGGAGAGATCAGGGGTGACACTTCTGCTACCATTGTCCTCTTAGAACCAAGCCTCTAGCACCCTGATAAAACATTTGTTTTACTATCGTATCAGAACCCAGCATATTAGGTGTTTATGATAGATGCACAGAACCCTAAATATTTCTTAAAATCCTGCTTTGATTAAATTGATTACAATCTTAGAACCACACATGTATACGCCTTCTATACCCCTCCTTCGGGAACACTCTGAGATCCATGCTTGTTATCCTCAAACAGCCCCGTCTCTATTACCTTCCGAGATCCCTGTATTTAATACCTTCGCTCTCAGAACTTGGATTCTGATGCTATCTTAGACGCTTCTCTTAACCTCCCTGATAATCCTCGCTAGCACTTTCTTGGTTATCAGCTTGTGCTACTCCTTTATACTGTGGTTCTGGCGTCGTTTCCAAGTCGCTGCTCAGATACTGCTCAGATCTGAACTTCTTATTATTCTAAGCCCGTCTCTCTAAAACCTTAACAAATGTCTGGTTTACCCTTTAATATCTGTCTTCCATTATCCTCTTAGAACCATAACTACCCTCTCAGGCCTCTGCTTCTGTTGCCACTTTATTACGTTTATCAAGCATGCGCTGAGATCCTAACTTTTTTTACCCTTTCAGGACCACAATTCTAGCTCTTTAATCAGAGATACACTCTTAGAAACAGTGGGCTTCATGTAGGAAAAGTACATGTTCCGGTTCCTAAATAGCAAATAATACTGACTCGCTATTTAGAAGTCACGAAAATGTTATGTACTGTGTCCAGTGTCTTAATTAGCGATTTCTTAGGATTCTCTATTTAAGAATACAGGGCCTCATGTACGAAGAATGCATTTTGTGAAAGGGGTCAAGTTTGTCTACCAACTTTTACCGAAAGCATTTGTATTTTGCAAACCGACCTATATGCTAATAGGTCTTTCAGAAAATACAGAATCATAGTTGGTCCAATTCGACTTACCTCATAAATGTTAATGAGCTATGTTGCATATTGCGACGCATAACTACTGTCTCCAATCACAGGCATGGTGGCCTGCTGGGGGCAGCATACCACCATGTCTGTGATTGCTTTTAAATAAAGCAATCTTTTCAGGTCTCACAGACCTGCATTGCAGCGCGCATGCGTTGCTCACTTCTGCGAGACATATTGTGGGTGAGTATATTTCAGAAGGGGGCTTGAAGCCCCGCCCCTCATTTTCATTGGGTAGCTTCACCATTTATGGTAAACAGTGGCTTCCCATTGATAATGAGGCTTTTGTGTTACCGCCCTTTGTCCTTTTGGGACCGGTCATCCGGACTGGCTCGCCTGCTTCACGGCTGTTGTGCAGACTTTTCTTATATGCTTGTTTAACTCTGATTTCTGCATCACTGGGCGGTGCCCAAGGGCGTCAGTCGCATTTGAACGGGTTGACTTGGAACTGGGCTGGACGGAGGTACGCACATCTCTGCTCTTCAGGGTGCCGCCAGTGCCCAGGACTCGGCTCCTCTTCTGTGTTTGGCAGCTGCCTGGGATGGAAATGCCACGTCTGATCGCACCTTGGGCAGGTAGCCAGCTTGTCGGTGGCTGGCAGGGCCGTGTCCTTACTTGCCAGGCCGCCCTGTAACTGCAGCCCGGGGGCTAAAGGAAGTCGTAGAGTGGCAGGAGAAAGAAGCGGTTATTCTGTCCCAGTATCCCCTTGCTAGAGAAAAATACAACCTTTCAGTTCACTCCTAACATTCTGAAACAAGCATTGAAAATGCAATAGGTCGCGCCTTTTATTAAGTTAAAGCCATTTGCTTTGCTTTACAATACCATTAGCAAAGCAAATGGCTTTAACTTAATCAAAGGCGAGAACTATTGCATTTTCAATGCTTGTTTTTTTTGCTGCAGCTCACAAATAAGCTTTTATTACAACAAAAGGAAGAAAACTTACTGAAAACTTTTTTAGGAGTAGGCAGTGGTAATGTGGAGGACTGTATACTCGTAAAAAAAATTTTGTCGGCACTCACAAAGGGAAACTGATCCCTTCCGTTTGTAAATGGCTTACCACCTTCTTTGAGTTGGTGGTAAAATAATAATGTTTTCCCACCGGATACATACCATATCGAATCAGTATTTGGAAGGGACGCCCTAAACATGCTCCTTCCAAACATCGACGCTTTAGTGTTTCTGTGACCCATTTCATGATTTGTAAAAGGTTGCCTCTATGAATTGGCAAGCTTTACCCACAACTATTTGAATCTAGAATGGCTTTCTAGAAACACGTATTAAATACTTTGGTTTTCGGTATGACTGTGGAGGAAAATACGTCTTTGCCGGAGCCACTGCGTAACATACCAGTTCCTCTAGGATTCATACACAGAGTTACAAGATTTTCACAATCCCCCCATGGAATCAGTATGCTGCAAATTTCGAATCGATTTTCACTCCGTCTGGTATCTCCTGTGCATGAGGCGAGTGCAGACAATAAATATCAGGGGACTTGCCTACGAGGCAGCCCTTGGAAGCAGAACCAGACCCACACTGAACTGCACTGGAGACCAAGGTCTGGGGAACGCGGATCAGACTAGAGCTTTATCACATTAAAATCGTGGCGTTCAATGTTGTCCTAAGAAGTTTTCTACTTCCAGTGACTTCTAATGGGGAGGAGATGTGGCTTAACAGCTAGAGATGCCGACTTAGGAACGGAGAACCCAAGTTCAACATCCTGATTCGTGGCAAATCACTTAACTTCCCTGTACCTAAAATCAAATGTGCAAGTGCACTAATGCCCTTGAGCCACGACTGCGCTATAAAAACCTGCAAAAACAAATAACTACACAACTAACAAGCAGGCGTGCCCTGGAGGACGAGCATAGTACACTTACAAATAAAAACCTTTTTTTTTAAACTATTTGAACTGCTTTGGAGTAAGGAGATCTTGTTTTGCTACTTTTCTCAGCAGCTTGGGAGGTGAGACACTCAAAATCCGTGGGATACTCGTAACTTCACGCGAGCCATGTATGACATTATTTTATCTATTCCTCTTGATTTTGTTGAATAGATTGAAGTGTGTCAAAGGATATAATACACTTGTAATAAGGTGAACAGGATATCTGTCACGTTTGTGACGAAGTTACCATTCCGCCAAACTCTAATTCAGGCCCTTTGTGCATTTAACTAATGTATTTGGATTAGCATACGGTTGAGTAAAAGTTAATTTTAATTTAGGGTTAGTTAGGAATAAATTGACTTTAATTAAAACTAATTAAAATTAATCTTTTAAAATCTAATTTATGTAAGTAATTTCTGTTGTTTCATTTAATTTAAATTTATAACAAATAGGGTTAGAGGTTGTATCAGTATAGTATAATTTATAATAATTTCATTTTATGTGAGTTTGTTATTGGTAGAATAATGTATCTTAATATTTAATTTAAGAGTTGGTATTAACTATATTTAACTACAATAAGTGATATTAAATTAAGGTTAGCTAAATGGCGAGCATTGGGGTAAGGTTAGTGTTAGTGTTAGTGATGTGGTGAAATAAAGGTAGGACAAAGTAAAAGAGGTTAAGTACAGTTAAGTACAGATATGGGTCAGAAAATGTTGTCAAAGTAAAGATCATCCATTGGAACTTGGACAAAGATCATTCATTTATTTTATTTAATGTTTATTAGTTTTGTGTAGCTCTCATTTTCCTCATCTTCCAACTCTCCTGCAGACTGTGACGTGCAGCTTTTCGGGCCCCGTGGTGACATTGTAAACCCTGTACAGGCTCATCAGGCAGAGAAATCCCAGGCTTGCCGGATCTTCATCGATGTGGCGCCAAAGTACCGCATTGCTGTTCATGCCCTCTACATGGACCTCCAGACCGATGCAAACCAGACTCAAGCCAACAACATTCTGGTAAGACCAGCTAGCATCCGAGACAGGCCTACTGGCGAGGCCAGGAATGATCGACTGCCCCTGCTCGGAGCAAGTGGGCTCTTCTTGATTTTATACAGAAGTTGGTCTTTGAGGTAGCTTTCCATCTCTTGTGGGTGGCTCAACAAAGCTCTCCTTCAAATAAACACTTGCAACCTATTCTTCTGACCCTACTATTTAGGTGTTTGTTCATAAAACCTTGCAGTCTCTGCACTTAAGGAGAAAATACATTGTTCTTGCACTTTGACCTGCAGGCAGGCTTGCTCTCATTTTGCGTCATGAATGACTATGGTTCCTACTGGACAGATGCGTTTAAGGCATGGGATGAGAAAGTGTACAGTTGCTGCAATCCCACCAAGACATTTTTTACCAATTTTAGTAGGCTTGGGGCACTTTGGCACGGTGTGAGTAATTTTGGGCAGATGGGCACATTGTGATGAGAGTCTAGCACATGAGCACAGTTTGAGGAGCTTTCCGCATATGCCATCAGTGTGAAGAGCCTTAGTCACATGAACACACTGTGTGGAGCTTTGGCCACAATTTGAGCAGCTTTGGGCACGCTGTACAGCGAGATGCTTTGGGCACATGAGCACCGTGTGAAGGGCCATGGCCATGGAATGAGAAGCTAGGTGCACAGAGGCACATTTATTTATCTTGTACGTACGTTACCTTCTGTACCCTCAGTGTTCGGTTCATTAATGCATGTTATGTCATCGAATCTGATAACTCTCCGTACAACTAACTGGAACTAAAATCCTAAAAGTTGTCATCTTCCCACCTTCGTGCTCTAAATAACAATAGCGCAGGAACAATATTCTGACTGTGGATGCTGGACAGGGGCATCAGCACTCAAAGGTTTAGGGGTTCTATAGGGGAGCTAATGCAGCAAACGAGCCAAAAACCTTAGAAAGGGAGCATGTGTTATGGGAGAGTAGGGACTGAGTTTAGTCTACTCAGCCACCCACCAAGCAAAGTGTGTGCCCAAGAACCAATTTTTGTTGCTGCATGTCACAGTTTTTAAGATCATCGCAGTGTTTTTTAGACTGAACATTGCCGCAGTCTATGTGTACAGTTCACCTCTCTTCTCAACTACATCATGGGGACAAAGAATTTCTCGGCTGAAAAATTGCTTTCTTCAAGAGCATTGATTTTGTTCATGGAATCAGCTGACACAGTCATACTTTGATACGTCTTGCCTTGAAGACCAGTCTAGTTTGGTAGGAAGAACATAACTCTTATGAACAGATGGAATCCTTGAACCACATCAAAAGGTCCCTCTACAGGCTGTTTGGTACCCAGACTAAATATGGAGCACCCTCTCACGATCACATTCACAATGGTCTGTCAAGTGTGCCTGTAAAGTTCTGTTTAAAAAAGAAAATGGTGTTTTATTGAAAGTTAACATAGGTTCAAACATCACAAGCAAGTAATACCTCCCGAATGTCAAAGAGCTTGCTGTGGAATGAAAGAGAACAACTCTGTGACTTGACAGGAACTGGCTCACAGTAATTTCTATAGGAAGAGGTTCCGCAATGTGGGTGATCAGCTAGATTGAAATCCTTCAGGCCGCGAGGTGGTCTAGGGATGTCCTGCGATGTTGGTGGGCCCCAAACAGTGGGTCGAGGTAAGTATAGATTTATGCCCATGGTCTATGGCATTTTCAGGTCCAAATCTGGGTCCAGAGCAAGTCGTATTGTGTTGCCATCTGAAATGTCTGTGTGCTGCCCAGTCATTGACCATACGCCTCTACTCACATCATCCTTCGCGGGCATCCACCAATGTAGTTCAGTTTTTGTTCTGCTGATTGTCCCCGCAGTAAGTTTTAACAGTTGAACATTTGGATCTTAAAACACAATGAAATTGCAGCAGTTTCAGATTTCAGGTAGTCATATCCCAACCTATCCCTGGCTTCAAGCGAGCGCTGTGGCAGCCATACGTCCACTAAGTAACCTTCCTGCTTTTTCCCGGTGCCTGGTTCCTGTGAGTACAATTGGAGAAGTTGTGAAACATCTCCACCTCTTTGCCCTTCATTGATGTCCACTTTCCCTCCTCATCCAGCATTTCACTGACATAATGCTGTAGTCTCCTTGCTGTAAGACAGGTGGCCAAAAGGGTTCCCACCATTTTCCCTCCATTATAATATTTTTAATCAAGCCTAATTAGCAAGCATTCTGCTTTTTCTAATTCCAGAATGTTTATGTGATCCAATTTGTGAATTTTCTGACACGTTTTTTGTGATAGCAGCTTTATGTGATGCTGTTTGAGGTGAATAAACTACTGCCTAAGGTGTTTTATTTGGAACTTGCTGTCTTTTTTTATGTGCTGCTCTCTGAATAAAATGTCCTTGGAAGATTGTTTTTAAGGTATCCCATTGGGATGCTGCAGAGATTTCGTAAGCTGTATTGAACATTCAGTACTCCATAAAAGCTCTTTTGATATGTTCTAAATTTTGTGTGTCTTAATTATGTAGTTTATTGTATTAAGTTTATTTACTCTATTACTTTATTTAGTTTCCAACCATTTGTTCTGCCCACTGCGCCTAGCCTACTCCGTGTAGTAGAATTGTGACTGGACTTTGATTCTATATCATTATCATCATCAGATCCTGTTACATGTCCACTATATTACCTAATAATCTGTTGTCTAGAAAGTGTTTATCATCAGTAGGGGTATAAGTAGTATGGGCATGTGAGTGGTGTGAATAATCTATCTACGTGGGATGTCTGTATCTCAGCTGTCTACGAGACTGATTTCCTCCAGTAATCTCCTCCCCTCTACTCAGATGGACACAGTTCCCTCAGATCTCTGGGTGTTTTATCCATCAATGCCTGGAGGACCATATTTCTATCCCATCCTCAATATCAAACTTGCGGTTGTTTTCTGCATCGTTGTGACTACAAAACTGTCGTGACCTGTATTTGGGGCATACACTGTGGCGAGTGATAAGGGTGATGGTCCCATTCGACAGATGCAAAGTACCTCAAAGGTCTCTGAGTGTGTGTCCGGCCTGAAAGGAGAATCGCTTAGATGTCAGCCCACCCACTCTGATTTTCTTGGTTCCCAGATGTCAGGTTTTGGGTTGGGAAAAAGCGTGTCCTTCACCTCTTATGATGGGCTGGCATCAAGGGTTTCTTGTACGAAACGTACATCCATCTCTCCCTTTCTGAGTTCTCTCTGGAACACCTGTCATTTGACTAGGATATTAAGTCCCATTATATTGTAAGCCGCCATTTTGTACGTGGTCATCTTATTCTTCTTGCAGGGTTAATATATCGTGTATCTCTTGTCACGTCCCCCACCCTCCCTTCTCTGTCCCTTAATGCAGCATTGATACTCGTGCCATAACCTCTTCATTCCACCTCCCTTCTCCCCAAGGTTTAGAAACAAAATGTTTTGGGACTGAATTCCTTTTTGGTATTCCTCCCGGTGGACCTTTAATCCTCAACATATACTATGCAGTCACTGATTACTGATATTAGAGTGCCCTCTTACATTAAACTAATTATTAACATTCGCAGAGATGTGTCTCTGTGGTGTGGCGACCTCCTTTTCACTTCTAGCCCCACCACCTCCTGCTGCCCCAGCGTTCTCTCATTTCGTCATTCTGTCCTGTCCCGTGTGCATGTCTGAATAGACGTCACTGGTCTTTAAATTGCTGCCTTCTTTGCACTGACTACAATGGGCGTCTTGTGGAAGATGGTGCTTGATGGTGGTGTTCTTGATTTAAAGCAATTATTGCTTTACTGTTTTTGTCAATGATACTGAGAATTTGACTTCCAACAAAATTGTTCATTGCAGACTTTCTTCCATCTTTGGTATAGAAGGTGCATAGATTTGGGCTTGTTGCATCCCTTTGTTCTGGCTGCTGGTCAGTCACGTCTGCTGGGGCATGATGGTCAGCGTTCGCTTCATCCAGCAAGGAAACCCGGATAGTTGACTCTTGCCACTTGAGTATGAGACAAAATGGGTGCCCCCCCTGTATCTTATTTTCTGTTCTCATAGAATCTTGAGAATTTGACGGAAGACCTTACTTTTGGAAAGTAACGTTGGAGAGGTCTTGGAAGATCAAAATTGTGTTGCCCTCAAAGGCAAAGTCTTTCAACAGCCTTGCTGCTCCCATGATTTCCTCTTATCGCTGTAATACATGGACCCTGTGGTGACGTCAGCTGGACGAGTCCTGTTCGAGTTCATTCACATTGTTCTGTAGGTTCTATTCAGGGTAATATTTCAATATCCGCTCCCTCATCTCCTTTGAGAACTTCTCTGATCCGAATATTATTCCTAAGCAAAGTCCTCCATGTGCGATCACAGGTTAATTTTCCGGTCTTTCAACATTAGTTTTTGTCACAGAACTTCTTGTTCTTCCTCTTGGCTGTTAGTGTCTCTTCTAAAGAAAAGACCCTCTATCCGCTCATGGATGTCCTGTTTAACATCTTTGAAGTTTTGTTTCAGTTCCTTTCATAGCTCTGTAAGGTGTACTTTTAAAATGCGGAATAGATCTTTTAAGAACTGCTTAAGTATAGGGATGTCATATTCAGTCTTATTAGCGACAGTCTTGGATTTGGGAGTTTTCGCTAATGTTTTTTCACTTTTCTGTGCGTTTTGTTTCTGGGACTCGGTTTTCTGCAATTTGTGTTTCACTGACCTGCATTTGTTTTGCTCTTGTCTCTGTCACATTGCCCAAATTGCTGTGTCATGTTTTAGGCATTTAATTTTGTTGTTGCAAATTTGTGCGGCATTATGGTGTGGTCCCTGGCTTACCCCTGAGCACTTCAATTATCTCAGCAAACATTTAGGGTTGTTTGTTTGTTATGGGTTACCTCATCTTTGTGAGTCAGGGGTGCTCTGCCCAGCTTTTTCTGGCATTTTTCAGAAGAAAGAGGCAACTGTCATTGGCTCATCATACGTTGGCGCCCCTGTCATCAAGACCCTGCCAGTCAGGTGTGCATTCCATCCAGCACAGCTTTGAGTGTTCCTCATGTGGGCCTTCCCCCACCATGGTTGATGGGATAGAGGTCTGGTTTATCTCTGCTGAAGGGGGAATGTCCCAGCCTATGGTAGCACCTGATGAGACTCAAACTGACCTCTTGTGTGCCTGGTGGTGGGCCGCTGAGCCTGTGGTTAATTCTCCCCTTAAACAATGGATGCACATGTCTGAATGCTGGTGTGGTGGGCTTCCAACCTACAGATCTCCGTCTTTGGCATCACTTCCAGGTGGGATCTGGGGGCCAATCTTTCTTCCTCTGAGGGACTCACCTCTTTAAGCCTCCACTGCCTATTCACCTCCTGGCATGGTGCAGGTCTTCCCGGATCATCTCTCGGGGTTATGTTGGCGCCGCCAACCAAGCCTCCTATGGGCAAGGTGCTCTTTTTGCTGAGCCCTAATTGGCCCTATCTGGGCGTGTCAGGTGGAGCCTCTCAGCTACCGGCAGGCACTTTGCCTTGGATCAGACAATTCGAGCTCTCCCAGCCTGCCAGCCTGAGCTGACAACTACTGCAGCTGCTCCCAACCCAGCCGTCGATCTAGGGCACGCAGTCTTGGGGAGTTTAAATCCTGCCCCTGGACTCTGCTCTCAGCCGGTCCTATCACATTCAGATCTGCCCCGTGTCCACCGTCTTGTTTCGGCTCGTCATTGGTGAGCCTGCTGACAATTGTCACGGTAGCTCTGTGGCTCAGCTGACCACAATATTTTTATTTTTTATTTTTGAAAGAAACCTTTATTGGACTTCAATGAGTTACAAACATGGGCCTACAACCCTTTGGGCCGGCCGCTAGGTAGCATGAAACGTATCATTCACTGTTATACAGATTGGTCAATCCGGGGAGCCCGTCAGTCCATCATCTCACCCAATGAAGGCAGAAGCAACAATTGAATGACAATATGAAATACGGTTTCAGTTTCCAATTTAAAATAAGAAACATTACACACAAACAAGGCAATAGACATTGTAAATAGCAGGACGCGCTCCCCGGGGTAGGGAACCAATGATCAGCGGCAGAGAAGTGAGGGGGGCACGAGAGCAGAGGAAAAAGCAAACTGTAACACACTCGTGACTTAACAGACGAGGAATGCTCGGCTAGGGGGACGAAGAGGCATCTAGCACAACAGCCAGTGGAGGGGCACAGATGTCTCCGCGATAGGCGTTCCACGGACCCCACACCCCTGTCCATTTCCGCGGCTTGCCTCTCGCTACATACACCGTCTTTTCTCTAAACATGCACCAATCCATATTCTCCTTCCACACCGAGACCGTGGGCGGCCTCTGGGAACCCCATAACTGGGCAATGTTACGTTTGGCCACCATATTTCCCAAAGTCGCCCACCGCGTCTGTGCCACATTATAATCGTTTGGCTCCCACACATTCAGTAGGCATCTCCTAGCCTCTGGAAGCAGCGCAACGTGAGTGACCTCCTCCATTACCGCATGCACCCGACGCCAAAAGAGCGGCACCTCAGGGCATTCCCATATAATGTGAAGGAAAGTACCCAGCGAACCACAGCCACGCTTACACATCCCATCCACGGAGAAACCCATGCGCATCAGGTGGGGACCAGTGACATACACTCTATGGAGTATCTTTAGTTGTACGAACCGAAGGCGGGCCGGGATTGCCACCTCCCGCGGGGAGGCTATTGCCGAGACCCAGTCCTCGTCATCTAATTCCAAACCGTCAGCCACCCAGATCTCCCTCAAGCGAGTCAACAGATCCGCCCGATCGTTGATAAGCTTTTTATAGATCAAGGAGATTGTGCTGTCAGGCACGTAGCCATCGAGCACCCTATCCTCCAGCGGGGAATTTTCCGGGATAGCGGTGGCATCAGGGAAAACCGAGCGCAACGCATGACGGACCTGGGCATATCGGAAATACTCCCTGTCGTTTAGCTTATATTCCGCCTTCAGCATTTCAAACGTTTTAAACTCCCCTTTCACCCAGAGGTCACTCACCTTACATATGCCAATCATATCCCATTTCTTTGGTTTTCCACAAACAGCCCAGCCTATCCGAAGCATACAGTGGAGTCGCTCGAGTCAGGCGGTCCTTCCAACCCATCGCAGCATTAGCAGCATGCCACACACGTACCGCTATCTTTGTTGGGCCTGTCAACTGCACACCAGGCGACTTCGAATAGAGTGCTCTATTATAGTCCCCCCCAGGCAATAGCATTTTATCCATCTCGAACGCCGGGTTCAAGGCCGGCCCGTACATCCCGTGGTTCACCGCTGCCAATTGGGACGCCCAATAATATCGCTTGATATCGGGGAGGGCAATACCTCCATCATACCAAGGGAGTGTCAATTTTGTGAGAGCGATTCGGGATCGCCCATCCCAAAACAACCGCCTCTGCAAACTCTCAACCTCACGGAAATAGCGGGCCGGTATGACGTCGAGTGTATTTTGCAGTGCATACAGGAATCGCGGCAGCGACATCATTTTAAACAACGCCGCGCGTCCGAGCGGCGACAGCGGAAGCCGTCGCCACCTCGAGACGTCGGCCCTCAGTCGTTGGAGTGGGGGGAGTAGGTTCCGTTCATAACGGGCTACAGGGTCCAAAGTTATGAACACTCCCAGGTATTTGAACCCTGACAGCGCAATCTGAATAGGGCAGCCACGCGGAAGGAGAGGAGCGTCCCCAGAGAGAACATAGACGCATGACTTGGCCCAATTAATGACCAAGCCGGAGTTGCGACCAAATGAGTTCAGAACATCGACCAGTACTATCAAAGACTGCCGGGGAGATGTGAGGTACAGGAGAATGTCGTCCGCATACAGAGAAATGCGGTCCTCAAATTCAGGCGTCCACCTAATGCCGCGCAATGAGGGCTCCCATCGTAACCAGGCAGCCAGAGGTTCCAAGGCAAGCGCAAAAAGGAGAGGTGACAGCGGGCAACCCTGCCGCGTGCCTCTTCCCAACCCGAAGGGCGCCGGCACTCTGCCATTCACAACTACCTGGGCCAACGGTTCCTCATACAGCAACCTCACCCAACCGATAAACCCGGGGCCAAAACCAAATTTCGCAAGCGCCGCCCAAAGATATGGCCATTCTAGGGTATCGAACGCCATAGTGGCATCCAAGGACGCCAAAACGGCCGGTTCACGTATATACTCCGCTCTGGCGAGCACTCCATGAAGACGCCTCAGGTTCAGGGCCGCATTACGGTGAGGTATGAAACCGGACTGATCCGGATGGATCAAGTCGCGGACGACCCCAACCAGACGGTTAGCTAAAACCTTAGCAAGAATTTTAGGCTCAGCATTTAATAAGGAGATGGGCCTGTAAGAAATACACCGATCCCGCGGCTTCCCCTCCTTGCGAATCACAGCTATGGTAGCAAGATGCTGATCATAGGGGAGGGAGCCCACGTCACGTGCCTCAAGAAACATGTCGCGGAGATAAGGCGCCATCTTGTCCGGGCGCAATTTATACAGTTCAATGGGAAGGCCATTGGGACCCATGTGTCATGCCCTGCGGTCCGGCCCCTGTGTGCAGTGTGTATTTAAACGGCGAAGGGCGTGCAGACGCCGCTTCGCGTTCTAGCTCTGAGCCCCAGTTCCGTCTTGATTGTTGTTGCCTGACTTCCGGTTACACGTACTTCCTGTTTTCCAGCGCGAAGCCGCGGACGAGTCGATGCTGACGCGTCCCGGCTCCGGGGTTGTTACCGCAGTTCCCTCTGGTGAAGCGTAGAGGCGCTCCTGCCATCCGAGCGGCCGAGCGTGTTGGCGCTCCTTCCAACAGAGCGGCTGAGCGTGTTGCGCCTTGCCAAGTAAGGTCTAAGTGTTATTTAGCAGTGCGGGGGTCGCCCGTCACTCGTCTCTCCTTACCTCGGAGATCGAGGTTGGCTGACGTTTAGTGATTCCCATCGCCTGCACTGCCCCTTTTCTGATATCCCTCTCCAGAATCAACCCCTCTGGCTAGAGTTGTGTTGTGTTATATGTAAGCCTGTTAAAGCCTACTCCTGCATATCAGGCTTGAGTTGTGTCGTGTTATATGTCAGCCTGCTACTTCCAGAATCAGGCTTGTATTGTGTTGTGCTTACGCCTCCTGTTGAAGCGACTCCAAATCTTGTGAATTAGTTGGAGTCAGACTTTGTGCTCTTACCCCAGTTCAAGCATCAGTAGCCTCTTTGGCGCATCCACTACCTGTCCCTACCCTATGTTCTCTTGAACACGCATCAGGCATCCTAGGGTGATTATTGCGAGGACCATTGAGCAGTGGATTAGGTTTTCCACCTTCCTACATAAGAATCACGGTACTTGACCTTCCTACACATCATATAAGCATATGGGGAATCATATCCTTACATCCTTTATGAAACCTGTCTTTGTTGTTCTCAGCCTGTAAAGTGACTTACACATTGTGAAACTGAGTCCTCCTCTGGGAACCGATCATAAGTGGGTCGTGCTGAGGTATTCCTACTTATTCCTGCAGGCCATAATCCAGGAGGCTGGCGTTGATCCCGGTAGATGTCTGGAGGGGAATGAAGTGAAGAAAGCTCCAGGGTAGTGCTGTAGTAATATTCATATACCTACCTTTGTGTTACAGCTGAGGGGCTCGATCATTCCTTCCTGTAAAGAACCATCACCTTCCTGCTATTTCGGCTGCCAGAATCATCCTTCAAGACCTGCCTGTGTTCCCCCACCTATCCTTGTTTTGTTTCCCTGTTTTCCCCAGCGGGTCCTTCGTACTCTAGAGTTTGATAGAGTCGAAGGAACGTGGGGGACGACTGTGGACTTTTCTCCAACGTTCCAGACGCTCCTGCAGAACATCCGCGATCATTACACCATGGCCTTGCCAGAAGCGATCGAGCGAATGGCCAAAGCAATCTCGTCAGGCGACAACGTCGCATCCATCAGTGCCCTATCCGCCTCTGACAAAGACGGCAACACTATATCTCTCAGCAACAGATGAGAGTCATCTTCAAGACCATTCGAGACTGGAGAATAGACGTCACGGAAATAAGTTGCGAAACATTCAACAATTTCCACAGGGTCAGTCACACGCACGCCATCCGCTCTCTCAATAACCGGCACCACTCGACTCGCTCTCTCCTTCTTGTCCAACCATGCAATCAATTTACCAGCCTTGTCCCCCACATCATATAAGCGCCCCTGTTGCTCTCTACTCATCACTTTGGCTGCGTCAGTAACCAATGCTCTATAGTCGAGCTGCTTAAGACTGAGAACATGCTACGCATCTTTCGTAACACCCAGTTCCAGGTCCCCCTCCAACTTGGCTATGTCGTTTTCAAGGCGAACCACCTCTTCAGTCTTGCTTTTCTTGGAGTGGGAAATGAGAGAAAGAGCCTGCCCACGGAGCACTGTTTTGAAGGCTTCCCATAACGAGACAGCAGAGGACACTGACCCTACGTTTTCAGTGAAATAGCGGTCAATAGACTTGACCAGGTCCGCCCGGATTTTAGGATCACGCAGGTACCAGGAGTTTATCGGTGCCACCCTCCCCTCAGCCCCGTGGGTGACCTCAATGTGCAACAGTAGTGGGGAGTGATCGGAAATACCCCGGGCCAGATGTCTTACTTCTCTAATCATCCCAGCTTGGGCCGCCGGCATAAGGACATAATCAAGTCTCGACAAACTCCCATGGGCTCCTGAGTGAAAAGTGTATTGCGCCTGCCCTGGGTGCATTAGTCTCCAGCAGTCTATCAGTCCGAGGGTATCTATAAATTCACTCAGCCAGGCCTGTGCCCCCGGGAGATCCCTGTGAGGGTGACGATCTGCCCCGCCAGATACGACAGAGTTGAAGTCGCCCCCCACCACCAGAACCCCCCCCCCCGGGAGTCCCAGGACCATTCTCCCCAAATCAGCGAAAGTGACGGTCTGTAATCCTGGCGGGACATACACAGAAACAAGCGAGATGGTTCTGCCCTCCCATCGGCCTACAAGTGCAGCATACCGCCCCCTATCATCATGGATCACATCGTCCACCTCCAACGGGAGAGAGGCTCTGATCAGGATGCCCTTCCCCGCGTGAGCCAGAAGTGAAACCAGAGTGCGCAACAAGACGATACCCCCTCCTATTCATAGCTTGGCAAGAATTCCCAATTAGATGTGTTTCCTGCAGAAAGGCAATATCTGGCGACAGCCGTTTCAAAAATTGCAGCACTACTCCGCGTTTAATCCTATCCCCCAAGCCATTCACATTCCACGAGAGTACTCTCAATCCCCTACCCCCCATCCCATCCCAGCGCACAACCCCCCCCTCCCCCCAGAGAACACGATCCCGACCACCAATCGTATGGCGTGAAGTTGCCTTGTAGAACATTCAAACATTCCCCAACTTCCCCCCTCCCCCCAACCTTCCCGTTACAACTCCCCCCACCCTGCACCCCTGCATGAGCCCATGTAGCCCCCCCAACTTGCAGTGTGCCTGTCGCCCTAACATTAACTACGCTACAAAAAGAGACCCCAGAGGAGGAAAGAGCCTCACTGAGCACCCCACAACCCCCGGGCAGTGAATAGAAACACCAAACCAAAATATGGAAGTGTCAGTCACCGGGAACCAAAAGTCCATTCCGATCCATCCAAGCACGCTCCGTTCCCTTCGGGCTGTCCCTCTCGACGTCGCTGCTGAGGCAGGGTATCAAGCCAATCTCCAACCTCCTCCGGCCGATCAAAGAAGTGCGTCCGATCCTCAAACTCAACACACAACCTGGCCGGAAAGAGCATCGCATATTTCAGGTCCATGTCTCTCAGCCGTCGTTTGACGCCCATGAACTCCTGTCGCTGCTTTTGGACCAATTGTGTGAAGTTCGGGTAGAAACTGATGAGTGTTCTCGAACTTCGTCGGCCCACTCACCCTCGAGGCCTGCAGTATAGCATCCCTGTCCCTGAAATGAAAAATTCTGGCGATGATGGGCCGTGGGGGAGCGCCCGGTTTGGGCTTACCACCCGGAACTTTATGGGCCCGCTCAACCGCAAAGAATTTACTCAAGCCTTTGGGTGCGACATGGTTGATCACAAGGTCTTCCACGAAGAGGTCAGCCGCAGGGACCTCCGATTTCTCCGGTACCCCGATTATGCGCACATTATTCCGCCGAGCCCTACTTTCAAAATCCTCCAGTCGACGGACAGACAAAGCAGTGGACGCCCGCAGATTACGGACCTCCGCTTGCAGGTTGGAAACGTCTGTTACCAGACTCGACGTCGTCAGGCTCAAGGATTTGACCTTTTCGTTTGTTTGTGAAAGGTCCACTCTGACTAGTTTGACGTCGATCAAAACCGCGTCCAATTTATGGGCCAATGTGTCGAATTGCTGGCCGACCGCCACTTTTATCTCATCGATGGCACCCATGACGTCCTGCAATGTTAACTCCGTCGACGATCCCGGGCCATCCTTGCGTCTCTCCGGTGACTTGTGAGGGCCAACAGGGGAACCTCTCGACTGGGTATAGCGATCCATGCTGTTAGCTTGAGTATGAGCTCCCCGCCTAGTCGTCTTGGATTTTTGCTTATCTCCGTCCAATCTAGCCGCCATTGTCAGATGATCGCCAAGAGAGTCGGCCACCAACACGATGAGCAATCCCCAGAGAGCCAATCTAGGGAGCCTCGGTGGTCCCGAAAGGTAGTCCAGGCTAGTGTCCAAGAGCAGGCAGGGTACTCAGTAGTCCCACTATAAATCTGTGCTGACAATCCAGGGCCCCTCAGTTTCAGCGAGGAGACCCGAAACCGAAAGTGAAAGTAGGGGGTGCGCACCGGTCCAAGTCTCGCATGCCGTTGTTGTTCACTTTCTGCCCGGGCACCATGCCAACTCGAGTCCGGGGCAAGGTCCGGAGTAGGCCGCCAACTTGGAATCGATGCTATTCCAGTTCCCGATGTCCGATTCAGATTTAGACAACAGGTATCACCTCCACGTAGGTTCGCCCGTAGAAGCCCGTCGATAGAATCAGGATAAATTCAGGATAGACGTGGGAAGTTGTGGAGGCCCTCGGGAGCCCTGTGCCTACGCGGCCATCTTGGTTGCGCGCTAGGCTCCTCCTCCTCGCTGACCACAATATTGTCCACATTTCTTGTTGGAGCTGGAGCCCAATTTCAGAGGCTTCAACCAGGTTGTCTCCAGAGATTTGCTTTATTTTAGCAGGCCACCGGCAGGGGCCAAGGACAAATCGAGCAACTTACTTGTCTGCCATCTTTGGCCATGAACCACTAATTTTGCTTTTTATTGTTGGAAGTGTCAGTAAGGGAGGAGAAGCAGTCTTCCAATTACTGTTTCTTCAGCTTTCTTCTCTGTCTTTGGGGAATGGTCCATTGTTGCTCACTTCGTTTTTGACTTTGTACCAGTGTAGAGAAGGAAGATGATGACCTCTGGTTGGGTTTGGGTCAGATAACAAGAGAGACAGCTAACAGCCAGTGGTCCTGTGTTGTACTGAGTCTGAACTTTGTTAGTGTAGGATGAAGTGGGCCTTTTCTATCAAATTGAGAATCCATAAATGTCCTTTGTGGTTCTTGAATAAGGTAAGATGAATCTGGCGCTGCTGGGATTTGAGGGGCTGTGATTTTGTTATTGAGGATCTTAGGGGAGGAGTCTCGTTGTACAAACACTGGGAACCCTAGAGGGGGCCGTCACCTCCCTGGTAACAGGAAGGACCACCTGAGGGGGTTTAGGGGCAAAAATGACAGTATGTTTTAGCCTCAAGTGCCACCTAGTTGGCAGGCACTGACTTTACAAACACTCCCTACATATGATAAAATAACACAGTGGAAGGCAAGGAGATGAATCGAAATGTTCATGATCCGAAGAGTGCCCAAGAAGAAAGCAAAATCAAAAGGCAAAGCAAGGCTTGGCACGCATCAGTCAAGGGCAGTGAAGAGGGAATGCCAACGGGCATGTGAACAGGCAGGATCCTGAGTAGGAATGGCCAACACTCGAAGCACGGGTTCGATGGAAGACTCCATCACAAGGTCAAAGGCTGTGTGAATTGAGTTGTATTTCATATGCTGCTGGGACGAGCGTTGTCTACAGCCCCTTATCCCGGGAGGCTATATTGTTGCCATAAAGCCACTACATGGCTAACATAGCCGAGGAACTATGGAGCGCCTGAGTATTAAACACTCACACGCTGTTGGGTATGTGCAGTGGGGTCACTAAAAAGATGGCATCCAGCAGGGGCTGGCTTGCTCGCTCCTGGGAAATAAGAATATTTACCTAAACATTGCCGCGGTTATCATACAGCCATGTCATATGAACATATATGGCATTCACAGACAGAGCACCACATTCAGTCCTGCCCTAATGACTCTCTCCCAGAAATGAGGGTTTGTGATCAGTGTTCTTCCTGGTTCACACTGACACTGGGTCACTTCCACCCTGGCTCGAGCCTGCGAGCTCTGGAAGCCTCACTCATCTGCTACAGGGAGAACATGGACACGCAAATGAAGCAAGACGTGCCTGGTCAGCCAGTGTAAGGGATCCACCTGCCGTGACCCAGCCTGTATGCAGGCCTCTGCCGCTCCCTGCCGAAGTGTGGTTCATGCCGATCAGTGTGCCAGGTCCAAAGCAGCACCCTACCGGCATGATCGCCATGTAGTAATAATCCGCTCTGAATTGTGCCCTTTACCCAGCTCTCTCACCACCAGTGTTTCACATAGGTTGGGGATGGCGGTGGTCCTGATAGCAGAGCCCATGGCGGGTTCACCTGCAGCAGAGCCCTCTCGGTGGAGTTGCTGCCTTAAGATACAGCATCGGAAGAGGAGTCCTTAGGAACCCATGGCCTCTGTTTTCCTGTTGGCAATGCCCCCCAT
Source organism: Triturus cristatus (assembly GCF_964204655.1). NCBI lineage: Eukaryota > Metazoa > Chordata > Amphibia > Caudata > Salamandridae > Triturus > Triturus cristatus. The sequence goes on along the minus strand of NC_140580.1, from coordinate 1,138,220,626 downwards.
GGCGTTACTGGAGAGATGACCCCTGCGTGCTGGCAGATAACGCCCAGTTCGTCAGTGCTCTTTCCCTGAGACAGACTCTTCCAGCCATAGCATTGCAGACCTGCCCTCGCTGTTTTTTTCTTTTTCCTCCAGACCATACTTTGGGGAAGAAAGGGCCACCGCCTCAGTGGCCAGATGTAGGTACGGTGTGCCGTCTGCAGCTGGATCTGTACAAGCAGTGCCTCTGCCACCAAGGCCATTGAGTGGCTGTTCATCAGACCTGTACACCACCGACCAAAGAGGTCCAGGGGGATCTGCCTCCGCTTCAGCTAGCCTGCTGCACTTGCGTTTCCTTGTCTGGTCTCCTGGGAGAGGCCCTCACATGCTAAGGCCCTCCAGAAAGCATTTCACTCTGCAAGACTTCTCCTCGGGCGCGGGGCTGACTCCCGGCACTGTGAGACTGAACACCACCCTCCGCGTGCTGACTCCTCAGCCAAACTGGCTTGAATATTCTTTCCTTAGGCAGATGCACCCACTCCTCTACAGGTACACAACCAGTCACCCCAGGTATTCAGACCGGGCTCTTCCTACACAAAACACAGATTCCCACTGTTACTCGGGAACGACTATGTCCCTCTCTGTGTAGGCACACCTGAAATGTTGCACTCATTGACGGGCATGGTGCCAAAGCCGAACACAGACCTGTAGGCCGCTCTCCAACCACACTCATGTATACTCCTGTTGGCATGTGGTGGACTCGTCTAGAACTGATCTTCCCCTTCCTAGGCCAACACGAGACGTTCTGGAGCCTAACCCCAAGTGGGGGGCTAGTGTACTGTCTTGAATAAAGCATTGGTTCTTCTCGCCTCTCAACTTCTGGTTTTATTTGCTTGTAGAGGCAACTGATGTGCTTGTATGATTTTTGCTACAGCCCTTGATAATGTTGTTCAGCCCTGAGCTTACTGGATTGACCACTAGACCACATATAACATGGACTGTCTGTTTGTTTCCACAGATACGTGACATAAAGACCCTGAAAACGGTGACCTTCCGCGGAAACCACTTGTTCTACTGGGAGTCCACGGGGAGTCGTGCTGACATTGAGTTCCAGGGGGACTTCTCGCAGGACCGCGTCAGCTTCAGAGCTCAGTACTGGACCCTGGAACCCAGGACACTGAGGAGGAGGAACGCACAGCATGGATGACCCCTCCTGACTAGTTTGGAATGATGCATCTTGCGCCCCTCATGAAGCTCAAGGCTTGTAGAGTTTGTGGAACTGGGGATCTTCCTGCCTGGGCTGAGAATGGAACCAGCACCTGTCTGATCTGACCAAAGCTTTGGACAAGCCAGAAGGGGACGCTGTGAGTGTCTGGTCCTCCGAAGCTATTAAGTAGATCTCAGTCTAGAAATGACTGCAGTGCAGCAGGGAATGCTCTTCTCTTGCACTCAGCATCGAACCTGAGCAAAAAGACAGTTATGTGAACTGCACATTGGAAAATAGTTAATTAATATACATTCACATTCGGTCCTTGGGTGTTTATGTCTCCATGAACATTGGTTTGCTTGGCCAGAGATCTGTATGCCAATAATAAAATCTTGTAAGAAATTGCATTGGAAATTGTAATTGATCCGAAACATTTATAGAGCCCATAAAACCACCACCCAAAAATCCCAGCGGACGCAGCCACTTTACTATGTGGTTCTGAAGACACAGGAAGATAAAAACAAGCACTGGCATAGACAGTGGTGCTGGCCGTGGCAAGCGTGTGTAACAGGGCCCGACTGGGAACCCAAAGCGGGCCTGGCAATTTGGTCTGACCAGCCCCGGGAGGGAGAGAAGTTGAGGGCGTGTGTAAGTGTGAAGCTGCTGCATTTGTTATTGCGGGCTGATATTGCAGCAACGCTGCAAAACCGGAACCCAGTAACAAAACCCGCCTCCACCTGCAAAACCCGCCCCCCACCCCTCCGGCCTCCCGGGGAAAAGCCTGATACCCAGCACGGCCAGTCCGGCCCTGGTGTGTAACCATTAAGAAATATATATATGTTGCAAGAATGTGCCAGAAATTTTTTTAAAAAGCACATGCCGCCACCTAAAGTTGGCAGCCACATGCTTGCAATAAAATAAATTAATTTTTAACTAAATTACCCATTGGGTTTACTTTTAAATGAACAGTATTTCTGCTTCCTATCAGGCATGTGTACTTAGAGCAAGTTTAGAAATCCTTTTTAGTTGCAATGTATGTCACAGGAAAATATGACTGTTTTGTAACAGACAAATGGTACTACTGGCTTTGGATTACTGTTACCACAATACAGGGAATGAACACATAAGCATGACTAAAAACAATAAAAAGTACGAAGAATGGAAAATAGAAAGCCTTGAAAAAGTACAGTAGCAGTCTATAGGCCCTGCCTTGAAGTGCACTTGTTTTGTTTGGCGGATGTGTGCGTGAGCAGGGTGAATGACATCACTCACGGTGCAAGAGCCCCAGTGGCTGAAGTGGGCGGACCCATTACCCCATGCTGGATACTGCATTGAGTGGACCAACATGTGAATGGCAGTTGAACAGACCAGTAGATGAAGAGGACTGCTCTCTATTCATGTATAAAGTTTTTATTTATTTTTTATCATTATTAAATGAGGCTTGTGAGAGAGCTAAAGCTGCCTCTATGTCTAGTATAATGGTCTGCCCAAGATGACACAGTTTGCTAGCGTCTAGACAGGAAGCTGAACCCAGGGCTGAAACATAGCACACAGTGGTTGTTACAGCAGCGAGTGAATTGTTACCACTGAGCTCTCCTTTGCAACAGATCACAGAGGTAGATCACTTCACCATACAATAAAACACGCGTGTTACAGTTTATAGTCAAAGTTCTCATGGATCTTTTTAATTTCCACCCCATGTCCTGTGGGAAAACTTTAAATATCCTGCTGAGGAGACTGGTCAAATTTCGTGGACCTCGCATGATAGCTCTTATCCCTTCCAGAGAAGTTCAGTAAGAATCGAAAGCAAACAGGTGATTTAAGAGTTATTTATTTTCTAGTTTGGGAATCTGGAGAGTGTCCGATAAATTGTCTAAAGTTGTGCGATTTGATTTAGAACTTTTTTAGTGCCACAGCCCCTAACAGAACTGTCCTGGCACCGAAGGGAGATGTGGCTAACACAAGGGAGGGGCGCAGGAAGGAGAGTGAGTGAAAACACTGATGCATGATGGACAATCAATAAAAACAAGAGAGTGTTAGGAGCTATTTTAGAAGAAAGATGGATCTAAAAGCTGCAGAGGTGAATTCTTAAGTTTGTGGTCGGAGTACTGGCAGGACCGACCTCGATTACAGAGAAGCTTGAACTGTGGCGCCTGCAACAAAGGGGCCGCACTAGAGTGCAGGTGCCCGGAGGCTGGGAGCCTAGAGAATGTTCCCCTGACACAGGAATGACTAAGACCAAAATTAACCCTCACCCGTAACGCACCGCGCCTTGAAGCGGATCCTCTGCTCCACAGGGAGCCACTGTAAATGAGCACAGAGGAGTGAGGGAGCCCCACGTAAAGCCCTTTGCAATAAACCATACGGCTTGGTACATAAGCAGCGATGGCCTCAGACTGGTGGTCCTTGGGAACGGATCGTCCCAGCACATGGAGCGCTTGAAGGTAAGAGGAAGACACCAAGTTCACCTGTCTGTGCCAGAATAATCTTACTAGAGCAAGACACCTTAACTTCAGGAACTGAGAAGCGCCTAAAGACAAAGGCCAGATATTACTGTTCAAGCAAAGTTATTCCAACCATCAGCAGTGGGTGGTTTTGTTACCATTCACTTTCAAACTAACTCTAGCTCATCCAGTTGTTAATGGTGCATGGTAAATTAGTTAGATTACCAGGGGCATGCTAAGACGTACAATGAACTGTGCTTCACTTTTAATATGGGAAAAATGACACACGGGCGGCGCAAGGGGCTTGTAAATAATCCTGTGTGTCTTCTGCTTATGATGGTGCTAAGAAGCTGTGAGATCTCATCATCTGAGTTAGAAGCTTAACATAGGCTTTGAAGTTGAGACATAGGCTTCAAAGGTCATGTTGGGCAACGGGGAGCCCTGTGGGTCCCCAGATTCCATTGCGTGGCTCGAGAGAGAAATGGAAGGAAGAGAACCACGCCGCCACTGTCATAGAGATCCCCACCTCCCTGAGCATAGATCTAGGGATGGAGCGTTCCATGGTGTTGAACATGGAGGACAGATTAAGGGCCTGATTTAGATCTCGGAGGATATCCTATCAGTGATATATAAATCCCATTATATCCGATGGGATTTATATTTCGTCGGACGAAGATCAGTCACTGTTGTGAGTAGTAACCCGTCCGCCAAGATCTAAATCGGGCCCAAAGTACAGCCACGTTGCTGCCGCCCTGCCATCCACAATTGATCCTAACTCCTCTCCTGCGAGCATCGGAGCCTTTTCTGTGCCGCTACCTGGGTGAAAGCCTGACGGCCAAGAGTCCATGATGTCCATGATGTCACAACTCTCTCTAAGACTGTACCTAAGACCGGGTGTAACGTAAAAGGATGATAACTGTTCAGGACTGAGCCGCCTAGCGAGTCCTCCTTAGGATGCAGAGAAATAATCCCCATCACCATTGTCCTTGCAGACTTCCTCCTGACAGCGACAAGTTAAATAAGACTGTCAGACAAGAGACAATGACTGGTGCAAAGGATTGCAAAACAGGCACTAGGCAGACAATGTCTCAAGAAGCAGATTTGATTTGGTCAGAATTTCTGACTCCTCTTAATATAAACCTCTATTATGTACTTGTTTCATCCATGGGGCTCAAATATGCCCAATTATGTTTAGATAGTCAGGACAAAATTGGAATTAACAGTTGTGTAAGCCCATTCACAGTCAGACAACAGAGTGGGGTTTTGATGTTGAGGGTGCATCTAAAGGGCACCCCTCTTTGTGAGATTGGGTTTTGCCCTCTCAACCGAGGCGGAGAGAGACTGGCAGTGGTGGCAGCACAATCTACAGTCATGGGTACACTATTTGATTTTACCAGTACTCTTTCGAAAGGATAGCCTACCAACTCCTTCCATATAAAGCAGTTGCAGTCTCCCATAACTGGGGTTCCTTACCTTCACGATGTTCATGACATGCACAAAGTATGTCTTCATTTTATGTTTTCTTTTTCTTAAATATCTTTTTTGCATTTTTTCATTTTGACTTTGGTTATTATATTGTATTACAGTGCTACAGAGGTCATTTGGAGTCAGTCACAAAATTACATACACTTTCCGGTAGTACGTTAGAAATCACAAGGTATAAGTTTCCGGTACAATTCCAGGGTCGATAGTCACACATCATACTAAGGTACTCAGTTGTACTTGGCGACCATTATGTCTCATAGCACTTTGTAGGTCCTGAATGAGATTGCCCCTGTAGCTCATATTTGTTCAAAGCATGCTTTTGGTCCCGGTAGTTATATGCAGTATCCTGTAAAAAAAAAAAAAAAAAAGGAAATTACTAGGGGAGGGCGGAATTGCGTAGTCGTGCTAGGCAAACTTCTGCGAAACGGTAAAAAATCTCCGCGAGCACGCAGAAATTCCGCGTACACGTGGAATTGCTTGTTCGCGATGCTTTTTTCATGTTCGCGAATGCTGTTTGCATGCTCGGGGGGAAATATCTTGCGAACATGCATTTTGAGAACGCGAACAAGCAAAAACTTTTGCGCAATTCCGCGTTCTCCGCGGAACGCGAATTTACCCAAATTCTGCAAATTCCGCAAGCGGAAAGGAATTTACCGCCCAGCCTAGAAAATACATGGCCCACTAGGGGTCACTCCCATGTTCAATCATCTGGACAATTAGGAATGCATGCAAGATATATCTGTTTGTGTATTTAACTTAAATTAACTAATAAAAAGTGTCGTCCTTAACTTATTACAACAGGGTCAGGGTGTCTGTGACATGGGCATGGATGACTGTTGGCCCGCCGGGGCAAGTCGGAGGTTCTTCTACGCAACTAGGGGCATAGTACAGCAGGTATTGGGTAAATGTAAATGTCGAAGGTATTGTATTCATTACATGAGTGTAGATAATGTGCCAGAGTGTACTTAAAACTGGTTCTAGCTTTGGAGATGTTGTGCATCTATGTCTGAGCGGCCTCATCACTTTCACGAACGTCCTGTGAGGAAGTATCACTGTCTTCTCCATTACCATGTTTGAATTCGGTGAGGATCATGTCCCAGTATTGTGCTATTGGATAATTGCGTAGCCCAGCTCTTTCTTCCTTGTGTAATGCTGTGCTCTCTGCTTGTGCCCACACCGAGAGAGACTTTTTCCAATTGTCCACGACTGGAGGGGCTGTGGGTTTCCATCTTTTTGTTATGAGGTGCTTCGTGACATGTATTTATAACAGTATACATATGAGAGTCATGATTAATATCTGACATACGTATGACATGACATGATATGATATGACATGACATGACATGATATGACATGACATATGACATATAATTATATCTGACATATTATATATGACATATACTGTCATATATAGTATGACAGTATTCGTGAGTTATGTAGGTTTATATAAGTTTGAATTTAGAGCTTCTCGGTATGTGTGTGGAGCTGGCCAGAATCGCATCCCATTCTTTATCCGTCCAAGGATGTCCTCTGTCTGCTTCCCAGCGTTCCCGAAGAGCTGACATGGGCTTTAATGTGAGAAGCGCCTGTACTAACCAATGCACTTGCCCCATTATGTGTAGGTATTGTAGTAAAAGGTACGTTTTTGGTTCTGTTGTTAGGTCTCCCCGTGTTGATGTAAGTGACCTCAGAATAGAACTGTGGAGAAGAAGTTGCCCCTCTGGTAGGTCGTATTCTGCTGTCAGTGTCTCGAAAGATAGCAGGGTGCCATCAGTACATAAGTCACTTAGCGTATCTAGTCCAACCTCGTGCCAACATCTAAGCGCCTTGTCCGAAGTGCCTGTACGTCCTCTAGGCGTTCCCGCGAGTGGTAGGGACGGGGCATAGGGGATCACCCCCCTGGTGAGGTATAAACTTGTCTTGTAGCATTTGTGTGCCAGTTGTAAATGAGTTTGGGAGGGGCATGGGAGTCGAGCGATAGGATGAAATAAATGATCAATCTGAGTTTGGGACCATGGCTGCTGCATGGTTGCTGTGTCTTCTAGTCCTATGCCTGCTAGCCATCTTGTTGTCCACTGCAGCTGCGGCGCCAGGTAGTACAGCTCCATATTTGGGACAGCCAGCCCGCCTTTGCTGGTGGGATCATATCATTTCCATAGTGCTATCCAGGGCCTACCCTTATTCCGGATTAAATCTCGGATCAATTGTTGCAGTTCCCGAAATATCAAGGCCAGAACGTAGAACGGGACGTTTGAAAAATAATATACCAGTTTCAGCAATAGAACCATCTACGTTAGTGTTATGCGGCCCATGACACATAACGGAAGAGTCTTCCAAAAGTGCATTTGAGCTCGAATCGCGGAGATGGCTCTGAGTAAATTCCCTTCTAATATCTCTGCAGAGGGGCGGTACGAAGTATGTCTTCATGTGTGTTGGTTTCATGTGTGTAGCAAATAGGGTGAATGAGAGGTCTGTTTGATACTTCTTGCATGTATTATACAAGGTGCCAGTCACCTTTGTGTGAGGTTGCAAATCTCTCACTGGCGCCTACACAGACACACCACCTGTGATCCTTCACCAATCCACGTGAGTATGAGGTTTAGGGGGGAGGAGCCTTCTGAAGTAGCTGCAGACTCCCTGCCAAAGTAAAACCTAGGTTTTACTTTCAAAACCTTCCAGGTCCTGTTTGAAACCTACTTTTTCCTTAGTTCTTTGACCTCCTGTCTGGACACATTCGCCTGAGGCAGACTACACCATTCTCAAGAGAGGTAACATACCTGCATAAACCTGAACAGGACTCCAAAAAGTGGGGTGAGATCTACTACAGCCCGGAACACACCTAGCATAGAGCCTGCCACTAAGATGCTTATTGGTATCTGACCCCTGTGCGCCTCCGTACGGGCAACCCAGTGCGGAGTTCAGATTGCTGGCAGGGCTGTGGCTCCAAAGGCATACCTCTTCACTTGCTTTGGGATTGCTCGCGTCTTACAGCTTACTGGACCCAGATCCTAGATGGCATAGACCTTCACTTCGACACCCAGATACCTCGGTTCCCTTCCTACATGATCCTGGGTTTGCCCAACCTGTTAACCTACCCACTCAGATCTCACAATGGGCGGCAGATGGGGCTGGCACTGGGGGACCCATAACATACCTACACACCAGGAATGGCTACACAGATTGTGGTAACCTGGTGATGGAGAGGCTTACCGCTACCCTCACGGTCTCTAAGACCTCTTTCCAGGAAATATGGCACTGTCATTGCCTTATTATCCACAGAATTCAGAGAACTCGCATGTCCTAAATATCTGCGCACTTGCCGACTTGCCGAACTCCTCCCCGACTACACTTCAGACGATGGGTAGGATATTCTCCACCACAGCTGAAACCTTTTGCATTTCTCTCAGGAGTTCTGGAGGGGCGTGAGTGGGAGGGGGGCGGAGTTTGGGGTTTGTTTACAGTGTAGTCTGATTCCTTTTGTTTTTCAAGGTACCCATATGCTGAGGGCTGCGACACTATTGTTTGGTTCGCACAAGTCTTGCGAGCAGTGAGTACTGTTGTTTTGACACTTCTTTGATGCAGGTGAATAAAACGATTTGAAACATAAACCTGAAAATGAGACACCTTTCAAGATTTGGAGGGGTCCCAGGAAATGTAAAAGGTGCAGAACACCTGATTTGCTGGGCCTGGCCATCAGTGAAGGATGGCTCTTGGGAGCCTCATCCTCTATGTTACTACACCATGGTGGCTTGACAACCAAGGATGCCCTGTGCATCAATACAGAAGCAACACCAGCAAGATCAAGGAGTTGGAACCATTGCCGGGTTGTCACTCTCCTTGTTTCACCATGTCCTTCTCCGCCCCCACATAACGTTGTTTGTAACACCCGCGTGATACAACACTTTGTAATATTGGCTAAAGGGTGGAATAACCCACTGGATGGCAGTTCAATATTCTCCCACAATTGAACACGTGGATTAACTGAGATACCACTGCCTTTTCTCTAAAGTGAAATGCCAGGGTTTTACCACAAGATTTGTAAACTTGGCATGAACGTAATCCATTTCTGATAAGGTATTTCCACTGCCTCCTCCTTTGTCTGCACTTGGGTGCCCCTAACACTGGCGGCTGGTTGCCAACTGCTGCCCTAACCAGTGTTAAGACACCTGTATTATTAATATGAAACATGCCAAATCCAACCAGAGGCACTAAATGTGCCAATCCGGGGAACTACCATCAGTGGCATAAAAGCCCCAGAGGCACAACATCTTGGGGAAGTTTTTGCCAGTGGGAAGTTTGGTTGTGGTGATTCCATCAATGGCAGGAATATTACATCGGATGACTACTGGGTGGTTTAACATAACATTTCACCTACGAATCATGCTACAAACGAACCAGGTGAAAATATCCCAAACATTTGGATAGAATGAAGAATCGCATTTCTCTCAATTATTTTTTAAAGCTCTCTGAGCTCAGGAACAGCCACAGGCGCTCTTTCAGTGTCTCCTGCACAAGAGATGGTCTTTCACGCCTTCGTGTGCTGGGAGACCAGAGAATGACTGGCACCGACCACTGGACCAATAACACCACGTGACTGATTAAGAGTTCAGACGTTACCTGTGCCAGATGGATGAGAAGGTCTTGGCCTGGGGCTCCCACCGTACCAACGCCACATCCTTGAAGACCAGCTACTACTTCACATAAGCCCCAGCTTCTCTTACCTCCAACATCCCAGCCTTCTCGATGGGACCTGTGAGATTCTATAGGACTCTGTCCTAAACTCACAGATACCAGGCTGTTGTAAGGGGAGAGCTCCATCACTAAAGCCAGACAGGGGTTTCGCCAGTACCGGGTTCAGACACTGATCCCGCTGTGATTGTCACCTTTGAAGCTCTGCTCTGCCACTGGCCTGTCAGATGAGAATTTACTTTTTTCCTTTTCAAAGAAGGGTTAGTTACTAAAAGGGTCAATTGCTAATCAGAACATTTTGAGTGGTAGATTGCACCTCCTAAAAACCTGTGTATATCTATGCATGCCACTCTGCATAGGCACTGCAGTATGCTAAATGCACATCACATAGGGCTTTACTATCTCCTCTTTTATGGCAGTGACTTCAACACACTCTTCATACCCGCAGCCGCCCTGAAACTGGCTGCACCATCTCTGTGTGAATGACACCTTTTCTCAATATTTATATATTTGCTCCACATTTTTTATTCTGCAACCCACTCAGTTAAACTTGCCCAGGATTAACACACACTTTACGAATCAATGATGTGAACCTAAAAGAACATAGCCCTAGAAGCTGTTGACCTCCACCCTCAGGCGCCACACTGAAGACCGCCTCATCCCCTGAGCACACTCATCCAAGCAGTGCTTCATGCACAAGTAACCAAAGAATGGAACTGGCTTCAAGCAAAAATGGAAAACCATCAAGAGCGGACAACTACTAGAATTTCAAGTTTTAAATATCGTCCCTCAAAAATATTGTGTCGAGATTATCAAGCAGCAGCACGCGGTGCAGGTAAGTCACATGGGCATAGAGTTACTACTCTCAACTTCTCATTTACAAACTTGACAATATCTATGCCTTCATGTATGTGTAGGAAACTGGGTTTTTGATGCAGTTGTTCCTCCACTTTTTGCCCCCTTTTTAGCTACTAGATGCGACTTTTCGACCCTAACTGCACCGAGGCTGCCAACCAGACCTCAGTGCGGCCGCTCTGTCCTTAAAACAAGGCGATGTACAATTTGGTACAGGACTTTAGCACCCCTGTAAGTCCATAGTAAATGGTATTTCCTGGTACCTAGGACTTCAGTACTAAAGAGAGTTGGTAAGAGCTACTGTATATCTTATGTCACCCTAAGGGACCCAAACACAAACTTCACACAGACTGCCATTGCAGGCTGTGTAATATAGTGCAAACCATGAGTGAAGACATGAGCGTGCCATGCCAAATTCACTGCATTTAGTATAAGAAAGTCACCCCTAAAGCAGGCCTTTAAGCCCTAACGCAGGGTGCACTATATTTTATGTGAGGACATATCTGCATGAGCAGATATGCCTCTGTGATATCTTGTTCCATTACTAGATATTGAAGTGAACAGGGAAGCCATCTTAAGGTGTGTACTGGGCACTGGTCAAAATGAGTTACCCAGCTACATAATGGCTTCACTCAAACCTATGGTGTTTGGTATCAAACACCTCGTATTAATAAACCTATACTGATTCCAATGATGGATATATTAATACCTTAGACCTATCCCCTGAAATCTACTAATCCTCTAATGTGCTGGCTGACTGGTCCTGTCCAGCCTGCAACCACAGATGAGTTTCTGACCACCTAGGAGGCGGAAGCCCCGCTCTCGGAGGTCAAAAACATTGCCTGCTCTGGAAGGAGTTGTTTACACCTCCTTCAGCAGGATGACTAGTAAACTAGCATGTCAAGGGAGGGAGCTTTAAAGAGCATACCACCTTTGCTATTAAGCCTAGCTTCCCCAGACCTGGATAGACCTGGGTGGAGTTTGCAGAGCGGCAACATGCGCGGTGCAGCGGAAGAGGGCGCAGCTTCTTTCTGCCGCTTGAGTCAATGTTTTACTTGAGCGGCAGCTTCCTCATCTCGAACAAAAGATTTCTCAACGCGAGTGGTAGCAGCCATCCGCTGCTGCCCGCTTTGAGAAATCTTGCCAGGAGGTGGTCTGGAGTAAGATTTCCCTCGCTCGCGCTCAAGGGGAAAAAACTCCGTTCCACTATGCGGAGCGGATTTTTTCGGAAATCGGTGCACAGAGTATAAAAAACTACCCGAGCGGAGCGGAATTTCACGCCCAGGCCTAGACCTGGAGGATGCCATCACTTACCTTTAGGCCAATTGGCATCAGGATAGGCAGGTAATTAGTTATGCAAGAAGGCGTGTTGAACCTCTATTCTAGTCACGCCCCTAAGGTGGGCTACCTGACGTGAACATGAAAACTAGATTTCAACATATTGGTTGTGGTGAAATTAGGGACAGGGTCATTTAGGGGGTGTAGTGACCCCAGAGGTAAGTAGCCCTTTGGCTACTACCCTTCACTCCCCTTTACACCTCTAAGTTTAGTATTTAGATGGCCCCCTGACACCAAGAACTCAGATTTGTCTGCCTGAAGAAAGGATACAGAAGAGCCCACAACACATGAATTGAGGAGCAGCAACTGACTGGGCGCCAAGCCTGCCTGCTGTCCCCAACAATTGCATGGACCCGGCTCATCCAGAAAGCAGTGTCACCTCCACAAGCTGTGGAGAAGTGACTCATTACTTAAACTGGCCAGCAACATCTCCCTTGGAGCAGAGAGCAGAGGAGCTGCTTCCCTGCACGGTTGCATGTACCATAAAGACTGACAACGAGAGCCTCTGCCAGCGCAACCCTGCTGCACTGCACACGTGCCCTCCAGGCCGAGTTGCTGTGAACTGACAATGTCTCTGAGGCACAGAGACCTCAAGAGTTGAGCCGCTCCTTGGGCCCCACCAGACTGGCAACCCCAGTTCCAGCCTGCAGTCTCTTTCTGCAGGAACTGCGAGAGCCTTTGGACCGCCGCGACCCAACGCCTGAAAACACCACTGCACACAAACTCCTCAGCCCAAGGAGAAGAGGATCAACGGTGCCCACGAGGTCCTGAGACCCTCCACAGCTCAAGCCACCTTTGGGTTTGGCCAGACTGTTCCCCAGTCCTCGCCTGCAGCCTGTTTTTGCAGGCAACCAAAAACGCGAGTGCCTCCCGCAGTGCGACCCTGCCGGAGAAAGCACCACTGCACACGAGCCCCCTAGCCCTAGTTTCAGTGGGCCAACAGTGTTTCTGTGTGCCTGGGACCCTCAAGGACTGAGCCCCCCTTGTGGGTTTGTCTGAAAAGGCCACACAGTCCTTACTTGCAGCCTCTTTTTGACAGGACCGTACCCCATCGATTTAAAAGGGGCACCCGACGCTGAATGCACCTCTCGACCTGGACGCCCCAGAGTTGCCCAAGGTGACCTCTTGGTGCTGTCTTGGACCTTGCCCCATACTTACCTTAAATTCAGAAGGACGGTCCTGTAAGTCGCTTCTAAGTACCCGTATGCAGTATATGTTTCTTTCCCATAGGACAACATTACCGCTTTACTGATACAAGTGCCAGTGTATGTCGGTATACTGCAGGACTGTGATAACTCACCAAATGCAGGTGTGTTTTTGTATACTTTCGAAACAGTAATATCTCAGAACAAAGTACCTACCCAATTATGAAGTTCTTGGTGTTAAAAATATATATAAAAAGAAGTGTTATTTTTCAAAATTGGTGTGGATGTTGTTTTTGAATGTGTGCGTCATTTGTTGACTCTGTGTGTGTAACACATCATGTCTAACACTAGGCACAAGGCTACTGACCACACCACCCTGGAGCACCATGGGATTGCTAGAGTCAAAAGGGATACCTGAACTCTTTACGCAGCATACCTTTTATGTGTACTATATAAAGAGCCAACTTCCTACAGCATGTATTTGTGAAGTTCATAGAGGTACACCTACACTTACTGTCCCAATACTGTGATGGTGTATATTCTTAATGCAGTGTATACAGAGTGGGGCATTTTGACATGCACCTGCATCAAGGGGTGATTATGCTGCACCAGAGCCATCTGTATCAAGGTGGAGTGTTTGTGTTCTGTAAATAAAGCATGTGCTGCTCTGAGACAGTGCGCTGTTGTTTTGCCCTTCACAACTCTGACCAATGCAGGTTCCTACTAGAACCATTGTGTCCTTGCGGGTTCGAGGGACACGACCTGGATCCCCTTCGCTTTACATGGAGACTCTGGATATGGTTGTGGGTCTGTGGGACAGAAACGGTACCGGGCTAGGGCTGATGATGGTGCAGGAAGCTTGCTCTGAGACAGTCTGTATTGGTTGAGGATGGAGGAGGAGTTCACTCCCTCTCGAGCCGCTCGATGAAATAATGCTGGCTGCTCTTCTGGGTCAGACTGAGGCGTTGGGGCAGTGGACAAGCCACGTGTAACATGGAGACTGTTGCCAAAGATAGAGGGAGTGGCAGGGACATCTTAAGGATTCTGGGGGCCCCTGTTCAGAACAGCTTTGAATTTATGATCCAATTTGAGCCCCTGTTTCCCACGCAGTTTCAGCTTCCTCCGCTGCGTTAGCGACCCAGTTTACATCATAGGCATTAACCTATATATTCCCGATGTAAACGGGCGCGTGCAGCTGGCAGCAGTAGGATTTAGTGTTTTCTGCCCCGCTACTAGGTTTTTAAAACTTTTAAAATTGTATATGTGTGGCTGAATTACTCTGTGCTTTTCAACAATTTCTCCTACCTACGCGCACTTGCACTTTACTTGATTCTGCTTGCCTATACTTCCTTAGCTGCTCCGATTCGCATCTCGCTTTTCCTCCAGTCCAGGTCCGCCGCGGCTGATACGCCGATTGTGTGGAGGGCTGGGGTTACTATCAGGCTCCTCACTTCCACCCACGCAGTTTCTGCTTCCTCAGGTGCGTTAGCGATCCAGTTTGCATCATAGGCATTAGCCTATATATTCCCGATGCAAACGGATACGTGCAGCGGGCACGCTGCTGGCACCCCTAAGGCAGGCCCGGCTGTGCCCGTCAGCATCCCGGAGGCTTCTGGCACCGGCTATGCTACCCAGTTCTCCTCCGGTGAGTTTCTTCCACTTTATTACAATAGGCAAAAACTGCTTAGCCTTAGGCGGCTACCATTACGTCAGTGTACAGCGGCTGATCCGAGCCTGGAGGTAGACTTTCGATGCAATAAGTGCAACTGGTCTCTCCTCCAGCCCAGGAAACTCGCGACCAAGATCTTTTCACGCAACTATAAGTGTAAAAACAATAAGAAAACAGAGGACTTAAAGGCCACCCTTTTGAATTGTCGCTCTATGCAAAAGCATGAACCACACATGCCACCTACTTTTAGACGAACAGCCTGATCTTTTACTTCTCACTGAGACCTGGCTGTCTGAAGCCTCCAACCCTACTATCACCTCGGCCATCCCTACTGGTTATAAAATCCTTAGGAGGGACCGACCGAGTGGTAAGGCGGGCGGTGTCGCCATAATTTACAATAAAAAACGAGACTGCTCTCCCATCCCGATGGAAAACATCGAGGGGGCAGAGTCCTTAGGCTTCCGCTGTACCTTAGTCCCAATCAGAGCATAGCTGTATTTCTGATTTACAGACCTCCAGGTGCAATTGGAAAATGTATTACTATGCTTAATACAGCCACCACCTCCCTGGCCTTAAAATACAACAACTGCCTTATTCTGGGAGATTTCAATATACATATGGACAATGGAAAAGACCCTCAAACAAATTCCTTGTTGGAGACGCTGCAGGTCTGCAACATGTTTCCATCTATTTCTTCAGCCACCCATGAGAAGGGCCATACCCGAGACCAATTCTTTCACAACTTTGACATATCTGAAAGCCTACCTCTTACCATTACCTGGTCTGACGACCTCATATTAAAATGTTTCTTTCCCAACTCTGTCCCACAGCCCCTCAGGCTAACGCAGGGCAGAGGGTCCCTAATTACAGAAAGTTCCATAAAATATCCATCCCGATGTTAGCAGATGCCCTTGGTTGTTCCTCAACGGAGCTGTCTAGCTGCCCCGACTCGGACGCCCTATCAATAGAGTCATGGCACTGAACCAACATTGGTGCAGCGGTACCGGTTGTTTCCCACTCCTCAAAGAGGTCGGCCCCACCAGCTACATGGTTAAACGATTCCCTCAGATCTAGCAAAACAAATTGTAGAAAAATGGAACGGAAATTGTGTAAATCCTATCTACCTGAGGACAAGAAGGTGTATAAAGACACCTTAAAAGATCATTACATTCTCGTGAAGGCAGCCAAGAAAAACTTTTTTTAAACCAAGATAGAAAATGCGCAAAATAAGAGTAAGGAAATCTTTAGCATAGTTAAATCCTTTACCATTACCACCCCGAAAGCCAGCACAAAGGAAGGGCCATGCACGGAAGAATGGTATAATCAAATAGCGCAATTCTTCCACAAAAAGATCTCTGTGATCCAACAAGCCTTCACTAATATCTCAGAGAAACAACTGACCTTCTACCTTAGTTCTTCTAGCAAATTTCACCTCTTGGATCCTCCATCTTTACTAGCTTTCCCGGAGTTTCAGCTTGAAGAGTCACTGACCCTTCTCCAAAGCATTAAGTCTGGCTCTCCTACTGACCCATATCCAGCAAATATCCTGAACCTATTAGCTCCCACCATAAACCCCATGGTAAACCAGCTCATTAATGTTTCCCTCTCCTCAGGCAACATGCCGAAATTATGGAAGAATGCTAAGATTCTTCCACTGATAGGAAAGGCTAACGCCAAACCGACAGACCCTGTCACCTACAGGCCAATCTCCCTTCTTCCGACCCTCTCCAAAGTATCAGAGAAGCATGTAAACAAGGTCCTCCAAAAACACAGTGAAGTTGGGAAGCTCATTCATGAGTCCCAATCTGGTTTTAGGGCTAACTACAGTACAGAGTACGCTCTGCTGGAAGTGACTGAATTTCTCAAGGGTAAGCTGGACCAGGGAGGCATGGTTGTTCTGATACCGCTCGATCTGTTGGCGGCCTTCGGTACGGTCCCACATGAGAGGCTGCTGGAAAGACTTGCTAATATCGGCCGGGGTCGGAGGGGTTGGGGGGACCGCCTTAATGTGGATGTCATCCTTCTTGGCAAATAGATTTCAGGACATCTGGCTTCCCCCTTTCTCGTCCCCAGTTCTGGCCATGAATGTAGGTGTCCCTCAGGGCTCCATTCTCAGTCCTACCCTTTAAATATATATCTATCCCTCTTGCATTTCTGGTAGAGGAAGAGGGCGCCAAAATAGTTTCCTATGCTGATGACACTCAGCTGATTTTTCCATGTGAAAAAGGGACCGACATCGACGGGGCAATGATTAGGTCTTTCCTCACAAAGGTTTTTAACTGGCTTAAGATCAATCAGCTGAAGTGCAATCCTGACAAAACTGAAGTTGTTTTCTTTGGTAATCCAGAAACGCCTGACTGGAGCTCTTGGTGGCCAAAAGATCTGCCGCCCCCACCCGCGGAAAAGGAGAAAGTAAAAAACGTAGGAATTGTCATAGACAAGACACTCCCAATGCACTTTCAAATCCAAAATCTTACTGGCGCTTGCTTAGGCATACTCCGGATGCTAAAAAAAAATCCTGCCACTGTTACCGCTTGGGAGCAGAACGATCGTGGTGCAAGCCCTGGTGACATCAAAGCTTGACTATCTCAACAGCTTGTACCTCGGTCTTCCCAAATCCCTTACACAGCACCTACAAGTGGTACAAAATGCGGCAGCAAAAGCCATCCTGAGACCTAAACACAGATCTAGTATGACCTCTATTCTTAAGTCTCTAAACTGGCCCTCCATACAAGAACGGGTCGACTTCAAAGCGATGACCATCTTCTTTAAAGCTTTCCACGGCTTAGGAGCCGGCTACCTAAATAAGCGCGTTAATCGCTACACAACATCTAGACCCCTAAGATCTTCCAATGCCAACCTGGTCATAATGCATAAAATATGCCGTGCCCGCACTGGAGGCAGATCCCTTGGCTTTCTAGGTGCGAAATTGTGGCATAGACTTCCTGAGTTTCTGAGACTAACCACAGACCTACTCTCTTTTAGGAAGAACTTAAAACCTGGCTTTTTATTAACTGATGGGTCTTTTATGCACGGTTTCCTCCTGCTGTCACTCGCCAGGATACTCTAGTCTGAGTAGCTGCATGCTTTATTAAATATACTATTTCATTTCATTAGGTCCCTGACAGTGCAAAGGAACACTCGTCCAAATTCTAAATGGCTTATTTATGAGGCTTTTCTTTACTTTTATGCCGCCAGTGCATCACTTTTTGTGACGCACTGGCAGCGTAAAAAATGTGCCATGTTGAGCCCTATTTACAAAGTGACACATCTAGGCCGATGCATCACTTTGTAAACCCCTGCACCACATTATACCAGCGCCAGGTATATTGTATGCAGGGTGGGTGTTCCCCTTCAAAAAGCCTCATAGAACTGGTGTATTGAAATATATGAGAACTCAGTGCACCACTTCTAGGACGCCATTGCATCAATATCTTACACCTGTCTCAGCCCCATGTGAAAGGACACATTGCTGGAGTTGCGTCTGTTTTCAGACCCACCCCAGCAATGCATCACTTTTGCACCTACAGATACGTCAGAAATACTGACGTATCTGTAACTCCTTGCGACATGATGCGTCATACAGTAAATATGACGCATCCATCATGTCGCAAGGAGGGCGCACTAAGAAGTGACGCATCCCTGTTTTCAAATAGCGATGCATCACTTCTCATAAATAAGGCCCTAAATGTGTTTACATCTAATATTCAGGGATAGGTATGTGTGTTTTCAATATTGTAACACAGCAGCAGCTCACCAATATTACTGCAAATAATCTCTGTAACGCCCTCTCATCTCTTATATGTTAGGCCTTGTTTTGATCTAAAAGAAACTTTTTTTATGTATATTGCATGAAACATAAACACAACATTTCTCTGCAAAATGGCTGTACTAGACTCACACATCAGGTACATAAAAAATAAATGAAAGGAAAACAGTATTTAAAACAATCTGTTTAAGAAATATTCAAGGTCATTAGGGCAAAACACTGGAGAACGGAGCTGACTGTCAGGGGGCCCCCTGAGAGGCTGGGGCCCTAGGCCAGAGCCCACTTTGCCCATGCATTAAAACGTCTCTGGGGAGTGGCAAGAATTGAGAAGGGGCTGCTGCCACCACAGTGCCCTTCGACCATCACCACTGACTGTGCATACAGATTGGTAACTGCACATCCTACCCTCACTCATGTTGATTCTTACACAGTGACTTGGAACCCTACTAATGGCTGCTTGGTCAGCCTCGGTATTTGTAATACTTTGCTGGGATTTACGTGACTGCGGAGACTGGCACTCAGGATGCGACATTCCAACACTGGCACAAAAGTAATGAAGCATAGTCCATTCCATCATTTCATTTCAACCCCCAAAGAGTAGGATATATCGTATTAATCCATAGTAATACAGCACGAACCAATCGCTCTTGAGAGATCAACTTTGCTTCATGACGTTTGTGTCGCGTCTGCACCATATATGACTTCATGTTGAAATTGTTTATTATATGTTTAAAAAAAATAATGATTTAATAAAACACATGCTTTAATATAATGACAAACTTATAGATTGAGAGACTGATTTTTATGATGTGCACTCCCCCAATTTATAGAATCCCTTGTGGAAATGTATTTAATGAATGCACTAAAATGACAAAAGAGGTTGCGCCTTTTGGGTGAGTTTTGAGTACTTGCACGGCCACTGATACATGCTGATATTATATAGGTGTTCATTTTTGTATTTCCTTAACACACCCTGCTCTTGGAACTATTTATGTCATCCTGGCCACTTTCTCTCCACTTTCCTGGAACCCAAATCTTAAAAGTATGAGTATCAAATCTGACTCAACATTTAAGGTGGGGACCCCTGTCTCAGCTGTAGTATCAGCATGTTCACTCTACTCGAGGAAAAAAAAAACATTCTTGCTTTTCTGTCCAATGAAGGTAAGAAACCAGCAGTTGCTATAATTAGCCGATCCAGGCTTGAATATTGCAACTCCCTGTAACTAGTCATAACCAATAAACAACCTCAACCATAGACAACTTCACAGGATACAAACCATCTCAAATCCAGCCGTAAGGCTCATAAGGGCAGCCTCCTGTTTCTCTTCTGCCACCCATACTCTTGCTAAACTTTATCAGCTTCACATTCACAAAAGAGTTCCATGTAAAACTCTGTGCCTGGTTCATAAATGCCTTTATGAACCCTCTAGTGATTTCCTGAACCATAGACCAACTAAATACTCTCCTTCGAGTGCTCAGCCTCCGCCACTTTTTTGTCTGCTCCCTGCTTTGGAAAATGTGCAGATGGTGAAAAATGATTTTCCACTTTGGCACCACGGCTATGGAATAATGTATGGAAAAAGCTTAACATGTTGTTGTGCTGCAGCTAATGTTCTTTTCCTTCTACCAGGTATTCTGTGGTACTTCATCACCAAGAGAGATGTCGGTGTGTGCTTTATAAATACTTCATATAACGCATCGCCAAACTCAAAGAGCCTACACTGTGGGCAACCCCCATTGCGCCTTTCTCCACATGCCTAGCTGAGGGCAAGATTGGCACTTGTACATTATTATTTAGCAGGTACAACGCACTCTGGCCTACTCACCAATACCCCCTTCTGTATCGTAAGAAGTGTTGGGAAAAGAATACACTAGTTTATGTATTGAACCAACCACACCTTCTACTGAACTACATTTGACCATAGTGAGAGTTATCTTTCCCAAAGTGTAGTCACTTTACTATTTGTTACCTCAATAGTAAAATTACTAGTAGCACAGTGTGTGACTACTAATCATTTGAATTTTAATATCAATCACAAAGACCATTTATTTGTAATACTGCCTATCACTCTCCTTGTGATTATCAGCAAGGTGGATTCTCTGTAAATCACTTTTGACAATGGTAAAGGCAGTTCCTTAGGATGTGTATTTCATCAGCCCATCTATGATTGTCCAAACCTTATGACATCCCAAGAATTTGTCAAGTTGCAGGTCTTTTGTGGTATTATTTACCATCATCCAAGTACAGCCAACGCATGTTCTACCGCTCTTGGCTGGCCATCCAGAGCCTTTCTCGAGGCTCAAACATTGTTACACATTATAATGGATTTTTGAGTTCCATTATTCCCTTGTATAATGTGCCACACTTATAGTGAATTTTCATAAAACAAAGGAACCTGAGAGTCGTCAGGGACCTTGAGTAAAAGTGTTATAAGTCAAAACAGTGGCCCCTTGACATATGCAATTTGCAATATTATGCACCAGATGGTTCTTTATTCGAAAACAACCAACATGAAAAAAATATTTTTTTAAACAAATGTACCATGGTGCAGTGTGTGTGGGTGAAACAAATGTACTCGGTGCACCCAGCGCTAACCAGGAAGATGCGCCGCATACATAATCCGAAATTCAAAAACAACAGTTGATCGACAGAATGCAGAACAATGTCATACATTCACCCCAGTACAGAGATCTGGGCCTAAATCCATCGTTTTTTGCTCACCATGCCATTCCAGTTTGAACCCAGCCATATGCAAGTCAGTCTTGACCCTGTGCCTCATGGGTACAGTCCAGCCCGAACTGTCAAGCCAGGTCCTCCCTGGACTGGAAACAAGCATCCTAGGACCGGTTTCGGGGTTTCACCCCTCTTCAGCCAGGATAGCTTGATTCCAGTGGCATGGAGAGCACGGGACCCACGTCTGGGCATACCCTTCCCACAGGGGGTGACAAATGCAAAAACAACAGTTGATGGACAGAATGCAGAACAATGTCATACATTCACCCCAGTACAGAGATCTGGGCCTAAATCCATCGTTTATTTGCTCACCATGCCGTTCCAGTTTCAACCCAGCCTTATGCAAATCAGTCTTGGCCCTGTGCCTCATGGGTACAGTTCAGCCCAAACTGCCAAGCCAGGTCCTCCCTGGACTGGAAACAAGCATCCTAGGACCGGTTTCGGGGGTTCACCCCTCTTCAGCCAGGATAGCTTGATTCCAGTGGCATGGAGAGCTCGGGACCCGCGTCTGAGCATGCGCACCCTCCCTTGTTTTAATTCATTTATCAATATCATATCATCCTGTTGTGTGTGCGATCAGATACTGTGATCCGTCCCAATCCACAGCTCATACTTCAAGTATAGCTTAAGGCACAC